>NC_066363.1:109829113-110506613 GCF_013377495.2 Cygnus atratus | reverse complement strand
AAGACAATTTGGATTGAATCCCTTTCCTTCTCACCCTCCCCTCTAATGCAGCATCATAGAAATATTCCACTAAAGAGTTTCGCAGACTGAAGGAAGTAACAGTACCAATCACTGTCCTGTTGCACTGAGGAAGTTTGCTCTATTTTTGTAGATATTACTTGTCTCCCTGGACACACATCACACATCACTTTTTCTTCAGCAGATACCTGGAACCACAAGCTTCTTCTCTGAATAATACTTTAAGCAATAATGGTAGCTACAGAGCACATGCTTGCACGTGCGTGCACCTTGCACCCAGCATGCATAAAACTAAAGAAAAATATAGGCTTTTGCAATATAAATAAAGAAGATAGCTTAAAATAATCTAATCAGAGTTCAGATCTATCCAGTGCCCTACTAACTAAGCAAACATCAGGAGGTACTCAAACAGAGAATGATTTTCTAACAATTAAGCAAGAACAATAGCAAATATCCCATTTGCAACTAAAAATCTCAGTTTTGTTTCAAAGAAACAGTGGGGATTTCTTTGGTAGTGACTGCAATTAATTTCTGCTCCACCACCACCACCACGCAGCTTATGCGCCCAAAACCATGGCTGCTTTTTCCCTAATGACTCCACACTACAAAAAGGGCATTATTAATACCTCCTGATGAAAAAAATGTTTCAATTATATATATTATACTTTTCTACTGTACCAATGGGCATTCCACAAAATGAAAAAAAAAAAGAAAAAAGAACCCACAACACAAATAAAAACCAGCAAAACCACAGCCAGTGGACTCAAAAGAACCCAAAAGGCCCTAAACATTTTTCAAAAAACCTGTAATAGGTCTGTTATATGGCTGCCACAAGCCAACCTGCTGAAGCAGGGCAATGTCACCAACAGTATCCTTATCTGCAAAGGGTAACAATCAATTGTTTGACAGAAACAAAGGACAGCTCAACAGGAAATCAACCGGCTCGGGACAGATGGTCACTGAATCAAGTTTCACCCCTCCCCTCTCCAAAAATAGGCTTAAGAGGCATTTTCTGTTACCAAGCAACAGCCCAAAGGAAGGCATAAATCTTCTTCTGCGTGTTATTCCCCTCCTCCCCGACACACACACACGTTTCAATCCACCGGGGTGGTGTGCCCATGTCTTTATTTCTTTTAAGGCAGGGGTACGGGGCCGGAGGCCGCTGCCTTTCTGAGGTGTGGTGTAGGCCGGCCACCAAGCAGAGTTGGGCACCATGCCACGCTCGGCCAGGGCCCAACAGAAACCTGAGGGAGGACCCTCCCTGCCAGAGCACAAATCCTGATAATTGTTTTATAAAAAAACAGCATGGGCCTGATCATGCCCTGAGAAACGAGTATCATAAAGCCCCGTAACTACTTGAATCCATAAAACCCCCAACATTTAATCCTCAAAAATGTGCTGTAGCATCTTCAGGGTAATGTATAGAACAGCACGCTTTCAAATCACCCAAATACTCCAAGTGTTAACGTTGTAATGCATCAACCACCCAAGGTCAGAAGCAGCATTTTGGGGGTACTGGGAAAGGTAATCGATGTTTGCTTTCCTGCTTGGCCAGAGGAGAGAAGAGGGCAGAGAGGGACCCAGCACATTTTGCTGTAGAGAGAACTGAGCAAGGAGGGGAGCAGGGAGCATTGGCTCCGAAATTCAGGGTAGAAGCCAGAGAACAAACTGGTTTGTTTGACCCCATATCATATAAACTGGTAACAGGCAGGCTAGCCACAAAAGAAATGTACTTAAATTTAGCTATACAAAGAGTAATCTGCAATAAAAAAAAAGTTTACAATTATGACCCTCACAAAAATTAAACGGGGAAGAAAAAGTCTCACTTCAGCAACAAACTGGGCAATCATCCTTTAAAAGCATGGCACCTGGATGACCACTGACACATACTCAGACTACTAAAACATATGGCCAAATAAAAAAAAAAAGAGCACCCGTATGGGGGGAGGGAGGCGGTTGTGCCAGCATGTGGCCTGCAAATGCTGCATTTACTCCTTAACTGCTGCTTGCTTCAGCCAGCTCAAGACCTTCTCCCAGCCACAGCTTAGCCCGTTGTTAAATGATAATATAAAATACAGACTGACAACGATATAGATACTGGGTAGCACCACTGCCATGGGTAAACAGAGCCCTGGCTGTGGGCTGCTTTGCAGATGAAGGGCCTTGGACTTTAGAGTCCATTTCACTGTGAAACAGCCTCGATGGAGGCTGTCCCGGCTCTCCACAGGCAGCAACTGGATCTCACAGAGAAACCGGAGACGGAGACATTTAAATTCAATTAATTAAGTTAGTTCAAATTAAACAGAAGGTTTGAACACAAAAGCCTAATTTGTTTGTATGCCAGGAACAGAATTTGGTCTACTATGTCCAAAGCTGTCGTGACAGAAGCATGAAGCGCAGAGGCCCAAGGTCGTGACAGGAGACTTGAATTAAAGACCCTTAGCCTCAGCCGCATAAGATTGTAACAGCTAATCATTACTATCATATAGTGCTTTAAAAACCTCCCAGGATCATCGCAATCCTTGTTTTACTGATAGGGAAACTGAGGCACAGAGAAGCTGTGTGTCTTCTGTTGATGGCAGAATTTGGAAGCAAACTCAGCTCTTCTGCAGACCCCAGTCCACACCATATGATCACCCTGAGCATTCAAATGAAAGCAAGTTTTCATTTATTTAAATTCATGGCCAACATCAACATTTTTACAGATGATTTTCCTTGCCTCTCTACAGATTAGTAAGAGTCTAGTAGTTGATATCCGCTTTTTTTTTTTTTTTACACAAAGCTATTCTCTCTGATAAGACACGTAATGATAGTTATACTAGCACTACTCAGAAATGGATACAGCAATTTTTCTGACATATTCAGGATTTGACTAAATCGGACACAGAAAACCTACAATTTTTCTCTAATGCATGTTAGTAATTTGTCTACAGCATATTAACTGAATTATGGACTGTGGGTTTTGTTTCTTTTGAACATCAGTATAAAAGCTTTGAAATATGCCACTGCAACAGAAGCCCTGTGCCCTTTTATGTGCTACTACACAATCCATCATATTAACAAACATTATAGCTTTGCATAAGTATTTATCATAGTTTTAGAAGCTTTCCTCTTATATTCACAAATGTATGTCCTTTACACAGCACTGCCATGATAAGAAAGACATAACCACATAAGAGGGGAAGGAAAGACTGTGTTTCTTGCCCTCTTAAACATGACATCAGGCTTTTCTCCAGAGACCAAAGAAAATTCAGTATTTCTTGGCCAAGGTGGAATCCCCACACACTCTGTATGCTTTTTTGGCTGAAATGCAAGAAGATTGAAGTTTACCTCAAATCTTCCTCTGAAGCGAGGTTCAAGGAGCTTGCTTGCCAGTATCTTTTTCTAAGAAAACGTTAATAGATTTTCCGGGGATCTTCTAGTCCTCAGACTGCTAGTTCAGAACTCTAGGTCTTCTGACTCAAGCTGAGATATCAAGTTTAACTTGACTCTTTACCTTGAACTAAGCCATTCTGCAGCAAAATAAACCTTGCACCTGTAATTGATCCAAACAAATGCCCCCCCTTTTTTTTTTTTCCCTCGCATGGAAAATAGTACCAATTGGCCATGTTCAGAACATTCCTCAGTTACCTCTGACCTGCTCTGGTCAGATGCGCTAAGCTTAAGCTAAATTTATAAAAATGTATTTTCTCTAAATGAAGTAATACAGTAGTAGTAGTAGAAGTGGAACCCAAACATCAGTTGAATACTAAGTCTTATTTATTAAAATCATGAGTGCTTCACTCCGATGGAGGAGGGGTACAGAAACAGAATGGTAAAGAACAGCAATCACCAGTTTAAAAAGCTCTGTTAAGTAAAAATAAGTCTAGCTGGAGAACGTTAGAAGGAATTACTGAAAATCAGGGATAGGGAAGCCAATAATGACTAGATAGATCATTACAAGACTCACTTTCAAAGTAAAGAAAGTCACAATTTGAATAAATATCCCTCATAGGGTTATACAATTACACTGTCTTCAGCTGTTTACTCACCAGTCTGACGCCAACACCTTTCAGAAGAGGACAGTTCTCTTAAACTATTTTCTCCTTATATATTTGTAGTTTGCAGCTATTCTTCCTGGCACACATTATGACAGCATGGACATAAGATGATTCACCAGTGTATTCTCTTATCTCTGCACACTGGCTGAAAGAAACGCACTTTGTGGGATTTATTCCAGATCAGAAAGGCACTGTGACAACAGAGAGGATAGACCTCATTTTCAATATGCATTTTATAATGAGAAATTTATCAATCCCTCTCAGCATGAATTGCACTTTGGAATGGGGAGGGAGCACGGAACTGTTTTAATGAACTCATCCTGAGGCCAGCCTCCTTCCAGGCATTAACCTAGTTCAATTTCTCTCCTTTGGGGCAAAGAATAGGTTGTGAATCATAACAATCCTGCTCTAGCCCTTGCTAACTTGCCAGTCAACTTCTTCCTAATAGTGAATTTCTTGAACATACAATCTCTAATTGCCAATTTCTTGTTCTTCCTTTCCCCTTGCCTTTTTTTTTTTTTTTTTAAATAAAACCTCAGCTTCCCGCAGTTTATTCAGGTAATCATTTGGAACAGGAAAAACTACACTGTCATCTAGCTTACACTCCTCTTTTCATAACTGGAACTAAAAAGCACAACCCCCTTCTTTCCATGCTTGGCTGGTTTTCCTCTACATATGGAGTATGTTCAGCTAGAATATGGCAGCTAGAAGGGAACTACAACCCACGTACTGAATCATCACATAAGCATCAATATGTCCTGAAAAATAAAACATACGGCCACACATACAAGTCAGTTATCAGAAACATGCACAAGGGCATGTAACTGAGAACAGCAATTCCCAAACCTCACCAATTACCAAAATAGTAAGTACAAGTGATTGACTGAAATAACATAAGCAACTCTCTCCTCCGTATGCATGCTTTATTTTAGCCCTGACAAGGTTTAAAATTAATATTACTGACTTATTTTAAGTTTCCTCGCAGTAAGATGTTTGATTACGAACATTAATCTAGAAGGACTGGTTTTAGACAATGCACCAAAGCCGATCCATGAGGTAGCATTATTACCCTTTGGTGCTCAATCTTCCAGCCTCATCAGGCCAAACAGCCTCTGATGGAGCACTCAAGCTTACACCCCGCAGCCTCCCTACTAAAATACGACCAAAGCCTCAGTCACAAGGGCATTTTTGGGTTCCCATTCAGTAGAATGACCAGGCCCGTGGACAGCTGCCAGTAACAACTCAAAGTATCTCCCTGTCGATATATATATGTTGATTTCATGTCCCATCATATTTCTGATCACATATAGAAAGCACATCTAGCCCACACAAGAACAGCCAGAACAAAGGCAGCAGAAAGCTGGTTACCCAAACAGTTCATGCTGCCATTAGCCTGTTTCTTGAGTATGTTTGCAAAGTCCTCATACCAGATGAATTGTTTCAGAAGTCGTACCTAACCAATAGGCAATACTGCCCAGCTTTAGGACTCTTTCCCACATTACAAAACTGAATAATTCAGGTTGGAAGGGACCTCTGAAGGTCACCCAGCCCAACTTCACACTTAAAGCAGGACCACACTGGAAATACTGTGAAAACAAAACACCGCTATGATGTATTTTGGTTTGTGGCTGATCTGCGTCAACACTTTTGACTTCTTAACCTGACAAATTAAAATGTAAGGTTCTCAGTTATTCTCAGCTGGACTACAGTGAAGCAAGAACTGAAGTTCCCTTTCTTAAAAATAAAATTTCAGAGGCACAAAATCCTCAGAGAAAAAAAAGCGTCTCATTGTTTATTTGTTCATTCTGTTTCTCAATACACCGTTATTGCAATTTGGACAAACTACTTATGAACTACAATGCAAAGATCCAGTCATATGTCAAGGTTATACATTGAGGTTCATCCCGTACTTGCTTATATAGCGAATCAGAATAGAGAACACAAGCTTAGAGATATGGTATTGTGAGACATCGTAAGTATCAAAACTATACAGCATCTGCTGCATTCCTCTCTTTTTTTCAACTACAAGCCCCTGAACTGCACGTTACTGAATTCAAACTTAAGCCCCTTTTCACAGGACAATAAAATTAAAACACATCTGGAAGAATGAATTCTTCTACTGAATCTAAGTCCCAGATCCAATTCTCATTTATTACACTACTGGGACAGTGTCCCTTAAACACTATGATCAAAAGCAACCTTTTTTTTTTTCTTCTTTCTTCCTCTCCTTTTAAAAGGCATCAGAGCAACAATGTTTGGATTAATTTTCATTTGTTCTGAACCTACAGGTTATGTGTATTTGTTCTTTTCATCAGGAGGGACTCTGCAACTTCCCTAGTTCAACTCAGCAGTTAACCCATCCAAACTTAGCAGATAATCAGAAATGGATTTACTAGTAACAGTGAATGGAGCTGCAAACCTACACTGCACTGTGTAGCAGTGCTCAACCCTCCTCACAAACACAACTGTCTTACTTCTACACCAAATCCACATCACAACTGGAATCACCCCAAAGTCAGGCTTGACAGAAAGCCAGCCAGCTGTGCCGCAGATGGGAACTGAGCATCCATCTGTACAGCCATCAGGCACAAGGCATCTCTCAATAAAACCACCGTGCTGGACAGTCAGCAAACAAATACTGTTCATTATGATAGCTGAGAGCTGCCAGAAAAACGCTTCCCCCTCACCCTGTCCCAGGCTCTTCTAGCCCAAGGTCATGTCTGCTCTTCAAAATTAAAGTTTTTTTTTGGTGATGCTTTTGTTTTAGAGTTTCTGCAACACACTACTTCAAATAATATTTTTCATGGCACTTCACATTAAGAAGTCTTGATCTAGTCATACAACAAAGGCAAACTATGGACATATTTTTAGCATTCACGCCAGCAAAAGCCATCTCAAACAAGCAACCACTGGGCAAAGAAAAAGAATACTCTGACCCTTTAAGACATCAGGTCCCAACACTTTTAATTCACGTCCTTTTCTTTTACATGCACACACATGCACGTTGTCCTCCCTAGTCTGTCAAGTCCACAGTTTAGAGGCTTTCTGAAGGAGGCAACTGGCCATGTATTTTCTGTGCAGTACCCAAAACACTCAGGCACTTATTAAGTGTATTAATAATAGTATAACTTACTTAATGCTACAAAACAGAAAATCCTGCACATTTAGATCTGCTGTTTCATTAGGAAAGATTCCATAGTTCAACACGAAAGCTTGCAACAGCTAACATGTTTTAATCTCGATGCCCTTGAAATATAGCTTGCCTCCCACATCTCCTAAAGTCATGACTGTTTTTTCACCTCCTCCCTCTAGATCCACAATCTGGCAGGCAAGTCATCTTCCCCCTCCTCAAGAGGCTTGGAAACCGAGAGCTGACTCTGCTAATCCAAAGGAAAAAAAAAAAATCTGGCAAAAGCTAACCTTCGATTTTTGCTGAAACTGCTGCTATCAGGACTATGAGGATATGCATACCCTTCACGCGGAAGTTATTCTCCTTTTAAACACCCCATCACTAGTTCCGTGTGCCGCGGTCCCAGGCATTAAAGTCTTCTTGGATGCCTTTGCCCTTTACTTTCCCTCCCCTCCGGTTTTCTTCAAAATTGCTCCTCTGTGAGCTGGTACTGTTCACCTGCCTAATCCACCTAATTTCTTGTTGTTCTCAAGACCAGAATTTTCCCTGTAAGAGATTAAGAGTAGAAAGAGGAAGAACGATGTCTTAACAGCTTAACTATACAAATAGATTTTTGAAAGCATTTTTGTCAACACTAGGGAACCACCATGTTCTTAAATGTCACATACATCAGAGTTGTCCTTGGCAGCAAGCTGTTTACCTTCTCTTGATACAGTGAAGGGCAGAGCTGTAAAAATCAAGACCCATCACCCAGTGCTTAAATGAATCACTTTAGCGCACTACGAATTTGATTCTATGTAAGTGGTTTAAAGAAATTAGAAAATTAAGCTTCCTTGATCAAACAGCTATTCTCAAAGCAGACTGGGAGTGTGAGAGGATGGAAGAATTAAGCCATGCAAGGCTCTGAAGGAACACAACATCTGGGGAGCTCCCCGGCAAGCCACTGAAAGATGGTAAGTGAGGCAAGAATAAACACGTTAAAATTGATGACATGATCTCCTGAATGGCAAGACTGCAGTTGCACGCTGAAACGCCATATGACAAGCAACACCTGTCACCAAAGTAAGCAGACAGTAAGCAGAGAACTAAAAACAAGAAAGCTTTATGCCAACAGTGGGAGGACACAAGGCTCAGGACAGGGCATGGAGCACTTCACTCTCTCCAGATCCCAACCCTAAGACCAGCAAGACCTGGTTTTGTCATATTTGTTCTTCATCCTGAGACATCAGTAACATGAGGAGGCAACACTAATGCTTATAAAACTCTGCCCCAAATCCCCCTATTTCACCAGTGACTGCAATGTAAGAGGTGGATGCCCAGGTTCCTCATGGCACAGCAAGCAGCTGCAGTCGGCTATCGATAACAGCTCCAGCTTCGCACTAAAACAGCTCGCTGAAGTGGGTACGATGGAGGATGCTCCAGAGAGCTCTGATCTCACTAAGCCAAGGACGCTGTGCCACATTTCAGCCCCTAAAAAGTGGTCACTTCCTCTTTACTAGGAAGATGGTGGAGGATCTGACACAAGGCAATTTCCAAGCACACTGCTGATTACTCTCAGGACTGCGAACACAACAAGGAAGGGACCACACACCTCACAGTCCCACTGAGCACTGGCACTGCAATTGCATATGAGCCAGCTCTACCTTTAAAGAGACACCAGCACTAACCCTTTATGGAGCCACATTTAAATGCCACGTGGTTCTGGAGAAGAACAGCAGCCTGAGCTCTCTGCCAAAGAAGGCTGGCGATTCCTCTGAAATGCTGGCGTTGCACCCCACACAACAGAGAAAATGGTGCTGTGGGGGGAGATGCAGCAGAACCTAGTGCAACACTAGCAAAAACGTTCAATTCCATTTGCCATCCTAAACACAACAGTTTAAAACAGACATCGAATTAACCTTAACAGTGTCACGCTGTACATTCCTGCTACTTTTGGTGATGTGCACAGATGAGTATTCATTTACAAGAGACAGAGAACAGTATTAATAGAGTGCATTTCAGACCACATTTACGTCCTAACTTCACTTGCCTCAGTGTGCTCTGGTCAGATCATGCCAACAGTCTTGACAAGAGCCACTGAAGACTAATTGCATGATGATGATGATAATAGAAAAGAGACCTGGAGCAGCTTTTGCACAACATTTTAGGAAACTAGTCGCTCCAGGCTTGTTCATGGCACCACTGTGACAGATGTCCGGTAATCTCTTGAGTAACAGTATCTTAAGTCTGCCCACACTGTTTTGCTGGTCACAGCTCCATCAGTTTGAAAAACTACTTCAGAATAACCTAAGATCCTACCTGGGGAATATTAATTGAAGGTTTCTATCAGATCTTGTCATACTGACTCAGGCTGCTTCCTACCAGCTTACTCTCCTGGTGATTTTATGTCACAACATACAGTTCTTGCCATCTTCCCATTTTCTGGGCATTTTATTGCAATTACAGTACAGCGAGTAATCAAAAGTTAAACATTGTCAAATTCTTTGGTTAATTTGCATTTAGTCGACACCTGCTGTAAGACCCTCACATAGTATATGTATTTGGTTTTGGTCTATTAAACCTCTGAAGTGCCACAGAAGTTCAAAAGCCAAGTCAGTGAGAATTACATTACAGACATTTTGATTCAAATACTCATTTACACAATTCTCCATAGCCTCTCACGTCCCAAAAGAATTTTGGGGAAGCTACGACACCACAATTTGACTGAGTTAGACAACAGAAACCAGCTGACATGGCTTCAGGAGTCACACAAAATAGAAATAATTACATTTTGCAGTAATGTCTGTAATGACCTCCCTATTTCTGCTTGTGACTCCCAAGCTAACCACAGCAGCATACAAAATTTTGCTGCTACCATTGTGAATGAGCACCATCCCAAGTTTCTGTCACCCACAAGTTCCTCAAACAGATATCCAGCAGTTCATTTTTTTCTTTTAAATATATTAATTACTCTATTAAAATATTAAGAGTCTAATATTACTGGATAATTCATCATTATAAGCACCTTCACAGCATGACTTCTTATTCTGGGCTTATCTTTACTACCTACTTGCTAGTTCAACCATGCTCAGAGTTGCAAATGAGCCTTTGTAATGATTAACTGCAAATTCATTTACCAGTTCCCTCCTTACAATATGAGGATATTTTCAGAGTTCTTGGTAACAGGACGCATTTGGGATATACAAGACACAACATCAGACCATTAATGTATCTACATGTAAAATACAACATAAAACAAAATAATCAAGTTTGGGATTTAAAAAAAAAGAGAGAAGAAATAAAAGAAAGCTGCAACTATATTATGCAAAAGCGTTTTGAACAAACATCCTGACAAGCAGTAGTTTAAGGAAAGTCATGACAAAACAGGATTTGAGAAAAGTCAATCGTGCTGATAAAAAACCACCACACAATAATCATAGAAACTTAGTGTTGTTTTATCATTGCCACTGTAATGTGTTTCTGAATATTTGAGATATCTTAATCAGTTACTATTTCTAATGAACTCTAGCTCATGGGACTAATTCTCTAGAAGACATCATTGTCAGAATGTCAAAGCTTATTACCCCTTCATTTGTCAGTCTTCTCAACAGTCCTCCTTCTCACAGTTCTGTTTTAGAAGCAAAGGAAAACATGTCTTATTCATTATGTGTGAGAAATGATTCTGCAAGCATTGCCAAGATACATACATCTCAAGGACGCGTTACCACTGAGGTCTAAAACCAAAAATCTGAAGCGTTTCATACACTAATGATTTCACAACTCCTTTTTTTCCAAGAGTAGAGATGTGATGCCTTAATATCATGTCCAAGCTCCAGGTTTTGTTAATTACATCCTACCTACCTAAATGCCCCCTGTAGTTTCAATTAGACATGGTATTCTTCTTCACTTCCCGTCTTGATTATTGTGCACTGTTGCTAAGCACTAGTTAACAGTTGCCACATTCACCCCAAGTTGGCTGCACTTCAGTGGTCATTCAAAGAATTAAATACAAAACATATGGTACAGAACCATACAAAACATAAAAGCACTCTTAAAAACCGCTCTAAAATGCTTAATACGAAAGAAACAGCAGGGTACACCCCTCAAAGTAAAATCCTTACAGTTCTACACCCACTTAAGTTTTTCTAGAAATATAGAAAATTATAGAGAAACACAGTAAATCACGTTTTTTAATCTATCACTAATAAAATTTCCTTGAGTATATTTTTATACTGAATATACTGAATCTATCTTTCTACTGAATGAACAGCCCAGCATTCATAATGTGATAGGCTTCACGGTACATAGCTTTTTCTAGATTTCCCTTAAAAACTAATTTCATTCCCCAAATCCCATAGCAATTATTAGTCTCCAATTCTTCTTCTTCCTTGTATCTACAAAATACTTTGGACATGACTCATTGAACCATCAAATACCAATGGCGATGGTAATGCTTTTAAAGCAGACCTTGAACCAAACCTACTTTTTGAGTTCTAGACAAACTTTTCGCACTTTCAAATTACCCCTTCTATTGTCTGTGACGCCCTCATGAGATCTTAGGAAACTGCATGTATTTTAACTAACCTAGTAAAAGCTAGGTTTTTGAACCTAAAATTCAGGTTGCCTATTCCCTTTAATCTCATATCCTGGGCTTAAAACCTGCCTTCCCAAAATATTATTGCTATTTCTGATTGTTACGTTTCTACAGCCAAAGCCATCTAACAAAAATTACTGGTATGTACATACAGGTTTTTGTAACTAAACTTTTGTTGTGAAACACCTCAGCCTTTTTTTTTTCCACAAACGCTACCAATGATAAACAAAAACATTCATCATATTTGTTATCTGTATTAGCAGATGTATAATTAAACCTTCAAGGTTTGAAGCCCAATACTTCAAACAGGTAAGCACATACTGAACATTATTCATTGACTTTATGGTAAGTTTTGTGGGAAACAGGGCTATGAGAAAAATTATTCCTGTACTTGAAATCCACAAGCGTTAAGATGAGGAATAAATAAACATTTCTGAGCAGCTCTGAGAATCCTCTCTGGATCCTTTTTCCTTTGCAAAGAGCTAATTAAAGAGATAATAGCATCCATCAGGCTCCATAAAACACATCTGTCCTACTCACAAGCAAATTATTCACAGTAAGGATTGATATTTTCAGAGAAAGTAAGGGGGTTTTTTTGTTTGTTTGTTTTTAATCTTTCTAGTGCTTATGCAATAAGCTTGCCAATCAATTGAAGACCCTTGTTTTCCTTTTGAGGGCATATCCCAGCCAGAGGAAAAAAACCCAAGCTTAGCTATGCATTACAGTATTAAACAGCACAGAAAGCTTCTACCTGTCCTCCCTGGTGTCACATACAGAGGTAGATCCTCAACTGAAACATGCACCTCCTCGCTTCACTCGTGGCTCTAAACAACTGTAATCCCTGTAATAAAAACGTATGCTGCATTTATTCCTAAGAAGTCAAAAAAAACAAAAATCGCACTTCCTCCTTCAACAGCCTTTTATTTCGACCTTATAAAAAAACTCTTTATGGCAAGGTATCAATGACATATGAGAAATGTGAAATATAGTTTCAGTAACGTTGAGTGCCACTCAACGGGTAAGTCACAAGAGTCACCAACTCAAAGCCAAACGTAATTACATTTAAGACGTCACATCTTCAGGTTATTTGTAACAAAAATACCGACAAGGAAAAGGAACGGGAAATATTTTTTCTCTGAGTAGTGACACATCTGCCAATTGACAATTCTTAAATCGCAGAACACGGACTAGCGCTTGCAGGCTCGGGGCCTAAATAAACAGCAACCAGTGGCCTATCCTCGGGGTTTTGGCCAAAATCCTACGGTCTGAAGAAAGTTTTCACCTTCCGGAGACTTCAGAAAGCAGTCAGGAAGCACTCGGAGGGGAAGGGCAAAGCCCCACAGGTTCCCAGCCGCTCCTGAGCGCGGCTCATAAATCTGTCAGCCGCTTTGGGGCACCCAGACCGATTTAAAGCGGCGGCTTCAACCCGGCTTGCACTTTTTGTTGCCGCTGCTCTCTTCCTCCCCCCTTCCCTCCCCACGGCGGGCAAGCCGTCACCGGCTGCGTCCCTGCTCTCCGCTCCCCAAAACCAGCCGGCACTCCTCACAAAAGCCCCCAGCACCCCCACGACACCACCCCAGCCCCGGGCAGCCCAGCACCGGCGCTCGGCCCCCTCAGGCGAGGCGGCCACCGGCGGGCGAGGCAGCCGAGCCCCCTGCCGGCGGCGGCCCCGCACGGCAGCGCGGGGCGGGAGGGCTCCCCGGCGGAGCCACCTGCACCCCCCGCTCCTACCCCGCACCAAGCCGGGAAGGGGGTTTTGCACACCCGGCACCCGGCGCCGGCTCCTCCCGGCCCCGCCTCGCCCCATCCGCACGGGGTCATCCGCCCCCCAGCCCGAAACGACGGCAACAAAGGGCCGGAGCCCACCCCGGGGAGGGCAGCGGCAGCCCACGGGTGACACCGGCCGCCGGGTGACCGGCAGCCAGCCCCGCTGCCTTTGTGCCCTCCCCGGGAGCCCCGAGCCCCCCGCCGGCGCCTTACCTTGCCGGGCAGGGAGAGCAGAAGTTGAAGCACCTTCCTTCCACCCCTCCCTCACTTTTTTTTTTTTTCCCCAATTTTTTTTTTTTTTTAAATCCCCTCCCCTCGCAGCGAGCGACGCCGCCCGGCAGCCCCGGTGCCGCCGTCTCCCCGCGGGTCTCGGTCTCCCTCTGCCTCTCCGGCGGGAGGAGGGGAGGGGAGGCGAGGGGAGGAGAATGGGGCGGACCCGCAGGTGCCGCCCCTCCTGCCCTGACAGCGGGGAGAAGAGGGGTCGGGGGGCGGTGAGGCGGACAGGGGGGCACTCGGGGGGCCCCCGGGGGTGCGGTGGCCAAGGGGGGATAGAGGGTGGGGAGCCCCGACCCCGGCCCTGGAGGTGGGACCGGGCGCTGGGGTGGGCGCGGCGTGATGGAGGGGGCTGAGGGGCTGCAGGTCTGGGATTTGGGGGGGGTGAGAGTGGGCACGACCCGAGGGCCAAGGGAATGGGGCGACGGAGGGAGTGGGGAAGCCTCATAACCCCGCAGGGGTGCGGCAGTTTTGGGAAGGGTCGTGAGGGGCAGCTGGGGTCCCTTGGTTTGTTCAGCCCGGAGCAGAGCAGGCTGAGGGGAGGCCTCATGGCGGCCTGCAGCTTCCTCACGAGGGGAGCGGAGGGGCAGGCGCTGAGCTCTGCTCTCTGGGGACAGCGACAGGACCCGAGGGAATGGCATGGAGCTGGGACAGGGGAGGGTCAGGCTGGGTGTTAGGGAAAGGGTCTGCACCCAGAGGGTGGTCGGGCACTGGGACAGGCTCCCCAGGGCGGTGGTCACGGCACTGAGCCTGCCAGAGTTCAAGAAGCACTTGGACAAGGCTATCAGCCATCTAGGGTTTGATTTTTGCATGGTCCTGTGTGGAGCCAAGAGTTGGACTCAGTGATCCTTGCGGGTCCCTTCCAGGTCAGGATATTTGATAATTCTGTGATTCGGGGCTGGGATGTAGTGAGGCTTTTCCAGCCAGATAGGCAACAGGCAGGCTGTGTGCAGGAGAGAGGGCAGGAGGAGAAACTAAGCCTAGAACAGGAGCTTAAGAAGGTTAAAAATTGCCCAAACAGATCCATTTGTGTGTGAGGGCATGAGGGACTGAGCCAGAAAGAAGGTGTGGACTGTCCTGAAGAGAAAATAGACCTCGTTGGGATGTCACAGCACATAGAGCAGTCAGACAGCAAAGGTAGCTCAATGGCTGGGGAGGGCAGAAGATGGCACCAGGGGGGCATGTAAGTTCCCCCAGGAGAGGTGGCAGTGGCCAGCCAGGGCTGTGGGCACAATTTATCATCAAAGGGGCCACTTCATGTCTTGGTTTGGGATTAGTTAGACATTGAGCTAGCACAAGCGTGGTAAAGAAGCTGGAAAGGCTTAGTGAGCTGGGAGGATGCCGGAGATGGAATAGAGAAGGACGCTGTGAGCATACTTGTGTTGGAGATTAAATTGAACGGGTTCAAGGCAAGGCAGACAGATCAGGGAATATGAGTGTGTTGGAGGGGATGGACAGAGAAGGTTCTGGAACATTTCAAGCTCTAAGTGGAGCCAGAGTCTGTGTGGAGAAAAGTGGCTTTGGATTCCCAGTCTGCATGAAGATGAAGGTCAGATTTAGCAGGAGAGTGGGAAGGAGGCTAGAATTGCAGCAGGGTACTTTAAGGGTAAATATCCATTGAACTGCAGAAAAATGATTTTGCCTTTTCTTCCCTTTACCTTTGATTAAGTTACCGTATGAGCCATCTCCTCTTCTTCCTTTTTCCCTTTTCAGAGGGTGTATCCCTGAGCCCTTTTCATCTCTCAGGACCATAGGTATTACGGGCTTATCTCATGTAGTATCCTACCTTTCTGTCTCAACAGCTGAGGAAAAAAGAAAAAAAGAGTGGTAGTGACAAAAAGAAGTGATAGTATCATTTTTCTTTGACAGGAACCTTCTGCTGTGTGATGTTGAGAGGCAGAAGATGTTCAGTACTTTTCTCGCATCCTTTTCTTTTGTATTTACTGGTAAAAAGACTAAGTTCCAGCATCCTTGCAAGTGTTCTCATTACCACAAATAATGAGATTTTTCGTCAAAAAGTGGTAGAGAAAAAACTGTTCTTACCCCTTGGAAAAAGTCAAGGTAGCACAGAGATGGTGTGGCACAGCAGTACTTCTGCTTCGTCCAGCAACGGGGAACAAGGGTCTGTCTAATAGCTAATGTAGATGGTTTCAAATATTCAACAAAATTAGCCCTTTTCTTAATCAATCACACTCTTTCTGATAGGTTTTCTCTATTGTTTCTGTTCTGTTTTACCTTAATGTGAGCAATGCTTTTTTTATGCCTTGCTAATTTGCAGTGCATTTCATCAGTGGGGATCAATTGGGATTGTAATAACGCATGCATGTACCTGTGTAGGTAAGGTAGAGACCAAAGGTTGGGACATATTATTATGCAGTTTTCATAGCAAACTTGACAGGGAAGAATCTTTACGTGTAACATGTATACAAAATACGTACAATGCTGCCTTGTATGCACCTATATGAGTACATATTTCTGGTTACGTGCTTTCTTCTTATTAACTTCTTTGGCTACTGCCATAAGCCCCACAACCCTCTTACATATGCTGTCATGCCACAGTTGTTCTCAAAAGCAAGGTACCTGCTAAATAAAGCTTGTTGGCTACTTTGATTCTGAGGGGACTATGTAATTTTCATGTGACA
This sequence comes from Cygnus atratus, assembly GCF_013377495.2. Classification (NCBI taxonomy): domain Eukaryota; kingdom Metazoa; phylum Chordata; class Aves; order Anseriformes; family Anatidae; genus Cygnus; species Cygnus atratus. The sequence continues at coordinate 110,490,170 of NC_066363.1, read as the reverse complement.
TGCCAAATCAGTTGGTTTTGATGGGACTATTCACATACTTGAATTGCTTAGAGCTGGGCTTCAGCTGTGGATTTTCCGAAGATGCATCTCCATTAGCATATTTGGTGTCTATGTATTTGCAATTTGCTAATAATATGACCCTTAACAGTAGGTAAAAATTTAGGCAAAGTGGAATTGAAGAGAATCTGCCAAGTCAGATTAAGCTTTGTGGGCAAGTCCTAAACCTTTGCCACTTCATCTGTTCTAAGCAGTATACTTAATTTTCTGGAAACTTGGAAGTTGATAGCTGCAGAAGTGTTTAGGCTGTTGTTCTAATATGTCCACTTGTATATGTGGACTATTCTGTTGATACAGTGCAAGATATAAAGGAATTTAACCAATACCAGTGTCAGTCCTGTGAGATAATATTGCCATGTATCCCTGAGCAGATTTAGACAGTGACATTATTATTACTTTAAGAAGTACATGAGAGATTTGAAAGCATGTGAAGGTGCCTGTAAAATACCTGCTATAGTATATGATCATTCTAACCTGGATGGCTTAGTTATGACTAAATCAATCCTGGTTATTGCAGGCTAGATTTTCCCTGACCTTTCAGCTTTATTTTACTTAGGGAAGGAGTGAGAATTATTCTGGTAGCTTTAATGCAATAACTCTTTTCTTATTTAGACTTATTTTTGTTTTGCCTTTTTTTTTTTTTGGAAAGGAAGAAACATTCATTATATGTTTCCTTCTAACTTTCTATTTTGACTATCAACATTTACAGCTTGTAGGGTGGTTTCGTCTGTGCCATCTGCGTGCCATATTGAACATCAGATGGCAGAATAAAATCTGTAACAAGAACATTTTGGGACGTAAAAGTCTTTCAGGGTTGGAAGCCATGATATTCACAGCACAAATGTGCGGAGCTGCTCGTGTAACTGAAACAGAAGACACAGAATGCCAAAGCAGCTGCAGAGTGAAAGAAAGGAGAGACCACACAGTTTGGGCAGCACACAGGCAACGAGAACAAAAGAACGTTTGAGGGAAGAAGAAAGTGCAACTTCAGGCAGTGAGAAACTGGAGTCAATCATTAGGAATTATTGACAGCAGACATGCACTCACACAGCGATTAGAGGCTCGCTTTGGGATGCCATGTCAGTTAACACTGAGGTACAGGCGGCATCAGAAAGGCACCTGGTTTAGCAAGCGGCATTTTCTGATCCCTGGCTAGGCAGCGTTGTCATTCATGTGCTGGGTTTTAGCTGTGCTTGTAGTTGCAAGGCAAGGCACCATCACCTGTCGGATCTCCTGTTATAAAGGACTGCCTAAAAACTTAATGTGGCATTATGGTTTGCGCAAGGATTGATGAGCCCCCGGTTGAACTACAGAGGTTGATAGGTATCCTTCAGTCTCGAGCCCTCACAATGGATTTCATTGTCCCCTGCCCTTAAGTATCTCTTCACTTTCTTCGCAATTTCCAGTTTAGAGAGCAAAAGGAATAAGATCCCTTTGGATATAGTGTGCTAAATACTGTGGCTAGTAGGAACTGCCAGTTACCCCTTTCCTAGCCATGGGTGTAAACTTCTCAACAATTTCCAAACTTTTGGTTTTTGTTTTGATAGCAAAGGTGATCTGTTCATCTTAGATCATTCTGGACCAGAGCTTGTATTGATATCTGTCTTGCCTGTTACATATAAATGCTCACTGATAACTTGGTATATCCAACCTCAAAATTTAGGTTTCAAGAAATTAAAAAAAATAGAAATAGCAATGAAAGGGAACTCTCTGCTCTAATTTCTTGACATTCACAAACTATCAATTTCATACATGCTAGAAGCAGTAGTTTCTTTCCTTGGAACATTAGTAACAAAGTTTTATTTGATCCAACCTACCAAACTGTTGTCATTATATATTATAATAATTATATATATTATAATTCTACCTGAACAAAGTGTCTGAATTCCACCAACCCTCTCTTGCAGTTGCTAAAAGTTGATAGCAAACGTTGCTTTGGCTTCCTTTGTTGAGGCTAAAGCAAATCCCACCATCCTGATGGGTAATTCTGATATGAGCCTTTTAAGTAACTTCCATCTTTCTGCACGAATCACAAGGGTCTGTTATGATTTGTTATACCTTTCTCCTTTTATTATTGTCGTGGACTATTCTTTCCCGAGTTGTAATACTGTAAAGGGTCTCTTTAAAGTCGAGGCATCTATGAAATGAGCACTACCCAAATATTTGAGGGCTATTCCCTAGAGAACGTTTATTCTAAATGGAAAAAACAGATGGACAGGATGAAACAGAAGCAGTGCTGGAGATGGGGAGTTGGAGTATGTAAAACCGAATGTTTTTAATGCAAACACTCTGAGGACAGAGCTAGGAGCAGAATTCAGGTCTCCTAATGCTCAGGTTGCCCAAAGCCCTGTCCAGCCTGGCCTGGAACACCTCCAGGGATGGGGCTTTTCTGGTGGTTTAGCTGTAGCACATCATCAGTGGCACACACAGGCTTTCTGTTCCTTCTTGATCAGATTTTGCAGAAAAAGCACTGTTTTGAGGTAATCACAAGAAAAAGCTGATTGTATAAAAGCCCTGGGGCTGATGCCTAGAATCTCAGTCTCGGTCAGAATTATAGCCAGCTTCTCATCTTTTGGAACTTTCTATAAAATACTTGGTGTTGCATGGACAGCTCTTGTTTACAGGCTGACAACTGTACCCCATCTAACATGCAAGACCCAGTGGGATGCCATTTCCTTTGCTATGAAGCATGCCCTTAACAGCAGACTATGCCAGTAAAAGGCAAAAGGCACTGAAGCTCTTCTTTGAACAGGAAGAACGTCTGGCATCTGTATGGCTGTGCTGCACGGGAGAGTCTGTAAGAAATTTTCTCTTTATAATTCTCTATATGATTTGTCAAATTCAATTTTGTATCAGGCAAGGCTGTGTAAAAGTACTACCCCTTTCTAATGCTTTCAGAGCTACCATGAAAAATTAAGTTCTGTATTAAGGAAAACCAGGTAAGGTAGAATTTGTCACAGCTGAGCCTTTACAGAGTTTTTTGTTTGTTTGTTTGTTTGTTTTTGTATAAATTTTGGTTTTAAAATCATTTTCAAAATCCACTAATCTTTCAGTGGAATCCTTTTTAGTAACTAAGCTGTGTATTATTCTAGAATGTAGCTGACTGAAAAGTGTCATACAGTGTGAATTTGTTTTTTTATGATTGAGCCTGTTTTACATACTCCATAGAATTAGCACAGTCCATTTTGACCTCTGTCAATGGGAAGGTAAGTTCTAACTCTTACTACACAACAAAGTGTTATTGATACATCATCATTTTAAAAAGGAAAATGAAAAGCGTGTTAACTGCTTGCTTTAAATGATTCAAGAAGAGTTTTCTGCTTGTAGTGGGATTTGTGTACTTCAACTAAATGTAAAGAATTTCCACGTGTAATATAAATGGAACGCTGCCTTCTGTTTAAATATTTTCCAAATGCAAAACTGAATGAAAACCAACCTCCATAAAATGGAAAAGCATGCCTGCTACTGACCATGCAATAAAACACTCAGCTATGCTCCGGCTCACTCATCATCTCCTGGTTGTTTTCTAAGACACAACTTAGACCCAGTACTCCTAAATTACTTCTCCATTGCCAAACACATAATCTAATCAAACTCGGTTTTACAGTCTAGAGTAAAGTAATCCTTTTAAATAGGGCTTACTTACAGTGGAGGTAGTCCTGCCTAACTTAAGCCATCTAAAAGTTAAGCTCTTGTCTATCTTTATTTACAGACGGTGAAAATATCTTGTCAGTGCTGGCTTCATCCCATTCTAAACCGAACACCTTCAGAAGGCAACCTCTCTCCCCTGAATCTCCTCCTCGACTTTGAAGGAGCTTAGAAACCTAGGTGAGACTGCACACCTATACACTACCAGTGCCTCTCCTTGTAATACCACCCTTCGCTTACTACAGGGATATAAAACAGTTCCCCCTGTTGTTCCCTGTTTGACATGCACAAAAGAAGTGCTCAGGCTTTCTACAGAGATCTGTCCCCTGGCTTGTTAGTCATAGATGGGAAAAGGACAGGTGGCACTTTCATATCAGCAATTAAATTCAGACCCCCCAAAGGCTTGTTTTGTTTTCTCTTGTTTTGCTTTCATAGCACTGACATGATTTGATGAGTGAAGTTCAATGGTATTTTTTTTTTAATTTGCAATGTTTCATGCAGTTGTTATCAGTAAGAGTGGTGAATGTCATCAAAGTAAATATATCAGTGCTGGCTAACATTTGTTGTGATATTTATTCTGCACCTAGCTGTAGAATGGCAGTGAACTTGCTCTTTTATTTATCTGGCTTTTTATTAAATAGCTATTTGCTCTTTGTAAGAAGTGCTGCTCATGAACTAACAAAAATGTAGCATAGAAAATGGCCCTAAATCCATAGTGGAGTCAAGACATGGAAATTGGGCATTTTATGGGTAAAAAACAGAAATCCCACAATTACAGAATTCCTGGCATTAGTATAGTGTTTGTAATGCAAGGCATTTTTAGAGTTTTAAAAATTGCTTTACATTTTTTTCACTGCATATAGTCTGCAGAGGTTTGTCTATCTAGAGTATCAAACCTTCCTCTTGGTTTGTTACTCCTTTGCTTTGTTGCCAGAAGGTCACAGATGTGTTTGAGCTTTCTGCCTTTTTAGAAATGGGAAATATTTTTAAAGTGAGTTGAAAAAGACTGCACAAGCCCTCACCATGCTTGTTTTGTCACTGCTGCCTTCACCCAGACAAAATTCCTGCTTAAAGCAGCTTACGGTAAATTCCCCAGGCCCTTGTAGCTGCCAGAACTAACAGTCACTCCCCTCCTGGTTTTCCTACCAGGTCCGCGCACATCACGGTAGACCAGACTTTATCTTAATGAAAAGCCGAGCTGCTAAGTAAAGTTAGTGCAGCATTCACTGTGTCTTAACAGGCTGAGGTGCTGTCAGCAGCAGATCTCTCTCTTAGCCTTGCGGGGGCAAACCTCTGAGCTTACTGAGCTACCTACTCTCATATTTATAAATTCCCCGACTTCCCCAGAAGGGTTTACACGTGTGTGAATGCAGACGCGGCTTGGCTGGGTTCTCTCCAAGTACTGAGAGCCAGGTAGGTGTGTGCTGCGCAGTGAGACGTGCCAGCTGGCTTTTCCACAGCCAGAGTTTCCCCCAGAGCTCCAGAAACACGTCTGACAGCCGCCACACCTCTCACGGGGAGCTCCGAGGGTCCTCGCCTTGAGCTGTCTTAACCTGCACTCTGCAGGTGTGCAGGCACACAGGATTTTAGCTGCTTGTCTTCCAGCTGGCTCTCGTTTCTCAAAGAAAAAAAAAAGTACAAAGTTAATTCTGCAGCATCCACGTGCCTACAAACCTCCCTGCAGGAATAAATTTGTATGTGAGTTACAAGGTATTAATTATACAGCACTTAATACTTAGTACAATATTAATACTTTAGTCTCCTGAATACTCCTTTTTCCTCTGCATGTAATTTTCCTGGGAGATTAATTTTTTTCAATGCATGGTAAAACTTTTGCTTTTAATACTGAGTTACATTTATTTGGGGATCAGGGAAGTTGGCTGGTTTGTAAGGATTAGTATCATTTGCCATCTTTCACTATATATTTTTATTTTTATTTTTTTTTATTATTTTTATTTTTATTTTTATGTTAAACAGTGCTACCAAATGTGCAGTGGGCTATGATTGTGAGCAAGTTGCTGTACAGTTTTCACATTCCCTTGAGTCTTCTGTTGGCATCAGCGAAACAGAATCAGTGGAAGGTCCCCAGATTCATTTTGCAAGCAGTCTGAGATGGGATTCAGCCTCAGGTTTGTCAGCAGGGAGGGCTGCTGTGCTCGATCGCTCTGCCTGGGAACCTCCAACAGCCAGCAAATAACCCTCAAAGTAACCCCCAGTGCCAGCTCTGGCAGTGTGGGATCCTCATGACTGCAACGTGAGGTTTCAGGTCACTTCTTATTTACATATTGGGTTGTGGATTTCTTTTATTATATATTTTTTTTTAACCAGGTTTCTTGGTACCTCCTGCTGGTTAAACAGAGAGGATTGTTATTGCCATTGGGAGGGAGGGAAACCTGTCTGTTTGCACTGCTGGGTTAGAAAGACTTCTAAAAGCAGCTGCTGTCCAGTCAGCTGAAATGACAAAGAAAATCCCTATGGCTACAAAAACTGGAGTCATTAATGCTGTGGATTATTTTTAATATAAAGCTCTAATTAAGAATTATGTTGTCAGTTAATATCTATTCATTTCGTTATTATGTTTCTTTTTTTTTTTTTATAAGGCAGTCCATCTCCCAGCAGCTCCAGAGAAAGGGTAGGTCCAGGCTATGCAAAATGAATTCCTCTGGGTTTTCTAGTTTGTTTACAAGAGTTTTTGTTCATCCGAAGTAAGGAAAAGCCAGCTAAGTCTCTTACTGTCCTAACTGTCTCATACTGTCATAAGTCTCTTAGTGTCATAGCACTTAGCAATCTGTGAGCTGGAAATAAAATATTAGACCACGTAAACAAAACTTCTGCTTCCAGAGCAGCGTTGCTTTCAGATCAGTAATCCCACTTGTATGTGTATCCTCCCTCCTTTGCTGTTTTTCCTTAGCCCTTTAAGAAGGATTTTTCCACTTTTTCTTCTAAGAAAATTCAGTTTTATTTAACATTTTGTACTTGAAAGCCAGAAGAGTCCTCTTGGTTTTTGGCACCCCAAAATAAAAATCAGGCATACTGCTGTCTGGCTCGGTAGGAACCTCTTCAAGGGGCAGTAATGCTTTTCCTGAAGTGCCGATGGTGCTTCACAGTTGGTACCTCCAGCTAACATGGGAACTTGTAGTGTTGCCAGACAACTATAGTCCTGGGGCTTGGGTCCTCTCTACATCTGCTGTCATCATCAGTACCAGGAACTTGCACGCTATCCAAAAGGAAGCTTGAAAAGCACAAGACTCAGAGGTAATAATTTCCAAATAAAGTTGACGATGAGGGGAATGTCACGTTTTATGTGAGTGGAAGGTTTCAGGAAGGAAATCCCATTGATGGTGAGAGCTGAAAGCAAATACTATAAGTAGCTTACAAAATCCTTCAAGAGATACTACTAGGGAGGGAACCAGAAATTACTAAAATCAGTTTTGCCCTGTGTAGATGGATGCGAAATGGAGAAGGGTAAACACAGTGATCATTACTGGTCAAAAGAGAGTCTGGTCTGGCTTCATCAAACACCTTGGTCAACTACATGGTCTTCTCACTGCCAGCTGACTGGAGGAACGGTGTTTCCACGTACACCTTATCTGGTTTCACTGGAGCAGAGTTGCTGAGCAACCAGTCAGACCAAGAGCATGCACTAGAATAAATGCCACCTCTCTGCACAAGGCATTGACCTTCATCACATCACGATCAAGCATGCTTCCTTCTACTGTAAACACCAGTTGACGCTCGCCCGTCGGGGAACAAGACGGGGAATTCCACCAGGATGCCAGGGAAGAAAGAGCTGCAAGCACTGGTTGCCCAGAGGGACCGAGGAGTCTCCATCCTTGGGCACGTGGACAACTTGGCACCAGGCTGAGCAGGGGGCTGGAGCGGGTGCTCTCCAGAGATCCCTTTTTTCTACCATCAGTAAGCAACCATGTACCGGCTCAGTAAAGAGGTTGGGACATTTCTATGTGCTTTCAACTTCCCAATAATTTTGTCTCTGCTGCTGTAGCTAACATGTAAAAAAAATGATAATAACGTGGCGGTGAGGTGTGAAGATGTGGATGGCCTGCATACACATAAACACACATGCACAGACGCACACAAGCATTGGCACTAGCTGCTCTGTGGGAAAGCAGTCCAGCAGCTAAATGCGAGGATGGAGGGAGGGGTGCTTGGGGTTGAAGAAACCCTTGGAAAAAGAACGACTTCTTCTTGGCAGATTTTGCTTCCAAGGTGCTTGTATTGAGGCCCTGTAGCAAACTGGGCAAGAGCTCTGAATTGATGGAAGGTAATATAACCACCAAGAGCTGGTTGCACAACTCAGTTACACTCTCACCCCTTTCTGTCTGCACCTCCTTTCCAAGAAGTGCCAGAGGGAAGAAATAACTTCTCTCTCCTGAATGGGGGAAACTCCATAGTCTTTTACTCTGGTACTTTCAGAAGTCCAGTAAAATAAATCATCTGACATTTATCCTGGACCTCAGAAATGTTTAAAGTTTTACCTGTTTAGGATAACTATGCTAGGGGCATGGTTTCCATCCCAGGGGAAAGACGTGCAAACCTTGACCTCAGGTGTACTTGCTTCCAGCTATGAGAAAAATTCAGGTTCATTGAATAGTTCCAGGAAAGTAATCCTTGATAATTCTCAGAAATCGGTCTTTCAGATAAATAAAAAAACAAACAAACAAACAAACAAAAACTCTGTTCTCACAAATTTTATCATGCTGGTCCCTATTTTACACTGCTTTCTTGCCTGTAAGTGAAATCCCTGGGGCATCAGGAGCTCCATCTCATGTGCTCTGGGTTTCAGACAGCAAGAAGAAACCACCCTTTCCCTCCACTCCTGTAGCAACATCCTCCCTGACCTAAACCCAGGAGAACTAGGCCCAGTATTTCCGCATAAGAGTAAGATCAGTACCAAATCCTGAAACACTGTAAATGCTTTAGCCCAACTGTGCATCTAAAGATTTCATTACCCTTTTTATGTCTGCTTTGCAGCGGGAGTTTCTGCTCAGCTCTTGTGTCCCTCTTTTCTGAGTCCTTTCCAGAGCCCATGCTTCAAAGTCCAGTTTCCCATCTTATTCCTGTGGCCTTCATTCTCTATTCCTAGATTTAGAGCTTCATGTTTACCTGTAATAAAGTATTACCTTACATGCTTGCTTTCTGTTTACCATCTCATTATATAAGTGACCTATTTTCATTTTAGTTCCTCTGGTCTTTGTGTCTGTGGCAATATTATAATTTTATATTTTCTTTGCTATCACAGATCAAAATGGATGATGGCCAGGAAACAACTCCCGTGAAGCTCCCCTAGTTAACACCCCTCTGAACAATGGTTCCTTGTTTAGCATTGAGATTAAACAGTGGGTTAACCAGTTTCTGAACCATCCAGTATGTTAATCTGCCACAACTTATTGATCAAAGAATTGTGCAAAATGAAAGCCTCATGCTCTATACTTGATTATTACATGAACAAGACTGCCTTTATGAATTAAGCTTTTACTCTTCTCCAAAAGACAACAGGTTAGCTCAGCAAAATCTAGTTTCTGAAAATCCATGTGAGTTGGCTTCTACTTCCTTTTATTTTGGTATTTATTAACACAGACATTTTGGCCAGCATTTTTGTCAGGTTTTGGACATCCATTGGGCCAATAGCCAGAATAATAACAAGCCTGATGGAAGTGCATAGCCTGAAACGGCCTGGGTTCTTCTGTAAATGTTTTAAAATATTATTCCACCATAACCTTCTTGCTCAGCCTCTGGAGATCCCCTGGACTTCCAGTTCTTCTAAAAGTGAGTTTTAGTGACTCAGAGTGATCTTCTGTCAGCTCTTTGAAACTTTGGGGATGCTAGTGGTATACATTTTCCAATTTTAGGATGCCTGATAGCAGCAGCTGTTGTTTAGAGCCTTCTGAGGCACCTACTCTTTCATCAGCAGTGGTGACACCACTTGCTTTTTTCCTCAAATGCAGAACAGAGGTACTTATTGAAATTCCTAAAATAAGTCCATTGCCAGCCTTTGTCCATCTTCAAGGTTTATGCCATGTTTATAGATGCAAAAATCCCATGCAACCTTGAGTCAAAAATGAGATCATAACAATCTCCTTGAAGTATCTCCTACCTAAGAGTTACAGTTGTGTTTGCAGATTGAAGCTTCTCACCTGTCTGCATCGCTGTTGATGTTTCTACCATTTCCATAAAGCAACTAATACAGTATTAAAGTCACTTCTGTTCCAATAGTTTTAGAACTGCACTCCTCTTAAACTGTTGTTTTCTGTACTTCTGCTGTTCTTTATCTCTGCAGTGCCCTTCTGCTTCCTTCAGCGACTTTCTGTGGGTCTAAAGGTTAACCTTCTAGTCGCTGTCATCCAGCCAACCCTTCTTCTATACATTATATGTAATCCTCTAATTTCCACAGAATCTTTTATTTATTCTCCAAGGAGAGTTTGATGTTTGATGAATACATCCTTAGTGTTGGAGATATATTAAAATGCTCTTAAATATGTGGTATCAGCCACATTTTGTCATGTATAGTCTTGCAACTAAGTTTGAAGTTTTCTGCTATGTAAAATTAACCTTTAGAGAACAAAGTACATGTGTGTGGGCAGGCTTGTATGACAGCAGTTCTTCATTTCTTCCTGAGGTTCCTGCGTCTGCTAAAGTATTCTTTACTCAGAAACAACCCCTATATGTCAAAATGTTATTTTTAATAGCCATCACCAAATGAGTTGCTGAGCTCAGGTGCCTTACAGTTGTTCTCAAACTAAACGGTGTTGCACAAAAAGGTTTTTATGAGACTTTATGCCTAAAATGGTTTCTCTCATTCTCCTTTATTTCTCAGACCTGAGATTCACCCAGAGGCAAACTTCCACATTTTAGATATAAAAAATGAACCTTTTGCATTAATGGCTAAATACGGGGAGAGTGGTAGAAGGCGATCAATTAATCTTGGTGGATTAAGAGGCATATGGCACACTGCTATTCCTCAGCCAGTACACGTGGGCATAGAGTGAGACTTCATGAGGCCCTGCTGCCTCCGTAGCTCTCCTGAGAGAGGTTCCAGTTGCAGAGATCTGCAAAGCAATGAAACCGGAGCTCTGAGCTTCCACCAAGCACAACTCCCTGGACTTGGCATTGAGCACCAGCACTTCATTTAGTACAGCAGGGCTGCTGTCCATTTTTGCCCGCCTCTCTTCACCCATGACTCTCGGAGGGGGATGCTGCCAGCCGATCCCCGGCAGTGGGAATGTGGAGAGGCCCTGGAAGGTGCCAGGAGGGTGGCTGACTGTTCTCAGCAGGCTCTCTCTGGGGACTCCCAGGATGGGGGTGATTGGAGGTTCATGCTCATAAGCAAGCAGTGCTCCCGCGAAAGCTTTCCAGCCCATTTAAGTGAATTATTAATATTTTTATTATTTTTTAAATATATAATGGCAGTAGAGTGGAGTAGAGTAGAGTAGAACAGAACAGAACAGAATAGAATAGAATAACTCAGTTGGAAGGGACCTTCAAAGATCATCGAGTCCAACTGCCTGACTTCTTCAGGGCTATCCAAAAGTTAAGCGTATTACTGAGGGCATTATTCAAATACCTCTTGAACACTGACAGGCCTGGGGCATCAGACACCTCTCTGGGAAGCCTGTTCCAGTGTTTGACCACCCTCACGGTAAAGAAATGTTTCTTGATGTCCAGTCTGAACCTCCTCTGGCATAGCTTTATGCCATTCCCATGTGTCCTGTCATTGGTGACCAGGGAGCAGAGACCAGCACCTTCCTCTGCATGTCCCCTCCTCAGGAAATTGCAGAGAGCCGCAAGGTCACCCCTCGGCCTCCTTTTCCGCAGACTTCACAACCCAAGTGTCCTCAGCCTCTCCTCACAGGACATGCCTTCCAGCCCTTTTAGCAGCTTTGTTGCCCTCCTCTGGACACTTCCAAGGACCTTAACATCTTTTTTATATTGCGGAGCCCAGAACTGCACACAATACTCATGGTGAAGCCTCACCAATGCTAAATATAGTGGGAAAATTGCCTCTTTTGAGTGTTTATAATGCTCCCCAGGATGCCATTTGTTCTCTTGGCTGCCAGGGCACGCTGCTGGCTCATGCTGAGCCGCTGCCACCAGCACCCCCAGGTGCTTTCTGCAGAGCCGCTCTCCAGCCGCTTGTCTCCCGCTCTGTGCCTGCGTCGGGCATTACCCTGCCCCAGGTGCAGCGCCCGGCATTTTTCTTTGTGAGCTTTATTCCTGTTTATCTCACAGCTGGACAGTTCCTCCAGAAGGATGCTGAGAGGGAAAGTCCAGAAGGATTACACCCTGCCTTCCCTTCACCCACCAAGCGGGTGAACGTATGGAAGGACCCATCCCGGTCCCGGTCCCTGTCACGGCCGATGTGGCGGCGCCCTGCCCGGCGGCCCCGCAGTGCCGCCCAGCGGTGCGTGCCCGCCGCGCTGCCCGCCGCTCCCCGCTCCCTTCCCCGCAGCTCCGGGGCCTGAGGGGCGCAGGAGGCCCGGGAGGAGCCGGCCGGAGCCGGGGGACCCCGCCCGGGATCGGTGCCTGCACCCGGGCTCCCTCCGTGCTCGGCCGAGGCCTCTGTCACCGCGCCGGCTGCCCTTCCCTGCCGCCCGCCTTTCACCACCTCGGGTTTATCACCTTTCCTCTCAGTCGTACAGCCCTGTCCTGGGGCACTGCTGTAATGTTTAAGCAGTTCGTATTTTCTCCTCTACCACACGGATGAGGAGCCCCATTTCCTCTCCGTTTAGACCTTTGCATTGCTAGTTATTTTCTCTCCCCATCCAGGCCAGCTCTGGCGACAGTAAATATCCACGCAGGTACCCCTGCAGTGGGCACCCCCGGGCGAGCAGGTGGGACATGGCCAGGCAGCTGGGACCTCTCTGAGGAGACACCACTGCTTCATCAGCCTGCGGCTCCGCTTTGCACCTCCCGGCACAGCAACGAAGGTCAGGCCCTCAGAGGAAAGTGGGCTTAGCCTGATGTTTCTTCGCCAAACGTCTCGGTCTGAACTACGCCGTGCTTGAGGTTACATGTGCGAGCGTGAGCACAGCCGGTGCAGGACGGGCTGGGACCAGGACGCTGCCTGCCTGAGAGCGCCAGGCTGCTGCTGCTTGGCGGAGCACGCAAGAGCTGGCGACCTGCCCAGAACACCAGCATGCCCCACGAAAGGTAAAACAAACAAACAAACAGAGAAATGTAAGCAGAAATTAGCTCTCAAACAGGCTTCCTTACTTGGCTCTGAAGATTAATTATTATTATTTTTTTGTCTTGAAGTCCTCCTGTAAGCGACATCTGAGGACAGAAAAAGTGCTGCCTGCCTACCTTTGTTCCCTGTGGCCGCATCTCCTGTGCCAGTCCACTCACTGCCCTTGAATTCCTCTTTTTGTTTCTGAGAAGACATCATTTTGGGCTCAAAGGCAAGTCCCAGACACTCTGTCCTCAAATCGGTGATACACCCTCTCTGGATCTAGCCAGCCTCCTCATGAAGGAGCGAGGATGGAGGCAAGGGGCTGATGCAGCGAGGAGGCTGAAAGCAAAGCATGCTGCACGGTGAAACATCTGAGATGAAGCAAGAGTGGCAGCAAGGAAGGGCTGCAGCACACAGATAGAAGAGGCTCTGGCTTGAATCTCCTACCAAAGGATACCAGGGACAGTGACCCAGGGATGGAAACATGAAGTCAGGAAGTGTCTGATGGCAAGAACTGTGGATGCTTCTTAGGGAGATCTCAAGCACCAACAGTATCAGAACAAGCCCCAGAACACCTGTACGTAGTTGTCATCATTTCAAACAGATTTCAGCTAAAATCCTGAGTTTTTACCAAAACGTTTTACAGCATGGGACTGCAAACTTTTGATCTGATACTACAAGTCTTAAAGCCAAATCTCCTGTGTCCCCAGACTGCAGCTACTTAAAATATCTTCAGTTTTTTTCTTTGCATATTTCTCAACTGAGTGGTGGTATGGCGCCATTCAGATTACACCATTCAAAATAGCCATGGCCTGAGGTGATCAGATTTTAGGAAAAGTGTTTAATGTAGGATCTATGAGCAGAACTGGAATGTGACAAACGGTTTTATCGAGCTAATTCATTGCACCAGTTAGGGTCATTCACAAATGTAATTATGGCATAATATTTAAGCTGTTGGGTTTTTTTAGACCCAAAACTCCATAATGAAAATTTAGAAATACTTTAAAAATTAAAGGAAGAAACAAGAATGAAGACATTAATTTTGTTTCCCTTTAGCAGAAGAGATTTATCATCAACAGATACAAAATGAACAATTAACCTTTATGTTGCACATTTCAACCACAGATTTTAAAGTATGTTATAAAAGGGGTCAAGTATCACTGGCATAAAAACTGAATTAAAACCAGTGGAATTGCTCTCTGCAGCTCTGCCAAGGACATAAAAGCAGCATTAAAAGCTGTTAACTGTCTTGACTCTTAATTCTCTGCATATCATGGACTACACTGACTCTCACTGCTGTAAACTGGGTAATCTATGTTGAGATATGAAGGTGAAAAAATGCTCTCTATGCACTTTGGACCCTAGTGAGGATCAAAACACATGACCACATAAATCAAAAGACACTGCATAAATCAAACGCGCTGTTCTTTTCTAAAAATTTTCTTTAGCATTATTAAACCGTGTAATAACTTTATATTTGACTTAGCCTTGAAAAATTGTTCTTTAGAAGAGTTTATAAACTGCAGACACTGTTCCTAAAGCCGAAGAACAGATTTTTTGCTCACGGGGTTCTGCACGATCAACTCATGAAAATCTCAGGAACAATGGACACGGCTTCCTTTGGTTTTGTCTATGTCAACACGAGGAGCTGCTTTAAGCTGTAGCTACAGTGTATTCACTGCACTCATGATGCTTCCAGACCACCAAGACTTTTTTACTTCATTCCTTACATTTGTGTTTTTCCTAGAAACAATGCATGCTCATGGCTGTGGACGTTGAAATACCATTAAACATTTGTGTGATTTAGTAAGGCAATGCATTTTCTGACCACTAAGGAACCGGAGAACTTTCAGAAAGCATTGCTGGACTCCTTGGATGGTCTGAGACTGAAGGTTTCCTAGTGCCTGGTCTATCCACTGAACTCATGCTGCTATTACACCACATAGAGGCTCATTCCTCAAGAAAGACTTTCCAACGTCACTGCAGTATATCCAAGTAATTTCTATTCCATAGTCAATGAGACAAAAATGCTCTAGCTATAGAATATCTGCAGCATTTTGTAACATGTCGCCCAAATAGCAGATCTCTGACACAACGAGTTGGCTCAGCTGGAAGACATTTATGCCTCAGGCCTTGGTCTCAGGTCAGCTGTTGATACTAACAGATACTTTGAAGGTAGGGAAGGGAGTGCCTCGTTGTTATAATTGCTGTCCTTTGGCTGAAATGCTCAAACGAACTGCATTTTCTTCTGCTGAGAGCTGTTTATCCCAATGTAAATGTAGATACAAACAAACAGAAGATGGGTGGTGTTTTCAAAGCCCAAGAGTTGGTCCTGGCTTCCCAGCATGGTTCTCAGGCTGCAGAGGCCAGGCTCTGCCAGCTCCAAGCTATCATTACTTCACCAACTTGGAAGCCACTTGGGATTTGTTTGTCTTTCTGTGCTATTCCCATACTTGAAAAGTTTTTAAAAAATTCATCTGCCCTATGACTTCATAGAATCACAGAATGCTTTGGGTTGGAAGAGACCATAAAGACCAGCCAGTTCCAACCCCCCTGACATGATCCACGTGATCAGGTTGCCCAAAGCCCCATCCAGCCTGGCCTTGAGCACCTCCAGTGATGGGGCATCCACAGCTTCTCTGGCAGCCTGTGGCAGAGCCTCACCACCCTCACAGTGAAGAATTTCTTCCTAATGTCTAATACAATCTAACTTGCCCGGGGGTGGCCAATAACTTTTGGATAAATGGGAGCTGAGTCCCTACTGAAATCAGTAAACCTGAGCTGCAGCTGACATGTCAAGTGAGAGTAGTTTTACTCTGAGAGACTTTATATGTGGGATGAGCGATGCCCAGAGGTGAGACTTCTGGCCAGGAGTCCATCCTTCAGCTAAACACATTCCAGTGGCAAGGTTGTCCTGCCTACTTATGTCTGGATTTTTCAATGTTTTCGAGCTACTTGAAGTATGGGTATAAAGCGTACGAGGTAAAATCACCTAACGCACTAGCTCATAAAACATCTGTTAACTGTCTAACAAAACAAGCACGAAACAAGGATCCATTCTGTTCGAGCAAGGCATTCAAGGGTGTCATGCTGCTGAAATGTGACTTTTTTCCCTTTAAAACTGAAGAATTTCATCTTTATGTTTCTACGGGAAGGCGTCAAAGTCCTCAGCGCTGACGGGAACATCAGGACAAGCTTGCACACTGCGTGGCTCACAGCCTCCTGCTGCTGAAAGGCATGCGTGGCTCCTATCAGCCTCCTGTTGACACCAGCTACCCAGTGACATTTGTCACCTGGCAAAATCTGGTCCTGCGTTAACAATAGGTACTGTGCAAATACACAGCTGAACGCCTGACGGTGTTTCTCCTATGCCACTGAGACCACTACTGCTACGTTTTCTTTCATTTTGCTCTGTCTTTTAAAAAAAGGCTTACTTTAATTAATATTTTTATATTTATTTTATATTTATGTTTTATTTCACATTTGTATTTTAAATTTTAATTTATAAGCAGTCTCTTTTCAACAATAATAACATGAAGAAATGTTTTCCTGGGGAAGAACAAAGAGTTAATTTTTTACTGGTTGGCCCCAAGTGACCCCTTGTTCCCACTGCCTTTGAAATTACTGGAGTTTGCTTAGCCTGAAAAATTACAGCTATAGGAAAACTTACATTTCAGTGTTCTATTTTAAAAAGGAACAGCAGAATTTTAAAAATAGCATCACCATCTTTTTTTTCCTGACTGTGGCGTCTCCAGCCCAAGTATGTTGATGCAATTTCCAAAGCACTAAGAAATGTCTTAGGTCACATTTAAGTCAGGTCAGCCAAATCCAGGATCAGTGAAAAAATGAGTTGTTCATCTGTTCTGGAATGAGATCTTTCTTCCCATCATTCTTAGTTATAAAGATATCTTTTGTGTGGTTGAGGCTAAATTTAAGCCCAGGCTGAGTGTATTTGTGTACTATCTATGCGTGTTTTATGCATCAGCAGAGCACTCCATTACTGGTAGGCTGCACACACAATTAGGGCTTTATGATCTTTGAAGTCGGTTAATACAAAGATTTATGTATTTGCAGCAATAGAAAGCCTGTGAAGTCATGGGGATAGATGTTTTGTAGACCTACAGTCCGATTCTCCTTTGAGTGGTGTTGGTTTAGCTCCACTGTCTTCAGTGGCATCCATCCTCACACCATCTGAGCACCAGAAGAGCAGAAGAAGGAAACCCATCCCTCAGTGCATGCCCGGGGAGGTCCACTCCTAGAGAGCTCGCTTTTATTTCAGACCACTGGGGAAAGCACCAAGAGAGAGAGCAGGCTCCACGGCAGAAATCAAACCTTGCAGCACGCTTCTTCCACCGAGCTGCTCACGGCAGCATCCTCGGGCTGGCACCGCGGAGGGGCCGCTTCACCGGCGGGCTCCTGCCCGCCCGCCTGCCCACGATGCTCCCCAGGGCACGCCAGGGCGCAGGAGGGCAAGGCAAATCCACGGCCACGTGGGTGAAAATGAAGGAAACGGTAAGGCGAAATACGCTCATTTAATACGTGCATTGCTATTTAGTAAAGAAAAAAAGGTTTTATAGGTGCTTTCTTTCCTTTCCAAAGCATTTAGCTACTGCAGGAGGCTTGAAAAGTAAAATGGGTTGAGCTTCAGCAGATCTATAGTAGCAGTTAACTAGCAAAGGAAAGTCCATGTGTAGCTGTTTCCTGGTGTTATAATGTTTTGATAACAATGGTACACAAAGACTTGTTTTGTTTAGCGTGCGCCATGTTGCTGCATTTCAGACAAAGTCTCAATTCACTGAGTTGAAGACAAGGTCTCGATTCTTTCAGATTGAGGCAAAAACCCGGGATGAATGTTTGACAAAAGCATGGATCTGAAACATCCCAAACTGCAGGAGTAAGGAAGCAGATTAGTATCAAATTCTACTTCCAGCTATGATGAAAACAAGGAATAGACAAACACGCAATTTCTAATTGGAAGGACAAATTTAGGAAAAAATGTTTTCCCTCAGCATTCCCTAGCTAAGCCTGAAATCCTGAAGTTGAAAATATTCTTCCTATTCCCTGCTCACCCTCCTTACCCCAGGCAGACCTGTCCTCTCTGGGCTGAGATTCGCTCTCACCCAGCAGCCAGTTTCCCTTCAAGAGCAGAGCAGTTTTGTTTACCACCCCCAGGTGCAAACCTCATTAACTGATGTTTACTTCTTTTGTGTTTTCAGCTTTCAGTAATGAGCCGGGTTAATGGATAGTGAAGATGGCGGTGGTAGGGAGAACGGTAAGGAAAGTTCAGGAGCTGGTTTTACACCTTTGAGCTTTACAGGCTCATAGGCACTATGGCTCTCAGCCATTTAGCTACAAAAAAAAAATTAAAAAAAAAAAGAGAGAGAGAGGAAAAATATGGTCCTTTTGCATAGGTTTTGGTTTATTGTGTATTTTCATTATTATTATTATTACTATTCAGGATGGTGGGAAACAAAGCATAGCCAAGCCCCTGACATTTCACAAGTTATAAATACTGTACAAAATTCTACTTCTGGCACCAGAAAATGCTTTCTCCTGTTGTTCAAAGTGACTCCAGATGCTGATGTACTTAGTATACAGCACAAGTAACCAGACTGGAATGAAAAAGCACGGTAATTGAGTTTACATTCATCTGTCAATATTCCTAAGGGACAGACTGTTCCGTCTGCCAAGTCTGCTCCGCTTATGCGTGCATAACTTCAGCGGACTGGAGATTCCCACAGTGGAGTCTCCCCCGTGAGCAGGGGATCTCTGCTGCTGTTATCGGTGGAGATGGTGAGCACTCCAGTTCTGGTCGTCCCCCCGTCTCCCACAGTATGGGGAGGTGGGATGAAGTTTTTTTTCTGGAAATGAAAGAAAAGGTTGTAGTAGAAATGAGGATTTCAGTATCATATCTTCCCCTGACCCAGGCTCCATATTAGCTTCTCCATGGGCTTTTCAATGCTTCCCACTATTGCGATATCTGAGAGCTTCATATACGCATGTATTTCTCTGTGTACTATATTAGTGAAGTGAAGGATTGTCATCCCTATATGTGAAATAAAACACGGGGATAAAAGTTATAAAGTTTCTGTAACTTTGAATGAGCAGCCTGGGACAGTTAGGAGCTGACTTTTCCAAAGAACTTGGGTATTTTATATGTTAAATAGCTATGTATTTGACTAGCCACTGTCCCTCATTTGAGACAGTTCCGTGAGAAGGGATGTCTGTGCAACTTGGCCATACAAACAGCAGCAACCTCCGTCCCAAACACAAGAGCAAATCGATACCCATAACAAAACAGACATGAGAGAAGAAGCTACTATGGCCAATGTCCCGTAAATCTTGGAAAAACATGGAAGAAAGAAGAGATGGGAGAATCTGTGAGACAAATCAGCAAGGGAATATTTGGTCCTAGGATCTGGGAAAATTTTTCAGAGGAAAACTGAAACAAGGAGCCTCTTCTGCTGATTTGGGGGTGACAGGAGCTGGTGGGCACAAGGAGAGGAATTGCCTCCTGCTGATAGATTTCTTCAGCCTTCAAAGTGCATCTAACTCAGGGAAGAAGTGGATCCACCCCAAATTCCCCTTCTAGTAGAAGAAAACCTTAGCACATTGGCTGCAATGCTATGCTGAGGCACAAGTCCATGGATAAAAGCATCTGGTTCCCAATTTGAAAAGCAAGCAGCTGCCAGTGCACAACAGGTCTGAGGCTAAGTGGGTTGGATCCACGGTGCGCACACACCATGAAGCTGCTATGGATGGCTGCAGCGAATCTTATCTGTCAGATATAAAACCGGGAGGACTCACAAACACGCGTAAGGGGAGTTGGGATCCTTTGTGCCTGGCAGGTCAGACCTGCACGGGCCTTGCATAGCTGGGCTTCCCTCTCTGATCTCTCCTGGTCTTAAGTGTCTCGCTGAGGAATCTGGCCTGGCCAGTGGCAAGCTGCAGTTTCCCTCACAGACCACTGCGAGCATCTGGGGTTTTACCACGGGTGGTGGTGCCTGTGGTGAGTATGAAAGCTTGCAGTTAGGCAGGAACCTGACCTGATGAAACAGAGCCCAAGCATTTCACCCAGCGTAAGCAGGAGCAGGCCCGCTCCTCCCGGCCTCCCCTGCAGAGGAGATGGGCGGGAAGGAAAGAGCCGGCCGTGCGGGCAGGCAGGAGGAGGCCAGGCACCTGGAGAAAGGCAAGTCTCAATCCCAACAGCTGAGCCCCTGAGACTTTCTGAGCATGAGCCGCTACAGCTCTAGCTGCTGAGCTCAGATGCCTCTTGCTTTGCTTTCCCATGAGGGAAGGACACTTGTGCTGGCACCAGCACAGGTAGGACCCGAAACCACAGTTAGAAACCTCATTCTGCAGGTACCCACAGTAGTCCTCTGCCCACACCTCAAAGCAATGACATGCTGGTGGAAGGAGGGGATCAACTCTGGCCATGCACAAACATGTTGTGCTGTGGCACCTGAAGGTAGATGACCGTGTCCTAGTGAGGGTGGGATACGTGTCTGAAGGTCAGGCCACGTGGTGGCATCTCCCACTGTGCAGGGGGCTTAGCAGTGCACCAAATTTTGGCCAGCCAGAGGAGCCGTGCAGCGAGGAGAGCAGGTTCCCAAGGGTCCTGGCTGCGTGGTGGGTGCCCCATGGGGCTGGCGTGCCCTTCCCATCCCGACAGCCACAGCAGACGTGGGACCTGCCCGTGCTCCCACGCCTCAGGCAGCCATCGCTGCAGTGAGAGATGGGGAAATGGGAGAGGCGAGCTAGTGGGAAAGGGGTAAACAGTGTTTTGCTCAAAGTGGCGAATGTTCTTTGCTCAGCAGTTGTCCTCAACCACCCCAGCATCCCAGGCTAAGCAACCTTCACAAAACTTGTCCGTGCAGAGACTGACCCAAGCCAACATCTGTAAGGGAAAGCAAACAGGAGAGTGGACAAATTCACCTCTTTTAAGGCTGGAAGATTGCCACCCATTTGAAATATGTTCACAGACTCAGTTTTTCCTCCTTTGTCTGTGCCAGGCCTTTAGGACACCTCCTCCTTATGTTCCTACCCTATAAAGAAAGGGAAATAACTAGGAAGTTCAGTGCCTCATTCCTCCACTCACCTCTGCTCAAAATTTACTGCAGTACTACAGTTGTGGTCCTCAGCTCTGCTCATTCTCAGATTCCCTTGCTCATCCTCAGTTCAGCCTAAAGAAATAATCAGCAATGGCATTTTCCTCTCTTTGCACTGTGCAGGAGGGCTGCGTTTGGGTCTCAAGCCTTTGAGGACTCCTCTAGGAGCGAACATATACTTTCCCAAAACAAGGACTCATCCTCCTGGGCAAAATGGTCCAGGTGGGAGTTAGAGAACCAAATATATTTATATGAACTGCATAACACTTTATGATAATAGAAGAAATAGTAAGCTCTATTTCTATTTATGATGGGGTAAGTCACAAGGATAAAATACGAGCTATTTACGCCCACCACAGCCCTTTACCTCCCAGAGGCACAGACTCAGAGCTCGAAGGAGCCCTGCTGCGGGGCATGGCAGCGAGCGGCAGCCCCATGCCTTTGCCAGGAGGACGGGCTGCAAGCCTGGAAGCACACGAGCAGCTTTTCCAGCTGCCATCAGGGGTTACGGTGCCCTGGATCTCATCCCCAGCCCTGGGTGCTGCCGCTGGTCGCCATGCCCCGGTGTGCAGGGCACTGTGTCCAGTTTCGGCTGCGTGTTGCTGGGCTCTGCTGCCGTGGTTGTTCCCTTCCCCCTCCACATCCATTGCTGCTGAGTGCTGAGAAAGGCAGCAGTGGGCAAAATAAAGGGCAGCAAGCAGCCTTGTGGCCTACCTGGTTTTTGTTATTGTTTTTTTTTTTTTTTTTTTAATCCCTCTCCAAGCCAGAAAGTTCCTCAGCGCGAGCGAGCCAAAATGAACCTTGGCACCAGCACCATCTTTCTCCCTGCCTGTTAGAAACAAAATGTTCCCCAGCATCCATGGAGGTTTTTCCCTCAGCCGATGGCCTCCAGGCTGAGCTCCTGTTGCTCTGGCAGGAGATGCTGAGCAATGTGATCCGCTGGGATCCCCGGAGGGCACCCTCTGGAGATGCACCAGGTCTCGAGGAGCGGTGTCCCTCCTGTAGCAGCAGCAGTCGTGGAAGGGCTGTGACATGGTTGCCATTGCTCACCGTCTGCACAACGTGCAGAGCCTTGGAGCCCGCGCTGTCTCTAGGCACCTGAGTGTATCCCTAGTGAAGGGTCAGCGTTGGAGCCATACAGTCCAGTAATTCTTCTGTTTGGGTATCTTTATTTTTTATCAACAATACTTATTATTATTTGATCTTACATTTATTTCCAAGAACGCTGGCAAGGAATATCGTTAAAAAGATAACAAGATCTTCAGGAAAGAAAGAAATCCACACATCTCATCCTGGATTACTTTTTTTTTCTGTGTAGTTTTATACAGAGAGGAAACTGAAACAATCACAGGCTGTGGATGAACACCAGCTACCAAATTTTATTTCAGAAGAATATTGATAGGAAATTAAGATTATCACAGGAAAAGGACATAACTTTTATTGATGCCTGTGGGAAATGCCGATCACCTACATGCTTCAGTAATCCAGCATATGTATGGTATTTGTTGGATAACTCCAAGTATTCCCTCTGCACTCTAACCTTCTTCACCCAAAAGCAGAAGCTAAATTCATTCGTATCATTCCCACACTAACAATTACAACAAAGCAGATGTTTCAGCATATGCTTAGAAGGATTCTTCTCAGTCCAGTGGAAAGGAGAAGTATCAGTGAGAAAGGAAGGCTGTATCTTTCACCACCTAGAAAACAATTATTTGGCTGCTGTGAGGCTCTTGCTCTCCTCAAAAAGCAGATGGGTGCAGAGAGCAATTAGTGTAGCCAAAGTTTTCTTAATATCCGGGATAAAATCCTAGTTATCACAGTGAGAATTTTTTTCTGTCCCATACGGAGGGATATTTTTTCTCATTATGTATGTATTCTGTCCAGTGCTGGGGTGATGAACAGTAAGCTTCCTAGCAAACATCAGATTAGAAGAGTCTTCTGTATTTAGGAATATCTTACTCACCAGAAGTATATTTAGTGAACTGTTGATGGATGCCTTTGCTTCAGAAAACAGTAACAAATGTTGGTTCTTAACGTCTTGAGATTAGAGGTGATGAAGAGCATCTTGCAAAACTGGCAGTGTCCCTACTTTCTATCTTACCAGCCTTTCCACTGTGCTCTAAGACTGTTCCAAAAAAGTGGCAGGAGGAAGAACCAGTGATACTGCTTGTGATCATTTGTATGGGGAGATAATCAAACTGCATTTTGAGAGGTAACGGCCACATGCTACAGGTACTGTCATTATAACTGCAAGTACTGCAGGCTTCCCCAAATTCACCCATTTTCTAATTCCTCCACTGGGAATTGGATAGGTCTGTGGATGCACAAAGTGTCTTTTGCTGCTGTGGGTTCCAAAACAGAAACGAAAAAATGCTCAAAACTTATTGCTCATGCAAAGGCCATGCTTCAACTTATATGCAATGATAGGGAAATACAGCTCTGTGTCCAGATGTGTTGATCTACACAAAATCAGCTTCGTTGTGCTGTGTGGGGCTGTCTCTATAATACAACCTGACATTTTCAAAAGTGGAAAGAGTTATACAAGATTACATGTTCCTCTAGAGACCGAGTTAATTTCAAGCCCCAAAGATAATCGTGGAGCCTTGTGCTGCTTCCACATATTGATGCTATGAAGCTAAACTTCCTATCCGTGCAGCAACCTTACCAATAATAGCAAGCAGAGGGGATTTTCATCTGAAATCAGGATTTCTCTCAGTGCTACTCACTATTACACATTCAACTAAGACAAGCAATCTTTGCAACTGTCATGACTTTCATTCCGCAACCAAACTGAGGAGATGTTTGTTAAATATCAAATTCCAGTTCTTCGGACAATTAACGTGTTGGCAAGGCTCCTGCCGTGATATCTGTTGGCCAGTCGTTAGTACATTGAATTATGCATACTTGCAATTTGATCTTGACCAATGCAATTTCCTTTCCTTCTTTAGGAATTCTTCCACTGCCTTTATGCCCAAGGGATAGATAGAGATGATAGCTGTATACAGAATGCTTCAGTTGTGAGGCTAATACTTAAAAGATGATTCTACTTCTGTTTATAGTGATGCTCTGCTCTACAAAGTCCATTGTAACAATCTGTGACATTTAGCATTAAAAAAAAAAATAATAGGAAAATGTACTTGCATTTACCCAAAAGGGCTCTTTTTGTAATTTATTAAGCCCATATCTTTGGTTTATATGAGGGACTGTGGATTATCTATGACAGAGGGGCAGAATGACATGCAGAGGGTTGTCATTCAGTAGGATCTGCATCTTTCCACAATAGAAAAAAATATGAGTTTTCCTTTAAAGATAAGTTAGCACTATCTAAGCATATACGAAAGCAGATTTGAGTTAGCTGGCTGTGGAAATTACCTTAACTGTATGTGCCATGTCAAGTGGCAGGACAGCCCAATGATAGATTTGCTTCTGACCTGAGTCACAAAGCACTTCAGAGCTCAGGTTGTGCAGGCCAGGGTGATCTTATCAAAAATGGAAACTTCTGAGGAGGCATTAGAGCTGTACCTGCAATAAAAACATTGTTTTAGATTGTGATTTATACTTGTATGATATCTGCAGATTTTTTTTTTTTGGTACTTTAACAACTTACGGTAAGTTTAACTTTTTCTTTTTTTTCTTTTTATATGGCCTTTGGAAGTCAAAGTCATTCATCTCAGAGACAATTCTTTTTCCTGTGTTCTGTGAAATTTCTGCGTGAGACTCCCTGAAACATTCATTGTCGGAAATGGCCGCGGCTTTTCTCCTGTTGGTTTCTCCAGGAAAGGTCAAGGCAGGCAGCCAGTAGGATGACTGGACAACGTCACTGCTTTAAAGACCTGTGAGTTCTCACTGACACTGAAACAGTAACGGGCGATGGAGCATTAGGAGAAACTACACTGCAAACGCAGGATGAAATTTCAAGAGCAGATTGAATAGGGAAAAGGGTTAGGAAGGTTTAGTAAGGCAGAGGGAACAAAACCTGATTTCTCCTAACCACTCTCCCAGCTCTGGGATCTGGACTACATGACTCCTACTTATGTCTGACATCATACCTCCACCCCAAAGCTGAAGGAATAAATGCCTGCAAACACAGTTTTTGTTACTGAGTAAGTGGCAAGAATCTGGGTTTCTTTTACGTGTTGTAGGGTCCTGCCCCCCCGCCTCGCTTTTTTTTCCTTAATAAACAATCTAGCATGTACAATTCCTTGTGCCCCAGTCCTTAAAACACTGCCATTTAAGCTTCAGAGCCAGTTCCTGACATACTGGAAAAGAGCAGATTTAGGATTCTTGGTGTAATCTTTTTTGTCCCTCCCCACACGCATATGTTTTCTTACAAACTCTTCCATGACACAGTCATATTGCAGACTTTCCCACAGGATGCATGCCTCATGCTGTACAACACAGGATAATCACACCCAGTGGCAGAAATCAATTAGCATAGCAATCTTAATCTGGTATTTCCTAATTTTCCTAATTTCCTTATCCTTCAATGCTCAGCCGTGCTAATCTAAACAATATTGTTTAATGTAATTTTTGTATGTTATCATTTAGATATATGTATACGTGTTTGTGTACCTCTCCATCTATCTGTATCTCTTAATGTATTGGTAAACACAAAAGAAAAAGATAAAAGTTGTTTGTTTTTTATTCTTTCGGAACCGTTTGATCTCTCCTTGCTTGTTTTAGCAGCTGCCTGACTGTTTTTCCTCGTATGTAAACTTCAAAGTCAATCAGAGGTCAAAGCTCTGGACGAAGACAGACTAACGAAAACAACGGTGGTGAGCACATGCGATGTGAAGGAGCTGAGGATCTCGGTGTAGCACATCACCTCCTTCCAGATGAGGGGGGAAATTATCGACGTCTTGGATGCAACGTTTCTTGATCCGGACATTTGATGTGGTTGTCAGGGCTTGAATACTCATTGGGAAACAGGTTTCGCAGAGAACTGAAGGGTACAGCCATGCGCTGCAGGACTTGACATTCTCTGGCTATTCTTGGTTCAAGTGATCTGGAAATAGCTTAATAGATTACCGTAAAAATGCTGGAGAAAAACAGCCTTTTTCTGGTTTCTGTCAGATGCAGAGGGCTTCAGGGGAGGGCATAGGTTTTGATTCCCAATGTGCTATTCTATATTCTGTTAAAGGGGAAATGAAAGAGAAAGGAAGCCCTGGAGAGGCAGCTTCTGCAGCAGAGCAGCATGGAGCATGTTCTGTAGACGTATGCAGTGGTGGCACAGGATGTGTCTTGAGTTTGTGCTTTTTTTTTTCCCTTTGGGAGAACATCTGCCTTTTCCCTGTTCATCTGTCGGCGGGATCAGGCCCCTGCTTGTGCAGAAGCCGGAGGATGCTGGTGGCAAAACATCAGTTACAATATCATTATTTCAATTATTTCCCTCAAATATATTAGTGTGCATTTGTTGCTTCTTCCACACCCGCAGCGAATTAAAAATTGAAATCAAATAATGCCCAAGTTACGCTTAAGCTAAAAGCCAAACTGTGAACACCGGGGCTGTGGGCTGTGCCCAGAGACCCTCCTCTAGAAGGCACGAGAAAGACACGTTTCTTTTTCTCAGGGAAGCAGAGGAGTTTCCCACAGAGGCTGTGCCTGTGCTGCTCTGGAACTCGTGGAGGGGTAGATGACCGAGAGCAATGGGGGGAAATGTTGCAGGCCCATCAGGCAGGTGCTGTGGGAGGAGAGCACCTTTTTCTAGCTATGGGCCTCCTGGCAAGGGCTAAGAAGAGTTTCAGTCTTAGGAAGTATTTGAAACTGTCCCTGATTCAAGGAATATGTGGCTTATGGTCCCTGGTTAATGTGGCCAGAAGCAATGTTGTTCTCTGTATCTTCTCATTCAACAACCTTTTTCTGCTCAGTTCCAGGCCATTTAGCATCATCCTTTCCATTAATGATCTTCACATCAGTTTTCATTTTAGCTGAAAGTATTAATTTTCAGACCAGTTTCAGTGAGTTTTGCAAGAATTACAATTTTACTCACTTTTTCATGACTATTCATCACTAATACCATTCTGTTTACCCCTAACTTCTATGTCCCTAAGCATTAATGCAAAAGTGAAGGAAAAAAATACAGCAAGAAGTCAGTGAGAGAAAAGAAAGAAAAGTGTGAAGTACCTCTGTGAAGAGCCGTGTGGGTGCAAAGAGAAGCTAAAAGGATGCAGGGAGAGAAGTTGGGAAACAAAAGAGGAGGAGAGAAGCTGGCCGGGGGCTGCCCTGCTGGGAGGAAGGGGAAATGGGAGCAGAAATGGGAGCAGGGTGATTAGGTACGGTCTTCAGGCAGAGGATGGAGAGCTTGCAGGGATGGGGTAAGGGGCAGGAAGGAAGCAAATAAAGAGTGCAGGGGGATGAAGTTTGTGCAGTGAGAAAAAGAGATTGCCTTAGCAGCAGCATTTCGCGTTGCGTGCTGGTGGACTGCATCGTGTGTAATCAGCTTGAAGTAGCCGTCGTGATTCTTCAGGAGACGACCTAGAGGAGAGTACTGTGGCTTTATTTGAATCCTTTCCTAACCCGGGGTCTCTCCACATAAAGGCTGAGCATTGTGCTGCACTGAGTGACAACTGGAGTGTGTTGCGTTTTGTGCATTGTCATTGATTCTATATGCCTTTTGTGCCGTGCCTGCTGAAAACAAAGGTCAAGTACCAGCAGATTCTGTTTTCTCTGAGAGATTTAACTAAAGCCTGAGGATAAAGGCAGAGTGCTAGAAACAGCTACTGAGTGTGAAAGATGTTTAAATTTGCCTTACTATAACTTCAATGTCAGTTTGTCCATAGCTGCTTTGTAATCATTTTTTATTTTCTTTTGATGAAATGACAGGAGAGTAAACATTTTAAAAAATCCAGATGAGTCTTACAGATGATATCTTCTGTAAGTAAATCCATTGTTCAATACAGGCTTGGAAAGAGGTGCTAGGAAACAGAGTGAGGAAGCACACTAAGTAGGACGCAACAATTTCTGTTCATAGTTTTGGTGCTAGTAATTTAGTGAGTGTAAATTGTAAGGCTCCAAATGGACTGGGTTGCATAAGGTTTTCATATCCCCTAGTGACAATAACAGCAAAGGTTATTGTATTAGTCTGCAGTGCTTTTGAAGGTTTTGATTTTGCCATACCTACAGGGTTTTTTTTTTGTTTAAATAACAATAAATAAAATAAACCAAAACAGAATCTTAAGAAAAGCCAGGTTATTGAAACTGGATGCAGTTAATTTACTGGCAGATACCAAACATGAGATCCCACACAGCTACTCCACTTCAGCACGCACTGATCCTTCAGCTTAGCAGGTGATAAGGCAGGAATTCGTGCTCAGCTGGCGATAAGGCAGCGCGTAGCTGCCTCTGGAGCACACAGAAGCGTCATGCAAATCTGGCAGCGCTCGTGTATCAAGTCGGCAAGACAGACAGGATGAAGTCATACGTCTACGGGAGCAAGAAACCATCCAGTTTACCCACAGTTTTGAAATTATGTATGAGTAATGCAGCTACTTCTCCCGGTGTAGGATGTTGTGTACGGGACATGTCTTGCACACTGTGAGTCTAAAACCAGCCAGCTCAGAATACGCCATAAACAAAGAAAGTCCGGGGACCTGGAGGTACAGGGCAGACCACGCTCCAGCACCACACATCCCTGGGGGGAATTACCCTCCAGAGCACAGACAGAAACTCTCTGCAGGTGCAAGTGGGGACGTATTTCACAGGGGCAGCCCCTGTGGCGCTGTGGGATCACCGTGAAACCATTAAATTTCACGTGGAAGCTGGCCAGCAGAGCCCCTAGCCCCTGGCTGCTCCACTGAGATGCTCTTTTTAGTGAGCAAGCTGCTGTGCGGTGCCGGGCGGCAGGCCCCCGGACTTCCTGCGCAGCTCCGCGCCGCTGTGCAGACATCCATGCCTGCAGACATGAGTCATTTTGGGGAGTCTGCGGGGTTTTGCAACAGCCTGAGCAGGACATGACAAAGTCAGTAGCAGAGAGTGTGCTCAGAAGAGCCAGGCAGCCCCACCGTGCTCACACTGACGCTACAAAGACGACCCCGTAAAACGACCTGACAGCTGCTGGGGATGGGTGGGAGCGCAAAGCTCCACCTGGCCAAGAGCAGATCATCTCCCCCGTGTGCACAAGGCTGGCGTTTCTTCCCTCCTTTCCCTTTCCCTCCTGATGGCTTTCCCTCGCTGCTCTTCCAGTCTCAGCGATGCTGAACGAGATGCCGAACAAGGGGAGCACTCGCAGCGGACAAGACGCAGGACGCAGGCGCTTTCAGCAGAGGATGCTCTCGATGAGGGTTTGCAAAACTGATTTAGAGACAGTCGCAGTTACTGCTGGCTGAGTGATAAGGCAGCAATGTTTCAGTGCCTTTCAGGAGTGACTCAAGAAGGAAATAGTAGCAGCTAACCAAAAATAATCATGTGGTCATCAAATAGGAAAAATATTGGCCACAAGACATTCTCGGCGTTATTTCCCCACAGTGCAGATAACATCAGTGACCACTGACTGCTACAACTGCGTGAATTTTTATAATTGGTTGGATTTACATTTCCAATTGCTATATTCAAACTACTGAAAGTACAAGGAACCAGACTATAATGGAGCCAGGGGCTGGTTTAGTGAAAAAGTCTTGGGTTTAAGTAGTTCCTGGCACTCTTTTGCGGTGGCCATCGTTTTATCCTCATGTGAAGGTAGCGGCATTACCCTATCTGTGCCCTACACTGCCCGCAGTGGTCCAAACCACGCCGGCACCGCCGGCAGATGTGGTTGTGCAATGCAGTGGCTGAAACACAGCTGCACAGCGCTGCAGCAAGACGGGCTTCGGGGCCAGAACAAGTAAGGAGATGTTTCCTGGAGGCCAATTTCCCTGCTGTTGGTACCTCAGGTAGCTAGCTAGAAGCTGGCCTGGGTAAGTCTGTGGGAGCAGAGCTGTAATTCCGTTTTCAGCACACGTATTTGCAGGTACAAGGACAAACTTCTAGTCTTGCCACATGGGACTAGCGGGCAGTTTGGGCTTGCGGTGGGAGAAGGCAACTGCTGCCATTCCAGCCAGCCGCATTGCACCACCATGTCTGCTACGTGTGGTGTCGACGTGGTCTGAATTACTGCGGGCGTTTTACAGCACAGATAGCATAACGAGCATGAACTCACGGCATGGTCACAGCAACGGAGTGCTGGGAACTACTTAAAAATAGATAAATGCAAGACATTTTCGTGAAAGCAAACCCAGACTCCATAATGGTTTGGGTATAGTACTTGTAGTTTTAGTAATTTGTTGAAAAGCACTTATTTTAGTTCTGAATTATTCTGTAGTTTCATAGAAATTGGTCATACAGAGAGGAATATGTGATTACGGAAGTGTAATAACGTAACTCTTTACAAACACTGCTTTTGCATATGCATTTTCACGGGTACGTGTTTGTTTCACAAGACTCCTGAAGGAAAGCTCTGCTTGCCACACAACCTTTTGTTTCTGTGGTAAAGGTGCCACAACTTTGTCTAGAAGCAACTTGGCAAGCATTTGTATGGCCACAGGCCATGAATGAGTCAATCAGCTTGTACTTTTTTTAATCCACTGCTTTACAGGACAGCCTAATCTATTCTTATGTCAGACTGCGAAATGTTATTTTGTGTCATTAGACATCTGCTCTGAAGAAAAGGACGAACATGACTTTTCAGGAGATTGCAGCACAAGATTTGGACACAGGATTTTAAATGGGATTCTGCCCTTTAAAAAAAATTCTCTCTGACATAGTCACTCCAGAAAAGAGATTCCAGACAAAACGTAGGACACACAAAACCAAGCTCATACAAGTATTTTAGATTGTTTCTAAGCATTTTTTTTTCTTTTTACTTGCTTCCTCCTGATTTCCAAGCTCAGAATAATGCCTGTTATCTGCACGCTCACCCACCCCACGTATTTGATGTGCAGGGAAATCCCACAGTTCGCCATTGGGTCAGGTAGTTTGCTGTGGATTCAGTGGTTACTGGCAGACTGTTCTGGGCTGGTGGGACCAACCTCCCTGCTGGGCTGAAATCCTGCTCTGTGCCCAAGGAAGAGGTGGCTGCACCACCAGCAGGGCTGGAAGTTCTCCTAACCTGCGCCAGGTGCCCCCGTGTGCTCAGGGACAGTTTAGGATGACTTTGCCATTCTCCGGGCCTGGTGGATGGGCTATCTTGGACTGTGTGGAAAAAGCAGGCTGAGCTGGCTCTTTTTTCCCTCTGCCTGAGAAATCAGAGTCAAGGACGTATTACTTTGGGTCTACCCCACTTTTGAAATGGGTGTCAGGAAGAAGCCAGCTCCTAGCCCTTGGTTGTCACTTTGTCAGGCTGGTTTTGCTCTCATCAGATTAGGAATCTGTGAGCCCATTTCTTCCTTTTGAACCAGTCTAAGGCAGTACTGCCGACTTGAAGCAATCAGTGTAATAACGAGGTAAAGCTGATATTAAATTACCCCCTTCCAAGCAGTAAGAGCTGAGTTACCCAACAGACATGTAGGGTGTTTTGCAACAAGAGGTAGGAAGTTTGGTGTCTTTTATCTCTGAGGAGGGAAGGGAGAGAAGAAAAAGCAAGATTAACCCTTTGATTCTAGACCTGAGAAAGCTCGCCCATACTTTCGAACATGCAGTATTCTGTGTATGCTCATACCTATAAAACTTCCATTTATACCTCTCGGATTGTTATGGCCAAACGAAAATAGAATTGTAATAAAAATCAAATGAAAATCTTCTCTGTCCTTTACGACTAGACTCCCTTGCATCTCACAGATGTGCTCTAAGAGTATAGAGCTCCACAAACACAACAACAATGGTCATGCTGGTGTAAAATAACAATTAGTTGACTGTCTGTAGTGGCATGAGATTTAACAGAAGAACTCAAAAACTTCCTGAGCATGAACAAAATCAGTAATTCGGCTGCTGTGATTTAACTATTAAAAGCCACCAGAAATTACTAAATTGACTCATTTATAATTCCTGCAGTTGAAATGAATTCAAACTATTTGTTGGTGACAAAACTTTTAAAAATTATCTTTTTTTAAGTATCTCATAGGTAGGCCTTTGAAACATGGATTTTTAAAAACTGCACATGTGGTGCCATTTGCATGCATGAAGTTTAAGGCTCAGAAGCAAGATATAAGCTATATACAATCACATGAAGATTCACGATATTAAAAAGTTGTCTATAACTTGTCCTGCAAAACTTTCGATGGTGATGAGTGTCAAGAAATGCAACTTCCATCATTCTGTCTACAGAAGGGTCATATAAAGCCAGCACCTTTTATTCCAGCAAAGTTATAAAATGTGTAATTTAGAAGTTAATTATCTGCTGAAGCCTGAAACTGTTAAATATTTCCCAGGCCCAAGATAAAAACACAGTTTTTTATGGATTTGACACAGTCTTCAGCAAATGAGCAAAGCATTTACAGGCAGTATAGATATTTAGGACAATATACATAAAACTAAAGCCAGGAGAATCAAAGCTACTTTACTTTTAAATTCAGCCTGGTTTACTTTTCAGCTATTGCCTTCAGAAGAACAATTTCAGTAAGGACTGCAGAACTAATCCAACCACAGGAAATGTGATATGTGTTATGTGGGTGAAGTAGGAATAAGGTGGGGTGGGAGAAAATTGTTCTAGGAGAGAGCTTAGGAGTAAGAACTGAGGAAATAGGAAGAACAATTCTTAATCTTGTAGATGATTCATAGCTAACAAATTAACAGCAGAAAGTCAGACTCATGATAGCTTAATCTACAAAGAGGTCTATAATGACTGTAATCACTCTACTTATAATGGAAATAAAAAGATACAAATAATTCCTTGTTGTTTTAAACCCTGATAGATGATACCATGAGGAGATTAATTTTTAGCTCCTGCTTTAATATAATCCTAATTTTCTGAAACCATTTTTTCAGGCTAAAGCTTTCCACGTGTGTTTTTTTGTTTGTTTGGACTGAGAGTTGAGTTTGTTTGGGTTTTTGAAGATTTCAAGCACAAAGTACTTGGGCCATTTTTAAGCTCCAGGACAGTGAAAATAAAAAAGCTTTTTCCCAGGGCAGAAGAAGAATTTCTGGCATCTTAACGTTTTCTGTACCCACCAAGTGGCTTCAGTGGGAAAACAGTATTTGCCACGGAAATAGTCCTTATTGAGGTATGAAGCTTTTAGCATTCCAGTGGAATTTTGTTTTGATTTGATTTAAAATCACTTGGTGAGCTTTTGCCATACATTGGTCACAGTCTTTTTCTGTGCTTTTAAAGCATAAAAGCACAGGGAGCCTACGCTGTATACGCATTCGCGGTTGATATTGGCCTGAGCCATCTGGTGACCAGATATTTACCCTGTGGATTGCTATCTCTCTCCGGGCTCACAGCTCCCCTCCTTTCCAGACGCAGCACAAGTTGCTTTGGGAGGGCCTACACGGAGTTGTTTATACAACCATGCCCTTGTCTGCTGGCAGCAGACGCATCTGTGTTTGCACTGGAGCAGACGGTCCCATCCAGTTCACTTCCCGGCTTGCAACACTTTGTTTTCAGTGGCCCATACCAGGACACTGCAAAATTTCCAAAAGGTGATTTTTTTTTCTAGCTCGTTCAAGAGAAGCCAACAAAGATCCAGGTGCCCCATTTCTTATTCATCACTCACCACATGCAGGTTGCAGGAGCAGTTTCTCCCCAGGTTTCCTGTGCTAAGCGCAAAGCAGAAGTGCTACTGTGCCTGGAAGTGCACGGTGCTGGAAGAGGAAAGAGCAGGAAACTTTGTCAAGGAGCTGGGACACATCAGAATATGCCAGGTCATGTGCCTGGAGCCCTCCATCTTTATTAATGTTAATGACACGTACTTGTCTATATAGGTATATTGCAAGGTTTCAGCATCTACAGAGGTTTGAAAGATAGTACTTTGGTTGAGTATATCCATGCCAAATTCTCTTTTGATTGATTATATTCAAATTTGTCTTCTCTTGCTAGCAATTTTTATTGTCCAGGCAATTTCTATTCTATTCTATTCTATTTCTATTCTGTTCTACTTCCTACATTTTTCCTCATCCTGGAAGAACCAAAATGCCTTTTCCTCCTGTACTAAGTGTTATGACTAATATCTGTCACTTCTCGGTTTTCTCTCCCATCGGTACCACTTTTTAACGTGTTCACTACCTCAAGCATCTTGCACTTCTAACCTACAGTCTGTAATTCCTTCAGTTTTTCCAGCATGCAGCCCGCAAGGGAAGACACGCGGTCAACAGTGTGACTGGAGCTTTCGGTTAGCTACCAGCTACTATTGCTACCAGCATTTGCCACCTAGCGCAGCTTTTTTTTCAGATTTTGCAAGTACACAGAGCTCAGTGTTGGTGTGACTTTATCAATACCTAAGGTCAGTTCAGATATGCCGACGTGCCACCAGTCCTTGATTGAAACACTGAGAGCGCCTGCGAAAGGCCTTTCTGGTGCACAGCTTTGTCAAAACGTTTTGCCTAAGGACTGTGTTTGTTGTCCACAGCCTTCAACTCAGCTTCAAGAGATATTGGCCCACACCATTAAGTGCCCTGAAGACTAGAGCTGAGGCAAACCTGAGTCAATATTGTATGGCAAACAAGGAAAAAGGGTGGTGGACCAAAGGCAGGCTTCACGTAGTGTGATTTAACTGCTGCAGGTTTCGTGCTGACTAAATAGGAAGTTGAATGTGAAGGTAGATCCCACGTTACCAACGTGGCCTAATATGGTGAACAGGATGTGGACTTATTTCTGCCTTGTGTAACTCTTCTGAAGTCAGTACTTACATCAGAAGTTAGCGAATCCTCGCCTTCTCTCACTTTCTGTGAGTGTACTCTTTTTAAAGACTCACAGTTGGCGACCTAAGAAATCGAAATCGAGATGGCCTTTAACCTTACTACAGGGTCTCTCACTTAGTCGTCCCTAGGTTTTTCATGAGAGGGTGGGGGGGTCACGGTGCCTGCTCAGAGAGGGCCCAGCTAATACTTGCCAAGTACTCCATTGCTGTTTTGTTCTTGCTTTTTGCTAACTTCCTGAAAGTGACCTTGAAACCTGCTATGATTTGAAGTCTTATTACTGTAATGTACAAGAATGTTACTTCCGTGATAAATGCTATTACATGTACTTTTTATGGTATAATGTAGTAATTCTATTTTACTGACTTCTGTATTTAATAGGAAATTGTGATCTCCGTCAAGAAATCAGCTTTTCAGTCAGTGTCAATTTGACATATTTGTCAATAGTTGTCATATTTGACATACTTTGTACGTATTTGTATCACACTAATAATAGAGGCATTCAAATATCTTACAAAACAGGCAGACAGTGTGTATGCGAGGACTATGATTCCTGTTTTATTGAGGATATCAGTTTGTCTGCATACAAAGCATGGACACGAGCCAACACAGAGACACCTTCCCATATTAGAGGCTGCATGCTTTTGAAGGGAGAAAAAAAGATCTTTCAGGCTTGCAA
Organism: Cygnus atratus; assembly: GCF_013377495.2. Classification (NCBI taxonomy): domain Eukaryota; kingdom Metazoa; phylum Chordata; class Aves; order Anseriformes; family Anatidae; genus Cygnus; species Cygnus atratus. The sequence continues at coordinate 110,454,727 of NC_066363.1, read as the reverse complement.
GCTTAATCAGCTCAGTGTTATCAGGTGAAACATGTGTTGAGTAATTGCCATTTCGCTCAACAAAAGCCAGCTAAATTCCAAAATATGGGACGCAACAAACGCAGGAAGAAGAAATTATCCATTTTTAGTTTATTTGTTATCCGGAAGCAAAAACAAAGTAAGACATTGTGTTCAATGCATTATGACTGCTTATCTAGGATGGAACTTCATATGGTTCCTAAGTGTCCAGTGCTAGACACACGCAAGTTCCTTATCATAAAGATACAAACAGTCTGACTGCAGCTCATGAAAATATGTTTCAAGAGCAAATGTGAACGAGTGTTCACTGGATTAGAAACTATTACATTACACTCTTGAGTTACAACATGAGCATTTTATCTCACCAGACACTTTTAACCCCTAACTGTTTTCAAAATTAGAATTTATTTTCCCTTTTGCTCCCCTTGACATTTTCAAAGCAGTGCTCACAGTTTCCTAGACAGCTGGCTGAGGCACCTCCCACGCAAATTCTACTGCATTTTGAGGCAGACAGACATTTTTACTTCACCATACTAGTGAGAAAAGCCCGATCTGACAGCCATGTTCAAAATACACTGTTTGCATGCAGCTGAGCACAGCAGCTTCCCTCAGCAGAATCGCTGGAGGAGGTGCTGGGCAGTGCTGTGCTTCTGTCCACCCATTGTGTTGAAGCTGGGCCACTGTAATAAGGTAATGCAAGGTGCACTGGGCAAGTGAGAGTACGATCCATGTTGGTTTGTGGAAAGGAAGCCTGGAAAGGATGGAAGAAGTTTTGTGTTTCCAAGACCACCTATATCTTTTCCCGTATTCATCCGATAAAACACATAAGTAGCATCCGGAGCACGACTCAGGGTTGTGAGCTGCAGATTCAGGCCTCCTCTTCCTTTCTCTATTACAGGCCTCATGAATTTTGCATTCTTTTCAGCTAGGGGCTTGGAATCACCCTGCTGAGGCCTGGCATCATACCTATGTATGTTTAATGGCTAAACCAGATGCCTAAAAGCAATGCGAATCAGGCTCTGCATCTCTAATAGTGATTTTTACCTTGTTTGATATCAGGTCTGTAAGGAGCATTTCCTTTGCATTTCAAGGACGACTCACCGCATGATGTATGGAGTGATCACAAGCCTACACGCTGTAGCTGGCGGAGCACACGAGATGTTCTCTGTGGACTGTGGTTGCTGAAATGGAACATCTCCATTTCCCAGAGCGACCAAACCCTCCCAATCAAAGGGCTGTGGTAATGGCCTGCACAAGATGAGGGAAATCAAACACGAGCATAACGCTGTTGTAGCATACATTTTTCCTTTAAGTGTACGTAATTCTTATAAATATATATGTATGTGTATATGAGGAGACATTTCTTCTCAGAAAGAGGAGTCAGGCATTGGAACAGGTTGCCCAGGGAGGTGGTGGCGTCACCGTCCCTGGGGGTGTTCAAGGAGAGGTTGGACGTGATGCTTAGGGACATGGTTTAGTGGGTGACATTGGTGGTAAGGGGATGGTTGGACCAGATGATCTTGGAGGTCTTTTCCAACCATAATGATTCTGTGATTCTATGATATATGTATATATATATGCATGCATATATGAAGGCAGTTGTGAACAAAAAAGGCAAAATGTAGAATGCTGTTTCTTTTTCCTCTGAACGAAGCTAGATAGCAGGTAGTGAATGCCCAAGGTGGAACAGCTCAAATACGCGAGCACTTGACAACAGATGGCTTTGTTTCGTGCCCATGGCTTTGAAAACCCAGCGTAGCGCTGGCGATACGGGCTTGCAGCCGCCAGAGATTAACGAGCTGCCGTCCCACATCGCTTTCAGCGATCTTTGTAGGAACGCGCTGGCCATTTCTGCAACGGCAGCGGGAACCGAAGCCCTGAAGCGGCACCTGAAGGAGCAGAGGAAGGGGCTCAGGGCAGCGCCCTGTCAGAGCCTCCCCGCCCCTAACCGCCCCCAACCAACCGCCCCTAACGGCCGCCGCGCGCGCGCCCCCTCCGACCGTTGAGCGGCGCCCCCGCCCGGCGCGCTCACGCCTCCCCTTCCCCTCCCGGGGCTGAGCCGCGCATGCGCGCCGAGCCGCGCCGCCGTCCCGGGCTGGCCGAGCCGCCCCCCCCCGTTCAAACAGGAAGGCGGACATGTTGGCGGCCGCCGCACCGTGAGCCGCCTCCCCTCCGACCCGGCACCGGGCGGCCCCGGGGCCGCCGTCCCGTACGTGAGGGCTGGGGGGGGCTGAGGGAGGCGGGAGGAGGCAGGAGGGGGAGGGGGAGGGGGAGGAGGAGGAGGAGGAGGAGGAGGAGGAGGAAGACGAGGAGGAGGAGGAGGAGGAGGAGGCGGCGGGAGGAAGATGCCGTTGCCGTCGCCCCGCCGTTGAAGCGGCTCGCCCCCTGCCCGCCGCGGTGCGAGGAGCACCCCCGGGTGCTGAGGCGCTGAGGGTTTCCTCCCGATTTATTTATTTTTTTCCCCTTTTCCTCTCGCTCTTCCCTCCCTGCAGGCTCGTGGCTTTCTTCACCTTCCACCTCCCCTCTTGCTGCTGCTGCTGCTGCTGCTGCTGGTGGTGCTCCGGAGTGAGAGCTGCCGCCCTCGGGAACCTGGCACCGATCCGCCGCCGGCTGCTGCTGCTGCTGCTGCTGCGGGGCGACGACGAGGAGGAAGAGGAGGAGGAGGAGGAGGAGGAAGAACCGCTACGCTGGCTGCCAGGGCGCCTTCCCCGGCCGGGAGGATGCGGCTGCTGAGGCGCCGGGGCCCGAGCAGAGGAGGGAGGGAGAGGAAACCTGCCGCTGCACAGCTCTGAGCCGCCCGGGGAAGTGCGTGCGTGCCTGGAGGAGCGGGGAGAAGCAGCCCCCCGGTTGCCTGCTCTCCCTCGGTTTGCCTCCCCGTTGTCGGTGCGGAGCGGGGGACTTGCCTCAGAGACTTCTGTGATTGAAGGGATTCCGCAGGAAGCGCTCCCCAGCCTGGCATAGGCTGCGTGGGTTTTCTTTTGTGCGTGTTCCTGTTTTTTTTTTGTTGTTGTTTTGTTTTGTTTTTTTAAACCTTATTTTGCTCTGGAATAAGGGAAACTTTTTAATCCGTGGAAACATGTCGACAGGAGAGAGTTTTGAGGCTCGGTTCGAAAAAATCGATGTGACTTTAAAGGACCCCAAATCCGAAGTGAACGTGGACTGTTTGCTGGTAAGTTGGGAGCGCCGATGGGTCCCCAGAGCAGTCTCCCCGAATTTCTTACCCTGTGGGACTAAATCTCTCACTGCTGGCTGAGTCACTCTGCTCAACTCTGCACTGGTGTTTTGTTTACTCAGCGTTGAGCTACGGGTGCATGAATTTCTGTGTGCGAGGGAGAGTGGATTTCGTGCCAAGGAGGAGCTCGCCCAGTCCTGCCTCAGGCTTGTCATCCCTCTCGCTTCATGCACCTTTCTTTACTTCGCCGAATGTCACCAGTGGACGCTTTGTGCAGAGCTGTAATTCCTGAGTGTCAGTCCCCTGTGCGAGCAAACGACTGTAAATAGCTTTGTTACTGATTCCCTCTTTGAAAGTGTTTACTTTTTTTAAGAGTGAAGTCCTCTTATGTTGTGGTTAAGCACTGCAGCACTGACTGACTTCTTCCTTTTTAGCGTAGATGTTGGCAAGTACTAATGCCATGTAAAATACAGCTGTAAGATTAATGCGCCCTTGCAGGTGGCAAAATAGTCACGGCAGAGGGGTTAAATGCATATTAAAATAGTTGGTGTGCTGGGTGGACAATTGTCTGCTAATTGTTTCCCTGCTTGATCATACCTGATGGTTCAGTGGCTCTCTGCAATGCTGTCAGTGTTGTAATTGCATCATAAGGAAGCAAAACATAACACTTCCTGACATAAAACCAACAGCATTTGACAGTTGCTTGCACAAAAGTGAGTGGTACTTCAGTTCTGATTATAAAAAGCGCCTTGCCAAAGCGTGTGCCAAATCCAGTCAATCTATTTGGGATGTAGATGGGTGCTTTGATATGCCTAGAGATATCCTTAAGTAGAAAAGTGTAATTCTTATTTTTACGCTGAACTAGTGAATTTCTTTTCTTTGTAGGAAGTGATACAAGTTCGGAAGTGTGTAGGTGGGTCCCCATCTTCCCCGCCTATTGCTGTCACAAAGAGAACAAGTAAACTGAATTTGTGCCTAGGATGAACTCTCCCACTATGGGGGGAGCGAGGGGTGGAGATGCTTCCTAATAGTCATTCTTCATCTTCCCCTGCATGGCTCTTACCAGATAGCTCATGTGAGCATAAAAGTACTGGAGAGGTGAAAAGAACCTCATGAAAGACTCTGCACGAGTGCATGACAGCGTGTACTCTGTTTAGCTTTTTACCGATTTGTGATGTTTGTAGGTGTTGACAGGTTAAAACTCCCTCCCTGGATAAAAGCAGGGCCTCATGGATGTTGTTGCCACTAAGGAAAATGTGCTGCATCTTCCAGTTAACTTGCTGCTTTTGATCTAGTTTACATATCTTTGAGCCACAGCTAATGAGAACAGATCTGATGCTTAGGGTGTAATTTGTCAGTTCTGATGACTTAGGACAGTACTGTCAAATTTTTTATTACACCCTGTATCTATAGACAGAAGTCAGGGGTATAGAATGAATTAAGAGGCCAGAGTTTTTACATTAACCGTGACTCAGTTTGCTAGTATGTGTGTTGATGCTAGCAATACATCAGGGGGGCCTTCCTACAGCAGTACTAATGAGCTTTCACATATCAGGCATGCAGTTGATAGTATTTTTTGTAACTGTACTCCTTGATCTTTTAATCAGTTTAAGGATTTGCCCCTTTTTAGTTACCTTAGTCAGTATTTGGAGCTAGGCTGTAGTCAGTCTGGGAATGAACTTGTTGGGATGCTTCCTGTCATGCCTGTGTTAAGTTTTATAACATGTGTTTGCCTCTCAGATCTTAAGCATGTCCTTTAAAGTGAAACTTCAGCAATTTTCTGGGATTTTTGGGATACCTTTGAGTATTCTTTTAAATGCAGCTTCTTGTGTTACAGCCATCAGAATTATTTTTTTGTTAGATGTAGTTACAGGTAATGTTCTTTTAAACTTACGACAAAAAAAGTGTGTATTCTGAAGACATCAGCTGTTAGGTTGCTTTTGTGTGTGTTTGGTCACTGTATCACTCTGCTGGCTGGACTTTCTCGTCTCTCTCATCAGTTCTAGGGCTTTTTTCTGCAGAATTTAAGTATGCAACCCTTTCTAAAGAGTTTAAGTATATACCACTTTGAGGTGAGATTCACACTACAGGTGTCATTCTTAGCGTAAGATATAATTATATATTAAATTATCATAATCTGTTTGGATATGTTTTAAAGGAAGAAATGCTTAGGTATAGATGTAATTGATCTGCACCTGAAGTATCTTTAAAGATGACCCCTCCTCCCCAGGCCAAGGAAACATGTCAGTCTCTTGGCCCAGTACAATTACAAAGGAAACAAAAGCAAGTTTATATAATCAGACTCAATATGAACATTTATCCAATTTTATAACGTCTTTAAAATGTAAACACCCTTTTTCTTTTGAGTAAAGGCATGAATTGGTTTTACTTTTTCACTTCTCCTCAGCAATGGTGTTAGGTAACTCTTCATCGGAGCTGCAATGTATGGGTGATAGAAAGCACCTATTGCACAGATGCTTTAAATTCAGCATCTGATACTCTATACGGATAGGCTTAAAATGCTGGAGTTTCTTTAGTTTCAAGAAACATGCTTTTGGTTGTGAGGAGAAGTTTTAGCAATGCACTTGGTTTCTCCTAAGATAGTTCAGCTTTTTACTTCTACTCTTTAGCTTTACTTTATCTCGTTTCCGTTCCTACTGTTACACCCCTCCATCCCTCATCAGCTTGTAGCCCCTGTAGAGTAGAAGGCAGGTATGGAATAAACTTCAAACCAGTTTTGTAACCTTTTTTTTTTTTTGTGATTGTCATAAGCTAGCTTCTGTGTGCTAGAAGCATCCTAAATTTATAACTGAAGTAGTATGAGAACAATAAGGAAAGAAGACTGGGGGAAGGGCAGGTGGGGAGAAGGTCTGATACAAAGGAAGGTGCATTACGGATTCAGGAAGGTGTGGGAGAGGAGCTGTGACAACAGAGCAAACGGAAGAGACATAGTGAGGACTTCAATTTACATGGTGCAGGAAGGAAATTAATAAAGCTGAGGCACAGGAGGGAGAAGTGCATAAGAGAAAGGAAAAACAAACAGGGTTGTAATAAAAGCAAAGTAAGAAAACTGACTATAAGTTGCAACTGTTTAACTAAATTTGTTTGCATCTTTGTGGCTTCCGTGCACTTGATTTAGCACAAGGCTGGGAAATCATAGACAGGTCGTCTTTTCCGTGAGCCAAGAGGAGGCCAGAATCTGTGTTCTTGGTAAAGTATGTGCCACAGCATCACGTAGTACTTTTCTCAACATGCCATGTCCTAGCATTCTGCGTCTTGAAAAGACCTAATAAGGATTGTGAAGGCTGTGCTAGATGAGTTGTCACGCTGTAGGGTGTGTGATGGTCAGGTCTGGTGCATACCATTGGTGTGCTAAATGCAGATAAGGGCAGTGTAATCATAGACTCATTAAGGTTGGAAAAGACCTTCAAGATCATCTGGTCCAACCATCCCCCTACTACTAATGTCACCCACTAAACCGTGTCCCTTTTATCTTCAGCTCAGTGTTCCATTAATGCTGTTAAGCAGGAGAAAGTAGTATTCACCGAGTATGCTTTTACGATTTTGGAATAACAACATTTTTTTTTTCCTTGGTGTTCCTTACTAAATTCTTGGAGTTCATAGGATTCCAGGTTTTGGAGAGTGGGGAGGGAGGGATATCATATGTGGATGTACAAGGACACATCTTGACCTAAGGCTGCTTATGCTTGTGATTGATTGAAAAGTATCTAGCAAACTCTCATGAAAAAGCTTTTTGATGCTCTCTTTGCTCTGCTAACAACTCTGAAAGAGTCTTTCTACATTTTTTGTGGACACTTGAGTAACTTGGTTATTCAAATACTTTGTCAATTACTGGAGTGGTTGATTTTAAGACTTCAGATGGTCTCAGTCTTCAAAGATGTCGTGTTTCGCTTGCTCAGTAGTTTAGCTTCAAATCAGCTGATAACAGTGACTGCTGCTTATGACAGATTTGGTTTACCTAGTGTCAAGAGACTTCCATTTTTTGTTGTAACAAAAACACAAGTGCAGTTGTTGATTCTCTTGGTTTTCCTATGTCTAATTAATATTTGGCCAGATGAATTTATATTAATCTGTCTTGAATTGGAAAAGGTGAGATCTCATGCACTTTAGGATTTGGGGTTTAAATCTCTTTTGTCACTAGACTTCTTTTTATCTTCTCCACTTAAAACTTTTTAGAAAGCATTTTTGGAGACCTTGTGGTTAAAGATTTGGTAAATAAATGGGGAGGGGAGTAAAGAATGCAAGTCAAAGTACCTTTACTTCAGAAGCTCTTACTTGTAAAAATAACTGTTGAAAATCCCCTTCTCTGAAAACATGCTAACTGTGCTCTGAGAATCTGAGTGATAAAATGCTGAAGAAACCAGGTATATGAGAAGCTTTTTCTTTTGCTAATAAAGTTCATGCATGGAAGATTGGCAAAGCTGAGCTCAAACATTTTCAAATCGTGAACTACTTTGAACTACCTGCAGACTACTTAAAGCATCCTGAAGTTGACAATCTCTTTGGACGCATCACCATGGCTGTTCAGATCTGGTGTTTTTTCTTCAGTTAGGTATAAAATAAGACTTCTGGCTGACTTGGAATTGTAATTCTGGGTCTTCAAGTTACCATATCCAAGCTTTGTGTATAAAACTAGCTCTAACTGCAGGTTACTACTCTCTACTCATCACTGTGAATTATGAAATACATACATTGATGTGAAGTTAATGATAAAAGGTAAAATGCCACTGTAAGGCAGCTTTGGAAACACAAGAACTGAATTTGCATTTTAGGTTGAACCTGCTAGGAGTCTTTTTAATATTATGCAAGCCCCCAGAGAGTAACAGTAAAGATGGTGGGACTGTCATGTTAGCATTTGATTCACAGTGTACAGTAGATTTTATACAAGAATTGTTAACTTAGCTGATACCTCTGTTTGTAATACTAGAGGCTGTAGGCATGCAATTACTGTTTTTCCTGTAAAAAGTTTTAATCAAGAATAATAGGAAGTTGATCTTAAGACATGTTTCAGCAAGACCAATGGAGGAACAAAAAAAAACACACACAAAAAAAACAAAACAAACAAACAAAAAAAACCAAAAATAAAAACCTGTAATAGTTTGCTTACAAACATTTTTACTTGGAAAGAGCATTTACAATGTCCTTTCCCTGGCAACTGTGGAATATTTTTGTTTTTTGGGGGTGGCAGGAAGGAAGAGGGAAACACCTGGAATTTGTTTGTTGGACAAATTGAAAATCAACCTGTGGGTATGTAGTTCTTTGATTTTATTTGATTTTTTTGAAAGATGATAGCTTTGGGAGCCACTTGTTGAGAACTTAATAAATATTTAGAAGCTCTAGGACCGAGTGATATGGGTAGCCTCACAGTTGGTGTTAGCAGAATTCCCGAGGATGTAATTTAACACTACATGAAAATAAAGGTTTTTTTAGGTCTCTTACCAAGGAATACTGAGATGTTTATCTCAATACAGGATGTTTATCTCGAATTTGAGAGGTTCCGAAACATGTATTTAAAACCTTCTATTTCTTCTGACCTTTAGTTGATGCAATTTATCAAAACTCCTTTGTCATCAAGAAATTGCGGCTCTAAATGGAAATGCTGGAAAGTTGAACTTCCGTCTTTGAGAACAGAGTTGGAGAATGTTTGAAAACTATTCTGCCTCTGCCTTAATTTGTTCAGTCATTCAAGCAGCAATAAAGCCAGAAGGGTGATGAGACAATACTCATAAAACTGTAAACGCTAGGCAGGCAACACCCAGTTATAGCACTTTTAAAACAAATGCAAATAGCACTGTCATCTTCCTCAGAAGTCTGCTGAGATGCACGTTTGGATAAATAGCGCTTGAACAAGAGCTGAAACATGATCTTCAGGGAAATAAAAATGCTTTGGAGATCTTGGTGTGTGTAGCGTTTTGCTGTGTTGAGACTCTTGGCTGTCCTGTAGTGTAATCTTTAGTCAGGTTTCTTCTTGAGCTTTTCAGTATGGACGGATATCCAAATAGCACCAGCTGTGGTGCAGCACCACGTTGAGGTGCATCTTTAAGGTTTTGAGGTTGCAGAAGTCCAGAGGCAATCTAGACAAGCAGCAGTTGCTCCGACCATTTAGCTGCCTGTTCTGTTAAGGGAAAACTGCCGCAGGACCAGCACCAGGTTCTCGTTACAGCACAGGTCAAAGTCTATTCTGATACTCAAAATCTTGTAACGCATGGGTTTTTGCTTACTGAAAGATTGCCACTCCCTGTCAATATTTATACAATGCTATGTCATGGGGACAGTCCTTAAAATCTCTTTGTAGGCTCTAATTTAAATCCAACTTTTGGCTTCTATATTTCAGCTTTCCCTCTTCAATTTCTTCAGTGTTCATATTTCTTCAGCCTATGTAAAAGAAACAGAAAAATGTGAATGTGTTCTTTTTTTTTTTTTTTCAGTTGCAAGGACAACTATTCCTGGAAACCTCTGTAGAAAACACCAGACAAACTAAGGCTTTATTTTGGATTGTGGTTTGGAACTACCTAAATGCCTGTCTAGGTTGTGTATATCTGGTGTACAGAACTTTTAATTGATCTAGAAATACAAGTGGGACAGGTACTTGCTTTTCCTACAGATCTTCACGAATTGTAATATTCACTTCAGAAAAAAGTAATTAAGAAATTCTTGAATTCTCATACTTGGTCAAATATTGATGAGTAATCTTGTCCTCTTTTCCTCTTAAAAGCTGTGTAGTATTCAGTTATTGCTGCATAGTGTTCAAATGAGTTAAATGCCAAGGTATGAATATATTCAGAGGAAAATTGATATTTCCTGATAAAGTCTAGTTAGATATCCACACTTAAATTGCATTAATAACAAATGGCCGTTTTCCCATGTCGTCACCAACTGCTACTGTTTCTCTAGAAGCTGGGTTTCTTCTTTAGCAAATAATGGCAAAAGAAAGCCTTGACTAACCAAAACTAGGTCCCTCACGTCTGGTTTGCATTTTCTAAAGAAGGGAAGGTCAGAAGCTTTTCTTATCATCTTGACGTTTAAGGTGGGAAATACTCACTGGTTTTAGTGTTAGGGGAATACATGTTTTTCAGAAGATGGCTAGTAGGATTTGTATAATAGCTGTGGTAGTTACTTCAGATAGAAAAGTATGACGGAAGAATGGATGGTCAGGGCCAGTTTTGTGTTGGTCACTGATGGATGATACTAAGTGTAAGTGTTCAAAGAAAATGGAGCTCTCAAGGTGAAAACTGATTTCTTTCCTGTCCGTATTCTATTTAGGAACTTCAGAAGAAAAAAATTAACTAGCCTGTTTCCTTTTTTTCCAAATCGGTTAATTTGGAAAATGATTTTGAATTGACCCATAGTTTTCTAAGCAGTTTGGCCTTATTAATGTGGTCAGTAAGCCTCTTTGGAGCCTGAATTTTTTTCTTCTGAAAGGTGTCTCCCAAAAAAGACTAGAAGAACCTTCCTGAATGGAGGCAACTGTAGAATTGGAGACTTTGTGTATAAGGGTGATCACCTGAGGGGGAAGCTACTGTAAATTGGTAAGCTCATTAAATTTAATTTGTGACTGCAGTTGAAACAGCTCAGATGTAGTTTTTTTTCCTGTTGGAGAGAAAAAGGGTGGGAAAAAAAAAAAAAAGTTGCCTTGCTCTGATGTCAGATTTACGCTCCAGTAGTGCCACCTCAGTTGTTCATGATTCTGACCTATTGCACTTTCTATATCTGAGTGTATTCATCACGCAACTTCTGACAAGCAGTGAGGGAGGTTATGCTTGCCCCTTCTTGGTAGGGGAATGTGAAGGGCTTTGATACTAATGGGGCAGGAACCCTCTGTCCCTGGGGGATAGGCAGAAGGGGAGGAGAGGCTGACGGTGGTAGAAGTTCAAGTGCCAGGTATCAGTGCAACAAGCGCCATCTTCCCGCAGTGTGGGTGACAGAGTCCAGCATGCTAATTTCACTCTTGATATCTGGAGCACATTTGACTACAAGTCTGGAGTTCTCGAAAGGACTTCTGGAGGGAAGAAACGTCTCCAGCCAGGAGATGGTAGAGTAGAAGTGGATGTAGAAGATTACGCAGGGAGGAGAGGGTCTGTAGGTAGGAGAAAGAGTTCATGCTGGTTACAGTTGCTACATGCCTTTTGTCACAGATGTCAGGTTGCACAGAACAACACAAGGTAGAAAGTAAAGCCCTTGTTGAAAACAGAAGTAATACTGGTGCCTTGCAACTGTGTTTTGGTTTCATATTCAACATCTTTGCTGAAAGGGACAGTGGGATTGAGTGCACCCTCAGTGAGTTTACTGATGACACCAAGCTGAGTGGTGTGGTTGACACACTGGAGGGCAGGGATGCCATCCAGAGGGAGCTGCATGGACTTGAGAGGTGGGCCTGTGCAAAACTCATGAGGTTCAACAAGGCCAAGTGCAAGGTCCTGCACCTGGGCTGGGGTAATCCTGAGCACAAACACAAGCTGGGCAGAGAATGGATTGAGAGCAGCCCTGGGGAGAAGGACCTGGGGGTGGTGGTTGATGCACCTGGGCTTCAAGCAAAGTGCTGCGTGAGCAATTGTATCCTGGGCTGCATCAAAAGCAGCTTGGCCAGCAGGTCCAGGTGGGAGGTGTCCCTGCCCATGGCAGGGGAGGTGGAACTGAATGAGCTTTAAGGTCCCTTCCAATCCAAAGCATTCTGTGATACTAGGTACTGTTGTTCGTGTTAGAAGCACATGAAATTTCCTCATGAGCCCGTCTTTGTTATAAAATCTTACTATACCAATATTGTATTATACCAGTCTCTTCTTAAAAAGTTTGAATTGTAGGCACACAAGGGATCCTTTCAGTCTTAAGCTGAAAGAATTTATTCTCCCCTTGCAAAGAGAAAATGTTCTGCCATTTCTATCTACTTAGCAGTTATTTTATTTTGTTCTAATACATCTTTGGGCTGTTACCCTCCTTAAGCTCCAGTTACTACCAATTCAGCTGCTAGCAAACCAGTGATATGGTTTGGTCTGGCCTTGGGGTTGTTCAAACAGTTCTGAATAACCTAGTCTAAAGGGTGTAACGTGCAACTGCATACTATCTATTCTCTTGTATGTATACAAGGCTGAAAATGGTGCCAGCCAAGTGATAGACTTGTTAGGGTTTGAAGGTATTGCTTTGCTGGCAACAATTATCACAGCTTTTGGAACAGGAGCTATTGTTGCTAAGGCTAGCAGAGCAAAGACAGCAACAGAAGTGACAAAATGCCCATTAAGGGCTATGGAGTGAAAGTTGAACTGTTGATGCAAAGTGTCTGTGTGGTTTTGTTCTTTTTTACTCCTCCCCATCAAAGTACACCGAATTTGGAGTTGGAGATGTCACTAAGAAGTGAGGCTTCCTCTGTAGAGCACAGACGAGCACACATCCTGGAAGAGCTTTCGTCTTTGACAAAAATGCTCTTGCCTGTTTTAAGCCTTGCTCAGGCCCAACAAAATTCATACAGTTTCTGGACATAGCATGGCTCTAAAGTGTTTGGAGATGGTTTTGGCTTTTAAAATCCAAAGCAGCTGTTGGAGGGATCTTCAGGTCTGGTCACACCATGATTCCAGGAAAGCTGTGAAGAGTCTCACCATATTCAGGAGAATTTTGGGGTATTTATCTAAAGAATAGAATTGTAATACACAGAAGCTCTTGTACAAAGAAACTTGCATGCTCAGAGGTCTTTGTTGGTTCCTCTTGATGCCTAGGTTTGGAATGTGGAAAGGACTGAAAGGCTGTTCTGCTCCTAATTCTTAAAGAATGTAAGGTCACAGGAGTCTTTGCAGTTGTTCCTCATTGTTTCTTTTCTGTCCTAAAATGTCTCCAGGCTCTCAAAACAAAGCTTTTATCTATCTTTATGTGATTTATGCATAAGACTTTTTCATCAGTAGTTTGGACTTGGGATGTAATCAAAAATGCCGTTTAGAAGAAAAATGGGAGAGCATTACTACATTACTGGAGCTGCACTGCTTCAGTTATGGGACTGCCACTGTAATGGACTTGTGTGTAAGCCTCTGCCTTCTGATACAGTGCAACTAAATTAGGTTAGGGTCAGGGAAGACTCTGAATGGCAATGTTGTTCCTGACTTTACATTTTGGTCGTGACAACCTCCTCTTTAAGTACATGGCAAAGTGGAGTTAGATCTGCTTACTTTTGTTTTTAATAGATCACAGTTCTTGGTAAGTTCACAGGAAAGAAGAGTCAGAGAAACATGAATTCCAGGGAAAAAAGGGAATTTCTTTGATATACCCTTTTTCGCTTCAGTTTGAACTCATACAAATGATCGGGAATAAATGAAAAGATTTAATTAAACTTTGTATTTGTGCAGGTCCTCAAGTTTTTTCCCAAAGTTTCCTATGCCATGGGAACAGAATTTTATTTTTTAAATTTAAAAATTGACCGGAATAGGCAGCTAAAGGCTTGCCTTCAAATTGGGCTGTCTTGCGAGAGGTTGGTTAGTTGTACGAAACAGAAAATGTAAGACGTCATACCCTGGTGATGTTGAATCACTCAACAAAACTTGCCTGCCAGTTGTGTTGCATTACTCACATTTTGTGGGAGAAAATAACAGTATCCAAGAGGAGTGTGTGTTCGAAGCAAGCGGGTGGAATGGTAAGCTTTCTTCGGCATGAGGAGTTACCAGTGTTTATGTTTAATTTAAAAACCATCTCATGAAGTGATGGGTTAGGAAAAGTGCGTGTGGGAGGGAATGAAATATGATTGGCAGTTTTTGAGAATTACTTTCAGAAGTTCTGTCTTCACAGTAGATTTAACTGTTTTCTCTGGGGAGTTGCAATCAAATGTTTTAATAACCATGGAGAAGGACAACCTTTAAAAACAAACAAAAACCTTGCAACTTTGTCTAACCTTAGTTTTGAGCTTTAGCTCAACCTTCTGTAGATCGGTCTTACTTTCCATGGAATGCATCATGATAAACAAATGTTTTTCAGGTATAATGAAAAACAGCTTTTCCATCCTGGAGCTACAGAAATGAGCTATTTTATTAGTAAGCCTCGCTTCTTCCTCTAGAAGGAAGTGTAAGAAGTGTTAGCCAAAAGAGCTTCTGCTTAAGCTGGGCAAGACACTTGCATCTTCAGCTCTGCAAAATACTGCTTCTAGAATTCCAGGGCACTTTAATACTTGAGGAGGATGTCTGTTATCAAGATCTCATTCTTCATTGTTTGACTCAGTTAATTGCAGTTTCACTTCTAGTGCAGAAGAAGCAGTGTTCTTCTGATAGGAAGAGGAGGGGAGAAGAGTTGGGTAGGTGACAAAGGAAGTCATTTTGTCAAGAATGCTAATCCTGTCTATCCTTAGGGTCTCAAGTTAACGTAATTCTTAAACGCTTGTGGTGGGTATATTTGCCTACCGTAAATTAATCACTCTCTTATTAATTTTGGAAAATAAATGCTTATTCATTTGACTTTGAGATTGTGTAGAGTCCATCATTCCACTTAAATACTCTTCTGAGTACCAATCAAATATCAAACCTGAAGTTGAAATGCAAGTTGGTGTGCAATATTCGACTTCTTTCTCCTACTTAGTAAATGAAGTATCAACCAACGGAGAGCATCAGTGCAATATCAAACTCTGATACTGCCTTCGTGCTTTTGTTCTGTGTTCTGCACTTAGTTTTATTCGGATTTCACGAGCAGGGGTGGTGGTAGGGGATGAAAACAACAAAAAAAAAAAAGCCCTTTGTTAGAAGGAAGCCTTGTCTGTAAGATACAAATATGAATACAAGTTTTGGAAAACAGAAATTAGGAAGATTAAGATTAAAAATGACTTTGGGACTTGAGTCATTTGGATGGCCTGTGGTGACTTAAGTTAGGGTTGCCCAGTTTCCTTAGTTTTTTTGTGAGACTGCATTTCGTTTCTCCATCCAGCTCCTAAAATAAGGAGGTACTGTTTTTTTTCCCAGCAGGAGGTTTGATGGTGTGGAGGCAAGCTACTGGTTGTACTCTTTTAAGAGACCATGGTACTACCAATGTCATTTCCCTGTATAGCTGAAAACAGACATCAAGCTTCTAGTACGCATGTGGCAAATATTAAGGACAAAAAAAACCCTGAAGACTTTTTAACCAGATCGAAAGGAAGATGTGAAACTGTTTATAACATACCAACAAAGTTGCAGTGTTAAACTGTACTATTTTTATAGCAGAGTTTTAACTAACTCTAAGCCGTTGCTTCCAGATTCTTAAGTAGATTTAGCATTGTATTTTCTTTAGTTATCAGTGATAAATAAGGGAAACAAACTTACTTGTATGTAGCTATGGCTTCCAGACGCTGCTTTTAAGTAAACTAATTTCTTCTTGTATTAGTACATGAGCCCCAAAACTGCTTTGCTTCAGTATAATAGAAGTAAATGTTTACGATGCCTTACGGTTTTAGAAGCATGCGAGCTTTGATGTTTGTAATGTGGCTGAGAAGTCTTAAACTTTCAATAGGTTATGCTAGGGGTTTATTTTATTTGGGAGGGGGGGGGGTGAGAATTGGAGACAAATCTAGCAAGAGCTTCATGAAACTTGATGCTTTCTATGGAGAAAGTTCAGTACCACTTCACTGAGCTGTCTGTTGTATGTGTATGTCAAGGTGTTAATATTAAGATGTATGCATCTTAAACTGCAATTAAACTTAAAAACCACAGCATCCAATGCTTAGGTGATAATGCTCGGTAGTATACTAGGAGGCTGTTCCTGTTTGCCATGGTTTCCAGTAGTGTGGTTACTGGAGGGTAGGGGGAAGATCACTGGAATGTTTCATTGACCTAAGTATTTTTGGGGGGTTGCAATAAATACAGTTCATTAGTTCTCTGAAAAGCTACTTCTTAGCCTTATGTTTTGAGTATGTAGTGTTTTTCCTACCTTAACGAGGTCACATACGTGCAATTATTTCTTGACTTTTGCTTTACTACTTAGTCCTTCACAGCTTTCAAGGAAAGCCTTTCTGTGGAAAGCTTCGTTTGAGATCTTTAAATAAATGCAAGTTGGCTAGAAATAAAAAGAATTGTTTGGAACATTCATAGTACTTTATATATTTGTGATTGAAGATAATAGTAAGTTCTGACATAAAGGCTGTGTGTTTTCCTTTAAATAAAAAAAGATCCTGCAAATTCAATTGAACTACTTTAACCTTCAGAATAATGCCTAGGAATTTTAGTTCTCAGTGCTGTGAAATTGCAGTTTCCTACTTCAGATTTTTTCAGGAGGAATTGCATTGAGTATATTTCTATATATTTTTGATATGATCCACAAAATAGCAAACGTGATGCAGATAGTACCTTGTGCCAATATATATTTGAATTAGGGTTAATTGTGGTGAGCCATCAAATATATTATTTAAAGAATATCTCGAGCTTTAGTAAACATGCGTAGTGTTTCTTGTCTTGGTTTTCCATTTCTTTTTCTAGCTTTGGTTACAAAGCCTCAGTGAAGTTCTTGAATGTCAGTGCAACGGTCTCTTTTTGGCAGTGCAAGTTAGCCTGTGTGGTTAGTGTGTGCATGTATGCATGAATTGTTGCCGCGTTTTCCCAGGCAACATCATGCAGGATATTATACCCATGCTAACCAGCACAATGTTCGTATCATTTGTCTTGTAACATCAGGTCTGGTTGGGTGGGAAAAAAAAGGTGAAGAAAGCCTTTAAATCTAATGGCATGAAGAGATGAAGGAAACTCAACCACAGGACGAATACATAACAATTCTAGTTTCTAAATGGACAAAAAAGTATGTTTCATCCTAACAGTTGCAGCAGTTAATTTTAAGAAAAATATTTATTAGCACCTGACTGGCAATTGCAAATTGCAGTTGTCTGAATTAATAAATAAAATGCAGTAGAAAGGTCCTGGACAGTTATCTTTTTTTTTTTTGATCACTTTTAATACTTTTCAAGTGAAGATG
The DNA here is from genome assembly GCF_013377495.2 of Cygnus atratus. Lineage (NCBI taxonomy): Eukaryota > Metazoa > Chordata > Aves > Anseriformes > Anatidae > Cygnus > Cygnus atratus. Next base: position 110,437,617 of record NC_066363.1, on the reverse strand, counting down.
AAGACTGGAAACAGGAATAAAATGTTCCTAAGATTTAAACCAGCAAGTTCAAATCTTCCATTTGGGTTGGGAAAAGTTCTCTACTAAGCTATAGAAATTTCCAAAATGATCAGGAGCTAGTCTTAACACTTTCATAGGTTTCGTGTAGGTTTTGACTCATTTTTGGCTTTCTTCTATCTGATAGATGACTGCAGGTGCTCAATTAGTATGTAATTCTCCAAATTAAGAATTGGCATAGAGCAAAGTTTTCAGTAAATGGGGTATAATCCTCTTTTCCTGAATATGGTAGTAATACAGATAATTAGGAACACGACTTCACGTACACATATCAATCTGCTTTCAGAAGATAACTGAAGTAGTTGTTTGAACCTAGTGTCTTTCTGATAGAGCCCTAAGAATTGGGGAAAAAAAGAAAAGGGGAGGAGGGGGAAGCCCAGACTCTAACTTCAAGTATAATTTTTCTCAGCAGATTTTTACGCAGTAATAAACATTATAGGTGCTAGAGATTCATTTTAGAATTTCATTTTTACAACTGAACAGGTGATATGGATCTATAGCTACAATCCCCAGGTAGGTACCTATCAAGAATGAGGCCAAGACAGTCTTGCTGCAACAACCTCTTGAGTCTCTTTTGTAAGACATTGCCTAGTACAATGACTGCCCTTGTGCTACACGCACTGGCTGTGGTATTTAGATACATGCTTTTTGAAGTTTACCTTCCTTTTGTATATGTTTATTTTTCAGGGGGTAGTATCAGCAAAAGAAGATACTAGATAAAAATGAATTAAACTCATTGGGAAGAGCAATTCAAATTCCAGCTAGTGCTTTAGGTCTTGTCTCAGTCGCAGTTATGAAGGGTATTGCTGTTATGAAGGGTATTTCTCTTTTGAAGAAAGCAACTGTTCCTATGCTTCCTATGCCAGGTAGGCAGTTTCAAGCATGTTACTGTGGTGTGTGGCAGGGAATAGAGGCTAAATCAGGGTATCTTTTAGTCAGCCTTTTGCCATCAGCTTTGCCACTTGTATTTTGATGAGGTCAGACTACAGTGTGCTGGTAGTTGCTTCTTGACAGAACTGAAGATGTAAGCCCTGTTTATCTTTTAAGATGCTCACAGGCGTCTTAATTTCCCTTCCTATAGAAATAGGAATCTCATTTCCCTTCCTATAGAAATAATTTTTCCTGTAGAAATTTATTCTGAAATTTATTCTGAGGGTGGTATAGGAAATGCAAGCTACAGTATCTTCTACCTGGCTTTGCCGTTCTTGTTGGTGTCTTTGGCATTTTGGCAATTAAAGTCATATTTTTGACATGCTCACGATATTGAATGGTGTCTGGAACCAGAGTTAGTCAGATTGTGGGATCTTCGGAAGATTGTTTTCAGCTGTTAACATTTATGGAGAAACAGCGTGTGAGAATTGGAAACTATTCCACTCAGCTCTTTTTCTAAACTTTCTTCCTCTTGTCTTGTGACAGCCATGAACTTTTCTTTCGGTTTTCAGAAGAACGTACCTATTTGTGGATGGGTTTGGTTTGAATCTTGATGTTGATCTCCTGGTCTTCTCTTATTTCCGTACAGTAATATGTGCAAATGATGTATAGTCATCTTTTGGTGATAAAGTCGTCTTTTCAACCTGCATTCTCATTTAAGATTCACTTAAAAGCCAAACTTTATAAACTGGACTGAGAATGATCTTTTTGGGTGTAACTGGAGTAGGAGGTTTTTCAATGAGGTAAGATTAGCTTTATAAGAGTTTGGGTTTGTCCTGTTATAGTTTGATAGGTAGAGAGAAAAAATCATTTAAAAAGGATCAGTTCACATGCTTCTGTACGTTAAATCCAAATTGGAAGGAAGCTCTAGATGTTTGAATGCAATATGGCCTTAAAAGATGATCCACACTGATTGAGAAAAGAGAAAATCTGTTGATTTTATTTGCTACAAGTCCTACAGTGTGGTATCTTGATTGTTTTATATGGCATTATCAAATGAAATGTAGCATTGCTTGTCTCTTCTGTAAATTATTTTAAGCCTAGAGCTCTGCATCATGAACTACTTGCACTTTTTCAGCTGCAAAGGATTGTCTTATTCTCTCACTTCTGCAGTTTTAGGTCCTTCTTATTTCTCATGCTGAGCAAACAATTAAAAAAAAAAAAAGTGAATCAAAATGAAAGTAATAGGTCAGGGTTTTTTTGGTTGCTTTTAAGGGTTAGCTGTTTGGGATGTGTCTCTGCATTTATACAGAATGCATGCATGCACGTTTCCTGCTGTTAGGCTTCTCCTAAAGCTGAGTGGCTTTTTTGCTCTTCTAAACCAAACTGTGTACCTGTAATTCAGAATCTAGTGAACTTGAAATGGGGAAATTAATTTCCATGCCAGTACATTTTGTTTGAACACCACAAAAGATTTAACTGGTTTCTTAATTTCCTCTTAAGCCTATGGATTCTGAGGCAAGGTCAACATGTTCAATGATAAAATGGCTGTGGCTGGTAACAAGCATCTGTTTCCAAAATGACCGGCTGTGTACATGTATATATTCTTGTATAGTTCTTCAGAAATTGCCTTTGTGATCCAGCAGGGAGTTCTGGCAAGTGACATGTGGGAAGCGTGATGGAAAGTGTAATTCTGAATTGTTGACGTGATGCTACTCCTTGTTAACTGTGTTCTGGGATATCACTTGTTGATACTTTCTAGTGTTTAGAATTTGGGAACCTGCTTTGCCAGGTGTTTTACAAGAGTGCACAGAGTTTATATGGATTGGAAATGGCAGACATTACTGGACATGGCTTTTGAACCGCTTTCACACGGTAGTTACCTACAATGCGCCCTTTCACGTAGATTGCCAAGAAAATAGTATGCTTTTTGTTGTCTTTTCTGGATTGGGTGCTGGAAAAACGCTTTCATAAGACGCTTTCTTTTCTAGGAAAGTAATTATTTAGTAGTTTGACATGAGTCAAACGTAGCCTTTCATTAGCTTGTATTTTGTTTTTGCCTTCGTCACTTTTGCTCTGCGCGTAATGAGAAAGTAAATGACAGCTACTCAAAGCAGTCTGGGATGGAGGAACAGAAAATGTAACAGAAATGTTCGTGTGCTCTGATTTATTTCATGACAGGCTTATATGGTGCGACAGAAGTATCGCTTGCCCTCATCTCCTGTAGAGATTAACATAATCAGCCCAAGCTCAGCCGTGCTCCCTTGTAAGGACAGGCAGGAGAGACTTTGACAGGATTCCATGGTAGTGGCAGTGCTCCAGGCAGCCCTGGCGCTCTTTCCGCTTGGGCTAAGATTTGTTTTCTACCCTTTTCTAAATCTAAAAGGAAATCATGCCTTTGGAGGATACGTATCAATCTACTGCATCTTCTTGGGGGGGAAAGTGATTTTCCCAAGGTTTGAAGTGCTCTCTGTGGGGAGAACAGTACTGGGGAGGAGTTGATGTACTCTACTCTTTAATATCAGTGCAGCTGGAGAAACATGTTGGAATAACTTTTTTCCATCTGTTTCTTAGCGTTTTTGTCCCTACAATAGCAGTAGTTAAACTTGGGGTAAATACCCAGCATAGTACCACTTGGATACCACTGTTTTACAATGTTTTGCTGTCTGTCGCATGGTTGAGCAGCTCTATTGGAAATGTCTTTCGTGCTTGAGTGACTGTACTGGAAATTTTGGGTCATGCCTTCTTGGTATATGACGCCATTGGCTTTAGCTTTCTTAAGCATGAGTCCCAAGGCTTGAAAAAAATATATAAAAACTTACTTGTACAATAAGTACAAACAGCAAACTTGCAAGCCTAATATATCATCTCAGGGACTTAGTTTCTAATTTAGAGGAAAGTGTTGGGTACTACCAGTGAATTCTTAATAGTTCCTCTCTTCTGGTAGTCTTGAAAAACTGTACTTGAAAATCTCAAGTAAACTGACTTGTAATCTCGCTATGTTACATGTAATAAAACTCCTACTGATTATCATGTGGGGAAACTCAAAATTGCCAAAGCTTTGGTGGACAACTTTGGTTCTGTTCCGTAATTGCAGTACTTGAATACGGAACCAGGTTTTCATGTAGCTTTTTACTTCTGGAGTTGCACTTTTTTCTTATTTGCAATCCATAGCACTCAGGATTTTAGTCATTATTGTGCTATAGTGTCAGACAGGGTAAAAAGCTTTTAGAAGAAATTGGTCTTAAATACTGGTGAGATCCTACTTAAAAATTGCTGGGATTTTGGGGTTTGCTAGTGAATGCAGAGAACTCTACACTTGAAAGCTGTTACTGTTAGTGACTTGAAAATACATTTAAACATCCAGTGCATTTCAAAGTTGTTACTAGAGGCACCGTCTGTCCGTGATGCCACTTTTTCTTCATGTGGGTTTTAAAAAAGAAAGCCTTTGTTTTTAATTGCTTAATGGTAATGGGTAAGACGTATGTCCGTTTTATAAATTTAATGTATTGGATTCTTGAATCAAGAAACAATTTGTTATCAGAAGTGCTTTGTTCAGTATTAGTGGTTCAAATCCCTGAAAAAATGTGAAAAACTTGCTGTTTTGTTGCTGTTAGTAACAAAATCGTGTCAATTTTGAAGAATCTTAGTACTTGGCAGTAGAAGTAACTTGTTGCTATCTAAAATAATTCTCATGGAATTTTTATTACCTTTTTTGAAAAAAAAAATAAAATCATTCTTGTGGCTATATTCATCATGGAAAAATAGTGAATAGAGATCGTTGTTCTTCTGTACGCATAAATCTTTCATTTTCCTGAAACTGAAGTTTTTCTTTCAATTGATATGCGAAAAAGAAGCCTATGGGCTTTGCAAGTGTTTGCATTATAGAAGTGCATAATGATGCACGAATTCTTAAGTAGTGCTAAATTCTTGTTTAGTTGCATATTTCAAATATCTGTTTGACGTGTGATTGCTTGTGGTGGAATGTTTACTGCAGAAATGGAGCTAGAGCTCTGACGGGAGATTGCACAATTGGAGAAGCTTCTCCAAGTTGATATTCTTCTGGAGTTGTGTTCAGCTTTCCATGTGTGGTTTTTGTTGTTTTTTTTTGTTTTTTTTTTTTTTTCAGACTGTGGGTTGCTTGTGACAACAAAGGAAGCTGTATAGTTTTACAAATTACTACTTCAGCTTCTGCAAAATGTTTTTAGTATAATTCTTTCACTACCTTAATTTTTGCAGTTCAGTCATGGCTACATTTCACCTCTAATTGAAAGAGTGTTTTGACTTACTCTGGAGTTTTAGGGAAGAATCTCCCTTTTGGTTGGAGGGTAGTAGACATTTTGTCTAGTGTTTTCAGATTTCTCAAAAAATTATATCTTTCTTGGTAAGTTATTTCTCTAATTCGTTGCCCTCTGCTTTAAAAAGAAAAGTACTCAGTGAAAATTGTCTAGCCCCTATCTCTAGTGGCTGTTCTTTTTTGTTGGATTATTGTGGTCTAGTATTTTTAGTAATAGAGATTTTTTTCTTAGTTACAGTGTGTTAGAGTATTTTCTAAAGCGTACTTGTTGAACAAATTTAATCTCCAGAGATTGAATTGTCAAGGCTAAAGATGGAACTTGCCTTTTTATCATTTTATACATCTTTTTAGTTGATACAGTTTTATTTGCAGCAAGTATAATCCTGGTCAGATGACAACATGGCTGGTGAGGGATTGTTGTGTTGTAGGAAAACTAGTTACCTTTTCATTGAGTTATCATACTGCAAACTTTACTAATAATGATTTTTTTTTAATAGCAGAAAGAACATTTTACAGCCAAGGGCATAATGGGGCAGCTAGAGGCAGCAATTTAAATTGTTGATGGGAGGACTTACTCTACTTTTACCATAATGTGTTGAGATGAAATATGTGAAGGTGGTTTTGCATATTAAATACCTTTTACATTTGTTACATTTCTGCTTATGGACATGTTGATACTCTGACAGTCATCTGGACAACATGGTGGGAAAATACCAAGAATCCATCTAGCCTTCCAGGTAGTTATACAGCTGTTATTTTCTATGTGTAAGGTAACTTACTGATGGCAGAAGAGACAACACTTGGTGTAGAAGCTTTGTAGTTCACAAAAGAGCACATTGAAGCATATTGCAGAGCACATCAACCCATGCAAGTGAACCTTTTTTTTTAATAAGGAAAATAAACTACAAATGTCAAGAGATGTCTCATTGCAAAATGAAATAACGTAACTTGACTTAATAGCAGTCAGATTTTACTTCTGTTGCTCCTTTCCCTGAACTGCTTCCAAACATCTATTGTACCTATTTCTGCATAAATTTTACTGAAATTTATTGATGATTTTTGGCGTATATATTCATTTTCACTAAAGACGTTGCTTTCTGATCTTAGAGCTGTTCTTAAAGATGTAATCTTAAGTGGAATTAAATATAATGCTCAATTCAAATTGTAAAATACCAATGTACTAAATTTAAGCTTGGTTTTAAAGACTATTAACCACAGTACAGTTTCCCAGTGCAGTGAAATGAGTGTTGTAATAGCGTTATAGGTTTTAGCTGGAGGGGGCAATGTCCTTATGTCTGAAATGTATCTCGAGATAATATGAATGTTCCATAATTACAGGCATCAAATAGTGGTCAGAATTGGTGTGACTGAGAACAGAACTATGGATCCAAGATCTGCGTCTAGTCAATGGACGAGAGGCTTTGACTGGAGAAACTGCCACTTGCTTTCAGTTAAAACAGCTAGTCCCCTAAATGCTACGTGCCTTTGAAAGAGCATTACAGCTATGCTGACCTCTCTGTAGACTTGTACCTATGGTTTTTTTCAGTAATAATAAAGGTGTTAATGAGACTGAGATGTCTATGGGCTCTGATGTTAGCAAGTGTGTATTTTAATCTATTATTTATATAATGTAATATTCTCTATATATCTACATGTACATAATATATAATTATATTTATTGTATACTATATTCTATATTTATCTAATATATTTTTCATACATTTCTGAGTGTACAGACTCATGTAGTAGGTGTATACTATGGAAACTTGTCAGCAAAAATACTGGAATAGGTGACGTTTGAGTAAGTACATGGACTCGTATATAACTACACAGAGTTGTGATATGGATGAAGCTTGCAACTGCATGTGGAAAAACTTTAAAAGGCTGAAATGAAAATAACCCTTACTGCTTTCAATACCTTTGACTTGAGGTTTCAAGATCGTATTACTGAGATTAAGTCTTTACTGAGATTTTAAGTCTTAGCTCTTCACTGAGTTTAATTTTTTCTTCATGTGTAGGCTGTCTTTAACTTCAGTTTGTGAAAGCTCTCTGTGAGTATTGCAAGACATGAAGAAGTAACGAGCTCTGCGGTAATGTAGCTGGCAGCAGCAGAGTGCGATGTATCAAGTGCCTTGTACTCAGGCTCCTGTCAGTTTGTATACTTTGCCTACTCTAACAATGTAATGAAAATTCTTCAGTGAAGTGTTTTAATTCTGTGTACATTCACTTGTCTGCTTTTAAGATGAAGCACTATATTACAGTTTTGTGTTCTCCGGGCAGCAAAATAAATGAACGTGGTTAACTTACAACTATACAGTCTTTTGCGTACTTGACTAGGGATAGAGAAATGTAGTCCTGCCGGCCTGAAAGTTGGTTCAAACTGTTCTTGCCTGAAATTAGTGGGTTGTATGGCTCTATTCAGAACTTGTTCTCAGGTAGACGTATACTTGCTCACTTAAAAAAAAAAAAAAAAAAAAAAAAAAAAAGAGAGAGAGAAAAGTAAAAAAAAAAAAAAAAAAAAGCGCGGGTGGGAGAGGGAATAATGCGGGACATGAGAAGGAAGTTGTGTGTTTTTTCTTATCAGTGAAGTAGGGTGTTTCCCAAAACAGTATCAAATAGAGCCCAAAGGTTTTCTGATGAGAGCTGAAGAAACATCAAGCAAGATGAGCTAAGCTTTGTAATGAGGTCTGCCTACTTATCCCTTGCATTAGTGGTAGGGAGTTAAGAGTGTTTTTAAGATGATTAATTCCAGAAACTACCTTCATGCAAACCAAAAGCATAGCTGTAGCCTTGAGAAAGAAGGAAGGAAATTTTGGTGTTGGAGAAATGGAATCATTAGGTTGGAAGGGACCTCTTGATTGTATCATGGACATACTAGAATGAGTCTAGAGGAGGGCCACCAGGACGATCAGAGGGATGGAGCACCTCTCCTATGAAGAAGGGATGAGAGAGCTGGGGATGTTCAGCCTGAAGAAGAGAGAGCTCCAGGGAGGCCTTATAGCGGCCTTCCAGTACCGAAAGGGGACCTACAGGAAAGCTGGGGAGGGACTCTTTGTCAGGGAGTGTAGTGATAGGACATGGAGTAATGGCTTAACACTAAAAGAGGGCAGATTAGATTGGTCATTAGGAAGAAATTCGTTACTCAGAGGGGGGCGAGGCACTGGCACAGGCTGCCCAGAGAGGCTGTGGATGCCCCATCCTTGGAGGTGTTCAAGACCAGGCTGGATGGGGCCTTGGCCAACCTGGTCTGGTGGGAGGTGTCCCTGCCTATGGCAGGGGGGCTGGAAGTGGGTGATCTCTGAGGTCTCTTCCAACCCAAACCATTTAGTGATCACCTAGTTCAATGCCTCCTCTCAAGCAGGTTCAGCTAGAGCAGACTGCCCAGGATCATGTTCAGATAGATTGGGAATATTTCTGTGGAGGGGAGAGACTACATCCTCTCTGAGCATTCTGTTCCAGCATTTGACCACTCACATCTTTTTATTTTTAGAGTTTTATTGTACTCAGAGGGAATCTTGTTTTTTAATTTGTCTGTTGCCTCTTGACCTGTTGGTAGAAAACACTGAGAAGAGTATGTCCTCTTCTTCATTCCCTCCTGTTTTATACGCGTGGACAAGATCTGTGAGCCTTCTCTTCTCAGGCTCCCTCAGCCTCTTGTAACAGTCCCTTAATCATTTTTATGGCCTTTTGCTGGATTTGCTCTCTTATACCAGTATCCCAGTGCTGGGCCCAGCACTCCAGGTGTGGCCTCACCAGTTTGAGCAGAGGAGAAGGATCACCTCTCTTGTCTTGCTGGCATTGCCCTGCGTAATGCAGTCCAGGGTGCTGCTGGCTGCCTTTGCTGTGAGGGCACATTGTTGGCTCGTGACCACTTTGTCCCCTGTCCCCTGAGGTCCTTGTTGGCAGACCTGCTTTGCAGCTGGTCAGCACCCAGCGTGTGCTGGTGCCAGGGGTTCTTCCTCCCCAGCTGCAGGACTTGCCATTTACATTTGTTGAAGTCCACGAGATTCTTCTTTGCCAAATTTTCCAGCCTTTCCAGGTCCCTCAGACAATTCAAAGATCTGATCATTCAATTCAAAGAAACTTCCAATTTTTTTTTGATGCAGTTGAGGTACTAATTCTCATGCGAGTTGGAAAGTAGGATATAAGAACTTCTTATACTACTTAAATAGGCTATTTCTGTTGATAATTTGCCACAGAGATCATGCATGCGTGATGGGGCATTGCAACGAGTTGTGATGAACACATGAAAATAAAGTTCAGTCAGGTTTGTTGATTTAAAGTAGGGGAGGAAGCTTTAGTACTATAGAAATAAACAGGAAAATAGTCACAATACAGGGAACTAAAACAGGGATGGTTAGAGTTGTAGCTCTTAAGACTTACTGTGCTCTCGCCAAAAAAGGAAAAGTAGCAAAGACTCGAAGCTTGGAAAACTGCCAGGCAGTCCAAGGAATGCAACTTTTGTATGCTGATAACACCAATTGAGTGTTTCTTGGTTCTTTGAATGATAGATAAATAGTAAAATAAACAGTTGTTTCCCTAGCAGAGTTTCAGATGGATTTGGTACATTTTTCTTTATCATATGCTTCCGCTAGATGATGATACGTCATAATGAAATGTGTATTAAATAAGGATAAAAAAAAAACAAAGTAGAGCCTGTAACTGTATCCTGATAATGTAGGTCATATATGTTTGACTTTATATCACTTACAGATTATGAGATAATAAATTTTGCCACATTGGAGTTGCTTGATAGAGTATAATTTGAAACATCCTAACACTACATTTCACTATAAAATTGCATTAATGTTAATTTCTTACATCTGAATAAAACTGGTATTACATATATTGTAATGAGTTTTGCGATTAGGAATGTACTTACAGAGTGAGGCGGTCCAGTGCAGTCATGGTAGGACTGACAACTTGATGCATTAAAACTCTGGGGATAGGTGCAGACGAAAATGTGGGAAAAACGCCAATTGACGTGGAACTGCTTAAGTAATTGAAGAAAACCCACAAATTTTAAAGGAATCTCATGAAAAGCGGTTAGCATAACAGTCTGTGGAATTTATTGCTAATAAATTGTGTAATTATGTTACTGATAACTTCCATGTTATTGCATTCTATATGTATAGAAAAACAGTAGGGAAAATTAAGGAAAAGGCTACAGCAGAAATCTTTCTGGTCATCTCTTCATGAAGAAGCTTACACGAGCTCCCATAGTGGAGTCCTTCCTTACATTGCTCTAGAAAAGGGTTTTATACAAATTCTTACAAAATAGTAAGATTGTTGAGACTGGTTGATATTTATCCATCTTTTTTTTTACCTGATGGTGTCTCATTAAGGTATGTGGTGTGTTTGTGTGTGTATAACCTTACTGTTTATCTACGTTACTGCTTAAAGCTGTTCTTAAAACACGAGGATAGATGGTAAATGTATAGCATTATTTTCCTTCTTTCCCCGAAGGAAAAAAAAACTGTGGAGAATGCTGGAGCCCCCAGCCCAGTAGCAGAACAAGCCAGCCCACGTGTGCTATGATGGGCACTATCTAACTCATAGTGTGGAAAGAAGCCATGCTTTGCAAACCTAGTATAGTTCCTTGAAGTATGAGGAAAACAAAGCTTTTGATGAGGCTCTTCATTTGAGCTTTTTTATCAAAACACAGTTGCGTTTAGCTAGGGCTGTTTTGTGGGTTGATGGATGAAGTAAGAGTTGGTGCTCAGTTTACCCAAATCAGCGATCAGTAATGGAGTCTAATAGGCCTGTGCTGCCGCTCAGAAATAAGTGACCTAAAGTGGTGAATGTCGAGATGAGAAAATCAGTGATCAAAGAAAAAAATAATATTTGTTGGTGCCTGGGTGATTAAAAGTAGTAGATGATACTCAGTACAGGAGAGAAACCAATATTTGTGTGGATGTGTTGTTGAGTGTTGAACTAGCTCTGATTTATAGTACCTAGTTTTGTGAAAGAGTCAATTTAGTGTACCGGGATCATCAGAATTACCCAAATAGTTCAGATAATAACTTAAAACTTAATGAAGAACAGGACAGGAAACGCTGTGCTGCAGTATATGGTGTGATCACAGCTGAAATACTATTTGCAGTTTTCCCCCAGTTCAAAAAGTATAAAGTAGAAATTAATGACAAAGCATGGCATTGGGCGAAGGTGAGAATTGGAATGTCTCTTACACAAGCATAATTAGAAAAGAGAAGGCCCAGGGGAAAATGATGGAAGTGTGTAAAATGGTGTCATGAAGCATCTAGACAAAGTTGTTATTACTCTTGTGACTGAAGCATGGCAAGCTCAGACTGAGGTATGCTTTCACGTAACCTGTTGATACGTAGTTATGTAAATGCAAGACACTTAAGCAGGTACAGAAAGTGATTAGAAAAAATGGCTGAAAAAAATTCTCATGGGAGTTGATAAGTAGAGCACTGCAATTTCATGTTCACAAATACATCAGAAGTATTGCCATATGCGGGACTTTTTCATGTACTTTTTCCTAGGCATACTAATCCTTATCTTTGGAGACAGTATACAAGTCCATGCTGACCTTTGATTTCACTCGGCGTGTCTGTTCTTTTGAAACTTGTAAGTGTGGTGTAGTGATGAACAAAACCAATGAGGATATGTGGAAATGTTGGTTTGGTATGGAAGATCTCTCTGCACATTGTATAGGCTTTCTAGTATGCTTTTTTTTTTTTTTTATTTCAGGATAAAATGAGGTATTTTAAATTATGAAGCTATTGATAGTTTCCTTAAACAAATGTGATGTAGAAAAGATTGTATATTAGGCCATGAAACTGAGCGAATGATGTTAGGAAGGAAGCTTTTTCCACTTTTTTAATCACCTCCGAAATACTATTACCAGAGTGGATGGAAGTAGAAATCATGTGTTTGCTTTTTTAAGCTAATGTATTCTAGTCTAACTATTAACATAAAAAGAAAACGTCCGTCTGTAAACCTCAAAGCTAAACAGGAAAATTGCTCTGTAATGACTGAATAAAGTAGGGCTTAGAGTAAGCTGAAAATACCTCTAAGCTACAATACGTGTTTCTAAGAAACGCTGGATGTTCCGTATTTCAAGAAGATACATACTAAAACCAGATTTTTTCCATTTACATGTTTTCAATGTCATAAAAATATTTAATTATTTAAATAAAGCATGTTAAATTATTGGATGTATGGCTACCAATTATGATGTCTTACTATACTGTCCTGTAAGCTCTTTTTTCTTTAAGAGGGAGGAGGATATGGCTACTGTAGGTCTTGAAGGAAAGCTAGCCCTTCCTGTCTGTATCAGGAAAGAAGTCAGATGGTATGCTGAAAGACTGAACGAGATGGAAACAACAAAGATGAGAGATGGGTTCTCTTTGCAGCCATCAACAGTAATGGTTGTGCCTCCTTTCAGGCAGTCTTTTTTTTTTTTCTTCTAGCTGTTATCGCTAAAACTCTGCGGTGTCTTGTGATCTGTGACCTGTACCACTTCCAGTGGGCATTGCCATGGCACTGTGCTCCTCCCTGTTCATTCACAAGTGATACCACTTAAAAATAGTTGCGCTTCTGCATTTCACTTTGTACTGGGACAGCTTGTCAAGTTCACAAGTTCTTCTCCTGTAGCTAAAGCAAGTGAAACAGACTACTTCATGTCTTGTCTTGTTATACTAGGTATCCTAAATACATGATTTCTGTTACTCATGAGGTCTTACTATTTTCTACTTAGATTAAAGAAAATATCCCAACTCTTTAAATTCCCTTAAGCTTAGTATTTTATTTGCAGTCCACCATTAGAATAATACCATTCTATTTTTTTCTTCAGAAAACAGGTGAATTCCTTCAGTTCAAGTTTGGGAGTGAAGTTTGAGAGTTAAGGATTTCCAAGTCTAAATATTGTAGCTCTCCCTCCACCTCCACCTCCTTTATTTTTTAAGAAAGATTTGAACCAGGACAGTTTCTTCTCTGGATATTGTAGCAAAGGGGAGCTTGCTGTTGAAGAGACTGTTTTGAGTAAGAAATTCCTGGCCTGCAGCTTCCTGAGATGGTGTTTGTGTGATTTTTGAAGTGTGATTTGAAATGCATGTGAGATCATTAAATATGTGGAATTTGTATTTCAAAGTTTAAGTGTTTTACTTGAAAAAGTTCACATCTAAGATCCAAAGGGGAATATTTTCATGGTTATTTCTAAACTAAACAGTAATGAAAAGTTGCTTTTGCCTGTTACAAGTGAATTTGCATACATCTTTATTGTAGAGCTTTTTTAAAAGACACACCAACAGCGACAAGCCTGACAGTGAAACTGTGACACTGTCTGCACTTACTGATTTTTTTTTTCTGGGTAGACTTAACATTTAAAAAAGTTATGATAAAAATTAATATAGATGTTAAAAATGTGTAAATATTCCCATTAGCCCTAGCTTGTTGCATTCAGTTTTTAAAATTTTCCCTTTCCCAAAGGAGAAAAAAAAAATTAGACGTTGGCTTTTGGAACAAAAGTTTTGTGTCAGCTGTGGCCCCCAGGCAAATGGATCGAGGCCCCAGATCTGAAGGTTTACAGGCAAAATGGCCCCCGACTTGGGCAGTGCATCCCCATCACTTGTTTGTGCTTCAAAATGGCAGGAGGTGACCCAGCGGCCTTGTGGATGTCCCGTGCCCCGTGCTCCTCACAGCGTGGGGCTCAGTGCAGAGCTACCGGTGGCCTTTGTCCTGCTGCTGTGGTTCCTCCGTTGAAGTTACCAAAGAAGGGAGATTCTTTAGTGGATTTTCTGGATGTTTACTGTGTATCTTTGGAAAAGGCATCTTTTAGTAGGTTAAAAGTATTTCTCGCCAAGTTGCGTTTACCCGGCATAGCTTTATTTCCACATCTGTCTTGAGTCCAAGTTGTTGTTGGCCTCTTACTCATGTTTATATTACGGACGCATTAAGTAGTTAGTCCATTATGTTTTTTCCGTTGTCGTTTGCTTTCCTTTTTTGTCATCGGTGTAAGTTCAAAATGATGATCCTTTAATACACTCAGGATGCAGAAGCGGACTTGAAGTGCTGTGAAAATATAGTGATACTTTCCTTTATCATTTTCCTTGTAACGTTTCTAAGAGTTCAAGCTAAGCCACTGTATGGAAAGCTGACTTAACAGAGGAATGTTTTAATGAAATTAACAAATAGAATAACATCCAGCCGCTAAAGCAGTTCTGATTATCGTTGTACTCTTAATTCCTTACCCTTGGTTTTGAATTCTAGCATGATTTTACTTCAGTCGTAGTCTCTCAAAGGAAGTAGTAGTTAGGACTGATGGATCAGCTTTCAATCCCATGTTACATGATTTTATAAAAGTGGATTTTATAAAACGGTCAAACCTAGATCTACTCAGATCTGACCTGATCAGATCAAAGATGTCTGGTCTAATACCTCACTCCCAACGGGTCAGTAATAGATAGCATGGACACGTAGGTGGCAGTGGGACAAGTAAATAGCGGTACTTCCCTGGCATACTTTGTTAGCATCCAGCGGTTTGTGTTTCATGACCTTCCCCTCTGTTTTTGCTGTTGTGACTTACACACCACCTTGTTGACAAAGAAAATTCCCTAATGCTATTTATATGTAACTTTCTCGAATACTTGATTGTTTCTCGTTAGATACTGTACCTGTGGTTTTCAACCAACACTTCATTTAGTTCTTCTCTGAGAAGATAAAATCTGCTGAAGAGTCTTGTATGCCTGTTGTAAAATTAATACCATAAATTTTAAGTCAGGAAATTTATGGCACTTAACAAGACCTTTTGTTTTTTTGGTCATAGGGATGTATTCAGTGAAAGATCTGTGAATTTACATGTGTATGCAGCACTAAGTTTTTGGTTTATAACTCTGTTATCTTAATTGCTGTTATTAAAAAGGAGGGAGGGAGTCGACTCTTGGAATTATCATCATCATCATCCTTTTTTGCCAGTGGCCTCCTAATGTTCAGGTGCCTCTTGTGTGATACGTTGAGACTTCTTAACACTGAACTTCATTAGAACTGCTATCTGTAGTTTTCGTATTTGGAAAAAATACTACTTTACATGTAAATGTGGGGCTTGTAAGGTTAATTATAATTCATAGAAGTATATTTGTTTTGAGAGGGATGAAGATTAAGTTTTGAAGAGCTCAGTGGAAGAGGAGTGACAGCTGTTTCATCTGTCCTTTAGAGATATGTAACTCCTAATTGAATCTTTAAATATGAATAATTTCATTTGTTTGGAAAATTGATGGGGACAACCATTTTTATCTTCTCATTGACTGGCAGAAACTTTCTTTCTTTCTAATTATTTTTAATTATTAATTGTTTTTCCAAACACTTAACTTTGCCTTCTTCCTCCCCTCCTCCAGGATGGATTAGATGCTTTGGTATATGACTTGGATTTTCCCGCCTTAAGAAAAAATAAGAACATTGATAACTTCTTAAACAGGTGTAAGTATTTAATGTTTTGGTTACTAACTAACAGACTATAAATACCAACTAAAATAAAAGAGGTTCTAGCTTTTTGAAAGGCTTTTAGAGGATTTGGGTGCATTAAGTTTTTGGATGTGAATTGTTTTAGGAGTCATATTTATTTCCCAGTCAGTACTCACACAGTTACTTACAGAAATCTGCTCCCCAGCAACTGAGTGTCCAAGTTAATATAAATGGTGTTGCTTTCAGTGGCACAGAACCTTTGAAGAAAAAGGCTTCTATCTTTGTTCTTGGCAACCTCCTGGATTCCCATAACTTGCTTTGTAATTGCATGTACTAATATATTATAAGTAGTTAACAGTAAAATGCCGTAACATATCTGCAGTGTCAAGAAGTCATTTTGAAATGTTCACTGACAGACTAGAACATGTGTTTTGTGGGCGTTTTTAGTATAAAAGGTCTGTTTTCATTATCGCATGAGAATACTGCATAGCTGCTATATTTACTTGTGCATGTCACTGATGTGTCTGTAGAATTATTCTTTTTTTTCCCCTTTTTAAACATACATAAAATTATGTTAAGTCACCATGGTATTTTTCATGATCTTAAAAAAAAAATAAAAATAAAATCAACAGGTGCAAAACCATCTTTTGGGTTTTATTGTGTAGACAGCAAAAAGAATACTTAAAAAGTGGTAAACCATAGTGTCAGCAGTTCTTCTGTTATCTGATTTTTGTAACTGGAAGATAACCACTGTCCTATTTCACTTTCTTATTAGTTCTGATTCCTGTTTTTTTGTGAAAGAATTTCAAAAATCACATACTCTTTATTTTACTCTTCAGACATAACTAATTTTAAAATTAGGAAGGAAATCGCTTTATTTTTATCATTTTACTCAGTATTTTTCCAATACAAGTTTTCCTGCAGATTCTCACCTGTAATAATATTTGTAATGAATAAAGTTGATTCTTTTAATAGAAGCCATATTTCCATAATTTTCATATTTAAAAAACAAAAATGAAGCAAAGAAAAACACTTCAGAGCTTTTTTACAGACTACTGTCAAATTCTGGAAATAATGGCAGATATGTTTGCTGGTTCCAGACTTGCTGCTGCCTGTGGATTGAATGGGAAGCCTTGAAATTAAATTCACTTTTATTAGATTTTTACAAGCTTAAACATTGTAATTAAATGTAATAAATGTGGCAAATATGGAGTAATTTTATTAAAATAATCTAATTTTTGTCTTTGCTTCATTGAAATTTTTGTTTCTCTTTCCAAGGCATTTTTACATAGTTTACTCAGTCCATGTGTAAGCCACGATAGTGAATCTGTGGATTTTATTTTACTTTATTCCCTATTTCTAGTAATTTACGAGTCCAGTAGATCTGGTTTATGGCTTGCTTGCATGTAAGCTGGTTGCTGGAATACCTAAGGTCAAATGTTTAACTTTTCACAGTTCAAGCTATGTTTGAAATTGTACACATTGTTACACGCACATTTTGTATACTTAGTTATTTGCAGAGAAGGTGTGGTGAAACTGGAGAAAGGAGAAGTTGGATTAGGCAAAGGAAATACTTATTTCAGCAGATATTTTGAATGCAGTTCTTATGTATAGTGAAGTCATCAGTTTCAGAAGCTCTTCACTTTTGCATTTGGGGATGAGTGAAGGAAAGGGAAACTTTTATTTACAGTCTGATAATGAGTATATTGTAGGTGTAAATTATACCCCGTGTAAAATGTAACCTGAAGCAATGTGAAGGTGGAGAACAGACCTAATTATTTCACTTCAGACTGCTTTTAGAACTGTAATCTTGCTGTCTTTACTGGAATATAAAAACAAGCTGTGGGTATAAGTAGTGACCTTAGAGGGAACTGCGAAATCTAGTTTGTCTCAAACTGCTGATTTAAATAACAATAAAAAAGGCTTTATGTACATACTCTAAGATGTGTAGGAACATTTTCATGTTAACTTCAGGTTCAATAGAAAATCATTTAAAATCTTTTTGCAGTATTAGCTGTACAAACAGTTTGCATCGTTACTCTAGAACTTTAAAATGAATTTTTACATTGCAAATCAGAATTTGCTTACTTTATTTTATGGACTGATGATTGCCCTATGAGCCTGTCCTTATCCCCTCCTGTATTTATCTGGGTTTATGTTGTATGTTTGTGGAGATTCTGTCTTCAAAATCTGCCTCTGTTGCCTAAGGTTGTGAGGGTTGTTTGCACAGACATGGAACCTCATTAATTTTCTACCATATATGACCTAAAGAATAAAGAGATCAACTATTCAAGATGCTAGGGACTTGGTTTATTTCTGGACAACGTGTAAGCTTTATCACCAAATGTCAGGCCAAGTTGGAGTTGCTGGTTTTTGCCATGGGAGCCACCCCACCTGCTCATAAAGTGTAAGCTGGTTGTGTCCTCCCCTGTTAGCAGGATATCTGGAGCTGCCTATTCAAATATGTTGCAGCCTGATAAACCTTGTCTGACAGATCTTTGAATATTAAGATAAAATTTCCAACGCTGCTGTTAATGTAATGTGTTGTCTGAAGATACTGGGCATTACTATGTCTCTCAAGCAGTAAATTGCAATTTTGCAACTGCTCACAAGCCTGGTTTACGTTACTTAAAAATATTTAGCTTAAATTGCTCTTAGTGTATTTTCCTTTATTCTGTTTTGGCCATAGTTGAGGTTTGTAATTGAAAACACTAATGCATTTATGTTGTGCCTAGCTTGTCTTTGCAAGAATGTAAAGATTTGTCATTCAGAATTGGTAGACTTTCTGGTAGGAGATTATTAGGCAGTAAGTTAACAATAATTGGAAAGCTGTCATGAGAATTGCTGCATATCAGTTCTGTGCAGTCCTACCCATCCTCTGCTATAGGTCAGCTTTTCACCTTGTAATGGGCAAATAGGGCAATGCATTTTTTTTTTCAAATTACTGAATATTTTGATCCTTATGTGAAATAATTTGTCAGAATTTACAGATTTAACATCATTTATTGAAATCAGCTTTTGGCATGCTGCATTGTAAAGGGATGGCTTCACATTAGTAATTCAAGAGATTATTATTTATTCAAACAAAACTATTTGTTTCTTTAACATTATAAAATCATAACGGATCTTAATTGTATGTATGTTGCTTTTGTTTTAGATAATGACCTCTGTATATTGAAATCTAAGGGTAGTCTTCTGTTGTCTGCCAAATCTGTTTTTAAAACATGAACTCCAAAAATGACATTTTTCCTTCTTTCTCTTCCCGTCTGTACTTTTTTCTAAAGTTTGCTTTTAGGCCTAGCATATTATTTTTGAAAATAAAATACTGTTGTATAATGTATTTTATTAGGAGTGTGTCTGTTTTAGTAGCTGCTCCTTCTTTTTAGAAATACTGAAATGTGAAGCTTTTCCATGTAATCTCATGCCAGCGTTGACCCACATGGATTAAAATAGACTGTTTTAATCTTTGACCAAATTTGGAATTAGAGTATCTGCCCACTGGGAGTTTGTAAATTATTGTAGTTTATAGAATGACAGGTTTATATAAATAATTACAGTGATTCCCACTGCATGTTTTAAATTAAAATCTACTTTTTTGAGCAATAGGAATAATAAAATTGCAGAATACAGAAAGCTTATTTAAAAAAAAATAGTTTCTTCAAGCATCTCTCATGTATACTTTATGATATTTTCTCAGATGTATTACAGAGTTATCCAGAAATAACCTTTTTAAAACAGATTTGCTTGCAAGCAAGATCATGCTGGATATGAAGTTTTTGCTTAGCTCTTTTTTTTCCAGATAACTGTTTTAAAAGAAATTCCCAAATTAACATCTCCGGTAACTTGATTGTACAGTAGTTACTGCATTATTTTTATATCAAGTTTTGATTACTGCGGTAATGAGAATGAGGTCATGCAGTCTGCAGCGTGGTTTCCAGTAGGGAGGTAGGTTAAAAATGAAGTCCCCTTTAAAGAGGAATATGTCTTGCAATAATTGTGAGAAATAAAAATGAGATGAATGGGTTTAATTAAATTGATTATATACGAAATATGATTTTTCTTTCATACAGATAAAGACACAGTAAATAAAATGAGAGATCTGCGCATGAAAGCTGAAGATTATGAAGTGGTGAAGGTGATTGGTAGAGGGGCATTTGGGGAGGTTCAGTTGGTAAGTTGTGTTTCTGTACATTTGGATGTATGCCTGTCAAATTTGTTTGTGTCTGTGTTTGAATGCAATGTTCAGAAGATGAAGTCTTAGGGTTTTATAGTGTTAAGCTCAGTGAATTTTTATTTCTTTTTATCCCATGGAAATGTTTCTGAGAATCTTGCATTTCAGTACTGTCAATCCGCACTTATTTTGCTTTGTAAGGCGTGCTTCTGGTAAAGTGGAATATATATCAGTTGTAGTCAACAAAATTAGCCTTTGCCACTGTGTATGGACACTTGAACAATTCTTCAAGACTAGAAGAATTTCTGCTAGTTCAAGGAGTACAGCAGTCTTGTAGACGTCTTTCACAAGATGAGAGGAGATGTGTATGATATTTACGATAGATTAATGGACTTGTTCATGGTGCTTTATTAAACTGAGAATTGGTGGGAGAAGCTAGAAATAGGCAGCAAGTATTCGTGTATGCTAATGATCTCTGGAAAATGCTTATGTATTTAATACGTGCCGTTATTTGCGCTTTTAGAGATATGCACCTACAAGTCATGAAGTGACTTATGCCTATGGACTCTGCATAGTTCTAGCAAGTATTTTAAGAATAATGCATATATTGTCAGAAAATGCAATATAATTATTTTGTAGACCCACAATATGTAATTCTTTATAAATGTGAAGAGTCTTATGAAACCTATTAAATAGTGAAGCAGGAAAAAGATGTTTCGTGATGTTCTTCATATATTAAGGTGGGAAACTAACGTGTTGTTGTATGTCGTGCTTGTCTTCATAGGTAAGGCATAAGTCGTCAAGAAGAGTGTATGCTATGAAACTTCTAAGCAAATTTGAGATGATAAAAAGATCAGATTCTGCTTTCTTCTGGGAAGAAAGGGATATTATGGCTTTTGCTAATAGTCCCTGGGTTGTTCAGGTATAGTGAGATTCCTTTTGAAAATGTTGTCTTGGTAGAATTGTTCTATTACAATACTGCATGACTTATATTTACGTGTCTTAGTTTTCCGAACTCCCATTTTGGTTACGTTGATCTGGATCTGTCAGGGTAACGCATTACTAACAGTAACTAACAGTTGCTGTTTGCAACAAATAGCTGATACTGTGCTTCCTTCAAAACTGTGCTTTGTCTTAAATACAGGATAAGCTATTCTGTTTGTTATTAAAACTATTTGCCAGATATAAGTTAAAACTGGTGAGGCTGCTTTATAGTACTTTTGGAAGTAGCCAACATATCAGAAATCAGTGCTTAAGATGTAGCTTCTGTATATTCCGATTTGTGTGTATATATGACTGCAAATTATGCCTGCTCTGGTTATGTTTTCCTCATTTCAGTTTTATCACTGACAATTTTTTGGGAGGCATCGCTGCCTTTGAAGTTTATATGGATAATGCCTGAAGCTATCATCATACATTTGTGTGCACATGTTAACTTGTTCATTTAAACTGTTCTTACCCTTAAGCATGTAAATACTTCTGTTAAGTTAGAATTAAAGTCATTCAAGAGTTACCTAAAAATCATTCAAGACTTACCTAAATCAAATATGCAACTACATTACTATCTGTCTGGGAGTGATTGTGCAAAATTGTTTTGTGATTTTTAGAAACATTTAAGTTACCATGCTTAAACCTACTTGCACAAGTCGTGTTGAACGGAGCATTTACTGCTGTAAGGGAAATATTTTTCTCAATTGTTTAAAATATAGGTTCACTTTCTAAACAATGAATACATTGACCGTAGAATAATAAATATTTTGTGATAACACAAATACAATCAGGCAGATGTTTGAAATACAATAGTTCCATGTTTACATATTTGTCAATTGGTGTCCCAGGGAGTAAGGAAGCATCTTGGCCTCTTATGCAATGAGCTTTCTTTGAAATGATTACAATTTGGTGCAATGAATACCAAAATCTGTAACCAGAACTCTACTGCTTCTATAGTAACATAAAGGGATGGAAGATCTGGCAGAAACTGACTTGAGATTAATTCCTTTTTAGGAGGTCTACTGGATGATGCAAAGCTGCTGCAGTAGTTGTAGCAACTATTTTACTTTGTAAATGAATTTGCACTGAAATTCTGTGGACTTTCAACAAGCAAAAGATGAGACAGCTGGAGCACTCAGTGACTTGTTCTTTTGTTTATGTTCTTTTTACAGTTATTTTATGCATTCCAAGATGATCGTTACCTTTACATGGTCATGGAATACATGCCTGGTGGGGACCTTGTGAATTTAATGAGCAACTACGATGTTCCTGAGAAATGGGCAAGATTTTATACTGCTGAAGTTGTTCTTGCATTAGATGCAATTCACTCAATGGGTTTTATACACAGGTGAAAAAGAAAAAAATATTGTTAGTGTTGTTTTAATCCCAGTGCTGTCAGAGTGACTTCAAGGCCATTTTAAAATTGCTGATATGACTTCATTATTATTTCACAATTATTCCATCTTACAACTTCAAAACTTCTTGTCATCAGGAGGTACAAAGCTGAGGTAACACAGTCAAAGTAAAGGTTTTCAGCAGGATGATCTTCTTCAGTTTAGGGAATAATAAAATTGTACCAATTTACCAAAAGATATAGAACTGAAGTGTCATGAACAAGTTGGCCCCCAAAATAATTCATTTTTCTTGACTAGAAGAAACTGTTTTGAGAATTTGATAGCAGTAGCATACACTATTAGTAATTATTAACTCTCAGTTCTGCATTTAAAGCCTCAGCTGGCATCAGTGGCTTGTTAAGAAACTGAGCAGGGTGAGGAAAATCTCCCAGCCACCTGTTTTCTTATAAGGGGCAAGATGGAAAACAGAGACAGAGTGAAGGGACTTAGGTTAGTTTCATATTAACGTACTTGTCCTCAAGTGAATTATAGTCTCTTGTCAGATAGATTGAGTGTTCTCTTTTGTTGATATTTGAACTTCTGTCTGTTTAGCTTTTAACCATATTTACTAGAAGCAGGAGAATAAATTTTTCAACTAAAAACACACAAACAGCTTGAGAAAGACTTAGTGTATATACTCTCAATTTGTAGTTTGGCCAGAAGATCACTGTTAACACTTAAGTTTTTTCAAAAAACAAAAGCAAAGCAAAAAAAAAAAAAAGCTATTAATCCATTGCTTGAGTAGAATCTATAGCATCATAAATTACATAGCTACTATGCCACATTTAAGGAATAAATTGGCTGAACCATTTGTACAGTTGTATTGGCAAGCTTTAGAAAACAGAGATTTGAAGTTGCCAAAAGCACTTTTCCTCAAACTCCGGATTACTTTGACAGCAGATATTTTGGAATTTGTTTTTAACTAGTTTACTCGAATTTGAGGACTGAACAGAAGCTGATGAAAATACGGGCTCATGACAGAGGTCATGGAAAGGTCTGAGTCTGCTGCTTTTGCCTCAGCCTTTCTTTATAAGGTCTGCTTTCAGGTCTCCCAGGCACCTGTGCCTGGTGGCAGGGCTTTGGAGGGTAAAGCATTCAGTAGTTTGGCAGAGAAAGGTCAAACTGAGTCCCTTTTATGCAAACGGGGCATATGTGAGTCCAAGGCTGGTGGGATACACAGAGAGTTGTGAGGAAGGTAGCCAATATCAGGAGATACTGCTCTCTATGACCAGTGAAAGGCTGCAGCAATCAGGAGGTTTCTGTTGACTGGAAGGAAAGAAATGGCCCTCCCATCTTGCCCTGAGAGGGCAAGGAGGGGAGGATCAGGGGACTGCAGGCTGATTATGGAGTAAATTCTAAGGAAACTGTTTCCAAGCACATGGACAGGAAGGTGATTGGGAACAGCCTGCATGGATTTACTCAAGGATAAATGTGCCTGCTTAACCTGATTGACTTCTGTGATGATGGGAAAGCAGTGTATGTTGTTTGCATTGACTTTAGCAAGGTTTCCAACGTAGCTGGAATGGAAAGATGGTTGCAGTGAAAGGATGAGAGGCAGCGGATGACACAAGTTGCAGCAATGGTTAACTGAGCACTGGCACAGGCTACCCAGAAAGCTTGTGGGGTCACCCTCCTTGTAAATCTTCAAAAGGTGCCTGGACAACCTGCTCTAGGTATCCCTGCTTAAGCAGGAGGGTTGGAGCAGATGGCCAGCAGATGTTTGTTCTGTGAATATCCAGTTATTTGTTAGGAAATAAATTTTCACTGTGAGGGTGGTCAAACAATGGAAGAGAGTTGTAGAGAGGTTATGAAATCCCCATCCTTGGAAAAAATTCAAAACTTGACTGAATTTGACCCTGAGGAACCCGAATGCAACTTTGAAGTTTGAACTGATTTCCTTAGCTGTACTTTGATCAGGCAGTTGGACTAAGAGTATTTCAAAAAAATAAATAAAAGATTCCCAACCAAAATTATTGTGTGTGTACACTGATATGTTTCTGCTGCACACCCTGAGGTGAGGTAATGCTAGGACTTCATTTCATTGTAGTGGCCAGAGTTTTCCATTTGAGGTCCCAGAAATATACTTTCACCTGAAACCATTATATTTTTTGATAATTGTTTTTTTACTGTGGTTCTGCTGTAGTATACTTAGTACCATTAGCATTGCTGAACTTTACAGTTACTTCATGAAAACTTTCTATATGTGGTTATCTCACAACCAGAATGGATTCCTTTTGTGTAGCTGTATCCTACTAGAGAGGGACTTCAGCAAGTTAGTGGTTTTTATGAAAACTTGACGTTTGAGGTTTGGTGACTTTAGACTGTTCCCACATCCATTATCACTTTTTTTAATGCTTCAGTTCCACAGTCTGTATGTGGGACATGATACTATAAGAAGGAAAAAAATTGAGGAAATAGTTGTGTTTTCATGTTGTATTTTCCTTGTCATGTTACATCTGAAAAATAGTTGTCTTTTGTTTTCCTAAGTTAAATTGACTGGTTAACTCTTACACAAATGTTTTTCTCTTTTCAGAGATGTGAAACCTGATAATATGCTGCTAGATAAAGCTGGTCACTTAAAACTAGCAGATTTTGGTACTTGTATGAAGATGAACAAGGTAGACAATTTTTGATTTTTTTTCCTTTTTGAAAGGAAGACGTGTAAAAGTGAAAATAAAATACACTGAAAAAAATAGCTAGATGAAAAATGTCCAAGATTCCACTCTATTGCTATTACTATTATTTATGCATCCTATTAAATGACAATGTAGAATGCAAAAATGGCTCTTGAAGTAGGGATTGCATCAACTCTATACTGTTTATTAGGAAGGCTTCCTGAAGTCAAGCCATTGATTATCTTATAGATTCCTCTGGATTATTTCTTTAAGTCTTTGACTGTCAAAGCTGATGGAAAAAAAGTGAGATACCTAGTTAAGTTCAGTGACGGAAAACATGTCCAAGTTGCTGAATCCTGATTATACGTACTAGCATAAGCTGACCTATATAAAAGCCAAATCTGAAGGAAACAGGTTAAAAGAGTGTCACAGAATTTATTTTTTTTAAATATATCTTGAGGTCATTAAAAAAAAAAAAAAAGAAATTGTATTTTAAGTACTGTGAAGCATTGTTGTTCCCTACACAAAATTGTGATTGGTTTGTGCTAGCCTCCACCTACATACCAAGAAAGCAACCTTAAATGTGTGATACTTTAACAGAGTCTGGGTAATATATACATCACGTTCTCAACCTATTCCAGGAGCTTTGAATAAATTGCTTTTGGAATAAATCAGCTGCCTTGCCATAAATAAAAGGCACCAGTGAAAACCAAGTGCAAGTTACATGTACAAATTCAAATAGTTTCCTTAAGTCGCAACCAGTCCACTTCCAGTCCACAGTGGAATAGCTGACACGTAATTTGGCTTAATACAGACTCATTTTTGATTTTGGTCTTAAAAATTAGGACTTCTGAAATACAGAAAAATATCCTTGTGCTTAAGCTGTAAGTGCCAAAAAGCAAGTAAAATATTATGAAACTTTGCTGTGTGTTAGTGTCACAGAAGTAAACTCATGTCAACAACACCTTACATTTTGTGCTGTACTAAATAAACGAGCTGTGTATTGAAGAGCCTAGTCTTGGGTTCCTCTAGCCTCTTGAAAGAGGAAAGTGGCTCTGTGGGAAAGAAACTGCTCAGCATAGACAGAAGTTTAGGTGTATTCTGGATTTGCTGCATATGCAACACTAGATTTGTTCATTAGCTATATTTGTTCCTTAGTTATGTATTGTACAAGTTTTCTGCTAATCTATTTCTAGGATTGTTCCAGAAGTGCCTGAACACTGGAAAGGATCGGGTGATTGCCACTTTGGCATTCTAGATGCCATCTCCAATGTGATTGATCTCTTCTGCTAGTTCTTTCTCAGGGGTGTGAGGAACGTGAAACATTCTTCTCATCTGTCACACATTTTGAAGTCTATCTTCTTCAAATTTCAGGGCCTTATCTGCATTGCAGTCTTCCTGGCATTAAGTATATTGTGTTGGAGGAGAAAAACTTAGTTTAGCTGATCCTGTCAGCAAAATCCTTGATTTGCTGGCCTATTTTGAGAGGAGCTTTCCTTGTTTACTCTATACCCTGGCAGTATATAAGACATTTATATTGGCATGAGCAGGAGAAGCTGTGCTGTGTTTACAAGGCTGAGATGCAATTCTGGTTACTTCTTGGATATTAACAGAGGTTTTTAAAGTAACTTCCACTGTGTTAACTTTGACAAGTCCAGTGCTTTGCTTTGGCTTTAGTAGTTTAGTAATTAAAAATGTTTAATTACCCATTCAAAAAAAACCCACCCATTTGTTCATGAAAGTTGTTGATTTGCTGCTGTTACTTAGGCTTCATAAACTCTTGAAAATAGCTTGCAATTTTGGTTCTTATATTTGGGCCTGTCTGTTTTCCTTCTCTGTGTAGGAAGGTATGGTACGATGTGATACAGCTGTAGGAACACCAGACTACATCTCTCCCGAAGTATTGAAGTCCCAGGGTGGTGATGGTTACTATGGAAGAGAGTGTGACTGGTGGTCAGTTGGAGTCTTCCTATATGAGATGCTTGTAGGTGAGTCATAGGCTAATCAAAATTGAGTGCAGTACTTAACTGCACTCTATAATAAAATATCAGTGCTGCTTGTAACTGTTTAATTTATTACTTTCTTGACATAACTTTTGGTTTACTCACTGTGGTGTTTGCAAAATGTCTTAAAAATAATCTAGTACAGTTCTCAAACATTTGTCCTTACCTCTTGTTCAATTAGTTGCTTACATTTTGTTGCATGCATAATTCAAATGTTATAAACCAAATCTACAGTACTTCTGATCTACTTTTTAATTTTTTGCATTGCTGCTTTTTCAGGTGATACACCTTTTTATGCAGATTCTTTGGTTGGAACATACAGCAAGATTATGAACCATAAGAACTCCCTTACCTTCCCTGATGACAATGATATCTCTAAAGAGGCGAAAAACCTTATTTGTGCCTTTTTAACTGATAGGTGAGATTTAAACCTTATTCAAAATGAAAGTGAATCTTCATTAAGAAAACTTCTCATGTTGAAAGAACATGTCTGTGTGTGTGTGTACGTGTGTATCTATATATATTTTGTGGGGGTTTCTAAACTGCTGAACAGAAGTGGGACTTTGATAGTATTGGCATGAATGCAGCATAACTCTGTTCCTGTTTAGGTGCTGCTGTAGATAAGTGTACGCGCTCTGAATGCACTTCTGTTAGTTGAATGTTCTCCTTCATAGGAGTTGGGTTTTATTTGTCTATCAGCTACAAAAATGTGAGAAAGTGTTAGCCTCTTGCTTAAAGTACAGCAAGGATGTCTTAAATTTAGTCAATAACTCTTTAGAACTTCGGTTGCTTAGGGTTTTAAGTCACATTGTCTACTCTGAATCAGCGTTTTGTTTAACCTGAAGCAGTAGATACTGCAGACTGGACAGGTGGTATTGTCAGATTAGTATTGTCCAGTCCCAGAACTTGGGAGAGGAGTCTCGTGTTTGCTGCTGTTCTCTGTGGTAGTATCATGTATATTGGGGGAAGGGAAATGGTGCTAGGATGAGCGCTTATAAATTTAGTTTGAATGTGAAGTGTTACTCCTAATTATCAGCTATTGTTACATTGGTCTGTGTTGCAGAGTGTGAGGGGCATGGATTCCTTTGGGACAAAACTAAAGTGAATGGTGCATTTCAGGAGTGCCCCTAATGCAGTCCCAGCTCCTAGTGGGCATTGAGTCCACAGGATTGGGGTCACCCCAAAGAAAGGCTATGTGAAATGTGGGTGTTAGGTTTGTTCCCCTTTGTGGGTGGACTCTAGTTGCACCCACACTGCTTACTAATATAAAAATAACCTTTGCAACCTTTGCTTGAGACCTGGGGCTGCAAAGGTGGAGGGGGGCTGTTGCATTTGCTGAGCTTCGTGGGATTCAAGCAACAGCATAAACTCCTAGTAAGAGTGGAATCTAGCTTCTGCTTGACAGCTGCCTAGCCAGTCCATGACGGTGGAAAGAGTAGCAGCAGCAGTTCTTATAGGCAAGTCTTAAAAACAGATTGCGTTCTGAAATATACCTGCTGTGCTGCTGTAGTTGTCATCATCTGAGAGTTTTGAGGTATACCTATTTCATGCCTTAGTTTGAGAGTTTGTTTTTTTTCCCTTTTGTTGTTAGATGCGCCTTATGATTTGTCTTTCCTTTGGAATGATTTATGTAATCTTACATACTATACTGAAACCAAAAAACTCTTTACAGGGAAGTGAGACTAGGACGCAATGGAGTAGAAGAAATTAAACGGCACCTTTTCTTCAAAAATGATCAATGGGCTTGGGAAACTCTCAGAGACAGTAAGTATAATGCCTTTCTCAGAGACAGTGATTTGCCTTACTTTACGTATCATGTTAGTGAAAGAACTGCTGTATTTCTCTTTAATGAAATTTAAAATCTTAGTTACACTGCAGGATGGAATGAAATTTCTTAGACACCAAAGAGAAATACCCAAAAAACTCTTGGTTGTGTCACTTGAGTTATAAAATGATTACTAGCATATAATTATTCTCCTTTTTTTTTCTAGCTGTAGCACCAGTTGTGCCTGACTTAAGTAGTGACATAGACACTAGTAATTTCGATGATCTGGAAGAAGACAAAGGAGAAGAAGAAACATTTCCCATACCAAAAGCATTTGTGGGCAACCAGCTTCCATTTGTAGGATTTACTTATTACAGCAACCGTCGGTATGTACAGACAAAGCAAACTGATGGTATATTCTCTTGTCAAGCCTCCTGTCTGACTCTTATGTAAATATAAGCCTATACAGATTCTTACTTATGAGTCAGAATCCTAATAAATTACACTTTCTCGACACTTTGATAGCCAGTACTACTAGTCATCAGTACCTTAAAATATTGCACTGATTTTGTGAATGTTTTGTTCTGTATTAAGCATGTTACACCATGGTGTGGCAGAAACTGAGTAAGAAAAATTTGCTGTTGTGGTTTCTAGGCAGAGCTGCCTACAGAGCAATGAAGTATCCATGTAGTCGTGAACTGGGGATGTGAATGTCAGTTTATTTCATTGCAAATCACAGTTTGGGAATTTTATACAAGGATTCCACACTTCACATCACTGTAGGCATGTGATAAAGTAAACCTTGTCTTAGTTTCTCTCTGGCTTACTAGAAATACTCTATTTTCTACTTGCTTGTCACCTGTGGTAAATTCTTCTTTTTTCAAAGTACTCATCAGCTGCAGTGAGATTGTGATGCTTTACTGTTTTCACTGTTGCTTAGGAAACTTTAAATGACATCAGTTGAAATTGCATTGATTCATACTTTAACAGTTTTTATTAATGTAGGCACTGTCGATAGCTCTATCTACATTCAAAAATCTTTAAATTTTTCTTTGAGAGATACTTTTAATTGTTGTGTATGTCAGTCATGCTGAAAATGATCTAAGTCTTCTAGTAGACCATGTCAGATAGAGACCCGTAGATGTTAGTTTTAATAGTATTTCAGGATAGGAAAGCCTTAAAGGAAATAAATCTGCTATCCATTATTGGATAGAAGAGGAACCACTTTTCCAAGCCTGTGGTGAAATTATTTCCATCTCTGCAAAGAGTTGGATTTGTTGTTGCTTTCTGCATAGTAAGGAATAGAGGGACTTGCAAGCTTTGCAGACAGTTTGTGTGAGTTCAGCAGTCCAAGAATTTTACTTATTGTTCTGATTTTAATCTATAATAAAAAGTCTTAATTTTTGCCTTTCAGGTAGACTTTGGAATGTGTTATCAAGAAGGTGAAGTAGCATACTGAAGCTTGTTAATAACAGAAATTCTTCTCTCCCCTTTTAATTCTTGGGGTGGGTTTAGTACCAGGAATTCAGAGAACTTAGACTGTATTTAGCTGTTGTGGAAGACGTCTACTAAATACTATAATTACTTTGTACACTTACTGGAACGGAAATGCTGTTCTAGAACTGATTTTGATCCCATAATACTCCGGTGTGACAGTCTTGAAAAGTCTGAAATGACCATTTGCACTTGCTAAATCTTTAGTCCTAATTTTGATTCCCTTTTTATGCTGCAATATGTTCAATTGAGTATTTAGGAAAAAGTTCAAATGTCTTCCATCTCCTTTGATTTTTGTCATGCTTCAAGTATGCGGTAGAGTTTAAAGCAGTGGGGATGTAGGAACATGATGTGACTTCTGTCACTAAAGGAAGTCTTACAGTCTTTTAGGATAGGATATCTTCAACAGCTGTGATCTCACTGATTGCAAACTAGAAAATATGGTGGTTTATTATTGTACTTGAGACCAACTCCTTTCTCTATAGGGAACTCTAATGTTTGTCTTTGTCACTTGATTGTCCGTAAGCTGTTTAGATTTTTAATTTGACCTGGGTTTTGCAGGGTGCCTTCAGCTTTTATTTTGGAGGTTTTTGTTCATGTGAAAGAAAAGATGGGATGCATCCGTCTTCCTCAGCTCACGTGTTGGAGATTTCTTCCTAACATAATCTGATGGGTTAGGAACCCTTCATATCTCTCTAGATCAGTTATCAGGCCAAGAATATCACACCAAATACTGAAGGAATTCTCAGGCAGTCACTTTTATTTATTTACATGACTTTTAGAATCATGACAAATAGAAATTTGTGGTATTTTAAGAGAACTGTTATGTAAAATAACTCTCGCTTCAAGACAAACTGCGTGTGGAACTCCTGGTAACTTTGGAAGCTACGTACACACACACAATCTCTGCAGAGTTTGCTTCATTACTACTTGTTTCATAAGTGCCTGAATAAATATTTATGGGATGCAAGCCAATGAGAGTGTTGTAACCATGGAAAGCAAAGATTTTTAATGGTTATTTAAAAAAAAAGAAAAGTGGTTGTGCTAATACTTGGCAGAAATCCTTTTTTCAAGAGGTCGTCTTCTGCAACTTACCGCCTTACGCTTGAAGACAATTTTTACAATTAATTGTGTTTAGTTCAAGTAAATGTGCTCAAATCTTGAAATGTAATAAGTACAGAAGTGAAAAATCTGATTGTTACTATTTGGTTATCTACACTTCGGAGCAAAAATCTGAGGGTTTTATTTTTATCATGATTATATTCTGTTTTTTTCATAACCTTGCTTTTAAACAACTCTTAAAATAACTTTTAATGTTGTTACAGGTATTTATCTGTCTCTGCAGAAAATTCCAATGACAACAGAACAGGCTCCAATGTGGATAAAAGTGTGGTATGTCTCACTGGTTTTCGTTTTTATTGTATCCTTGAAAAGAATCTGTTGCATATATGAGTATAAATTCTTTGAATTTTAGATGTCTCAAACTGCTTTAGTGTTTGAAATATGGGAGATCAGTAAATAAAATTAAACTATTTAGTATGGCTTGCCTATCAAAGTTGTTGAAAAGACTGAATTTCAGTTCTTCCTAAAACATAAGTTTTCACAAATCGGAATAAAGTAGCTGGAACTGCGTACTCTTCTTGTGAAACAGGATTCACAGTTTTTATCTTTATAAATATCTAAGAGTTTGTGCAATGTTTTCAGAGTGCCATATCTATCCCAGGTGTACGCTGGCTTTGTGGTGATCATCAAATCTAGCCATGAGTGTTATAGTAAGGAAGCCTGGGCTTTCCAGCAGCCCACTGTTTCATCACTGGAGCTGGAGCTAAGGTTTCTGAGTTCCCTGTGAGCCAAGTGGGAGGTGGCAGACAATATGGCAGTGTGGGAATTCTTTTTTTTAATTTTATTTTTTCCAAATAAAATATCCAAGCTTAGGTGTTCTGCTCCTTCCCAAGGGTGCCCCACAATCTTTTGGGATTTGGGGCACTGAGAAGCTGTATTTGTATAGCAGTTCACCTAACAAGCTCGCAGGAAAGTTCAGAAGCTCTTTCAGTTACTGCTTCCTAAGCATCTTGGCAATCAGGTTACCAGGAAGATAAGTTGATAGAAATTTAGAAATAAGGTGTGCTTGGATTCTGTGTAAGTTCAGGTGTAAATTAAGATAATTTCTGTAGACTGCTTTAATGTTTTTCAAATTGGCTTTCTTTCCAGTAGAAAACACAGTCAAAAACAATAATGAACTCTAAAAGATGTCTTTTTAGCTTTGATTGATTTACTTTGTTGGTATCTTGTTCTATTATGTTTTCCATTTAGAGTCAAAGAGAAGCAGATGTTGATGCATGTTCCTTTTTCTCTTAAACTCGTAATATAAATGTTTTAGTGGTATATGGTATTACCCAAGGAGAACTTGTAAAGGGCAGGGGAACTACTTACGTATTTTATTGGGCTAACTGAATTTATTAAGCACTGAATTGTTTTGATTTATTTATGAAAGTTGATGTCTTCCATAAATTTTGTTTTCTTCATCAGTGCATGGCTGTTGGTATGGCAAAATTAAAAACAGAGCTAGGCTTGGAAATATTTGCAAATATTTAAAGCTATGTGCTGGCCTTTGGTTGACTTTGAAGGTAGCTATTAAGTGGACTTGTCAGAATTAGTGGGTTACCTGGCATGGCACCTACACGTGCTTAAAGAACCCTACAGCCCTGTCAGTATTGCTAGGGGTATTTGAATGTCTTCTGATTTTTAACAGTTTGGGGAGGGGAAGCTGTGGAAGGATATGGGTAATAGGTTTAAATGAATGTTAAGTCTTTATTACAGAGTATTTTGATCTCCCAGTTTTTCTCAGCTGTTTTTCCTTTCATTACATGCTGCAATGAAAACGGTAATGTTGACACATGGTTAGCAAATTAATTAGTTCTGGAAATATAACACAATGTTATCTACTCTGTATTTTGGCATGTTACTGAGGTTCTTTTGGGAGGGACTGAGTGCCAGAAATTTCCAAGAAATTAATTGGGTTTTGCAAGAGTGTAAAACTTCACAGAACTAGACCTTGAAGTTGGAGAAAAACGGAATTCAGTGTCCTTTAACTGAATATCAGGCCTCTTTGAAGATCTGGTTATTTTCTTTTAGTGCTACCCTAAACTCCTCTGAGCAGTTCAGATATTAAGGAGGAGATCAACAGATTCTTCTGAACTGGGTCTTCAGGTTTTTTCATTGTTCAGGGTGCAGAACCAGATGCAAAATGCTGTGGTTTAACAACAACAACAACAAAGTATGACAGCTTCAGAGGGATTTTGCTTGGCTTCTACACTGTAGTCAGACCAAAACATGCAGGAATGCTTTTATTCTCTGTTAACTGTGACTCAGGATTTTCATAAGGTATTGTTTAGGTTATTGATACCCGATTGTGCAAAACTTCTCTGGAAGCCTGTTGTCTTGCATCAATGTCATTTGACTGCTCAGCAAGCTTAGGTAGGCCCCTTGGGGTACAGCACTATAGAAGTATTGAGAGAGAGAAAGAAGCAAGAGGAAGCAATGGAGGGTCTGAACCAGTAGGATCCAGTACAGGAACACTTCAGTTGCCAGATGTCTTCTTAGACCTGTTCCTCATCCATCCCATTTAATTCCTTTATGTGGTCTGTCTGGAAGGGGCTGTAAAATGAGTAACCAGGAAATGGAAGAGCAATTACGTTGAAACTTCTTGATCCTTTATTTCTGTGCATTACATGTGATCCCTTTTTACTAAAGTGAGAGCTAGCCTTTAAATAGTTGTGCTTCATTTCTCAGTGGTTTGTACCAATGGGATAAATGTGTTGTGTACTCGCTGTCCTTCCTTTTTCCTCAGTGTTTACTTTAGTAGCAGTCTCTGTGGTTTTTGACTACAACTGTTGTCTCTTCCAAATGGTGTTATGTTGTATGTTACACCAGTAATTAATGCAACTGCTGAGAAGTCTTTGCAGTATTTCCTTGTTCTTCCAAGGCTTTCTGGTAGGTAGTGTTAAATACATAGAGTAAGGAATAGTAAATATATAAAATTTGTGGTTAGTCCCCAGTTGCTATGTCTGTGTTCTTCCTCTGCAAACTTGAGAGCAGCTTAAGAGTATGGAAGAAAGGAAAAGGAAGAAATGAGAAAGGATCTCCGGTTCTTGGGAGCACCATGATGCTGCTTCCTTGGAACTGGAAGGAGTAAAGATTGAAAGTAGGGATTAAGGGTAATGCCTACCTGGAAGCAGGCAAAACCAATCTCAACTATAGGTTTCCCATTTAATATGGGTAAAGCATGCTATAACATGTCTCCAGACTGAAATTCTGGTTTAGGACTGAACACAGGATAGTCCTTTTTGAGACCACTTACTGTTGCTATCAAGAAAGAATGAAGACGAGCATAATTTCTCCTCTTTCATGATCACTTTTAGTTCTTGTAAATGTACTTTATGGGGGAAAAAGAGGAAGAGGTGGACATAGGAGGAACTGTTTTGTTGCTCCTTTTCCTGGGATGATTGTGCAAAGTGAGTCAGGCAATTGTCAGAGTTTTTGAAGTTACAACAAGGAACAAGACAACAAAGTGTCAGAACCACTTGCATATATTGCTTTGAAGAGAATCTAGGTTAGGACTGTAATTCTCCTCTACACTCTTCTAAGGGTGCTGAGGGAAATGTGGGAAAGCTAAATAAGGCTGCAGTCCTTACCAGATAAGTGGGGAAGTGTTAGAAGAGTGAATCAGCACAGGCTTGACTTAATGAGCGTCCTCGAAGTCAATACTATCTTCTTGTTTACTGAGGATTTTGCTGTTGTTGGAGTGAAATTATTGTGCACAGACATCCAGTAGAAGGTGGATATTTTGAGACTGCATGGAAAGAATGAACTTGTGAATTTATCTTGCTGGCAAACAGTAAATGCCACATAGTACCATTCTGTATTAACATCTGGAGCCTGTTACTCCTTTCAAACCTTAGCACAATGCTAGCTGTAAAAGTTCTCCCTGACTAAATGGAGGTTAAGAGCATTTTCCCCCATTGCTAATAATTGACATGCCTGATTCTGCTTCCTGAACTGAGAACTTGAAGATGCTTTGTAAAATATATTCGATAGCTCATGCTAGAAGAAGAGCACTTTTAAGGCTAATAAAATGCTTCTTTATAATTTGCAGTAATACCTTTTGTCTAATTCTGAAAATACTTAAAAACCTAGCCTAGCCCCATGAATTTTGACGGAACTATGACGGAACTAAGGTTGACACAACCTTAACGTTTTATCTGTGTAAATGATATAACTGTGTAATAATAAGTTCTTTCTTATAACTAACTCCCTTAGATTTTTAGGGGAGGGGAAGCAGCTAAAAATATAGTGCTTAGGTAGAAGTAGGCTGTGATACAACATAAGTAGCACTGAATATTCTGGAATACTATTTTGAAGTTCATCAATTTAATGCATGTTCTTTCATGTACAAATATATATTTAAAGCTGGAAAATATGCAGAAAATGATCTATGAGTTGGAAGAACAACTACATAATGAAATGCAGTTGAAAGATGAAATGGAGCAAAAGTGCAGGTGAGACTTTGAACTTTAATTGTTTATATAATTTAAATATGTCTAACACTTGAGTTCTGTATTACTGCTTTAGGGATTACCAGAATAACATTAAGAATTGTGCTATAGTTCTCCAAAGAAGCTCCAGGCAGAGGTTTAAATCATTCAAATATTGTTTTAAAGTGGTTTTCTTGAATATAGCATTAAGGAAGTCCTTTGTTTTCAGTACCATCCATGTAATGCTTTTTCTGAACACTTGCATATTTAAGTTTACCTGATATCTCTGAATTTAGATTTTTTTTTTAATGGGCCAAGGTATGCATTGGTAAGGCTGATCTTTGAGAAAAGTAAAATACTATATATACTGCATATATTGGACTATTAAAATTGACTGTCTGGTTTCTAAATATATGGTAATTGGAGTAATTACAGAACCCCATTTATTTTCCTTCCTGTGGCTGATAGATAAAACCAACGATTTTTTCTAAAGGCTTGTTTCTGCAATGTTAAAGTAGCTATGTGGGAGTTTGCCCATTTCTTGCAGCTACAGTTATGAACAAATAGTAGAAATATTTTTTTCTGATGATCAAAAATTTTTACTCAGATTCATGCCAACTCAATTTTTTCAGTTAGCTTCTCCTTTTGAAGTCTTTTCCTGATGGCCTGAAAACAAACCAACCAACCAACCAAACAGAGGCAACGCTTAGGTATAGGACACGGGAAGAGCTAAGGCTAGAATTAGGACCCTGATGTGTAATTGTATGAGCTATTTAGGTAGGAACTGGTAGCCAAGATGATCCAGTGGAAATTTAGACTGAGACCCTGTCCCTTACTTATGCACAACTTCACCATTCACATGCTTTGATTGCTTTCTGTAAGTAGGACGTATGTTTCTTGAAATACATTCAGTAACCACAGTACTTCCTGCAGCACTACTGAAGATGTCAGAGCACAACACTGTCCTCTGATACATCGTGCTGTTTACTGTAGTTAGGTAGGATATATTGCTATAACTGCGTATTGTACCTGCCAGGTAATGTTGTCTGTGTCCCCTGTTACCTCTCTGAAGAGAGATAAGTAGCTGCAAAAACAATCATTGTATTAATGTGTTTTGCCGGTTAACTGGAGGTTTTGCTATGCACTTAACTTTCCTCTGCCTATAATACTGTGTTCTAATACATTGTTTCAACAGAACCTTTTGAATAATACTATTTAAATGTTTTTATACATAGTAGTGAGCTGTCTACTATTGTATTAACCATTTTAGCTATTTGGGAAGCTCAAAAGTAGAGGACGTTTTTAGCAGTTCATCAGGATATTCTAATTTTAATGATAGCCTGTTGTGTACATGCACTGTTTTTACATTTCAGATTTAGGGACAAAATATGGTACCTAAAGTTTTGCATATATAATCTGCAGCAAAGTTTATAAATACTTACTGTATTTTACAAACTATTTCCAATGAAATTAGAATGTTTTCTTTGATTTTTAAATGCTTATTACAAAAGAGAATTAGTTAAAATGTAGCCCTTTGGTAATGGGCGCAAATTATTTAACTAGAAAAACACTTGTCATGTATAATATGTCCTCGTTTTACTTAAATAGTTTTCTTTTCTTTTTAGATCTTCAAACATAAAGCTAGACAAAATAATGAAAGAACTGGATGAAGAGGTAACTGTTTTTCCTCATTGAAGCCTTCTTAGTTGGGTAAAGAATATGGGTAGTACTATCACAATTTAAGATATTTCTTCCATGCTAAAAAAAACAACAACAACAACAAAAAAATTGTTGTCACTACAAGTTTGAGACCAGATGATCACATTTCAATACATAGCATTGGAAGATGCACCTTTTTATTTGCACACATTTTTCAAATCTTTTTACTTCTGCATGTTACACAGATTTAAATTGTTTCCTCTGCTAAACATTATACTTAATCTTGTTCATTGCAGTTTTTCTGGAGTTTATCAAAATGAGTTTTTCTAAAATCTAACGTACAGGTGATTTTCTATTGAGTCCTTATGTCATCTCTTAATACTATTTAATGGTTACTTAAATACCATGTTAACAAAAACTTCTTCAGTAATTTGGTATATTTGTAATGTAGAAGTTTAAAGAAAAAAGTCGTCTTTTCTGGAAGTTTTTTAAAGGGAGACACAGAAACTCATTCACTGGAAATCATGCATCAGTGCCCTTAGCTAATTAGTTGCAGAGATACGGGTTTAGGGATCATTCATTAAAATGTAAATAGAAAATGCCAATGCTTTTAATTTTAGGGAAATCAAAGAAAGAACTTAGAAACAACAGTGTCTCAAATTGAGAAGGAAAAGATGGTACTGCAGCATAAGATAAATGACTACCAAAGAAAAATTGAACAAGAGAATGAGAAGAGGCGGAATGTGGAAAATGAAGGTATGCCATGTTGTCACATTGAAACTGATGAGGTATATGGTTTGTTTTTTTGGGAATAATTTACTATGTTAGCATCTTAAGTGTTACAGAACTTTAAAAGGGATCTCCTCAAATAATGAGCACAAATTTGAGTTTATTTTTATTTGAGTTTTAACAAGAACACGTCTTTGTCTTATTCTGTCTTCTCTACAGCGTGTTATTCAGCAGGCACAGAATTTGATCTAAAAATGTACATAAGAAAAAAGTCAACAAAGGACTTATATGCCAAGACTTTGAATATGTTTATATAAAAACTAAAGATTTTTTTAATCTGTTGTGTTAATGATATAATTTCTCTTCAGTGTCCACACTAAAAGATCAAATGGAAGACTTGAAAAAAATAAGCCAGCATTCACAAATTACAAATGAGAAGATAACACAATTACAAAAACAGGTACGTTATTTCCATTCATTGCTTTCATTATTTCTTATGTCTGAGAAGCAGTATTGTGCATTCAGATATAATAAAACTGGTTCCAATAAATCATTTTTATATTTGAGAATCTTGTTTTTTTTCCAACAGCTAGAAGAAGCCAATGACTTGCTAAGGACAGAATCTGATACAGCAGCAAGACTGAGAAAGGGTAACACAGAAATGAGCAAGTCATTAAGTCAGGTAGAATCACTGAATAGAGAACTGCAGGAAAGGTGCAGAGTCCTAGAAGGTGCAAAACTGCAGGTGGAGAAGGATTACTACCAACTGCAAGCAGCATTGGAATCAGAACGACGGGACAAAAGTCATGGATCAGAAATGATTGGAGAGCTACAGGGTAAATTTTCTCTTTTTCTACTTTGCTGTAAAAAAAAAAAAATTAACAAGTAAGCGTATTTATAAAAGACATGAAGAGAGGAAAAGCCAATCTGCAAAATGAGTGTGACTTAGTAAAATAATTCCTGAAGATGTGGTCATGTCTGAGGGGCTCTTGGGAGAGGGGGTGTCAGAATCAAAGAGTTTGCTGTAGGAAGCCGCTGAAGTCTATAGGGCTGCCCTATCTAAAATTCTGAGACCTGTGGCACAAAAATATGAAAAGCTGGTAGTGCTAGAGAAGACACACCACTGTGTTATACCACCTTGGTGCAGCAGCCAAGTCGATGTAACCCTGTTCTGTCTCCTCTTGTGTTTTTAGAGAATGCTACTTTGTTCTTAAATTGCATTTGTTTTCTTTCTGTGATGCTTCTAGGTGATTTTGTAATTAAGATGAAAAGCACAGTAAGGGATACGGATCTGGGTACTTGGAACACTTTACCATTTATACTTGTGATGCTTAGTACTAGAAACTATTCAGATATGTTAGTTCATGACTATTATGACTATGCTAATGGATACTGCACCTTAACTTGCTGTTCTAAATCATCTGTCAGCAGTACTGAGAATCACTGCCCATGAGGCACTATCTTTTGCTTATTGGTATAGACTGGAGAGAGGTGTTGAGGGCTTTTGGGTGTGTTTGTTTTTTAAGGTCAACTTTACATTGTTTGGCACAAGGTAAGAACTATCAAGAATCAAGTTGCCTGTTTACTATGCATCAAGTATAGTAAATTAATTTCAGTTTAGTCAGTGTTACTCCTCTGACATGGAGTGTAGTTTGGTCCAGCCTGTCGTTAAATGTAAGCCGGAGGTACAAAATGGCATGAGAAGACTTCTGTGCACTTTGAAATGTGTTTTTTTGACCACATTCAACTCAACGGTCTGCCCAAAAGGGAGGTTCTTCAGAATAGCTTTATGTATTTCAAACACTCATACAGCTGACTTTAAAAGCATATCTCGAATGCAGAAAGACTAAGATTCAGGAGGACTTTTTCTTCTTCCTTCTCCTGCGGTTTCTTTTGTATTGCCAGAAGTGAAGCATTCTGCAATATAGACAGACATAAATGAATTGATAAGTATATTTTTGTACACTATAGTTACTGTGTCTACGGTATTAAGTGTAATATAGAGTAATCAAAATATTTTTGCAAGTTTTTCTTTATTTTAAAGGAATTAGTACAAACTTTTCAGTCTAGAAATATATACTATTACTTAATATTTAATATAAACATCTGATACCTGACAGGGTTTCTTGGTAGACACTGGATAATTAATTCGTTCATCTATTCAGGGAAGAATGCTCAAGTCAGTTAGGTGAATATATATTTCATTAGCACCTGTATATCCATTTGAGATTGCCTCTGTGTAATGCATTTTATTTTACACATTAGTGGAGTTAACATTAGAAAAGGTGTTTGTTCCATAGCACAGCAGAATTTGCATTAATGGAAAGAAGTTTTCATACTAGATATTGGGAGTGATGGAAGGCAGGTACCAGGTTTTGCATGTGATTTGTTTTCTGTGAACCATTTCTAATGGTGTAGCTAAAAAGATCAGTTTGCTTTACAATGTATAGCATTTGCATATATGAAAATTTTGAGTGTGAGAATATTTTACAGTCCCAGAATCAATAAAGGCTGTGATAAGATTATAGATTTAAGTCTAGTAATAAATACTAAATGATATTTCATTTTTTGACAGTTCGGATTACAACTTTACAAGAAGAAGTAAAAAACCTTAAAAATAATCTTGAAAGAGTGGAAGCAGAAAGAAAACAAGCACAGGATATGCTTAATCATTCAGAAAAGGTATGGTAAGGTGATGTTGAGGCTAATGTTTGTTGACAGGTTTGACTGTATTTTCAAATAGTAGTAATAGATGTTGCTAGGTTTATGTCTTGGGTCCAAATCAGTTCTGTGTTAAAATGATGAACTATGTAGCGCTGACGTATGATCTCATCAGGATGGTAAGGTCTTGTAGGTCCTCAGATGGTTCTTGTAGCTTTGGGAGTAAAATTCATGGTTGTCATTCATTATACAATCCAGGATCCAGAGCTTTGCAAATAGCAAGTAATTTTTTTTCTGCCTGCCTGACCACCGCTGCGGAGACTTGCCTCCTAAAAACCTATGAGTTGAAATGAAAAAAAATATATATCTCACTGGTTCTTACTTGATTTTTATTTGGCTGGATCAGTGCGAGACCTTTTTAATCAACTGTGGAGCTGAGCCATTTCAATTTTTACCTTCCTAAAGAATGGCAGCAGCATGTTCCCCTAACATCTCTGGTCCGTGCTCCAAGATAGAGATTCAAGTGAAAAAGAATAAAAGGAAATCCTGTGTTCTGTGTTTTGAGGTCAGGCAAAGATTTGCAGTGTTGTGTATCCTATCCAAATAAACCAGAGAGAGACGATCACCTCTGGAAGGTTAGGGAAGGTGCAAGAAGTTATCTTTCTCATTTGGAAATACATGAAGTGGTGATCCAAAGTCCTGTCTCTCAGTGCTCATCTGTTGTGCTAGTTTTGTGAGTTACAGTTAATGGCCGGGGCTACCAGCAGTGAAATAACATAATTGCATCCAGGTGACAGTAATAAAAATTCCTTTGTGCTCTAGTGTTGTCAATGGCATAGTTATATTTCCAATTTAGGTGACTACTAATTACACAAATTGAGAAGTTTTCATTATCTTCTGAATTTATAGAATAGAAATAAAAACTAGTGGAGTTTTCTCCAGAGCACTGAATACAGATTTTGTCTCTCAGCCTTCTTTATAAAAGTGGAAAATAACATTGAGAATTTCTTCATAACAGGAAGTTAATACTAAAAAAGGGAAGGGGGGAAATATTCCTTCAGGCATTACAGAATTATTATAGAAACCTGGTAACTTCTTTCTTATCTTTAGGAAAAGAATAATTTAGAGATAGATTTGAACTACAAACTCAAGTCATTACAAGACCGGTTAGAACAGGAAGTAAATGAACACAAAGTGACTAAAGCTCGGTTAACTGACAAACATCAGTCAATAGAAGAGGCAAGATCAGTTGCAATGTGTGGTAAGTATTTTCTTGAAAATTTTGGATAAATACATAATAAACAGTATTTTAATTATGATACCTTAAACCACACGATCTAATAATGTGATACTCTTACGCAAGTGTTTAATTCCTGATATAAAGAAAATGCGTATCAAAATTATGAAACGTAGTGAAAACTACAATTTTAAATGATTTTCTCTCACACGATACCTCTACAATACAATTTTATAATGTTTTGAATAGCTTACTGCTTTTGCAGTTCAGACCCTTCATAGGCTTCTAAAATGTTATTGAATCCTGTAATTCTGGCTAATGTTAAATGTAATTGAAAGAATGTATTATCAAGACAGAGATGTCTTGGGGCATTCACAACTATGTAGCCGCATTAAAAATACTGATTTTCTACAAGGGTTGTCTGAAATGGTGAAGTTTCTTTTATAGATAAACATCCATGAATCAAAGAGGTGTCCTGATAACTCAGTTGAATATATAAGGTTTTATTTGTGAAGGTCATTGGTATCTGCATGTGGAGTTTATAACTTTTCAGAAAGCTAAGATAGCATTTCTTTTCTTTCCCTCTACTATCTATTCATGGAAATGAAACTTTGTCTGTAACATTTCATAGTGATTACTTCAAGAAACTGAATTTTGGATTTTTTTCACTGTTTATTTTTCAGTTGTCATGATAATATTCCAGTGCTTTGATTGCAAATTGGAATTAATACTTCTTTTAAAATGTTTCTTGCTGCAATGCCAGGAAGCTTTTATTCTGTAGTCAGTTCCTCTAACAGCTGAAGAACTTAAATAGCTGAACAAGAAGGTCAGAAAAATGTTAGGGTGTAAGACTGTTTATAAATATAAATGTAAGACTGTTTAAAAAGAGATTCTTGCAGATGCTACATACTCATTTTCATTGTTTTTCTTCCCTTAATCCCGTTTAGAA
Organism: Cygnus atratus; assembly: GCF_013377495.2. Taxonomy (NCBI): domain Eukaryota; kingdom Metazoa; phylum Chordata; class Aves; order Anseriformes; family Anatidae; genus Cygnus; species Cygnus atratus. The sequence continues at coordinate 110,394,767 of NC_066363.1, read as the reverse complement.
ATGGAAAAAAAAGTAAAGGAAGAAAGGGCAGCAAGAGAAAAGGCAGAGAATCGAATAGTTCAGGCTGAAAAACAGTGTTCCATGCTAGACTTTGACCTGAAGCAATCTCAGCAGAAACTGGAACACCTTCTTGAGCAAAAGGAAAGACTAGAAGATGAAGTAAGTAGAATTTTTGCTATGAATTTTCTGTGTACATAAGAAATAGTAGTTGCATTAAGAAAGAGAAAATAAAATTCACTTGCACTGAGCTTTTTCTAATGCGTGTCTTGGTAGAACTGAAGACTGTAGTTGGGTGGTAGGTAATTTCTGCTCTTGGCTGCTGTACGTATTTGAGTCCTTAATATAATGCAATTTTTTGTTTGCTTTTGATTTTTGACTGTGTAGTTTGTCTGGCTTGGATGGTTTGCAGTTCTGGATTTGCATTCCCAAGAAAAGTATTTGTTCAGGGAAGGGCAATTAGACCACTGAATGTGAAAACTAGGTAATATTAGTAAGAGTTTGATCCCTAATTTTTCTTTACAGACCACTGGGAAGGGTTGTGGTAACACCTTTCTTTGTGACTCATATAAATGAGTTTTCATATAGCTACTTGGTTAGGCTTGGTTAGGCTGCGGTGTTTTCTAGGGTGAGAAATTTTTAAGATCTGAAGTCCACAGGGTGGTTTGCAGGACCTTTCAGCAGACAGCTTGGGTTTCTTCCATTGTTGCTTTTAAGATAAGATCAATAAAATACATTTGGGCCTTTGAAATAAACAAAGTATAGGCAAAGTATAGGCGGTGTTGTACCATTACGTTCTGTAAGGGCAGAAGCTTTCTGTAAGATTGTACTGAAATGTTTGGAGATTTAAGAATATTTTCATACATTGTACAATATGTAGCATTTAGGCAATAGTGTTTAACAAGTAATCCATAAATGAAACTTTCAACTGCATGCAATTAGCTATTCAGCAAACGCTCCTAAACTGAAATAACTTCTCATTTAGGTAAAGAATCTGACATTTCAGCTAGAGCAAGAGACGAATAAGAGAGTAATGGCACAGAATGAATTAAAGGCACAAGCTTTTGAAGCAGATAACTTGAAGGGTTCTGAGAAGCAACTGAAACAGGAAATCAATACGTTATTGGAAGCAAAGAGATTACTGGAAGTTGAGTTGGCTCAACTTGCGAAGTAAGTAAAAATCTGAAGTAAAATGCAAAAAGTTGCTTAGTTATACATATATTGTTTTGCTTGTTTTTATTCATGAAAATAGTTGTCTGGTGCATAGGCATTTCTTCCTAAACTAAAAATATTTTTAGCTGTAAGTTATAATTTCTATATGTAGCCTTCAGTGTTGGAATAGTCTTGTTTTGAGCTATGCTTTGGAACAGTCCTTGGCTTATTGTTCACATCACAGCATAGATGCCATTTTGTTTGAAATTTGACTTCTTTGTGGATTGAATGTGATGCTACTTACTGATATCACCTGGGACTTGTGGTTTTACTGCATGGGAGTCAACATCCTTATCCTCTTTAACTACCTGATTCTTTTTCTTAATTTGACTGACAACATTTTTTATTAATCATGCTTCTGTCATAGCTTCCGTCAGCTGAAAATATAACTCAGCATTTCTCCATTTAGAGTACTTCTTTTCTTCTAACTTACATAACTAAAACAATCATCAGGGTAGAATGAAGAATGTAATTAAGTCAGAATTTTAGGATAAAGCAAACTGTAGGTCTTGGAAATAATGTGTGTATAAATATAAAATCATTGTGGGATGCTGTTTTGGTTAGAAGCAGCTTTTGTCATTTGTTTGTAGCCGACTTTTTACACTGTTTCCTTTTTTATTCTTTCAAAGACAGTACAGAGGAAATGAAGGTCAAATGCGTGAGCTTCAGGATCAGCTTGAAGCTGAGCAGTATTTTTCGGTAAGGATCGCTAAGAATCTTGAATGTTACATTTTGACATGGAATCATTGAACAGCTGAATAGTTTTGCATATTTACATTTTTAAATGTAAATCAGAATAAGCTGGCGTAAGACATCAATTCACAAAATCGTGCTTGAAACACAAAACGAACAATAAATTAGAGAACATAAGTATAATGTTACAGACAGTCTGTTTGATATGCTGCTTTTTAGTTGTTTGATTGTCAGATTCAATATGTTAAGATGAATAGCTCAATCATCTGAATTATTTATTGGAGTAGTTGATATCTTAACCTTGGAAAAGAGGTCTTTTTCTGACATAAGTGCAAACTTCGTAGAGAGTTCAAAATCTCCATATGTACTGTAATATATTCCATGTGATTGATCTACCTATTTAAGAACCATGGATCCAGTACCATTCTGCACTTACTCCTCATCCTTCTAAAAAGATTCTCTGCACCCAAGTCCCTGAAGAGTACAGAAGAGCCTTATTCTGTACCCCATGTAGCCAAGATGTGTATTTTATGGATTTAGTGTGATGTGTTCTATTTCTGTGAATAGAGAAGTAGCATGACATCCTCTATAAGGCCTGAACTTTAAATACATTTGTGAATACACACAGATACATTGCACTTTGGGAAGTAGTCTTTAAATTCAGTTCTTCCTTGGAGGTAAAGAGAGAGGGAAAAAAAAAAGCATTTACTATACTGCATGTCATTATAATTTTATTATATGTTAAAGGTTTTTGTGCATTTCTCCATAAGTCTCCCAACAAGGAGATTCAGTGTGTCGTGTGTCATTTTCAGTTTTCTTTTTTCACAAGCATGTAGTCTGAACAAGAGACATTCATAATCCAGTCTGAAAACTTAGTAGAAGTACTTTATTGTAGAAGATAAAAATTTGAATGTACAGAATTAGTGGTGGTGTTAATACAGTGATTAGGAACACAAGTTATTCATATTGATAAGACTTCTGTTGAATCAGTTATTAATACAAAGTCAGTCTGTACACAAGAAATTCTTCCAGTCTAAGAGAAAAGATGCGTAGATACAAAAAAAAAAAATAAAACAGATGGAAGCATAGAACAGTACTAAGCTTTAGTTTGACTTAGATTTTGAGACAGGGATGCTAAAAGATGATGCAGTTTGATCCTGTTGTTCCCAAGAGACCCGCTCAGTTGTTCCCCGGTGCCTTCCTTCCCTTTTGTGGGTGGCTGTGTTTGTATAATTGTGTAGAAAACCAGACTAGAAAACTGAAAACTAACCTGGTCAGATCAGGTCCCAACAGAAAGGCTACTGGAAAAGAGTGTATTGGGCAGGCAAGGAGGAGGAAATTCCATTAAAGACAGTACTGGCATACATTGGTTTGACAGATTAAAACAAACCAAGCACCAAAACTGGAAATTTTAGTATGGAACTTGAATAATGATTCTCTCTTTTTCTGCTTTCTTTTGCAGACACTTTACAAAACTCAGGTTAAGGAACTGAAAGAGGAAATTGATGAAAAGAATAAAGAAACTCAAAGAAAAATGCAGGAATTGCAAAACGAAAAGTATGCCCATTGTCTTTTTTAAATAGACTTAAGTTTTCCATAGAGTGGTCTCACTCATGAAGATTTTGAATCAGATGTAAAATGTTAAATTCTTTCAACCCCAAACAGGCTTCAGAGCTGTTCTGTAACACCTTGCAATATGGCAAATACACAGGATGTTACCTGTGCTGACAGAGACAGATACGGCTATTCGTATTTGCTTGAACTTGATTCTTATGTAGAAGTTGTAAAAATTTTGAAAAAGTATTCCAGTCTGTTGTAGTTGTCCTTTTGCTTGTAAAAAACATCTTTTCTGATTTGATTGTACCATCCTGGTAAATATTTTGTATATTTCTAGAGCCAATAGAATAATTTGAGAAAAAGATAATGAAAATACTTCGAATTCTAAGTTTAATATACTGTAGTTGCTTACAACCAAACTAGTTATGTAAATCCAATATTTTGTTAATAGTGGTGTACTGATTTTTAAGTTAGGAAATAAGCAAATAATTCTTCTAAGCTTGTTTTTCCAATTCATTAATTTATACTTATTCCGAAGAAGGAGATTTAGCCTTACTCACAAGTCTTTCAATTTCTTGAAAATACAGGTCTCCTGTTGCACTTGAGCATCAGCACTGCAAAACAATCTAAAGGGAGAAGTTTGTTAGTGTTTGGTGTATTTTGGTCAGCATAGAAAGGGAGAAAGTAATGATGTGGTAATAAATATGATAGGAGAATACCTATCTACACAAAGTTGTCAAGAACAGTATCCAGGTTAAAAAGCAAACAAAACAGGGAAAGGAAGAAGACTTCCTACTATTCTCTGGTTTGTTTGCTTTTCTTTTCTTACTATCAGTTATTTTTATAGATACCTTTTATTTGATTCTGTCACTAATATTGTTTTCATTACAAATGTTTTTCACCTGTATAAATTTGTGGGAATTGTGACAAAATTCAAATATACTTCAACAGTTAACTTTTACAGTAGAAGCTGGTATCCACTACAGGTGTATCAAATCAGTGAATTCCATGGCAATACGCACTTCATGGCATAAAGCACATTTTATTTTGCAGTGCAGGAAGGACTTAAGAGCCCATACTGCAGTCATGTGTTGCCACCTCTATTTCCTTCCCCATTCTGTGAGCCATGTCGCATGTTGCTGGGTACATTTGACTCACAGGTGCTAGACTGGCCACTGTGCTTTACGTGGACTTCTTTGCAAGCAAATAAAAGAGCTTACTCCAAGCAAGAGCAAGAAAGTTTGGCTTGTATGCTGAACTGCCTCTCAAGCTGTAGATAAAATTTGCAACTCTTTCTGCAAAGACTTGCATAGACATAGAACCACTATATATGTTCAGAAACTTTACCCAGTTTTACTTTTTTATTCCTTAAAGGCAGGAGAACTTGACACTTGGTTTCTGAAGGGTTGGTGTTTCATGGATGATTGAAATTTGAATTGAATTATAGTAAGCTTACTGTTGTAGCTTGTGTGGTCCATCACAATATAACAAGTATACAGTGTGTGGTCTTAATCTTGTTTTTCTTAGGAAACTAAGATAATGAGAGCTAACTGGATGATATAATCTGGGTTTGTTCACTTTTTCCTGAAAATATGGAATATTTTGCATAGGAAAAGCAAAATCTCATTCTTTTTACAGAGAAACACTCACTACACAGCTGGATTTAGCTGAAACCAAAGCTGAGTCAGAACAGTTGGCACGAGCTCTCCTTGAAGAACAGTATTTTGAACTGAGTCAGGAAAGCAAAAAAGCAGCATCAAGACATAGGCAAGAAATGACTGATAAGGACAGCATCATAAGAAGGGTAAATTATTCTGCTAATTGATATCTCTACATATCCTCCAGCTGGAAAGAGAAATTTATCTTTTAATTTGTAAGGTCATGTGGGCATAACTGATGATTATTTCAGTATCTCAGGTTTGAACTCAGTTGGGATTTAACTGTTTTAAGTGTCCACCATCTGAACTCTTAAACAAATGTAGACTCAGATGAAAATCTGAGGTGAAGCCAGACTGAAAATCAAGGCAATGTCTGTAATTAGTTATTAAGCCTTTTCCAGTAATTTCTTGTAATTGCCCAATATATTTTTAAAGTCTTGTAAATTTGTGTAGTGTGTTACAGAATCTCATTGCAAAATTATTTAGTCCTTAAAAACAAGCAAACAAAAAAAACCCACCAGTACTTGGAAGTGTTGAGGTTTTTCCCATTAATGAACTATTTCCGTAAAAGAACCCCAGTACTATTTTTTCCAAAGTGCCACAAAATCTTGAACTGTCACATTAAATAACTGCAATCTATCTAACTTTGCTTGGATTTATGATTATACACTACAGTGTTGTCAGTTCTGCAAAGATCATTTTAAAAATGTTTTCTGGGACAGTGATATTTTTATCCTTCTGGTAAATCAGGACAGATTAGAAGTTTTTTTTTTAAATTCAGTTTTCAACGATAAGCAGATTTTTTGGATGTACTCAGAGGAAGACATTCCAAGTAAAAGACTGTTACAGATTAAGTGTATTTAAAATAATAGCATTATAAATATTTTTATTATTTATGGAAAGTTCTTTATTTTAAAATTTGCTTGTTTTTCATCTAGCTCGAAGAAACTAATAACACATTAACCAAGGACGTTGATTTAATAACAAAAGAAAATTCAGAGATCAGTGAAAAAATTAGGAGGCAGGAGGAAGGTATGTCATCTTTGGAGTTTTAAATCACTTGTTATGAAGCACAAATGAACTGGAAGCATGTGGCAAAATGAAAATGGAAAATTTGAAAGGACCGTCCTGTACGTCTTCCATAGTGGTGAAATAGCTTGATGGAAAAATAAGTCACTGCTTTCATCTTGAAATTCCTTGTAAATTGCCACTATTTTTACATTCTATTCCCATGTACTACCTTTACTGTTGGCAAACGATTAAAATCACAGCTTTGGCGGGCAGGAAAAAGTGATCTTCAAGGCTTGCTTCCCCCAGTTTTTAAAGCAAGTTAGCCCAGAAGTTCCTGCAGGCGTTGCAGGAATGCCTGTTTAGTACAGCTCTTCCACATACTGTCTGTCTACCCCTTTCTGCCAGCCATGCACTTGAGTGCATGAAAGTTGTTAAGGTCTCATTTCATATTGCATAAAATGTACTTAATGAAGCGTTCGTTTCCATCTCCAGTATGTACAGTAAAGCAGCATCGATATTTTAGCTCCCTTAAGATGTCGCTTGAATTCAGAATTAAGATCTCGTTCAGATCAGTGGATTTGCACGTTAATTTTGTGCATTCGGACTATATAAGAATATATAGAATATATAATCAGACTGCATATTTTAATATATGTTGACTATGAGAGCAAAGGCCTTATCAGTTGTGTTGCCAGTGTTTTTGCAAATCTATGTAGGAAGAAAGGCATACACAAATGTTTTCCCTTTGTTCTGTGTTTTGGTAATAGTAGGGATTTGTCAGGGAGAGGGCGAGAAAGCAGTTTTCAGTTGCTTGGTGTTTTTTAGTTTATGAAGTTTGTTACTTCGTAAGTATTTGAAAATTATTCTTTAACTGCTTGTAGTTTTTGTGGAGAAATCCTTATCAGTGAAATGCATACTTATAGAAATTTTGGAAATAAATCAGGAGACTGGAGGTGTGATACAAAGACTGATATAATTGAGTAACTGGTGTGGGTGGATGGGTTGGAAAGGTAGCATAACAAAGTCATTCTTTGCTTAAAAGAAGTCTTTTCTTCCATACTTTATGCCTCACTTCAGAATCTGTGCTGAATGTGGGTCCAGATATCAGTCCTATTCCGTGTGGCTATTCACTTAATGTTTTTGGTATGGCAGAAACATTTTTGGTAGAGCAAATACCAAGGGAGTGGAGCAACAAACTTAACAGGAAACAGACACATGCATGTTGTTTGTAGTAGTTCATCTTGGTGCCTTTCTAAGATATTCTTCAGGTAATTTTCTGTTACTGCAGTAGCAGTAAGGCAGTAATATCTGTCACTGCAAACTGTATTTTGCACTTTAGATAACGTAATAGGAATATGCAGAAATAGAATAGTACAATTATAGAATTGATTAAGTCTAGAATTTCTTACCTTGTCCTAAAATCTCAAAGTTGAATATTACTTTAACAGAATACAAAATAAAAAAGGAGGAAGAAATCAATAATATTAGAATGCATTATGAGAAGAGTATCAACACTGAGAGAACTCTGAAGACACAGGTAAAACTTCCTATATAGTTGAATAAATTAATAAGACATTGCATATCAGATATATTCTCATTCATTTTTTGTGTCACTAACTCTTAGAGCTTGAGATTAAATTTATATTAATCATGATGTATAATATGTATTGGTATTTACAGCTGAAAGAAAGTTGATGCTGAGTACTTTTCAGTATTACTAACCTTATTCTAACATGAATAAGGACCATTTACGTTGGTGACGTATTTTGTGGGGGCAACAGAAAAGTTCTGCTTGACTGTACTGACTGTTTCTGTAATTTTGGGAAACCTTTTTAAAGACAGATGGAGATGACTGGAGGAGGAGGGTTTTTTCAGCTCTTGTTTGTGTTTTTGCTATTTGAAATGGGCATCAGTTTGATAAATTCAGTAACTGATTTACACATTTCAGTGTATCCATGAGGACACATTTTTGGTTTTGGAATTGATCGTAATGATTTATTGAAGTATACCTCCACCATTCTTAGCAAAAATATGCAAATCTTTGATCTAAACCTCTAACAAGATGAACTTGAAAGCTTTGTATGAAACTTGCTTGCATGTGTAATTTTTCTTACTGATCTTCTGTTTTTCTTTACAGGCTGTCAATAAACTGGCTGAGATAATGAATCGGAAAGATTTTAAAATAGACAGAAAGAAAGCAAGCATGCAAGATTTGAGGAAGAAAGATAAGGAAAACCGAAAGCTACAATTAGAGCTTAATCAAGAAAAAGAGAAATTTAATCAGATGGTAGTGAAATACCAAAGGGAGGTCAATGAAATGCAAGCGGTAAAATAATCTTAATTTTGGTCACATTATGAAGTTTTCTGCACAGGAAAAATGTTAAGCTCCTAGTCCACTTGAGAAAAGGATTTTTTTTCCAGATGTACTAGTCTACAGAATGTTTGTGAGGTGGAGAACTTGGAAAGTGTGTAGCTGTCCTTGTTCTCATTCATTTCCTCTTTGTAAATTCTTAACCGTGGAAGCTGCTGGTACATTATGAAAACTGAATATTGTGTAGTATATGATTTATACATAGTTTTTCTCTGGCAGGCAGTGGTCTTCTCAAAAAAAAAAAAAGTAACAAATATTCTACTAAAATTTCTATTCAAATTTTCTACTTCATCTATATCTTTGATATTTAACATTTTTCCTAGACTTCAGGAACATTTCTATTACAATAATTTATGTTAATTCTATCAAAAGTGTTTACTACATTTTTTCAAAGTCTAATGAGTTTTGTTTTTAAAATACTTTGCTACCGTATTTTTGGTATCAAGGTAACTGTGTATGTGTATATAAATACAGCAACTAGCAGAAGAATCTACGTACAGGAATGAGCTACAGATGCAGCTGGATAGTAAAGAGAGTGATATAGAACAACTACGAAGGAAAATTTTGGACCTCCAGCAAGGAATGGATTCCACCAGTGTTGCTAGTCTCCAGACAGATGAAACGGATGGAAATCTTTCAGGTAAGAGAAGAGCACATTTAAGTACTTGATTTTGCTCATACGCGTAGTTTAGGAAGGTATTGTCCATTTTCATTTATTTGTCAATTTCATGGCTAAGGTGCTCATACTTAAGTCTTGACTTCTCACATCATTCCTACTACTTTATGGCATAGTATTACCATAATTTTTATCCACTTTTGTGGAAAGAATATCTTTACAGCTGTCATTATTACTGTTTGACTATAGTGACTGCAGTGTGCAATGTACAGTGAATACAATAAGGGCCAGCATTTACATAACATCTTGATTGTATCTTATATCTTGAACCCAAAATTGCGTTAATCTTGTCTGTTGGTCATAGTAATGTAACACCTTTATGAAAAGTGATAATAACTGCCTATGTGGAAAAATAACAGTTGAAATTTCCATAATACATAGCAGAGTATAGTAGTCTGATTCAACAGAATAAAAGAAGAACAAATAGTTCAGGACAAATCATAGCTAACCGTTTCCATATAGTTTCAGTTACAGGCACTGTATTTTGAGACCCACTGTTACACTGGTTAGTGATTTTCCACCCTCCAATATTTGAAAAGTATAATTAGTTAGCATATTCACATTCCCGTATTTGTAGATATGGGAGAAAACTTTTAGCAATAATCAGTGCTTTACAGTTTCCATATATTGGAGTGAGGCTTATCTTCTGTGTGCAGTTATATAATTTTTATTTTTTTTGAAATTCTTTATCAATGCTAGTCTTACAAATTTACATTCTGATTTAATTGTAGAAAAACATTCAAATAAAATACTATTTTAGGTGTTTTAAGACCTTAGTGGATAAGTAATTGGATAAAAGGAGATAGAAATATTTTAGGTGTCTCTTTTCCTCTTAATGCACCTCATGCTGCACAGATTGCCACATTCTAGAACTTTTCCAAGGGTCTTAAAATGATTGAAATTTCAGGTGGGTTATGGAACTTACAGTATATTTTTATGTAGTTATTCTTTTCTGTGTCTATTTTTGTGTCCTGTCTTCCCCTAATGTATTTTCAGATGTTCATTTTGAAATCAGTTGTGTTTTAGAATGCATTTCTATTCAGATAATCATATGATCTGTTCTTTGCAACTTCCACTCTTTCCAAGAAGCCTTTTGCATTCTGACAATTCCATCTGTAAAAAACCTCAGGATATTGCCATATTGTAATGTAAATATAATTTTTTTTTGTTTCAGAAATGTCTTCTGTAGCCAAACTTCCACTAAAACTCAATATTGGGGATTCTTAGAGCTATTAGATTGATGAAGTAATTTTCTTAGCTGTCTGTCACCTGCTAGGAACTCCCTTTCTTACCCCCTTAGGTGTTCCTGAACTTTCGGTACTTCTCAGGAGCTTTTCTGTTAGATACTAATTCTGGGTGGTTTCTGTTTAATTCGGGTCAAAAAGGAATCAGAGGTTTTTACTTTTAACTTTTGTTAAAATGTTTTTTTCCACCTCAAATTGCTATTTGGAAATGTCTCTTATGTTTGATAGCATTTCCTAAATGAAGAACTCTGTAGTTCCTTTTTTTTTTTTTTTACTGAGAATTTCTGAATTCCTGTAAATAGAAAGCTTACATTTCTCTGCAAGAAAACGGACTAGATTTATTTAACGTAAAAGGGTAGTATTAAACTTGCTTACTTTGCTTCTCAGCCATTTTCAGCAAAATGGCTGTTATGTATTGTACTGAAAAAAACACCACTTGCCTCCATCTGGTAGCACCTTCCTTATTTTCTTCTTAAGAGTAATAGTATGTCAATATGATGCTGTTGTCTCTTAGATCGTGGAAAGTCTGTAGGAGTATGCTGTTTCTTTGTCTGATTCATAAGGTATGTTATTTCCAGTTTTCCCTTTGGAGACGTGCATAGGCTTCATAGAATCACAGAATGGCTTGGATTGGAATAGACCTTAAAGATTTGCTAGTTCAACCCCCCTGCCATGGGCAAGGATGACAACCACTAGATCAGGTTTCCTAGGGCCTTGTCCGGCCTGGCCTTGAACACCTCCAGGGCTGGGGTATCCACAGCTTCTCTGGGCAGCCTGTGCCAGTGCCTCACCACCCTCTGAATGAAGAATTTCCTCCTAGTATCTAATCTAAATCTCCCCTCTTTTAGTTTAAAACAATTCTTCCTTGTCCTGTCATTATCTGCCCAAGTAAAAAGTTGATGTCTTTTTATAAGCCCCTTTTAAGGGCTGCAATGAGGTCTCCCCGGAGCGTTCTCTTGTACGGGCTGGAAATCACCAGCTCTCTCAGCCTTTCTCTTTCTAGTGACACCCACTAGATCAGAGGCGCTTCAGCCTTCTGATCATCTTTGTGGCCCTTCTGTGGACCATGCGACAGGCTTCTGTCTGTCTGACCCTCCACTTTGATTTTTGAGGCAGAAATTACTGTATATGCCAAGTGTTTACAAGTCAGCAGCTTTTTCATTGTTAATTAGAATATCATAATTACCAGAAATTCTTATGGTCTCTCCCTTTGTCTTCTATACTCATTACCCCTCTATTTCTGTTTTACCACCCTGTCGCCCCTCTCCCTCATTTTTTGTGCTTTTTTCTTTCACGTCTCTGTTTTTTACTGCAGTTGTGTTGCTGATGTTAGTGTCATACAGGTAGGAGCTCTAATACATATTATGGCCTCTGATGTATATTACTTAGTAATAAATTTAGATCATGTCCCTATATGCTGTGGGTTTTTTGAGCAAGATTGAATTAACCAGAATCTGAATAAGAAGCAATTTAGGTCATTTAGAGAAATCACGACATTAATATAGTCATGTTTAACACATTGTTAGTTGAGAGCACAGGAGTGCACTAGCACTATAAGCAGGAAAAGAAAACTAGTCTTCAAGGTCTAAGTATCCCATGCCATGGAAAAAGGATATTGACAGAATCATTCAATGGTTGGAAGGAACCTCTGGAGGTCATACGGTCCAAACCAACTGCTCAAGCAGGTTGCTCAGGACCACCTCCGGGTGACTTTTGAAGATCTCCAAGGACGGGAGGACACCACCACCTCTCTGGGCATCCTATCCAAGTGCTCTATCACCTTCATAGTAAAGAATTGTTTCCTGATGTTCGGAGGGAGCCTCCTGTGTTCCAGTTTGTGCCCATTGCCTCTTGTCCTGGCACTGGGCACCACTGAAAAGAGCCTGGCTCTGACCTCTTTGCTCCTTCCCTTCAGGTATTAATACACACTGATAAGATCTCCCTGAGCCTCATCTTCCCCAGGCTGAACAGTCCCAGCTTTCTCAGCCTCTCCTCAGACGAGAGATGTGCCTTGATCATCTTGGTAGCCCTCCATTGGACACTCTCAGTACGTCCATGTCTCTTGTACTGGGGGGCCCAGAACTGGACCCAGCATTCCAGGGATGGCCTCACCAGTGCTGGGTAAAGCAGAAAGATCACCTCTCTTGACTTACCGGTGATACTTTGCCTAATGCAGCCCAGAATACCATTAGCTTTATTAGCAGCAAGGGCACACTGCTGGTTCACGTTAAACTTGGTGTCTACCAGGACTGTCAGGTCCTTCTTTGCAAAGCTGCTTTCCAGCTGGATGTCCCAGTGTGCCCTGGTGCCTGGGGCTGTTCCTCCATAGGTGCAGGACTTTGTACTTCTCATAGTTTAACAAAGAAAATTTTGTCAGCCTACTTCCTCAGCCTTTCAAGGTTGATGATTTTGTTCTCCTTCATGTGCCTGAAAATGGTTTCCATCACCTTTCCACGGATTGAGGTGAGGCTGACCAGCTTGTAGTTCCCTGGTTCCTCCTTCTTGACCTTCCTGAAGATAGGAGTGACATGTGCTTTCCTTCAGTTTTAGGGCACTCCTCCAGTTGCCATGGTCAAGCCAAGATTATTAAGAGTGGCCTCATAATCACGTCTGCCAGCAATTGTGGGTGCATTGCTCCAGGGCCCATGGAACTATGCATGTCCAGTTTGACCTGAGCGTCTTCCACCAAAGAAGAGGTGGATACAACTTTGCTTCGGCCTTTCAGGCTGGTCTCTGGGACCTGGGATTTGAAGGCCAGTCTTGCTGGAAAGACTGAGGCAAAGAAGGCACTCACTACCTCAGACTTCTCACAGTTCTAAGTAGTCAAGTCTCCTGTTTCCTTCAGGGCCTGCATTTTCCCTAGTCTTCCTTTGGTCACTGAGGAACCTGTAGAAGCCCTTCTTGTTGTCCTTGATGACTTTGGCCAGATTCAATTCTATCTGTAGTTTAGCTTTCCTAACTTGATACCTGGCAGCTTGGACAATGTCTCTATTCCTTCCAGGTTACGTCTTCTTCCATCCAAATTATCTAGCACGTAGTTATTTTTCTGCAAACGAAATAATTATTCTTCAAAACAGAAGGTGGCATACCACAGCAGTTCATTTGTTACAGTTTAGTAGTATGAACATGTTTGTCTTCATCTGTGTGCTAGTTTCCCATCACTTCTGTAGCATTTCCATTCTTGTTCTCAGATGTTTTCTGAAGTATTTGGTCAGTGTTTTTGGTGAGGAACTTGTACACATTTCTTCAGAGCATAAATAGCTTCTTGTTTAAGACGTGGATCTGATGGGTAGTCAGCAAGATTCTCTAGCTGATGCATCTGCTTTTAAGGGAAAGACATTCCTTAGAATATTTAATGCAAACAGTAGAATTACTAAATAAATAATTATAGTATGATTTATTCGGTTTCCTGTTTTCTTAGTAAAAAAAATGTCACCAGGGAAAAAATGAAAACACAAAATAATGTAAATATAGAATGACTCCATAGTTTCAATTCTGATGATGGGCAGTCTCTGGTTTAATTGAGGGGGAAAAAAAAAGCTTGGTATGAAATGGTGCAATAGTAATGTTGGCAGCATTCCAAAGAGACCCCTGATTCTTAGGCATTTTCCACTATCTTGCATGCCAGAGGTGGAGGGATCAGGCTATTGGACAGTCTCTTTTCTATTCAGGGAGCTTAGGATACTAGTCACCAGAGAGGCTACAAGAGGAGAATTCATAATTTACAGGAAGAGCATCTTGTAAAATTTTGGGGTCAGAAGACCTTGGATAAGCTCTTAGAATAAGCTCAAGGTTATTGATGTCTAAATGTATTCTTTACAGCTACATCTCACTTGGAGGTGGTCTGTGTGTCATTGAACTAAATACCCCTCCCCTCAAGTTATGGTACCTCCAGGACAATTTACACTGATCCCAAGATTAGGATTGGGTTATTCAGGTGATCCAAGCTGGTCTCAGGCTTTTTCTTCTGATGGGAAGGATAGAGGATAGTCTTCCTTGTATTCACTTCTAAGCAGTTCCCGTAATTCTCACTTTTGATAATCGATTCAGACACTAGCTCATGTCTCAGCTGATGTCTCACTTTAAAGTCCTTGCTGAAACAGCTGAAATATGTGCTTTTTCATGATGCCTTTAGAAGAAGGCCTCTTCCTCCTGGCTAGATTTTACAATCATGCAAGTATTAAGACTTGCTAGCGGAATTGTTCTTTGTGAAGACAAAACTTAATTATGAGCTTCAAGGATTTTTTTTTCTGATCCTTAGACAGCACGTAACCTGTTGTGAATTAGTTCTTTTAATCTGATTTGCAAGGTAATTTAAACAATTGAGTTGTCCTGCAGTTTTAACTGGAAGACAGAATAGTTTACAGTGTATGTTATTAAGTAATGCCTTACATGGACAGGATAGAATAATGAATGTGGACCATCTAGGTGAACAGTTCTTTGGAATATGGACTGGAAGAAGTTAGTGAGGTAGTAATCTCCATTTTTTTCTGTTGTTATGGGAGGAGTCTGAGGAGTAGGAATTCCTGAAAATGGAAAAGATATTGATTATAAGGGCATCTCAGCAGTAAAACAACTAGTCTCGTAAATCAATACAGTAATGGTTGTATTTTGTAATTTTGTTGAAGACCTACCGTTAGAACTCCTGTTTAATGCACTGAATTACAATTATGACAATATGAATAATAGCCATGAAGATATTTAGAATGCAAATCCATGTTCTAATATATTCTGGCAGATAATTATAACTGTACCTTTCACAGATATTTTTTTCTTCATATACTGTTTGAATCCAACTAGCCATCAGATATTTTTGAGGCCTATCTTTTTTTTTTTGGATTGGGAATACTATGTATCGGTTCTGGGATTCTTTCCAAAATACAGGGAAGTTGTCAGGCAATAGGTTTCAGCCTACTTTTAGAGACAAAGCTGGAAGATTCTTTTTTTATAGTCTAGATAGCCCATATTTTCTTAACTACTTAATTGGAACTCTCATAAATATTATCCTTCTGGATCAGATATTTGTGAAACATCCAGATGAACATTTGCAGTTGTGTTTGCTAACTCTGTCAAGGGAAATAAAAATGCACTGTAAATAGTACTCAAGACAAACCTTTGTGGCATGGCTGGAATGAAAGGGCTCATCTGCCCTTTCAAGAGTACATTTAGTTCCAGACAAATGTTGGCTTTGCTGAAAAGGAGTACATTCAGAAAATATTTTCAACTGCAAGACATTATTCACAGCTCAGAAATTATTCCTCATTCAAATAGTATTTGATCACTAAAATAGACTTGTAGTGAACAGAAAAGAATGTCAACCAATTCACTTTTAACAGATCGTCCACCTTCCACTTCCTTTAAAATTTCTTTCAAAACATTCTGAAATAAAGTGAACTTAGAAAAATAATCCTCCTCATGCTGTCTGTATAAGCATTATAGTACCTGATGCATCTTAAAAATGTGTCATTATTCGATCTCTCTTCAAATTTTCATTTGCCTCTCTATTCCCAGGTGTGTAGTGTTCCTTTTGAATCACAGTAGTCTGTAGTATATTCTTTAGTAGTGGGTAATCACTTTGTTTTGCAACAGAGGACTAGAGCTTTGGAATATTTCTAAAATGTCTAAAAATGAAAGAATCTTCTCTTGATGTAAAATTAATCATTAAGGAACAAATATTCAAAATAAGGTAAGAATTAGCTGTGATGCCTGCAAACATGAAGGAAATAGATTTCCTTTTCCAAAGCCCCTGAATATCAAGAGCTGGGAGGAGGAGAGGCAGCCTCCCAGCACCCTGCAATTCTTACATAGATTTGAGAGGCGGGGAAGTATATTTCTCTTTTTTCCAGGCAGGTTTCCTGTTGGAAAGAGTTCTGTTAACATGCTTTTCTCCCAGTTGGAATTTTGATAGTTCAGTGCCCCCCTCCCCCAGTATTTTGAGGATTTTCTGTATGTGGAGAAATGTTAAGAGGCGATTCTATTTTTTTTAAAGTATATTCCACTTTTAAATATTGTATGCTGTATGGCTACTGTTGTAAAGTTGGATTTTTTTTTCCAACCCTAGTTTTAATGCCTCGTAAAAGGTTGGGCTGTCAGTCTTCTTGTAGTTTTATAAAACGAAGTGTATGGACAATATCTTTTGCATATTTGGGTGTATTTTTCAGAGCTTACTGGGATGAACCTCACAGAATTATCATGGGATTATAAAGGGAACCAGTAGCTCCTTTTTACACAAATATTTGTGGAGAATGTTTCAGCAAATTTTAACCTGATGTTTTTAAGATTTTAGTGCTGCTGTTCAAGTTAACTAATATATGCATTCTTTATAATTATCAGCTATGTTTCTGTACTGATACTTTATTTTACAAAATCACACTTTTATAATCATTAGAATATTTTAAGATTTTTTTTTTTAAGTGAGGCTAATTTATAGTTCTGGAATGAAATTTTCATTACTTCATTCTTTCATTTACAAAACTCTGAGACTTCTATGTCAGTTTAGATTAGTGGAATCAAGATAGTCAAGATAGCTTCTCAGTTCTATTACCTGGCTACATATTTTTTAAAATATCTATCAAAAAATAAACTGACAATATCAGCTGGAGGAAGTTTTAAGACCATGATTCACATTAGGCAGACTTATTTTTCTTGTGACCTTTCTTTGTATAATTGTTAAATGAATAGTTTTGTGATAGCAAAACAAGTTATTACATGAATCTTTGGAAAACTGTCCACTGAAAATTTAAATAAAATGCTTGTCTCTTATTCTTTATATCTAGTTGATTCTTCCTGCATTCCTTATTTATTTATCTCCTATGCTTATCTTCTGTGAGTAATGGAACACCTGTGTAGCTTTGCTTGCTCTTGTGCACTCTTCTTTTTTGTTTCCCTTGGAAAATGTGGTTCTGGTTTATTTGCTGCATCTTCCTGCTGAATATTTTCATGTAGCCCCTATGAGTGTAAATGATATTTATATTGAAAATCTCTTAATTGTCCTCTATTTAAGCTGTAACACATTTTCAAAGCAAAGTCTCCCTGTGCCTGACCCTTTGCAAACTATTTAAGTTCAGATGTTGGCATTAAGGAAAACAGTTTTCACTTTATTCTGCAGTAACTATATAATAGTGTTAGCTTGTGATGGAGCATGAAATAAATGCTTATATCTTCACTTTATTCAGCTGTGCTTTTTATTCTGCTTTGCTAAATAGGTGATTGCCTATTACCGCATGTAGTACATTTTCCTTTCTAGTAGTAGTTTGCTTTGTGTTGTTTTTATTTATTATCATTAAATATATAATTTTATTTATTTTTTTCTTTTGAACTAGAATCAAGACTTGAAGGTTGGCTTTCAATACCAAACAAAGGAAATATAAAGCGGCATGGCTGGAAGAAACAGGTACAAATGGATTTTTTCTTCCCTAAGTCCTTTGAAAAGCTTTTTAGGCATACAGTAATGATGGAATTTGCTTTACAACTCATCTTTCTTAAACAAAATTATTGAAGTAATTTAGTGCCTAGACATTACTAAGAAAAAAAATTAAGAAAATTCAAGTTCAGTGTGATAATGTTGTACGAATTTGTAACAGGAGGTTGAGGAAATGCTTTACAATGAGCATCTTAGAATCATGAATCCTGTTTGGATTCTACTTTACCTTGGTCTTCATTCTTGTTATAAATTGTCATGGATAATTTTCAATGACATTTCCTTCTCCCTTTTTTTGAAGTGGTTAGTCGCTTGAAAGGACTGGTTTATTCTCAGAAACGGGACCTCTGTGATGGAATTCCCACTCTAAAGAAAGTAGTATTGCTTTTCCTCCATAGAAGGTGGTGTGTCTGTCAGACAATCATGACAATATCAATGATATTTTGTGGAGAGTGAGTGTTAAACTCTACATTATTTCAACTAACAACTCTTTAGGGTATTCCCCCCAGACTCTCAGATGAGAGTCAGTGCAATCAAGTACCATACTGAAACTGCTTGATTACTGCAGTTTGGAGCCTTAGGTTTGTTACATATACTTTAAGTGCTTTTCAGCTGGTTTCTAGTTGCTTTGTCCTTCACTGTCTCTGTATTAGCAGAACTGGATGAAATTTACAGGGCAAGATCTAGGATGTTCTGGGTGCTGTATTTGAGTCAAATGACAATAGTATTTGAATGTTCTTCAGGTGTCTCAAGAAATACACCTGTTTGTAAATTTATTCCAGGACTGAAGTAATGGATGTGCAACATGTATCAAAAATTGTTTGATAGCTAAGGCTGTTTGAAGTCTGTTGTTTCAGAAGTGATTTATCCAGCTTGCTGTCAGACTTTTGCAGTGCCTTTGCCACAAATCATGTAGCTTTATTCTGCTCTGGATTATCTAAAATATTGCATCCTTTTTCTGTCAGAATACATCTGGCAGCTTTATCTACTTGTCTTCTAGAAATGGAGAATGTTCATTCACCATGTGATGATTAACTTAGTAAACTTCTGATAAATGCAGCTTCTCCACTGAAAGGCTATCTGGGCTTCTTCAGGCATGCTTAGATCCTTCAAGATACTGCAGGCAGTTACTCCATTCATACTTTGCTATTTTAAATAATAATTCCTGCACTTGGAAGGAATTTGAGCTACAAATAGATGCCTCTGTCATAAAATGAATCATGCTGACAAGATCCTTAAGCTAGCTGAGATTCAAACCAGTGAGACACAGTAGTGAGGGACCATGTTAACTTGGGTGTGTGTTCTGTTGGCTGAACTATGCTGCATCTGAAACAAGTTGGCTTGTACTTAACCTCTTCATGTGCTCCTGCTCTAATTAGCTTTCAGTTTTGGGGTTAGTGGGAGGCGTGGAACCTCAAATATAGCCATGTCCAGGTTAATTTAAAGAGAAAGCTGTAACTATATCAGCAGAAGCTGTAACTGCTAACCGTATTAGCAGAACAATTGGATTGATGTCTGAGTTGTTATAAATTGAATTGCCACATTTCTGACTCAGATGTCAGTGGCTCTGATTTTTGTCCCATGCCCTCAGTCATTTAGCTTAAGTTAGAAAGCTTTGAGTGTGGAAAAGATTCATTTGAGAAGAAAGACTTGAGTTTAGAGGTCAAGCTATCATTAAAATGGGTTAGCCATATTTTTTATTTGGAACTTCATCCCAAGTTGAGATGATAAAAATATTTTTTGCATGGTCATAACAGGATGTTGAAGCTGTTGCATGCCTTATAGTTAACTTTTCTTTTGTGAGGTTGAGTTGTTCTTTCACCAACACTTGTATGCAGAGTGATAACTGAGTTCAATTGCAGTCAGAATTTGCATTTGTTAGTAGTAGTCATTTTAAGGCCTTACTCTTATCTGTGAAAGGTAGAGGTGTGTACTTCAAAGGTGAAGAAGGCATTAGCTCTCTGTTGAAATAGATCAAAGGAATACAAGCACAGACTCTTTTTCTTCAATGGAGAAAATCACAGACACACACCACTACTACTTGGTACTTATTCAAGTTGATCGGACTTTGTATTAAAGAATCCTGACTAAGGAGGTGAAAGCCCTTTTTGTCAGGGGGGACAAAAAAAAAACACAACACCTTTTGTGGGTTTAGATGCATTTCAGTAGTTTATGTGTACAGCTGTAGCATGCAGCTTGAGCAACACGTTTTAAAAGCACTTTTCTGTAAACTTGTTAAGGTAACTTGCATATTCGGATTGTGAGGTCAGACTTAGTCCTCTGTAATGAGGAGGCTCAACCTGCTCTTGTAGGAGGAGTAAACGCCATTTACTAAATAGTCAGAAACTCATTCGCTTACCTTCCAGTAACTGGAATTCAAGATGAGCTGTTCTTGTGTTCTCTTTTCTTTCCTTTCCCGTGCATGTGTGTCATGTTATACCTGAACATGGAGCCGAACTTAGACAGAACAGTCTTTTTAATTCTCTTTTAAACGTCATACATTTAAAACCTTGTTTCTAAAACACTTGAAACTGCAGGGAGGGAACTGCCACAGCTGTCAATGAGCTTATGCTTATGGACAGTTGTAGCAAAGGCATTGGACTGGTAGGTCCTACTGAAGAGCAACAAGCAGCAAATGCTAAAGGTCTGAATTCACTGGGAAGTGCTTAGGTTAAAGATGTTTAATCTTAACTTGCTTGTGGGTTACAAAGCTCTTATTCTGTCTGAACAGGTTGCTTTGTTTTTCACATCATATGAACATGTTTTTCCTTCCAGTACCTAAAGGGGGCCTACCAGAAAGCTGGAGAGGGGACACACTGTCAGGGGGTGTAGTGATAGCACAACGGGTAATGGCTTAAAATTAAAAGAGGGGAGATTTTGATTAGGCATTAGGAGGAAATTCTTCACTCAGAGGGTGGTGAGGCACTGGCACAGGCTGCCCAGAGAAGCTGTGGATGCCCCATCCCTGGAGGTGTTCAAGGCCAGGCTGGATGGGGCTTTGGGCAGCCTGGTCTGGTGGGAGGTGTCCCTGCCCATGGCAGCAGGGTTTGGACTAGGTGGTCTTCAAGATCCCTTCCAACCCAAAGCATTCTGTGAAACATTTATAATTGTGTGATTATGAGCGGCACTGGAAAGGTGTCTGCATGCTTTAGGTTGAGGACTATATCTTTGCGCTTTTGGGGACAGGAAGGCAGATGCTGCAGGCATACTCAACGTTTGGGTATTTTCTCAGAATTGGAGCCTAAAGCCCACTCCTGCTCTAAAACTCTCAGTGCCTTCCCAATAGCTCTTCCATATTCCTCAGAATCCTATGCATTCTCAAGTACTCCATTTTTTCAGTAGCATGGGATAGTTATATTAATATGTAGGTTCTTAGCAAGAGCTTTAAAATACTAAGGAAAAAAATAAACTAATCAGCACATTACTTAATATTTCTGTTTCTTAGCATCTTTACAATTCTGGAAAGTACTTTGTGGGTTGACCTTTAAAGTGGCATGCAGCAAAAGAATGTCCATTTCTTTTTTCTTCGTCTGCAAACGTTCACTTTGCTGTCTCAGTTTATTCCTGCATCTGAAATATATACCAGAGTGTGACTTGTTTGCTCTTACTGCTGGTTTGCTTTTGCTCTTTATTATACTGATCCATTAAAGAGAAACTGTAGGTAAGGCCACCGCTTGTTTGGTGCAAAGTACCAGTGAGTCCTGCAGGTCTCTAGACTAAGGGAGGTGTTTACAGCTTATCAGTAAGTGATAGACTCTGTACTCCAAGAGCTGCTCAGGGATGGAGTAACTTTCATAGTAACATCCCAGTAGCAACTGAAGTTTAAGTTTTGTATATACATAGACTTACAGAGTTGTCGTGAGCATTTCAGAGTTCTCCAGTGACAGTATGCAATCACTGTGGCTGTAGCATTGCATAGCTGTCAGTAGTATAGCTGTCTGGATGATGATTTAAGTATTTGCTGATATTAGTTTAAAAGCCTTACTTTACTCAGGCTTTTATGTGCTTTTAAATGTTGTTTTTTAAAATGTAGTTTTAACTTGTTTTTATTCTTTCTTTCCCCAGTATGTCGTGGTGAGCAGTAAAAAGATACTGTTCTATAACGATGAGAAGGACAAGGACCAGTCTAATCCATCCATGGTACTAGACATAGAGTAAGTAAAGTTATCGTTGACTTTGCATAAAGATAGGCAAAAGAGCAGCGTCTGAGATCACTGATAACAAACCTAGGCACTTGGAATCAACATTCCATAAACAACTTTGGATTTTTCGTACTAGTTGGACAATGTCTGTCTGTATTTCAGGGTGCTGTTATCTTTTGTGGAAGATCCTGTGTTTTCTTTGTATTACTATGTGTAAAAGGTAGAGAGAAAATGAATTGCAGTATAGCATGTCTCTGTAGTCACCGCTTTGATTTTATAGAAGAGATGAGCCTTACTATGAGGAGGGTCAGAAACAGAGGAACCTATGTATTACATCTCTTTATGATTCAGCGTTACCTTTTATCTGTGCTGGCTAAGTTATACAGCTGGGTGGGAAGATGTGGATCAGTCTCCCTGACACTGTAATACCTAGTTTGTCCAGTTGCTTCAACTGTTGCTTTCTAAAGCAGGTAATGATAGCTGTGGGGCACACAAAAATAAGGTATAGACTCTGTTTTTAGATCTCATCCCTTTGCCTCACACCTTTTTCTTGCAATCTGAGAAGGACTCAGTATTAACTGAGTCCAAAGCATTTTCAAATTTTCCAGATGGTTTCTATTTATTTTAAGTGAAAAAATAAATAAGTTGTGTTCCCTCTGCATTGGTAATATGTAAGGAAAAATGTGTCAAATATCACTGAAGCCCATTGCTGTTACATGATTGTGATGTTTGAACAGCTGACCAACATTATGGGACATTATAGAGTAGTAAGTGGAAAAAGGCTTTAAAATTTATAAATAGGTCTGCCAGTGACTAGCATAACAAATGTAGTGGTCTGGAAGTAATCACAAACTCAGGAAGCACTTAAGCTGCCAATTGGTTATAAATAGGAAAAGCATTATTTTCTCTTTGAGCTTTTTCTTACTCTCTTTTCATAAACATCTGTTATGGCTACTGTTGAAAAGAGAGCCTTGGGCTGGATGGACTTACAGCCTTTAACCAGTGTAGGATGATGTTTGTTCCAATTTTAACAGCATTTTCAACACCTAGTGCCCCAGATTGCCTTTTGTGATCTTCTTACATTGATTGATTCTCGGTTAATCACATGATTTAGTGAAAAAAAGGAAGTATTGCTGTGCTTGATACGGTTACTTCCATTTAGGGCTATAAATATGCTTTTCTAGCAATAATCATTTAGACTTCCCACTGTTCTAAGGAAGAATTTGAAAGCCTCTTTCACAGGTAAATTTGCCAAGGTGGATCTTTAACACATTTTAAGATCATCCTCTTTACAAGCATTTGGTCTTACCTGGATAGACAAGATCTATATGATTTTAGTGAATTCCTGAAACCATACTACAGACTCGAAATATATAATTTTGCTTGCATAAACAGGATTTGTAAGAACTTCAAAGCAATTTGGTTGTAACCTTTTAACCTTTTCTGATTCATGTTTCTTTTAATCAGTAAGCTGTTCCATGTCCGACCTGTAACTCAAGGAGATGTATATAGAGCAGAAACTGAAGAAATTCCTAAAATATTCCAGGTAAAAAAGAAGTGAATTATTTCTGTTCTAACTCCCTTCAAAAAGTTCAGTGTTGTCTTTGGAAAAACCTACAAAAATATGTGATGCTTCAACAGTAACATGCTAGTATTCCTTTTTTTTTAGATTCTGTATGCTAATGAGGGGGAATGCAGGAAGGATTTGGAGGTAGAACCAGTACAGCCGGCAGAGAAGACGAATTTTCTAAATCACAAAGGCCATGAATTTATTCCAACGATATACCACTTCCCAGCCAACTGTGAGGCCTGTGCCAAACCTCTTTGGCACGTCTTCAAACCCCCTGCTGCCCTGGAATGTCGAAGATGCCATGTGAAGTGCCATAGGGACCACTTGGATAGAAAGGAGGAATTAATTGCACCATGCAAAGGTACACTCATGTTTTTTGTAGCATTCCATATTCTCTGCATTTTTAGCCAGACCTCCTAACCTAAGGGATGAAAATAAAAGCACTTTAGATTAAGTGTTGTACTCTTTAGTTTTATGTTTTAGATATGAAAGGTACTGTTACAGTAATGCTGTTAATACTGGTTATGAACAGGCAGCTGTGGAAAGCCTGTGTAAGGAGGCCTTTTGTGGTGTAACTGATGTTGCTCTGCTGAGGACCTGGAGAACATAAGGGTCCCTAGGGGGTTTTGCCCAGGTACTGGTCAGCTGCTTGGTTCCCAGACCATTCTTTCTGTCCTTGTGCATAGCCCACGTTAGGGACAATACAGTAGCCACGTCACCAGTCCATGCTGAGACTTTTGAAGAGTGGTTCTTCTGCCACTTCATGGATTGGAGTGAAGGTTTCTTCTCTGTGCTCCTGTGAAATGGAGCATTTGGAGTATGTACTCTGGAAGTCAGTCGTAAGGTACCCGTGCAGCTTTCCAGCATAAGACTGAAATGAGTGTAAATTGTCTCATTTCTTGAGTATGAATGTTAGAATCAAGAATCTTAATGAAGAGAGACAACTATTGAAAGAAACAGTATTTATAATTTCTCCTGCTGTTTATTGTCTTCTAAAACTACATAAAACGTTCAGCTACAAGTACGTATATAGATGCTGTTCTTCTTTCCAGTGGTGCAACTGGTATGTCATAATTTGATGTCATAATTTGTTGTTCTGATAACGAATCCTAATTTTCACTGAATCATCTTCTGCCTTTTATGTACAGTGAGTTACGATGTAACTTCAGCAAGAGACATGTTGTTACTGGCATCCTGTCAAGATGAACAGAAGAAGTGGGTGACTCATTTAGTAAAGAAGATCCCTAAGAACCCACCATCTACTTTCGTTCGAGCGTCTCCTAGAACTATGTCTACAAGATCCTCAGCAAATCAGTCATTCCGAAAAGTTGTTAAAAATACTTCTGGAAAAACTAGGTGAGAAATAAACTACAAAAGCTATGGATCTCTTTAACAACAAAAACAACAAAAAAACTCATTATAAGTCTTATTTAATGGGAAATTGTGGAATAACTCCATCGTTAAGACTGCTGAACTGACGGTCTAAATCTCTTCTCAAATCCTGAAAGGAGGAATAGACAAAATTCTCCTGCTATTCTTACATTTACCAGTTCAGATTTGGAAAAGTACAGTAGAGATGGCAATGCCAGGCTTGCCAATGCATGTGGGGGAGCTGTTTGCATTTTTTCCTGTTTAAAAGAAAAGCTCAGTAAATATATCAGCAATGGCATGTAAATGATGATGATCCACATTCATGGACTGACTCAAAGCTTGTGGAAGTTAGAGGTTGTCTGCAAATGGGGATGATATGAGAAATTTACACAGTGTTGGAAGGGACCTTAAAGGTCACCTCGTTCCAGCCTCCTGCCAACACCTCCCACCAGACCAGGCTGCCCAAAGCCCCATCCAGCCTGGCCTTGAACACCTCCAGGGATGGGGCATCCACAGCTTCTCTGGGCAACCTGTTGAAGTGTCTCGCTTCCCTCCGAGTAAAGAATTTCTTCCTAATGTCTAATCTAAATCTACCCTCTTTTAGTTTAAAGCCATTCCCCCATGTCCTATCACCACGCTCCCTGACAAAGAGTCCCTCCCCATCTTTCCTGGAGACCCCCTTTTTAGGTACTGGAAGGCCGCTATAAGAGCCTTCCCAGAAGGCCTCCCCAGAGCTGTCTCGTCTCCAGGCTGAACAACCCCAGCTCTCTCAGCCTGTCCTCACAGGAGAGGTGCTCCAGCCCTCTGATCATCCTGGTGGCCCTCCTCTGGGCTCAATCCAACAGGTCCATGTCTTTATGCTGGGGGCCCCAAAGCTGAACACAGCACTCCAGGTGGGGTCTCATGAGAGCAGAGCAGAGAGGGAGAATCACCTCCCTCGACCTGCTGGCCACGCTGCTTTTGATGCAGCCTGGGATATGGTTGGCTTTCAGGGCTGCATATGTACATTGCTGACTCATGTTGAGCTTCTCATCAACCAGGGGTTTGTGGGTTTGTGTCAGAAGCCACCAAGAAACTTCTGGATTCTCAGACTGTTTATGCTATTTCTGTTAGTGTCAGGCAGGTTAAATGATGATTCCATTCCTTCTCCGTGCTCACTCATTCCCTGTCTTCTCCTATCTCATCAGTTGTTTGGTAGAGCTATTTGTGACCCTATGCATTAATGAGGGCCAGATTTAAAATATACTTCTTTTTTAATGCCAGGACATTGTACTGATTTTTAACTTGCTTTCTGACAGTATGCATGTTCCTTTCCCCCAGAATAACTGAATAGGTGGACAGTTAGATGTGAAATCTTGTTAAATTGTCTACAGAATGTCCACTTCTCCCAACTTCCATAAGCTTTATAATGCTTCATTGTTTCCAAACTTAGTTTTCCTTCAGTCCTCAACTTTCTGGGATTTATTAAAAAATGTTATCCTTCTCCCCACCAAGATTAGCCATATCTTTTACAAATTTTGGATCTAAGTTGTATCTGCTGATTTAAAATATGCATCATTAATAGTTATTTAACTTCTTTATTTACAATAGAACTGTTGAAATATTCTTGTTCTGTGACTGGGAAAAATACCAAGTGATTTTTATATATCATATGATACATAAATAATCAGAGGATTCTAGAAACTAGTTACTGAAGGCAGACCTTAAAAGGTCTGCCTTTAAAAACAGGCAGATAAAAGTTTAAAAGTTTAAAAACAGGCAGCTTAAAAACAGGCAGATAAAGGCAATAGAAATGTTTAGAACTGGCTAAAGAATGCTGTTACTGATTAGTAAGATTTTTCAGTGAGTCTTGGACTACCTAAGACCAAAAGAAAAAGCATGTTGTGTTTGCTACTTAAATAAGTGGAATGATTTTGATACTGACTGACCATTCCAATGTCAATTCTGGGGGAAAAAAAACAACTGTTAATGTAAAATTCATTAATATAGTTTCAAGAGTTTTTAAAATATGATGGTGAAATGATATTAGGCAGCATCACTTACTGAAAATGGCAATTGAATGGCAGAGTATCTTTTGAGACAGTATTCTTGGTCTGAAAAAAAGAATACATAGTATTTATATTTTAGGACAATATGGAGTTATTACGAAGAAACTAGAATGATACAAACCCAACACAGCATATGTTTCATAGTTTAAATTGATAGTTACCCAAGTGTAAAGTGCAGAGGGTCACCGTCGCCATCTACCAGCAGCTAACGTGATGCTGCAAGACTGGGATTCTTGTCACTCTTCTCACCTGCCCTATTACTGAACTACAGTCATACAGAGAGTTGATAAGTAAGGAACAGCAAAAGTAGTGATTGATTTCGTAAAATCAGTTCATTAATTCATTTTCATTGTCTTAATAGAGATGCTGTTCATGGTGGTCTTCAGCAAGACTGAATTTACAGCTAATTCCTTATAGAGTGAACAGTTGTGTATATGAAACTTTACAGTAGCTCTTAAAAGAACGGGTCTGTTTGGGGAGATCAGTTACACAATTTCTTTAATTAATCCTGTGGGCCCTTGTCTTGTTAGAATGGTACAGAATCATAGAAATGTGGAAGTAGTGAACAGGAACTTTTTTTAAATGAGAAAATATTATTTTTAAAGATGCTAAGGCACAAGAGGTACAATGATCCTAATAGCTCACCAGCACTAAAAGGAGGAGAGCTGCACACTTGTGCTTTTCTATCTTCTGTGAGCTTCACAGATTACCTCAGTAAATGTATCTATTTCCAGCAGAGAATTAATCCAGGAATGTTTTCAATCGAGTAAAACCCTCAGAAGGAAGCACAACAAGAAAGAAACCCTTACATCCCTTCTCACCCTCCCATCTCTATGTCCCCCAAATAGTGGCTTTCTGTTGGGTTAAGAAGTTACTGTGGTTCATGGAAGAGTCCAGAGCTCCAGATCTGTTTCAGGAATGAGAGAAAGGACAGAAGTTTTCTCCTTGTGTAGCTGTTCACAATACTGCAGTCTTGCATTTTCTCCATCTGCCCAAGCATACAGCTTCTGTTCAGACCTTTCTTCATCACCAAGTGTGAACTCCCAGGTTCTTGGGAAGAAATAAAGCTCCTAAGTTTTCTGGCAATTCAGAATCATAGAATATCCCGAGTTGGAAGGGACTTAGATGGATCATTGAGTCCAACTCCTGGCACCACACAGGTCTACCCCAAAATTCAGACCTTATGACTGAGAGCACAGTCCAAACTCCAACAGGCTTGGTGCCGTGACTACATCCCTGGGGAGCCTGTTCCAGTGTGCAACAACCCTCGGTGAAGAACCTTTTCTTGATATCCAGCCTGAACCTCCCCTGTCGCAGTTTGACTATGTTCCCTCGGGTCCTATCGCTGGTCACCAGAGAGAACAGATCGGCACCTGCCCCTCCCTCCGCCTCATGAGGGAGCTGCAGGCCACCATGAGGCCTCCCCTCAGCCTCCTCTTTTCCAGGCTGAATAAACTAAGGGACCTGAGCTGCTCCTCATACATCTTCCCCTCTAGACCCTTCACCATCTTTGTAGCCCTAGAAGTTAATGTTCGCATGGTATCCTTCATCTTTTTATCTTCTTGGATTTTGCTAGCACAGGCAGTGATGTGAATCAAACAGTTAACATTTACTATGACTCTTCGTAGGGTTAGCCTGTATCCATTAGTGAACTTGGTGACACAATTGTTATTTGACCTTAGAAATCTTTAATGATGTTTAATATTGACATAGAACGCGTAATTAATTTAAAGCAAACTGTTTTACTGCTGCGTATTGTAGGCACCGAGTGTGGAGGAAGAAGCATGTTGAGCATAAACAATTTAGAGAGGCACAGCTCTTGACCAGCGAGAGCGCTAGGTATGTGCGTGCTGCCAGCCTGTTGTGCTGCATGCCGGAGGCAGGTGGGGAGCCCGCGCACGTCACTGACGCTTGAGGAGCTGCTTGGGCGGCTTTGTGCACGCTTTGTGCACGCTCCGTCCCCACTGTGTAGAGGGGAGACAGCTGACGCTGGGCTAACTGCAACGTAATGGGGCTTGCGTGGCACTTGCAGGCAATGTGAGCGAATGATGGAAGGATTCGGAGTTATACCAAGCATAAAAGTACCAGAGAAAAGATTAGATAGGAACTTCTTTCGAGCTGTTCTTCTGTGGATGGTTTTCTGACTCTAAGACAGACTTGATGTTAGTCGTGGCTATGAACTAGACAACGGCTGCTGAGATGTAGCGTGGCCAGCCTGTGCCCAGGTACCAGTACGCATTCTGTTCGGTATGTCCAGGAAGGGCCATTAGACTTTCAGTAGGAGAATTCACTTCTAATGTACCAGATGTTTAGATTATTAAATAAACTTACAGCAAATCTTTTATACTGAGCACTTAACTGGTGATCGGACAGTAGCTGAGCTAATCTGACAGCTGGTTTCCACTGTAAGGGGAGGATTCTTGTTTCGTCTTCCTTCCCTGCTCTTCTGTCGCTTGCTCCTGGGTAGGTACTTGAAATGAGCATTTGCTCCCTTTCTGAAAGGTCCACAGTTCAGTTTCCTGACTGTCAAAAAGAACTGTAGACTTATTTGGTGAGTGGAATCAGCCCACTGAGAAGTGGGGTGACTGCCAAAGCTGAGGAAAAGTAGGTAGGAGGGTGCTCCTCTGGGGCTGGGAAGAAAAGTGGAGGAACCCTTTTGCTTTCAGGTATCAGTGAGTTGTTAGATTGTCTTCCCTGAACTCAAGTCGCTGCACCCCGCAGTTCTCATCCTGACCTCTGCGCTTAGGGAGTAAGAGAAGCAGTGACAATTTTTATCGGATACACTTTTACCTTAGCTTTTACCAAGTATCTGAAAATTGTTGCCTTGTCAGACAGGATAGCACAGTTCAATCTCATTAAGTCCTACCTTGTGAGCAGGCATTTTATATTTTATTGAATGGATACAGACTTTAACATGCTTTAAGACATTTTAGTACATTTAATTTAGATCTGATCTGGCTTTCTTTGCAGTTGATAGGCAGTGCTCTATTGACATTATGGGGAGGTGTATCAGACCCATTAAAATGAACCTCAAATATAGGTTCATTTTAAGTCTTACTCCTCATTTTAATATCTTACCACTAATAAATATGAATTAGACATTCATAATGAATTTGCTAGCAATTGCAGTACTGCTTCTAGGTCTGAAACTACGCTTCCTAGTTTATAGTATGCTAATTTATGCTCATTGTATCAGCACAGTTGAGGTGCTTTGTTTTAATATATTTGGACTTGGGCACCTGATCAAGTTAATGCATGTTTAAAACAAAACTCCTGTGCATCAGATGAGCTCTGGCAACTGCATGTGTGTGCTTTTAGCCCTACAAAAGCCTTTTCTTGTCCTGCAAGTGAAAGAGGATCACCTTACATTTGCCATAAATACACTCATGATTGTTTACTCTTACTGCAGCTTTACTGGTAAATGATTAACATTATCGTCTGCCTGATCTCTGTGTAAATTTAATGTTGTCAGAAATTAAGAACACGTTGTGGAAGATGTTTTTAGTGTTGTACATGTCAATTGAAAAATAACTGAGGTATTTTCTACAGTGAAGCTCTTAACATAATGCCCAAATATTATGAAACTAATTTTTGCATTTATTATTAATTGTCTGTTTTCTTCTTTGTTCCAGCTAACCATGTGTACAGTGCTTAATGGAATCTCATGGGATGCGGTCTGAAAAACAGGGCTTTTTTAACCACACAGAGCAGTGCAGACAGGCTGTTGTTCCTTTCAACATAACTATCACAGGCTTCAGGGTTAAGATTGCTATTACTGTCTCCTCCTTGCTTTGGCACAAAAGCACGCTGAGGGTGTTTAATTGCGGGTTTGCCTAAAGGTAGATTAGATTAATTATTACTATGTAATGCAAGTTAAAGCAAATAAAGCTTAGCTAGGTGTATAAAAAAAAAAAAAGGTGCTGCCTTTTTGGATAAAAAAAGCAAGCCTGTCAATCATGATGAAATACAGCCAACTTTCTTCGTATCAGTGAAAGAAGAAGACTGTTTACCCTGTGAGAGGGATATTTATGTCAAGATGAGCATATGAAACGGAGTAGAGGAGGAAGGTTTCTCAATGAGAAGGACTGCAATTGCTTTCAAGACTCAAAGTTGTGCTCTTGAAGACTGCAGAACTAGCTTAAAAATGAAGCCTTATCACTTGAACTTCAGTGCCTTCACTGCAGAGTTCTTAACAGCCTTAATGCTAATCACCCACTATGGAATGGATCGAAGTGTTAAATATTTTGCATTATGCTTTACAAAATACCGATTCAGCAGGTTTGTAAAGGGGGCGGGGGGGGGAAACAAGTAATTGCCTTTAATCTATGCATTTTTTGCCAAGCCATACTGAATTATTTTACTATTAGAGGCATTAGAAACTAACAGTAAGGAGAACCAAGTTTGGAAGCATATTTTGGGGTACATCATTTCTATAACTGTGTAATGTATTGCCTTACAATTTTAAGTGATAACATACATTAAGTTAACATATATGCACTGTTTGAAATGTAAATTATTCTTAGAACACTTTTACTGAGTTTTACGTTGTCCTTTTAGTGCCTTAATTTGAGATAATTGTATTATTGCCATGTCAGTAAATGTAGAAATGTAAAAGTAAACAAAGGAAACCTCAAAAAAAGGAAAAAAAAAAAAAGGCAAAACTATTGTATATCAGTGGCTTTTACTGAACTTTAATTGGTTTAAGTATTGTAGATGCTAGATGAATTTTCTAAATTAAATACAGTCTTTGAATGAGAATTCCTCTTACAAAGGGACTGGTTCTGGTTTGTAAGGCAAGAAATGTGTAGGCAATGCAAAAAGAAAAAAAAAGCATGTAACACAAGCTCCAGGTAATTCAGGAATTTCAGTAAATGCTGTCAGACTCTTTCTTGCTTTGTAGCAGGAATACATTCATGGTATGGGCAGTATGGTTTTATTTTATTTTATTTCTTAACCAAATACCTCCTCAGTAATTTATAATGGCTTTGCAGTTGTGTATTAAATAAGAAGCACTGGAAAACTGATTCGTCCTTAGGACGATATGCATGTTTCAAGTGGTATTGAAAGCCGCACTGATGGATATGTAATAATAAACATATCTGTTATTAATATGGTTATGACTCTGTGCTCATTTAATGAGAAATAAAGTAATTTATGGAAGGACCCGTTTGAAAATGACTGGCATGGTGTTTTCTCCTGACTGCATTTTACATGTCTTTCTAACCATTCAGACATTACAACAGGTTCTAGCAGAAGGTGCATTTGCATCAGGGGACTGAAAGTTTGTTTTTTTTTTTCCTGTTCTACATGAAATAGTAAACACCATATTAAATTTTTCATTCCCGTATTCTCCTGGCCTGCTGTAGTAGCATAATTATATTTATTATTCAGCCACCTGACCGAGCTTGCCTTGTGATTGCGAAGGTTCTGGTGTAAACATGCTTCATCCTTCATGATGCAGAAATCCTGCTCATCTGAGGGGAGGGAACCCAGAAAAAGAAACCCTGCTCCAAAGAGGAAAAACAGCCTGTGCATGCCATGAAGCTGTCTGTGAGCCACCCTGGGTAATCCGCCACGGTCTTCAGAAGATTGGACCAGTAGGGACAAGTTGCATGCAAACAATTGTGACTTTGAAGGTCACAGTGATAGGACATGTAGATAAGTAGAAGTAGGTGACGTGGTAATTTCAAAAGGTTCCTCTGTGTCGAGCTTGCTGTATCTGAAACGTCAGCAATTTTCAAAGCTGTGGATGAAGCGCATGCTAAAGACTACTTACCTGACCTGCTCTAACCTCCCCTCATGGACCTAGAGGGGAAATAATGTAATAGGGTGATTAAATATATTATGGGAAACCTAGAGCAATAGAGGAGGTCAATGGCCAGGTCATGCACCAAGCCAGATGAATTTTTGCGTTGCTTTTCCACTTTCCTTTTTGTAACTGGCTTATCTCTACAGGATCAAAGCCTCCTGCTTGAATAATTAATCTTTCCCCCCCCCAAAAAATAATAAAAATGTATCTTGTAATTCTGTGTTTTATGAATTGGACAAAAAAAGCATAAAACCTGCTATGAATATACAATGACTAGTGGGAGGAGGGAAAAATGGATTTGCTCTACAGATTGCTAAAAAAGTTCTGGAAGTGACAGTACGTGCCAGTGCTGAAATTCTGCTATTCTTTTTAAATGCTGATTTTCCTTGGGAAAAAAAGCAGCAGACGTAATGAAGTGTGAAATTATGTTGACCTGTATGTCTAGGATAGGTTGCAACTGAAATACTGTAATAATAAAGTCTAGACATGCAAATTACAGTTTGTGTGTGCTGGTATACTGATGTTGGCACTTGTTTTCTCTAAGCCAGGTGCCTATCTACACGAATTGCTACACTTTAACTAAATTCAGCCAAAGGTTTCTAGTGTAGTATCTATAATCTCAACTGTGCAAGCAAAAATTTTTGGGGAAAATGCTATTAAATCAATTTTTTAAAAGTTACTAAACATCAGTTTTGCAATCTAGCAGGAAGAAAAAAAGCAGTTCCCTGCCATGTTCACTACAGCTCCACTTTTTCTGTCTTGCCTTCTTTTGTTTAGCTTTTGCCACTGTTGTTAATGATTCCTCTCTTACAGGAGTGCTTTGCTCATTTAACACAGTGGCAGAGTCATCAACAGAATGCAGAAGCTGTGAAGAGCTGGCATAAATCATCGTGGCTTCATTCATGCAGGGGAAGCTCTAGGTTTACACACCATTTGGGGACATCAGATATCTAGATTATTCTGTGATTTTTATTTGCTCCCTTATTTCCATTTTCTATTATTGTACTAGGTTGAAAGCTCATTAATGGTGGTAGAATGCCCAAATCTACTCTTCTTCATTTCCTCTTCAAGTATTTCTCCTGAAGGAAACAGGAAAATAAAAGTTATAAAAGAGTAGCCAACTGTGGCAAAAAAAAGCCTGAAAAATAAGAAAAGGGTATTGCCTCTCCCACAAGTGGGTTTTCGCAGCAGCCAGGGAGGCTATAGCCAGAAGCAAGTCAATGATTGTGTAGTTCCTGTGAGAAAACACAGGCGGCAGGTGCTGAGCTTCCCTCCATGAGCTGGTGAACTGTAGTGGTAATTTTTAATGTACTTGGTACAAACATGAAAAATGCAAATAGGGAAGAGGTTTTTTTTGTTGTTGTTGTTGTTTTTTTTAATACAAAATGGAAATTAGACTTATTGCAAATTTGTGTATGCATTGATCATAAAAACCCTGCATCTATTTTCCATCTCTTGATGCTGCTTTTTTATGCTTGTTTTCAATTTCCTTTAACCTTCATGGTTGCCCTATTATCACTAGGGCATCAGTAGGAAACTAGCATTTCTGATGTGGTACAGCTGTAAAACAAAAAGAATGAGAGCAGAACAATGCCAGTCTAAGAGAATTAAAATCCTCTTCTGTGGTCTCTGCTGCTTCCCCTGTGTTATGCCTTGGCATCTGTGGAAGGAGCATGCACCGGAAGAAAGATGCAAAAGGTAATGCCAGACTGGGAATGCATCAGCAAAGGGCATTTGCAGATCACATATTATTTGGCCTGAAACACTTTGGTGTTACTAGGGGAAAAAAAAATGTAGAAAAAAAGTCTAAGATTTCGTATATCCTTAATTTTCTGCTTTTCAATTATTTTTTCCTAGTTTTCCATAATTGCGATATGTTAGCCAAGAATCTAGACCTACATACCATATTATTTTTCTTACTTATCACTGAACAAGATCCCTTTGACAATTTGGTGCCACAATCCCTACTTAGATAATCATAGAATGGTTTGGGTTAAAGACCATCTAGTTCCACCCTGGCCTTGAGCACCTCCAGGGATGGGGCATCCACAGCTTCTCTGGGCAGCCTGTGCCAGTGCCTCACCACCCTCTGAGTGAAGAATTTCCTCCTACCATCTAATCTAAATCTCCCCTCTTTCAGTTCAAAACTGTAATCCCTATTTACCCTTTACTTGATAACCAGTTATTCCAAATATTTAAAGGGAAGAAAAAAAAAAAGAGATAAAAAGTATTTCACAGATTAGGTTCCTTTCCAAGAAGCTATGTGTTCATGTTATGCAGAAGAGTATCAACATCTATGTAGAATAAATACACATAGGAATGGTTATACTGTGTTCTTGAAACATTTAGTTTTGTTCTCTTTTTCCATCCCACAGACGTGTCCTCCTGGGGATCCACAATGCAAAAAGTCTGAAAACCATGAAAGGCAACTGATAACGCTGAAATGGGAGATACTATGAATGCTACTTTAAGCATCTCCCAGATTGCTACATTTTTTGCCTCCCATTACATTTTCTGTACAATGCCGGTAGAAGTCACGCCTTCTTAACACTGCATTTTTCAGCTTGTTGTCACTGTCATGTGGGGACCAGATGTAAGGGTGGATTTCAGGATGGGGGTGCCTAGGCTGCCCCAGGCCCCCCCCCCCTCCCTCCCCGGCAGGTCTAGGAGCTGCTACTGCACAGGGCAGCCAGGGCGATCCCCTTCCGGGCCTTGCTCAGCCCCCTGCGGTGCTGAAAACGTTGTGCACACAGTACTGTTGTGGTTTTTTTTTTTTCCTTTTTTTTTTCCAGGTATCTTGTTTCTGTTGCTTGTTTTCTGGGCTCTCATCGGGAGACATTCAAAGCTTTGCAGTAAAGTGGAATGCTGACCTTTACTATATGTGAAAAACTTTTTCTTTAAATGTGTAGAGCACTACAAAACACCAGGACACTGTAAAATCACACCTAAGGCACTTTAAGATTCTTTTGAGCTTAATATGCGTGGCGGTTATCTGTAAGACAGGATTGCACGTGATTGGATCCTACCTGGGCTGTGAGTACACCTTCATCAAAGCTTCTAAGCCTGAAGATACACAGAAGGATTCCCAAGAACATTATGTTCCTCACTGAAAAAATGTACAGTTAGACATGCACATGTCAATGTACTGGATGAGGATACCACATTTTCCCCTGTAAAGAAACAAGGAAAGTAAACGCAGTATTTTAACTCCTGAGACTAATTATCTGAAATGAAGAATACCATTTTTATTCTACCACAGACATGCAAAAGCACCTAAAACGAGACTTGCAAAGGGTTTGTCTTGCTTACCCACACCTTTTGCTGTACTGTAGCACCTGCTTGTACCGTCTGAGGGTGCACTCACTGCCTGTGCTCTTCAGAACCAAGCTAATTTCATAGAGCAAAAGACTTGTAAACGGATCCGGACTCGCTCTCACCAATCGTCCAGTATTAATAAATCCTGCTAGGGCTATTGGCCCGCATGCAGCATTGTGCTAACAGCACGATGCAGCCTGGCTTTGGGATGGCTGCTGGCTTGCATCTGGCCGGCTCAGAATGCAAAGTCGCAGTGCTCAGGCTGCTTTGCAAAAGGCATGGGCATGCAGTCAGGGCAGGCAGCTCCTCTGCACACCCAGACCAGTCTTCACTTCTTAGTCTTCACTAAAGAGAAAGATGCATTTAATAATGTTCAACTGGTCTTTTACAATTTTAATGTAGTAAAGGTACTCTGTACTTCCATTCATATTTATATGTAACGTTGCACTCCTTGTTTCTATACTCCTTACGTCAGTTTGTGTAAGATTCAAAGAAGCCAGCATCTGTCTGGTGATCCTCTCCTTAAGGAAACAGGCAAGAAGCCGCTATGGGAGGGAAAAGGCCTAAAAGATCATGGAGGAAAGAAAAGGAAAAGCGGGAGGTAGTGATTCTTCATCGTGGGGAGGCTGGGAAGTGTTTTCCTGCAGGTACAAAGCCAGTTTCTTCTCTTTCAGCACAGCACCCTCTAGTGCCTTTCCACACTCTGGAAACGAGTGATCTGTATGTGACTGAGGTGAGACCTGATCCTCTAAAGGTTACACCACAGGGGGAGCACGTGTTCTGTTCAGCTTCAATTTTTGTTTAGGAGCCAGGAATAAACGATCTCTATATAGGTGGCTGTCAGTATTAAGAACAAATGGCTAGACTGGAAATACCCTGCATTTACACTCATGAACAGGCAGCTGTGATCTGTTCTGACTTTAATATATGGTTTGCAGGACCTCACACGAGCTGGACTAAAGCTTTTCTAGAAAGCTAGCTTGTCTCCTTTAAGCATTTAAGCGTGATTCATCACGCTTGCTGATAGCCTTTTACAATGCTTAAGTTTGCCTCAGTAATTGGAAACTCCATCATAACTCAAGGTAGAGCTTCACTTCAGCATTCCAGCCATCACAGCTTCTCTGCAAAACAATCCTTGTTCCCCAGAGCTTCTCCTTTATACGTCTAGGAAGCCTACAGTGAACAACAGAACCCACTTTACTTCCTTTCAGTGACAAACCTAAAAGACTGAAATTTCTAAGCCTTCTATGTTAAAGCTTATTTGCAAGGCCTGGATTATTTTTATGGCTGTTCTGTAAAACTTTCAACTGTTCGGAACTGAAAACCATGTTCTGGGAGCACTGTTTATGAAGGAAACATATTTCTTGGTGGAATAGTGTTGGGATCTCCAGAGGTGGTAGCTAGGAGGGGTCTGAGGAAACCAAGAGGAGAGATTCGAGAAGTTTCATTCTGGCATTCACTTCATTTTTGTATGTTTAAGCACTATTTTGGT
Organism: Cygnus atratus; assembly: GCF_013377495.2. Lineage (NCBI taxonomy): Eukaryota > Metazoa > Chordata > Aves > Anseriformes > Anatidae > Cygnus > Cygnus atratus. The sequence continues at coordinate 110,357,181 of NC_066363.1, read as the reverse complement.
TTCTTTAATTGGCCAAACACCAAGAGCTTTTGTAGAAGCAGGTGAGGCTCATGGGCCCATGTCCCTAAACTTATTGGTTGTAGTATCTTCATATTTTTTATTTTATATATATTTTTTAACTGTTTGGAGGATTCTTATCTACAACTATTGCACCAGTCTTTCGGCATTCCTCAGCAGCCACCTGTCACTGAAAATTAAATCTGCAACTGGCGTTACGTTCATCCCCGCCTCTCAACACTTGGCTCGGTACGCTTCGGGGAACCAACCCTTCCTAGACGCATTTCGCGGTGGCTCCGCGCTCACTTTGCTCGAAATCACTATTTTTTTTTTTCCTATTTTATTAACGAATTAGATCCGTCACCCGTGCACCCGCTCATTTTGAGCCGGCGGGGAGCGAGCTGGCTCTCCCCCCACCCCGAGGCAGAAGCGCTCCCCCTCACGCCCACCCTCGGGGGGGGGGTGCCGGGACGGCTTCCCCACACGGGCGGGCGGCCGTTATGGCCGTGAGGGCGGCTGCTCCGCCATGACGGCGCCGCCCTTCCGCTGGTGCGCACGCAGCCCGCCGCCTTTCCGCAGCGTCATCCCGGAGGCGGCGTGGCTCACGGCCCGGCGGGGCGCCGCCGCCGAACGGACCCGGACACGGACTCGGCCCCGGCCGCCATCACCCGCCCGCCCGCCCTCCCTCCGTGCCCCGCGGGCCGCCGCGCCGCTGCCGCCGCCATGCCGCTCTTCTCAGGTGAGCCGGCCCCGGGGGGGAGCGGCCCGGCCGCCGAGAGGCAGCGCCCGGCCGGGCCGTGCCCACGGGTATCGCCGGCCTGCCGCGTGTGGGAGCCGCGGCTGAGCCCCCCGGGCTTCTCCGAGTTAAAAGCGGGAGTTAAAGGGTCGGCGAACTGGGTCGCGTCCCTCCCTTCCGTAGGGAAAGTTAGTAGGGAAGGCTGTGGGATGAGAGCCTCCGTTGGGCTATGCTCTCGGTCGCATGGCCTGAATTCTGATTTTTGGGTAGACCCGTGTGCAGCCAGGAGTTGGACTCGATGAACCTTGTGGGTCCCTTCCAGCTCTGCATATTCTGGGATTCTGGGCGCTGGGTGGTGGGCGCCTGGCTGTTCAAAAACGCAAGACCTAAAAGCCCGTGTCAGGCTGGCCTGTGCAGCGACTGGGTTCTCTTCCCAGGAAATGGGAAGAGTCTTGTGTTTGGTAAATCTTACGTGTGCAAAATAATGGATATTATTTATATTTAAAAAAAAAAAAAAAAACACAAACCACCAGGCTGTGCGAATGAGATGGTGCTTTCTGCTAGTGATACTGAAAAGTCTGTCGTTGAGATGCTGTGTAGGATAATAACTTATGGCAAGTCTTGTTTATTCTTCCTTATTACCCATTACAAGCACTGTGTATATCTGAAATCTACGCCGTTTTCAAATTATTTTTTTTTAATCGCAACCCAAAAAGTTTGGTGGTGAAAGAAATGTGGAGTTGCGATAGTAGATTTACTTAAAAGAGATGCACAGGTAGGCAGAAGGAGAGGACTCTCAGAACATGGTATTTTGGCTGCTTGCCATGCACATAGGATATTATCGTGTGCTGTATTTTGCAGACTTTCAGCAAAACCACAGCATGTTAAAGTAGATTTCTGTACATATTGAGAGTGATGGATTAGGAGTGATCAAAGAAGCATAGCTGTTCTCTAAAATACCCAGTTTATTCCAGGCGTTTCTGTCATACATTGGTAGCGCTAGCCTTACCAAAACAAAATTACTGTGCTTTTGTGTCATTGCCCCTAATGTTTCTGCCAGCAATCCCGTTTCCAGCATTGTGAGCTACACTTGCGTGACCCAACATCACATCAATTCTTAATTCCAGTCCTATACCCATACTGGGGCCAGGGCTTTGGGAGCTGCAGCCTGTGTGAGGCTACTGCCTGCATTTGGTGTGGGTACGTTGTTTGCGCGTGCTGCCCAAACTGAGGAAGGCAAGAACAGTGGCTGCCTTGGCAGTGGCACTGCCAGGTTAACGTCGCGTTAAGAGGCAGCAGGAGGTGTGCCATGGTGCGGGGCTTGTCTCAGCACGTGCTTACTACCTCGTGTCACTGTACAAGACCAACGCTCGTAGCCGAAGCTGTGGCTCTCAAAGCTTGGCTTTTAAAGAGTGCGACATGTTTGCCGCCGAAGGAGGGTGGGAAGCTTAACCGAAAGCACATCTGAGCTTCTAGAGAAATTTGTTTGCGATGGACAGTGCCGTGAGATTGGAAGGGTGAACTTTGTAACTGCACGGTGGAGACTTGCCTGAAGAATTTCCCATTCTCTTATACATGTTTGCTAAGGCTTTCAGTATACATGTCGCTTATAGTTGCTTTGTAGGGATGCCTTTACTAAAAGAGGTCCTTATCTTGGTTATTGACAGATTTTAGAGTTGAAAACTAATGTTTTGAGATGGTATAAAGTCCAAAATTGGAAACAGTGGCTCAATCTTGGTAATTACGTTCTTTTATATTAAGAAATAATCTAGTTTCAAAATACTTCTGTTTGCAGTTAATGTGAAATGGGGAAAAGAGAAATTCGATGGTGTGGAGCTTAACACTGACGAACCTCCAATGGTCTTCAAAGCCCAGTTATTCGCACTGACTGGAGTTCAGCCAGCTAGACAGAAGGTGATGGTTAAAGGAGGAACTCTGAAGGTAGAAATCTTTTTTCTGTATGATTTCTTTATTGCACTGTTAACGTAATTAACAATATTTTAGAGTGTTTCCCTAGAAGATCTGTCTTTGTATACTGAGTATACTTTTCAGAAATACCCTGTGATTCATTGCCTCCTACTAGAAAATATTAGCAAAAGTTTCTTGCTAAATGACTGGGAGGTACTGCTGTTTTAAAACACTTTTTGTCTCGTTTGCCCCAAAACCTGCTCTGCTTGGTGGGGAGGTTTTTTTGTTCCTTTTTAATGCTTGGAATTTGAACGCAACTTTTTGCTTTTTAGTTTGTTTAAGAAATGCTTCTCTGGTACTTATGTGCTGGAGACTTGCCTCAGTGTAATGCAATATAGACAGCTTTCTTAGAAAATACTTTTACAGCTAAGCAGCGTTAAAGAGCAAATGAAGAGCTGTATTTAAAAGATGGTTTGATTGCTTTGTATTTTAGTCAGACAAGAGTTGATGTGTAAATCGTTTATATTTTGGATGAAGCATAGTTGTATGTTTAGAAATAAGTGATTAATATTACTGAAAATGCTTGTCTTTTGGTGGAAAATGATTAACTTCTCTTTTATTTAATTTCAAATACAGGATGATGACTGGGGAAACTTAAAAATAAAAAATGTAAGTTCTAAGGAATAACTGAATTCTTTAAATGCCAAAATAAAACTCAAACTAGTAAAATGTAAAATTCTTGTTTCTGCATGAATTCTGTCTTAGCGGGTATTCTTTCTTAAAAATCAGGCCTTGATGAAAAGTGATTAGAGAGTTGCCACAGCTAAGCATTCTTACCAAGTCCTTACTGTTGATTTGTAAAAATAAATAAATAAATAAATAAATTAGCATCAGCAGAGAAATGACACCATCTTGGTGAATTACTTGGAGTATCTTTCTTTCTTACAAGAAACGTGCTGGGTCAGATGAGTGGGCCTTCTGTGTAGTCTGTCTGTGACTGTGATAATAAGCGATGTTATTGTGAATTTGTGAACCTGGCCACTGGTTGCGGTCCACTGCGCTTGTACGTCCCCAGCGTGGAGAATCCTTGCGTTAGGAATGCTGAAGCTACTGCTCTGCCTATTTCCTTTTTTAATAACCCACAGAAATTAATCTCTTATACTAGACAGTTGTTCTTTAAAAAGAAAGCCACCAATGAGACTTATTCCCACCTTTGAATTCGTTTAAAACGAGAACAAAAAGTGACCATTCTTGTGTTTCTTACTTATATAATATTGTAACAGGGAACCACAAAGATTTGTCTATGTTTTTGATCATTTTCATTTCTGTAGGTATGTTGTAACGTCTGTTTGGTACAGGTTTTACTCCAGTTCTTTATTGAGCAGATTGAGTAAGTTAGCGTGACTCTTACCCTCATTATTAGTTCCTGAGCAGCTCTTAGCAGCCTGTAGCAATAAGTTGCAGCTAGTGTAGCAGTCATTAAGCAAAAACTCCAGTACATAATATTCTTGTCCTTTTCTGCATACTGTTACGCTTATAGCTGCCTTATTTATTTTAACAGTGTTTTATATAACTTCTAGGGATTTATTTACACTGTGAAAGCAGTTTCTGGCCTTTCTGTTGCCAATCCTTCTCTTTAGCACTTTATTTTTCAGGGCCTGCAGATAGCCCTTTTCTCTCCCTTTGATGTATAGCTGTATCGCTGTTGAATGCTGGCAGACTCCTTTTCCTTCTAATAGCCCAGCAGACATGGTAACAAGATTTTTTCCCCCCTGAATGTGATGTTGTCCTCATGCCTAAACTGACCGATCAGTTTAACATCCTCAGAATGTGCCAGACCAAAGGATGTCTTTCCCACTTGTTTTCCAGGTGAAAAAAAAAAATCCAAATTAGTATTGTCAGAATACTAATTTTCACCAACGTACATCTGAAATGTTTCCCCAGACTCTCGGTTAAGATGAGGAAATCTTTTATTGTTCAGAGAATTCAGAATTTGAGATCTTTAGACACATTTGACTGAGAATCTCAAAGATTCTTTTCAGTTCTTTTAAACTGGAAGTCAGCTGCTCAGTTATCCTTCTTTCCAAGGTATTTGTGAAGGGAAAGGAGAATAATTGCACTGAAGTCTTCAAGATGCTTGATCTCCAGTGGTCCATCAGAAAGGGAGCTTTTTGAACGCTTAACATTGTGGTTACTCCACGATTGTTTAATTCTGTCCTGATTGGAATCTGGAGTTGTCAGCTGCTGGCAAGCTTGCCAGGCTCAGTGGAAATGTCTAACAAAGATAGTGCTATGGAATTGTTCTCATTAACTGCTTTTTAGATAATTAGAAAATTACAGCGCTTTTTGAGAGAGATTGAGAGACTGGGTTATTTTTTTTCTTTATTTTCTAGGGATGTATACCCGTAAGAAACAGTACCATGTCAGCTCTGTAAACTAAGAGAAAGATCTAGTTTATCTTTGGGGAAGTACATGAAATATGTTAAGACCTTAATGATTTTTTTTAAAGGAAATAACTGAGCTTAAATATTTATTACTGTTTTTACTGTCTTTCAAGGGGATGACCTTACTAATGATGGGTTCTGCAGATGCACTCCCAGAGGAGCCCATTGCTCGACCTGTCTTTGTAGAAGACATGACGGAGGAGCAGTTGGCTTCAGCTGTAAGCATATTCTCAACTTCAGTTTCTTGTAAACCTTTGAAAAATTACTAGTTTTTAAGAACTTGTAGTTGCTTAAAAGTACGTTTTAAAATGGTAATTCTTTTGTTGAGTATTTATAGCTTCTTAAACACAAAATTTACATTGACGACCCGGTGATGGAAGTCTGGAACATATTTTAAAAGTCAAATAACTAATGCTATTTTTTCTTCAGAAAATTTACTAAACTGCACACTTAAAAATAGCATCACTGATGCTTTTGAAGACAAATTTTCTATTACCCTTGCTGTACTGGTGTCCAGAACTCTACCTGAATAAGAGCTGTTAGATGTGCAAACTGTTTCCTGCCTTCTTTGTATCTGTGAAGGGAAAACACGGTTGGTTTGTGGTTTTGTTTGTTCTTGCTAGTAGTATTATATTAGGTAAACTTTTCTTTCCAAAATGAAGGTAGTTTTGACGTTGGATTAGATGATACGTTTTCCCTTATGGGAATAGAACCATTAAACTGCTTTTCCCTGACAACTGCTCAAATATGCAGGATTTTTACAAAACAAAGAAACAAAAAAGTGCTATTATGTTGTGATTTATAGTTGTTTCTGAAACTGGTTAGTTTAATTATTAGTTGGCCTTCACATTTGTCAGAACTTTAGAAATTCCCAAGTTGTGTAAAAAGATCAAATCTGTTGCCGACTTCTGGAGAAGGATTCAAATAATGCTTTTGTTTCTAGCTATGAACTTCATCCCATTCAGAGTTCTACTAAAAACTGATTTTAATTAAAACATCAGTGTGGCTCACAAAAGTATTTGTGGAAATTAGATGGAAGTAGAATTTTAAGGACAGAATTTGAATTAGATCATAAATGAACTTTCTAAATGACTTCCATACTTGAAGAATATTCTCGTTAAACTAAACACGCACAGAAAAAAAACACAGTGTTCCTGGTTGTCCTCTAAAAGCAACAAATTGTGAAATAGATTAATATAATAAGAAAATGGCTCAGGAAAACTCCAGTATTCCAGGTTTTGTGCTTCTCTGATCATTCATTTTCTTGCAAGTTGATGTCAATTTATAGCATTTGTGAAAAAATGGTTACGCATCTCTCAGACCTTTAAGCACCCTTGTAAATTTTTTGGTAGATGGAATTACCATGTGGATTGACAAACCTTGGCAACACTTGCTACATGAATGCTACAGTTCAGTGTATCCGCTCTGTGCCAGAAGTGAAAGAGGCCCTTAAAAGGTAGGATTCGGTATAAAAATACCATGACTAGAATGTTTTCTTTAGCTTAGGAAATAGCATTAAGAAGACTTCCACAAAATGCCTGCTATGGATTATCATAAAATAAGTTTTTCTTAGAATCTAGTAAGGATTAACCTAATGATTAATTAAAGTTTATCCTATGGCTTTGCTAGGCTATGCGTTTTAAAAAAAAGACTTAGGACTGTGTGGTTTTTTGGAACTGGCTTTTAATGGAGAGAATGAGGTTTGCCTAGCTAAAAAATAACTCTTGCGAAGACTTGTTTAAAACGCTTAAACAAGCCTGCTGAACTCTGAACCCTCTTTTCTGTGTTTGTTCGTATGGCCTTGTTTTGTATGAGAGGATTGTGTGGGAGTCCTGTTCCTTTGAAGAACACATCATATATATTTTAATGGCTTTGTTGAATAATGTGTTTTCAGTTCTGTAATATGAAATTCCAACGCTGTTGACCTTTTGGTACTTGGAGATGAAACAGGAAGCTTTGTGATGGATCTGTGGGCATTACTGTGGCAGCAAACTGGAAGAAGCTGGAGTTTGTGTGATGTAGATGTGTAGGGAACAGAAGCCATGTCTATAAGAATCTTATTTTATTAGTTTTGACTGTAGAGTAACTTTTCCAACTTATTTTTGTGTGATTCTGAACTAAAATGTGTAAATGATTTTATTTTTTGGTGAGGAATCTACAAGAAACTCTTGGGAGAATTATAAAGATCAGATCAAGAAAGAATGTGTGGCAGTATCAGCCTGGATTTGTCCTCCAGATGAATTATAATTAAAGAACCATCAGTATTTAAGGATTGTGAGGATTAGGTAGAACTTTGCTGTCTTGGTTAAATTAATTTCTTTAAAATACAATGCTTTTTTGGTACCTTGGTATTTAACTGGATGTTCTATAATAATCAGAATAAACACTAATTATTCAAGTACTTAAATTTTCTCCGCTCTATTAGCAAGTGAGCCTCGACTATTTAGCACTGGGAACTATTTGCGAAGTAGGCAAACTTTGTTTTAAACCTTTTTCTTGCTTTTTGGTGTTGTCGTTTTAGAAAAGTCCGTTTATTTCTGTGTGATACTACACTGAATCAGAGTGTTTGCCAAATGTAACGTATCAAATGCCGTAATGTACCCTATAAAGCTGGCCGATTGCAGTACAAGATGTGGCCTTTTTGTCTGTGGGAAGTCAGGGTCTGCAGTTTCCTGCTCTGTTTGCCACCAGAGAGTTGGCCTTTGTTTGGCCTCCTCTGCTCGATAACGGTATGGAAGGGGTATATGGCAGTGAGAGAGAGGTGAATGGTCTTAAACGAGAAAACTTATTAGTATGGCTTCATTTTTCATCGTCCGCTCAGTTGATTTTTGCAAGGGTATTCCCATTTTTGTAGCTTGACAGGAGGCAAGCTTCCTGCTCATCATCTGGCAATGAGGAGAATTTTTAAAGTTCAGTCTGAGATTGCACCAGGACGCACCCTCCTTCTGCTTGAAGGCCCCTTGACATTATCAGAAGAAACAATATGTTCTCCTGTAAGGGAATAGAATCATGAAACTGCATGCTTTTCCCTGACAACTACTCAAATATGCAGGATTTTTACAAAAAAGTGCTGTTATGTTGTGATTTAATGTTGTTTCTGAAACAGGCTAGTCTAATTATTAGTTGGCCTTCACATTTGTCAAAGCTTCAGAAATTCTTTGAGGATCTGGAGATCCTTTGAGAAAGCCATCTGTTCCTTGTGCAGGTGGTAAATTAAGGAATCGTTTAAAGAGGAGTAGTGAAGTGGGAAGACTCGCATAGTTTTCCAGTGCGGGAAATGCCTCACCCCCTCCAAAATGTGTCACCTCTCGCTGTTCTACCTTCTGCTGTGGAAGGAGGAAGACTGCTCTCCATCTCTGTGCGTTTTATCTGCCATCTATCCTTGAAGGTTTCTTTTTTTTTTTCCATGCATCTAAAGCAGCTGTGGCAAATGTTTCAGAAATCAGGTAGCTTCTATTCAGGCTTTTTCTCAGTTTCTTTAAAAATAGATTGCCTCTTTGAGGCAAATGGATCGGGGAAGTAGCATTTACGTATTCTCAAGGATGCTAATTTTCCATGTGCCAGTGCTTCCGTGCATTGCTTGCAGAGTAACCGAGACTTTGGTTTGAGTAAGTTTTTTCTTCCATTACTTCCATTTTAATGATTGAGTTCTTTTGATAGATTTGTATAAATCTGGCTGCCACCTGCTTTGATTTAAAAACTTGAATGCTCTGTGTGATTGAGTGTGACTACATACAAATTGGTTTTCTTCTCTTTTAGGTATGGTGGTGCCTTAAGAGCTTCAGGAGAAATGGCCTCTGCTCAGTACATTACTGCAGGTTGGTGTTTAGAGCAAAACATAGGCTGTTAGGCTAGTGTGTGATTTCCTGCTAACTAGAGATGAAAATTGCAGTTAGAGCTCTGTGTATGTTTCTTTTGTGTGTATGCCTTAGGAATTTCAGATCTAGCACTCAAGAGCTCATTTTACTCTTTACTCGGTATCTTCAAAGGTTAGAGAGACCGTGGCTGCAAAACTAACATCACTGCATGTTATGTAGTTGCACACTAGGAGAAATATATTCAAACGTTAGCTAGGCTTAGATACAAAGCATTCGTATCTATTACTGTTTTGCATGTAGGCATAAGGTTATTGGAAATTTCCAAAGCAGACTGTGTCCATCTGCTGATTTGATCATTTTGTGTAGAAATATTTCAGTGAGCAGCTGTAGGCTAACAAGGTACCCCTAGCATGTATATCCCATTGATATTTTTTAATGTTTTGTTGGCTGAGCATTGCTGTTAGGGTGGTAGCTGATGCTTTATCAGTGGTCTTAGCCTTTACCCTACTGATCCAGATTTCATAACTGAAACAAAGTAGTATCTGCAAAAGGAAAGTTACTCTTTACTGTGTCGATCTGGGTGCTCACACTGTGGGAACTCACCATGGCCCCTTACCTCCGTGTTCTAACTAGAATTCTAGTTAGACCCCTTACACTTGAACAAGGGTACTATTTGTCCACTTCTTCTTTTTTCACTCTATTTCATTGCCCCACTAAGATGCTGGGCCAGGACACTGGGATTTCTACCAGTCCATTTAAGGAAAAACAAAACAATATAAGGAAGGAAAGGTCCAGTTTGTGGGTATGCCTGCTGATCGAATTTTGGGGTGGTAAGTTCAATGGTTACTCTATACAACCACGCCTGCCCCTCCCCTTTCCACTGCCTTTACTTTGTCCTTTATTTTCTTTTTAAGATGACAACTGTGCTTTTGTAGGAGTCGTAGTAGTTTAAGATCTGAGTAAATCTTAGGTAACTCTTTGGTGCTGGGCTGGTCAAGAACTCCCACATGACGCTTAGGGCATTTTTTTAATTGTTGTTTCATATCAGTTGCCCCTCTTACCAAAGTCACTGAAAGTATTCCTTAAAGAGAGCCAGAAACTGAGCTTGGTTCCTTGTGATCTTGACTCACCAGTACCAGGCTTACATTCATTAATCTCTCCGCTTTTAAATAAGTGAAGAAGCAGAGCATTGCCTACCTCACAGGGTTGTTGTGAGGGTTAACAGGTGTCTGAAGTGATTTGTGGAGATAAAATGCTATAACATGGCTAGGTGAGATGTATATAGCAGTGTGTCTGGAGCCAAAAAGAAAGCCCTGTGTATTGTCATGCAACTGGTATCATTCATGGAACTCCACGTAGTTAGGAACTGTCTGCACATATGCACACGCATACTTGTTTTCCTGGGTGTTAAATAAAGCACGAGTGTTTTCTAGATATTTTAGTTGGGGAAAATGTATTTTGGTTTTGAGTAGTTGGTGAAACTTGAGCTGCTCTAGAGTATAGATTGTGAACGCCTTCTGGTTTCTCCAGGTGTTGTCCTACTGTGAAAATGTTGCTCCTCAGTTGAGTTTCAGGTGAAATCTGAACTGTTCAAAAATGTTTTTCTTTTAGCAGCCAGGAAAGACAAGGCACTACGTGCCAAACTCAGAATTGTCATCTTTACACTTGCAAAATCATGTTCACAAATGAGATGTTAGGTGCACCTGTTATTCCACTTGGAAAATTTCACCCTGTTTTGGAAAGATCAAATTGGACACTGTTAAATGATCGATCTTTAAATATTGCTGTCATAATACTGTTATTTTTAGACCTGACATGTTTTAATTGTTTTTACGCTGTTTTACACTGTTTTACACTTCTCACAATATTCACTTTTTTTCAAGCTCTTAGAGACTTGTTTGATTCCATGGACAAAACTTCCTCCAGTATCCCGCCTATCATTCTTCTGCAGTTTTTACATATGGCCTTCCCACAGTTTGCAGAGAAAGGGGATCAAGGACAGTACCTTCAACAGGTAAAGAGCGATTATTAGCTTGTTTGAAAATTCTGTATTATGCTGGAAGTCAAGAACACAGATACGATAACATTTTCCTGCTGTTAAAATAATTTATCCCACTGTGCTTTTGTACTCTCTAGAAAAGTTGAATGTAATCCAGCTCTGAAAACGTATGCTGGAATAGGGATAAATTCTTAGTTAAGGAATCTTTACGTTTTGTTTTACAGTGCGTAGATGGATGGTTTTAATACTGTTTATTCAACCATTCTGCCGCTAGTCACGTTTAACGTTGTGTTGCTGTCCTAGGATGCCAATGAGTGCTGGGTGCAGATGATGAGGGTACTACAGCAGAAGCTGGAAGGCATAGAAGGTGATGCAGTGATGGAGGTAATTGTAGTCTTACTCTACTGGAGTTAGGATTTATAATATTTTACCTGCACTTCACGTACGCTTTTGTTAAGAGTCATCTCTTCTCTGAGTTCTTTAACATGTGTCTATAGTCCAGGAAGTGAAATTACTTTCTGGTATGTCTGATCAGCATATTGCTATCTGTATTATGTCAGCTATGCTGTGGAAGAATACTTCAGGAATACTTTCCATTTGGACCTGCTAGGGCGTGTTTTAGACGAGGGTGGTAGTGAGCCTGACTATGCAGCGACTGGCCCTGGTAACCCGTGAATGTAGCACGTAAGAGCGGTTTTTGTCTGAAGAAACATCTTTGTGCTACAGCATTCTTAGCTACACGAATGCTGTTCTACACAGCAAAGTAACTTAATGAACCTGCTCAGAAATTACTCGGTTTTTCCCAAGGCTTTATCAGACTGACTCTCTTTTCTCTGCAAACTGTTTCTGAACAGTCTTGGCAGTAGCATAAGTCTGATAGACTGCTCTGAAATTTAAGACAGATTTAACCTAGTGGGTGGCCCTTTTCGATTGAAATCTTGTTGATATGCTTTAACAGCAGAGCTATAAATGCATTTGTCTTACAACTTTTACGCTGCATGAGGAGATCGACTAGGAGAAAATGCACCTGTTGAAAGGTGAAGGAAAAGGCTTCAAAGACTTTAAGTAAATGGGGTTATTTTGTCTGTGAAGACAACTGTCTTTACCTGCTATTTAAAGTTGCATCATAAGAGAATTTGTTTTACAGACAGATTCTGGAGCTGCAGCAACAACTTCTAAAAAGAAGAGCTTAATTGACCAGTTCTTCAGCATTGAATTTGAAACAGCGTATCCTAAACACTAAGGCAAGGCATAAAGAATGACAACAATTTTGTGCTTCAGTAATTGAGTGCAGGGAGGATGAAAAACATCATCCAGAATAGCGCAGAAAATAAAGATGCTTGTTGGGTAAAAGAGGGTATGATGTGTTGCAGGAGTACACAGCAGTTAAAATTAAGTTTCCATATACTTTGAGAGAGGAGGAAGAAAAGTAATGGAAATTTACAGGAAAAAAACCACTGAGTTTAAATACCGTACTTCCTCCCCAGGAAACATTTCCAGTTACCTGCTTCAGGGGTGCTGAGACACTTCGTCCAAATAAAAGTAATTACCTTCCTAAATAGCATTTTTTTGGCTTGTAAGCGAGTGTTGCTGATCATTTTGGCATACTAAACATAGACAAATGATGACTTGATATGAGATTGGTTTCATAAGACATAAATTAGATACATAATTATTAAAAATTAAGATGTTAATTCAGCTCACAACTTCCTAGTAGCTTTTTTTACAGCGAGAACAAAAAGCAGAAGGCCACTTGGAGCATGTGTGTCATGCCAAGCAATTACTCTTCTCCCTCCCAAAATCCTGTCCCTGATTAAACTCACTATCACTTTTCAGAAAGATTTATACTGTGAACTTTGCTCTTTTGAAATAAGGAAGCATCCCCTAAGATGAGGTACTGTATCTCATAGGCTGGTAGCAATGAAGAGTAAAGTCCTTTTTTTTTTTTAAGGTGTGTCATGCATCTCTCTCTCCCTGTCCCATACTGTTTGTTATCCCTGAAGTAGCTGGGAGGAGCAGAGTGAGTAGCTAAGAGGAATGGCGGGAGAAAAGGACTTGGTAGAAAAGCTGTGTTATAAGCCTTAAAAGTGTTATTAAGGCAGCAACATTTGTAGAATAGGTGCATTCAGAAGGTGCAGTCAGAAAAATATCTCAGTAAAAGGAAGTGGATGAAAGAAAAGAGTTGGAAGTATGAATAAAGACTGGATGGAATGGTTAGAAGAACACGTTGAAAATAAGGAAGAAACGGGCTTCATTTCAGTGAAGAGGACACATGCAAGGCAGAGAAAGGAGGTCATGGAGAGTTAAAGAAATGGGAAGTCAGGCCAGCAGCAGGAGTAGAAGTCGTTTATAATTAATAATATTACAGAAGGGCTTCAGGACTTGATATTGGCAGCTAGCTAGTATGATCTGTGACCTGCAGGGGGAGGGGAAAAAAAAAAGAAAAAAGCAGTCCTTGGAAGCTTAGGTAGTGATTGAGAACTTACTCTGATATGCTGCCTGCCTCTGCTGTCGCTTGTTGTTAGGCACGAAGGAACAGACTGGTCAGAAGGAATGTCTGTTTCAAATCTTCATTTTTATACTGGTAGAAGTAAAAGTGCTGTGATGCACAAGCACAGGATTGTCTTATTTAAATTACTGTGCCATTCAGCATGTGGCTTGCGCTAGAGCAGTAGTTCAGCTCTTGGTGGTTTTCCTTAATTTTGTGAAGCATGAAATGTACGGAAGCTGAAGAAGAGGAAGTAACTAAAGGAAAGGAGAATCAGCTTCAGCTTAGCTGCTTTATCAATCAAGAAGTGAAATATCTGTTTACAGGACTAAAATTGGTAAGTCATTACAGCTTTCTATTTAATTGGAATTCTAAATGGCCTGTTTTTTGCAGTGATGTTTTTTTTTCTTTTTTCATTTATGCCTGACTTGGAATTCACATCTGCTGTCCAGGCTTTACTGAGTTCCAAGGTTTTTTGGGGTGGTTGTGTGGATGGAAGTGAACATGAATTACATGTTAATATAAAGCAGACCTCAGAGACTTTTTTTTTTTTTTTTGGATCCTGATCTGGTCTCCCTCATGCAGGTATCCAAACGCAAGCCAATTTATTCCTTGTAAGCCAGATGAACAATTGTTTTTTACACTTTACACAAATTACACTTTAGAGTGAGCAGTATCACGAATTAAGCATGCTGTAAATGGTTCTCCAAAAGTCAGTTTTAAGACAGGGTAGTATTTTGATTGCTGTGTTTGAAGAGGGAACGACAACAAACAAAACAGGTAATGGAACAACTAAACTTGATTTCAGTTTTGCAGACTGGGGAGTTGGGGTAATTTTCCATTAAACAACATCATCTGTAAGCTCTTTATTTAAATAGGACTTCTTAAGGTAGTCTGTGTGTGCATTTGTATATACTTGTAAGCTTTTTTATTTTTTTTGGAGAATTTGAAGGAGCAAGGAGAGGATCTACTACAAAACTTTGTAGTAACTGCTCCTACAGAGTGTTTGTGTAAGAGTAAGGTTGGAAGCAGTGATTTGGTTTGCACAGGGTTGGACCAAGTTGCATGGTTCTCAGATAATCTTTGTACCTGCTTTTCATTTATTTTTTTTTTGGACAGAATTTAGAAGGAAAACTAAAATAATCTGTAAGCATTAACTATTTATAAAGATTATGAAATGAGAAACCTCACTTTCAGGCCAAAAACGTCTTCTAGAATTCTTATGCTAGATTACCTGTAGCAACAAAGAGTCCCACCACTGACAACCAGGTCAGTCTTTCCCAGATCTTGGAAAAGGCCCTGGAAGCAGAGTATCACCACCTATCTCCTTATATATACAGCTCTGTCTACTTTAGACCGACAGTTAAAAACTGTGCAAATATTCATGCCACAGGAAACCTCACAATTTTCTTTCGTTGTGTTCCAGGCATGGCAGGACATGTTCATAACCAAATCCAGATTCTTAAGCTGCAAGAGAACCACATTTTGCAAAATACAGTTTTCTGCAGAGGGAAGTGTAGTGGTGTTTGGTCTCATGAATGATGGACGTGGAGCTGAACAAATGAATGGCCGTGGCCATCGTGTCAAGGAATTTCAAAATTCCTAATGATATAGTAGCTGATAGCAACAGAATAGATGGGCAGAATAAGATTTAGTTAGTTTGTTTATCTACGTCATGCTTTAAGCGATGTGTTTTATGATAAGTGTCTGTTATTTTTTTGAACAGCGTCTTCAAGAGGAAATCACCAAACTCTCTCCGACTTTGCAGAGAAATGCACTCTATATCAAATCCGTGAGTGGTTCTTCTGTTGCTCTATGATACAGCACATGATGATAGAGTACATACACTACTATTTAGAGCTACAAGATGGGAGGGCTTGTTTAAGCCCTTGATGTGCAAGTATGTTCCTACAATACCTTGTAATTCAGGATGAGCAGTGTATAAGGTATAAATGATCTGTGAATATCTGAAGTAACAGTGTCTTCTCAACTTTTTTTTTTAGTCTAAAATTAGTCGTTTGCCTGCGTACCTGACTATTCAGATGGTTAGATTTTTTTACAAAGAGAAAGAATCTGTGAATGCCAAAGTTCTTAAGGTAAGTTTTCTGTATAGTAAAGTTTAATTCTTTATGCTTTTCATCATAGGTAGATGATTTATACTGGCAAATCACCTACTGAATTGCTTTAAGATTATTTTTTTAATTACTTAAAATATTACCAGTGTAACTGCATTGTTTGAGACAAAGCAGCTTTGTTCCCAGTTGTGATGGTATGTGGTGAATTGTGCTACCAAAACAGACTGGGGGAAGGGGGAAGTAAGGGACAGAAATGAATTTGCTCCAGTGCCATTAGCATTTTTTACCTCTCTCACCAGTGTTTCAGAGGAGAACGTTTAATTAAGGAGAGGGCCGTGCTTTTAGTCATTGAATAGTGATCTAAATTTGATGAGAAAATGCTTTTGCTAACAAACACTTCCTGTCTTAGTTGTCTGGGTTTCTGATTGCCAAATGCAAGAACCAGTTGCAAGCAGCTGAATGTTCCCGTTGTGCTTCCTGTTGGCCTTGGCTGTTAAGACTCCCAGGCTTCCCAGGGAGCAGTGGGGTAGATGATGCCCGCTCTTTCCATGACGAGCAAGGCAATGGGGCTTGAAGGCACGTGGTAGCCAGTATAGAAGGTTGTTCAGATAACACGTAGACATTTTTTGCAAATGTACAATCTACATGTGTTTCTTTCCTTAGACCTGCATAGGATTTCCCTGGTGCAAAAGTATGGCAGCTATCCAAAAAGAATCTAAATATTTATATATGTATAGATGTGGATGTCTGTAGCAATTTACGGTTTGTTTATACCAAATGAGACATGCTGCTGTGGAAAGTACTGTAGTCCTTTATGTGAGTACTATCCGCAAAAGTTATTCTACACACTAAAGTAGGTCAAGCTGTCATAAATATGATGAGTTGCATTTAATGGGACTTAGTGACTTGGTATCCTGTGGGAGAACACTACAATGTGGAATACTAAATTATGCTAATAATATTTGTGCTTTTCACTTCCTAGGATGTTAAGTTTCCTCTTATGTTGGATGTGTATGAGCTGTGTACGCCAGATCTTCAGGAAAAAATGGTTTCTTACCGATCAAAATTCAAAGATCTTGAGGACAAAAAAGTAAATCAGCAGCCAAAGAATGTAAGTCTTGTGGCATTTTCATGGACAGTTTGTTCAGACATGCCATAAACCTGCAGTGCTTTTAAACAAATCTGAGTACTGATACTGTGGGCCAAAGCACTACATGTTTTTTGTAGCTTCTCTTAATCTAATCAGATTTTTTGATCATGTTCACTGCAAGATCTTTATCCGAGCCTTTTATGTTCTTTCTAATCGGAGTTATATATTGATGAAATGAATCACGTTACTGATGGAGTAAAAAGGTTTTAGTTCCATGTTACAGTTGAGCATAGCACCTTGATGCTATTTTGTTTATACACACCAGGGCTAACCAACTAATCAGTTGATTGCAATCAATGTTCAAAGTGTTCTGCTTGAAACAAGTGAGTTTGACTGTTTCCCTTTTAAAATGCTTTTTTCTGAAGATCAGGGAAACGCTGACTCTGGAGTCTGTAGGAGCAGGGTACAGAACCACACAACTACTTGCAGGATTGTGTACTTCATAGTCATGTTACTACCAAAACTGGTGCTGAGCATTACCGCATATAGAACGTGGAGGGCTCGTTTGGGTAGCCAAAAATCTGGGAAAATCCTCCCCTTGTGGAAAAACTCCCTCTGAAGGAAGTGAGGGTTCTGGAGCTTTTCAGACATGAGAATTCAAATGTTCCTGGGAAAGAACACGTACAGTTTGGTTTTGTACATCAGAATATATGTATGTGTAGATATCGAATACATATCATTATTGCATTTTTTATGTTTCAAAATGCATTAATGTAGCGTTTCTGCTTACTGTTGTTATACAGAAATGTTCTCTGTGAGCTGCACAAAGTGATTCTCTCAGTGCTTGCTGGTGGGTCACTTCAGTGCAGTTACAGATAGTTCTTCCCTCCCTGCTCAGCAGCTGTACAAGAAAGGGCTGTGCAAGTACTTGTCTGACTAATGGGCTAAAAGACTGCCCTCTAAAATTTTGGTAGATGGCTTCATTTCCTACCCTGTCTTACATATTCTAAAACTGACTTTTTATTATTATTTGCTAGCGTTTTCCTGGCCTCGTTCTTGGCAGTTTTGTTTAAATACTTGAACAAGGCTTGCATCTCTTTTTACATGGTTAGGAGCAAGAAGAGAGAGCTATTTTAAAACAGAATGTATCGGTACTTTGTCTGGTATTGTGTTGTTGCTGCTTCTGCTGCTAGCAAGTCCCTAACAAGGAATAAAATCGTGAAATTGCAGAATTGCTTTGCTCCAAAACTGTAAATCTTGTGGGTGAACCGTCAGGGCAGTATGCACTAAAATGGTTACATATTTGCTTTTATAGGTTAGTTTTTTGGATGTCCAGCTAGAATTACTGTAGTAGAATCCGTTTCAATAGAATCTGTTCTGTTGAATAAAAATTTTTAGGTTTAGAAACATTTTTAAATAAATGTAGAGATAGTATTTAGGATTGTGCTAAAGGTTTTTTTCCAAAGCATTTCCATTTTAATTCAGCATATTCTGTTTTCTAGTCTAGTAAAAGTGATGGTGCACAGAAAGAAGTTAAATACGAACCATTCTCTTTTCCTGATGGTGAGTATAGGGGAAGGTGTAGCTGTTTTAAAGTGACTTCCCACAAACGCATGCTTAAGTCAACCCGATAGTAGGAGTACTTGAGAACCCTGCTTATTTTGTTTTTTCTAGTGCCTTTGAATATTAATCTTCAGAAAGTGACAGAAATGTAAGAACCTGAAAGATTAGGCAAGTTAAAATGCCACTCAGTTGACAAGATTGCCATCCATCTGACAAGTTGATGTATAGAAAACATGCACCTAAGAGACATTAGCATGTAACATGCAGTTGTTTGGTGAGCTTCCTTGTCAGTGGGGGATGGGAAGCAAACGCTTGAAGAGGACTTGTAAAGCCTGTCCTGAATGCAGGGAGCAGCTGATACCTAAAGGAAGTAGTGGCTGAGCCTGCCCAGCAGCATCACGTTTACTGACCCTACGTCATCTGTTCAATGCTTTGGGCTTACTGCATTTGCACTGCATCCAGGATACAAATTTATGTCGTGAAAATGCCCACCATTCCCCGTTCCTTCAGGGAATAGCCTGTCTCAAAGCTGCTGCTTTTAGTTCACAGGGATTTAGAACCATGCTGTAAATGGGGTTTTACACAGCTACAACGCTGTAGCTGTGTAAATGTGGCTGTTAGGCATTGTGGCTAACATGGTGTAGGTCTGCATGCTGTTAAAAATGCAAACGTTCTTCCATGTAAGACTTATGCAGCTTTTTTCCCCTTCTCCTTCAGATACTGGTTCTAATAATTGCGGCTACTATGACCTGCAAGCAGTGCTAACACATCAAGGCAGATCAAGTTCCTCGGGGCATTACGTGTCTTGGGTTAAAAGGAAACAAGGTAAAAATAAAAACGAAGTAAAATAAAATAGCAGTTTAAAAGAGGAAGCTGCAAAGGGTGGCCAACGGGCTGTTGAGCAGCCCTAAATTTTATGTGCCTAAATTACGAATAATGCCCTTGTTTTTCTTGCAGATGAGTGGATTAAATTTGATGATGACAAAGTCAGCATCGTTACACCTGAAGACATTTTGAGGTTATCTGGGGGTGGAGACTGGCATATAGCTTACGTTCTACTCTACGGGCCTCGCAGAATTGAAGTAATTGAAGATGAAGCTGAACAGTAGTCTTCAGTTCTAGTCATTCTGCCTAGGTGTGAAATAAATGTTGATTACTGATCACTTCTTTAACCCCAGAGCTTTAGCAAGTGGATACGTAAATTTGTTCAAACCTTTTCACATGAAGAGGGATATTGGTTAAAAACTGATCCATGTACCAATTAGTCACTGCTGGACTGGGCTGCCCCCTGTGGTGGTGACAAAACTTAAAATAGCTTTAACGTCTTGCAGAAAATAATTTTTTTTAATGAGTCTCTCTCCCCCCTCTTCCCTCCTCTCTAATAGCATCAAGTATTTATTACACACCTACTCTCACATTTGTTACTCTTGCATGGTTCGTACAGTTCATCAGCTGTCCATTCTTTGCCTTACCTGGCAGCCGTGTCGGGAAGGTGGAAGAAAAACTGTTGCCTCGTTGCGTAACTCAGTGCTGCTGCCCATAGCCACCAACCATGGCTACAATCAAGTATTTGTCCAGCCTGACCTGCTGATTCAGTCTGTTCTGTTGCTGGCATTTCATGACTTCGAAATAAATTGTGATCAACAGTGTGTCTCCATTAAAAACAAGTTCATGTCTGGATAGCGTAGTTAGCACGTGTTTGTTTTCACTTCTTGGGCCATCGCTGATGAATGTCTTAAAGCAGGCATATAGCAAAGCCACTCTTTTTTTTAAGCTCTAGGGTGGGGCATGAACCAAGGAGAGGGATCCCCACCCACATTCACTATCTTTTCCCCAAAGGGTCTCCCGTCAGTCCTGCTGGTGGGTCAGACCCCTGCAGGCTGCATTTTTTTCCTGAGTTGCGTGTGTCAGGCACAGAGGAAGTCTGCTCTCCTCCGTGCACAAAAATGACACGAGGCTGTTCTGCTGCCAGGTTAGGGAAAGGGAACAAACCTGAACTGGGGACACCTCAGTGCCAAAGTCTCTGGCCTGAGAGCTTAGGGTTCCTACCTTAAGACTGTAACAAATCACTAGACACAGCTACTTTAACGCACAGCTTTCCCATGTCACAGGAGCCACGTTATTTTACTTCAGCGATGGAACAGGAGCCTGCATTTCCAAGAGCAGAAATGCTGCCTTGGCCCGTAAGAGGTGGTAGGCATGCCAGCACACCTCAATTACTAGTCTAGTACCTTTAAGCAAAACTGAGGATTTTGTACGTTGCTACCTTTTACTTACAGTGGGAGGCAGCTGAGACAGGTGGAAACAACACAGCCTAGCTCTGTCAGCCTGTGCAGACTTGGCCTGAAGCACCCCCAATCAAATTCCTAATACAGTTAAATCTAAAAAGGGGCTGCAGCCCCACAGAGTTCTCATCAGTGGCTCTGCAGCCCGGAACTTGCCTCCGAGGTAGTAGGTAACCACCATGGAAAGTCCACAGGTATGCTTTAATAACTGAACTATACGCTGCAGAGAAAAGGTTCGTGATACACAGTTTTCCAAACAGTAATTAGAGATTTCACTGAACGGTAGAAATTCTGCAAGACAGAGCCATGAACCAAGCTGCACGCCAACTACAACTCAACATCACAAAAATCTTGATTTTTTTTTTTTTTGCAAGAACTAATACAACTACCTGGAACAGCTTGTACCCCTTCAAAACCCCACAGCCTTCCAGCAAAACAACACATCACTTCACAAATAAGGTATTTGTCTGTCGCAGTTCAGTATCGTGCCAGAGGCATTACTGCACAGGGAGACCCAGTCCTTTGGCACAAGCACCCCTCTGCCTCTGCAGGTTCTTCACTGCAGTGAACACACTGCCCTCAGAAACACTTGCCCCAGGTACATTTTCACGGTCTGCACCTGATGGTGTAGGAGCCGCTCACACCACTCCCTGCTCTGAGAAACCCCACAAAAACACAGCCTCCCTTTTGTGTTTCCCCCATCCGAGCTAAAGCTTGCTGACTAACCCTCTTCTCAGAAAACCTGGACAATGAACAACATTATAAAAAGGTTTTTATTGTTTATCGAACACCAGACACCTATCAAAGGGCTACTACCTAGCAACAATTGTTACAATTACCTCAACACAGACCCCAGTTAGCACCTGAAGGGCGTCAGCTGCTGCTTTCAGTGTCGTTGGTCAGGCTCTCTGCGAGGTCAGCGAGCCCGGCTTTGCTCAGGGCAGTGATCAGGTTCTCGGGTGTCGCGTGC
The DNA here is from genome assembly GCF_013377495.2 of Cygnus atratus. NCBI lineage: Eukaryota > Metazoa > Chordata > Aves > Anseriformes > Anatidae > Cygnus > Cygnus atratus. The sequence goes on along the minus strand of NC_066363.1, from coordinate 110,335,808 downwards.
GCGCCCTCCTGATCCTGCCAGGCAACCAGCAGCTGCTTGGCCCTCATCCTCACGTCTTCGCTGTCCGACTCGATCTGCCGGATATCGGAATCCTTCATTTCTAGGTAGGGGGCCAGGGCCCTCCAGTGCTCCCCCAGCCTGCTGGCAAATAGCTCCATTTGTTCGCCCGTCATGGCTTTGTCCCGTTGCACCTCCGGGCCTGGAGAAAAAAAAAAAAATAAAAAAAATAAAAATCACAGCAAGACTCAGGGAGCGTCTTGAGTCGATACTGCAAATGATTCCTCCCTGTCCTGCCCCATTTCGAACCTCTTATTCACTAGCAGACTGACATAACTCTGCCATTTAGCCTTTAACCTACTCAAAAGCTCTGGCTTCTTACAGATGTAGTGGGTTTCAAGAAGAACATCCATTCCCTGTCTTCTTGAAAAGTCCTTTCAAGTATCACCTTGCTTGACTGAGTGAGAACTGCTAAAGCCTCAAGTACACCACAAGTGCCTCCTCCAAGTGAAAACAATATTTGCAGGTAGCCTGCGATTGTCAATACACGAGCCAGCTGTAGTATTAAAATACAGCGTGAGCTTTAACATTAGTCTTCTAGAATTATTTTAGCCATTTTATGGAATTTACCCAGGTAAACTTGCATAAATTTGTTCAATTAAAAAAAAAAAAAAAGCTTGCTTCCCTTTTACTGAGTTACTAAAGGATGGAACGGTTAACAAGCCTCATGTTCCTGTTAGCAGCAGAGTGTGAACAGGGTATCAGCTTTAATAGGTGGTCAGTACTTTAAGGACTTTTCTGTCATTCTGGCATCAAGATAAAAACACTAAATTCTGTGCTCTGCTGAGAAGCCAAGTGATCACACAAGTGGGTTTACAAATCCGTAACTTAACATGGACTATAAACATAGGCGGTAAACCATAGCTTATTTCACACACTTTAAAAGGAAAAACAAAACAAAAAAAAACACCTTAAAGATTGAGTTATTTACACACAGTCATCATATTCCTAATTTTTAGTAAATAGCACCCTCACCCCACCTGAAGAGTTAGTTGGCACAGATGGAGCTTCAGCTCCTTCAAGTGCTTTCAGTCACGGTCATTTATTTGAACTAAAACCATTACATCAAGGGAAAGGACTAGAAGAGCATGAACGACAAAAGAACAAAAAGCACTCAGATCACTTCCGCTGTTTCTAAGCAAAATGTGCAGACCACAGCTACACCCTCTTTGCTTTAAGACAGTATTTAAAGAAGGACGTAAATGCAACACAGGGAAACTAGGAAGGCCGTTTCAGGCAGTGCTATGCTGAGGAGGAGAGAACTCCACCATCAACGAGACTGGAAAAGAAGAGGTCAGATGCTGGATGGAAGCGGGCAGCAGACGAGGTATTGACACAGGCCCACAGGCGGCTTTCCAGTAACAGAAAATCCCCCGAGCTCAGGAAGCACGCGGGTCACCAGCAGCAGCCAGCGTGCGAGTTCCACACCCCACCTATCCCCCTGCCCACACTGGATCCAAGAGCTAGCGTACAGAGCTACACCACGCCAGGGAGAAGGTACTGCGGGATGGGGGCGTGAATGAGGACGGAGGAAGGCAGACTGACATACACACGGGACAGGGAAGGACACCTGAGAGCATGCCACACCAAAATTGCTGGCAAGAGACAAACACGAAGGGGCTGGTTCATGGAGAGGAACAAGAGATGGTATTTGTTGGGAAGGCTTCTGTCTTCTCTGTCACAGAGAAGCTTTTGCCTTTAAGCCAGGCAAACGCAGACGAAGTAATGATACCAGAAGTGGAACACATCCGTTTCTCAAGGTCCCGTAACTACCTACCCCAGCAGGGGCAGAGGGAGGCACTCACCCACGGCCTCTAAAGGGCAGAAAGAGGGAAGAGGGGGCTGAGAAAAACCTGGGGAGGTTTCTACAAAGCACTGTGGATCTTTGGGCTACAAACATCTAGTAACACTAAGCACACACCACAGAGCAAAAATGGAAGAGACTCCAAGTGAAAATGCTTATCCAACCTCAGCAAGTTGGGACACTTTCGCCACTGCGGACAGTGAGACTGAGAGGTCGCTACAGGTGTGACCTGAAAAGCTGCACTTCTCAGTATGAACATGGGTACAAGTCAGAAGTACCAGGGCAACCAGGACTGGTGACCCTCTGCAGAAACTACAGTTAAACACAGCTCCTACTATATGCATCAAGAGAAACTGTGAAAAGACTAAGAACATGCAAATCTTACTTTCATTGTTTTCCTTTAATAAAGCATCATTATCTTCCTCATCTTCATCTTCGCCTGTTTTTATTTCTTCAGAAGGAGGCTATAATGAGAGAACTAAATATCATTCGATGAATTTTGTGTTTAAAGAGAAATTTTACAGCTCTATGATGGTCCCTGGCATGTGTGTTAGAATGGGAAATCTGACATGATCCCATATGAGAATTAAAAATCTCCCCCAGTCTTCTGCATCCAGAACACCAGTAACAATAAAACAGTGTTAATTTAAAAAAAAAAAAAAAAACAAACAAAAAAAAAAAACTAATGAAGCTATCAAGTGACTTTACAGGATTCTCTCCAGTTCTTTCCACACTAACTACAAATATGGCATAACATACATAGCTTTATTACTTTCTTAAAAAAAATAAAAATCTTCACTCATTTTATTCCTCACTCAGGAATTCAAGTTTTCTGTACTTTCGGACTTTTTTGTAGACTAGCTACAGGTGGCAAACAAGTAAGCAAACAGCAGACTCTTCCCTTCTTGATTTAGCTACTGATCAGACAAGATGAACAAAAGGCTCCTTTTTCTACATCCCAGTCGCAGGCCTTATCCATGCATTTGTTTCCTGCCGTAATATCTAGTCCAGGATATCAGGAATACTGCATCAAGTTGTCTATTAAACCACTCTCCCCTCCCAGTATTTTTTCTAAAATTGCTTTTAGCATCTAGTTAATTCTGATGGCTAGACAATAAAAATGCTACCTATTACAATCCAGTTTTTACATCACAGACAGGAAAGGTCTCAAATCCAGAACCAAGGGTCCGTATCTGTACGAAATACCTGGGTTGTATGCTAACTCAAAGGCTTAGAAAACGTTCCCCTCCCCAACCACTCATCTCTCTTACCACTGTGTATAAAGTGACCTGAAAGACCCCTAGGGCCCTTGCCTCAGATTTGCATTGTTGAACATACAAAGCAATAATGGATTAGATTTACAGCTCCACAAGGTCTACTTTTCTTTACATATTTTAAAAACCAGGGGGCTGACCAAAGAGCCCTGATAAATCTTGCTGCAACACCACAGTATCCTCAGCAGCACACGCTGCCCCTTTCCTAACCACAGCTACTGCTACCGTGAGCCATACCACCAGCTTACACCTGCCGTGGAAGTGGTCTGCACTACAACGCAGAACCCAAGTAGCTTGGCAGAAACATATTCCTGTCTACCAACTTTGCAAGGGGTGCAGAAAAACTTGGACTGCCACAGCTGTTCGTTCACAGAATACAAGGAAAAGCTCGGCAGTTAATGTTAGTCAATGTTATCTGAAACTTAGTGTTACTGGGACTTTCATAGATTAAAGCAATTTTACTTGCAATATTTCCTCTAGTGTACAAACTTTTTCTTGTGTTTTTTCCCCGTGTACCAAATGGACTGCAGAAAGAGACAAGCAAGAAGTCAAATGAATTCATTTATTATTATTATAGGATAATACCACTTACAGGCAGCTCCTTGGCTAATTTGATTACCATGTTTTCTAGATATTCTGGTAAACTCTTGAATTGTTGGTTTGTTGGCTGGAAGAAGTGGGGACTTCTGCGTGCTAGTAGTCGTAATGCTCTCCACCCATAGTTAGAATTGTTCACAGCCCTACAAAAAAGATACAAGTTTGCTTGGTAACAGTCTGTCATCTATAAAAGTACACAAAAAGATCTGAGTCATTTCCTAATAAATATAATTCTGTCCAAATCTATACTTTTTGTGTATTACTGGAGTCTAGCACAGATGCACAGTTATTACAGAGAACAGTCAGTTTTCTTTAACAATCCAAACATGCAAGAGATCAAAACAAAGTGAAACGAAACAAAATATCTACATACTTGTACTTATTTTCAACCATATTTTCAGGATCTGCTTGTTCAATAGCTTCTTCAAAAAACTCCTCCAATGTTGGCATATATTCCCTAAAAAATAAAGTAAGGGTCTTAATTCTATTCACATTCTACTCTAAAATAGCTGTTTTTCAGTTACTTCTTTAATTAAGTTTGAGATGTTTATGAACCAAAAATCCAAAACCAACTCACATTTAACAACCTCACATAAATGAATAATCTGTTAGATACAAGGTACTACGAGATTATTTACTGCATAATCATTGAAATCTGTCAGGAATCACTAGCACTACCTACTATATGTACTCAACCTTTCTGCCATACTGAAATGTGACACTAACACCTGTAAAGAACGTTTGGTGACAAAGGAATACGGGAAGGCAAGACAAGACTTCTGGAAATCAGGAAATGAGACTTTCATAAAAGTTATCTGCGAAAACTGACTGGCAGCATTAGAAACATACTCCCACATGCAGAGCTCACAAGCACATGGGAATCTAAAATGGCTGTTTGTTCTGTGCAATTTGATAGGATGGGGTAAGTAAAACAGGGTCTCTTCCCTCATACACTCACATTCCAGTTCATGTGCAACCAGGGAAAGCCAGAGTACTACTAACCCCACCTCAATTATTTATGGTCACTAATTTTAGATGGGAAAGCACCATGCAGCTTAATATTGTACTTGATGATCTCATCACAGCAGCTTCCCAGACTTGCTCAAACATGTTCGTTTCACTCCCCCTGGTGATCCCTGTACCTTCTGCCGAACGTACTTCACATACTTTACCCTGCAGAAGAGAAGGCAGTAATGTACCTGATGGGGAGGGTAAAGAACAAGGAGCTGGACTCTCTGATGCTACTCAGTGAGAGCACAAGTGGCAGCGGGCACAAGTCCAAGTACAGGAAATTTTACATGAGCATAAAAAAAAAAAACCAAACCAACAACCACCAAAAAAAGGAAACCAAAGATTTTCTGTGATGGTTGTCAAACTCTAGAACAGGCTGCCCAGACGCTGTGGAGCTTCCATTTGTGGAGAGACTTTGAAAGCCTGACTGGAGAGGGTCCTGAGCAACTTGCTGTAGTTGAGCGAGGGGGTGGACGAAGTGGTCTCTAGGAAGAGAGACGAGGAAGAGTCTCTCCTTTCCAACCTCAGCTCTTCTGTGATAACGTGATTTAAAAGACAGAAGTTGTGGTTCACAGAGGACACATTAAAAGGTCAACTGATATTTCTGTTCTCTGAACAGTTAGAGGTTGCTTCTCTAAGATGTTCAAACCAGTACAATAAGGAAATATGACCTAAAAGTATAACAACAAAAATAATATTCACAATGATCAGGGACAGTTTTCCGCTTCTGAAGACTATACGTAAAGCAGACTCATGGCCTGTATTTCTCCTCCCTAATGTTTGACAGAGACATCAGCTTCTACAAGAGAACCTAGTGATCAGTCAGGGGAATTAAAAAAAAAAAAAAAAGGGAAAAGAGAGTGCTGGTTTCTAAGTTCACGTCGGTTTTGTTTTGAGAAACATGCTTTGCCCAGAAAACCAGTGCTCCATGCGTGTTTACAGTGTGTTACTGACTACATGCACGTTTAAGTGCACTACAAAAATCCATCTGATTTGAATCCTACTGTATTTGGCACTATGCAAATTTTAAAAAGCAGATTTTATCCCAAGAACAGCAATCTAAAACAAAGACAGGTAAAGAAGTACTACCCCATTTGAATAAAGACTCGACAGATCAATGTAAAAAAGTGACAGTCTGTTGACCACATTCAGTCACAGAATCCATAACAAAACTTGGAACCGAATCCAGACTCTCTGGGACCTGCTCTTTCCTCTTAACCATCATATGCGTTCCCTCCCAATCCACCCCCCCCCCTCTTCTGTGTGTGTGTTGTCCATGTCTGTGTTCCCCCCAAGCTCTTTCTCCTTCCTCTCCATGCACCAGGAATGAAAAGTTTTGGTTTGTAGTGGGTTTACGTGGCAAGGTTTTGGTAGCAGGGGGCCATAGGGGTGGCTTCTGTGAGAAGGATCTAGAAGCTGCCCCATGTAAGTAAGTAAGTAAGGGCCCCACTGCTGACCAGAGCTGAGCCAATAAGTGATGTTGTTTTGCGCCTCTGTGAGAGCAGATTTAAGACGGGAAAAAAACATATCTGGAGCAGTTCTTAAAGAGCTGCTGCCTGTGGGCAGCCCACGCCGAATCAGTTCGGCAAGAATGGCATCCCATGGGAGGGACCCCACAGCACAGGGGACGAGAGTGATTGAGAAGGAGCGGCGGCGAAGAAGCGCTACAGACTGACCATAACCCCTGTTCCCGCATTCCCCTGCGCCGCTCGGGGGGAGGAGGTGGAAGAGGGTGGATGGGGGGGAGGTGCTTTTGGTTTCTTTCCTTTCTCACTTCTCTAGCTTGTCAGTAATAGGTAATAAATCTTACTATCTCCCTACGCTGAGTCTGTTTTGCCCGTCACGATAATTGCTGTGCAATCTCCTCGTCCTTATCTCAACCCTTGAGCCCTTTTCATCGTATTTTCTCCCCGTTCCTCTTTGAGGAGGGAGAGTGAGAGAGCGGTTGCGGTGGAGCTCGGCCACCCATCTGAGTTAAACCACCACACGGTTCCAAGCCCAATGCCACCTTTAGCCTTTGGTCTAGTAAAGGCCTTCCTCCGTATGTCATCCTCACAAGAAAGGAAGGCACTTCCTCAGCAGAGCTCTCAACCTTTGGAAATTAAATTCCTCCATTCAGGACACCTGCCAGGTAGCACCTCTCCCCAGGCATTCAGCCACCACCAGCAAAGCCCTCTTTGAGAACCATCCAATTCCTTTTCCAAATTTCCACGAGGTATCACATCAGCACAAAAGGGAATTACGTGCTACCTTTAACGAGAAGACAGTCATGTAGCAAAGTATGTTTTCAGTATTTCCTGCAGTTGTGCAGGCAGAAGGGATAACCAATAATTGCATTTTTCTACATCTGCACTACTAGTAGATCTGGTGCGCAATGAAACAATGCACAGTAGCCAATTTGATCTTATCTAGTATTGTCCAAAGCACATGCTTACCTGAAAATCATGGCTAAATAACTTGCTAACTTCATTAGAAACAGACTCGGCAATGTTCCTTTATTACACAAACTACCTAATTCTACAATCACCCTCTATTAAATGAGAGTAAACAATAGCAAAGAAAACTGTAAGAAGATTTCAAGACAGAGATGCATACAATCAGCTTCTCTCCACACACGGTGAAATGGAATGCTATATACGATCATCTTAAACACTTTCCTTATGCAACTTCGTAATAACCGTAATTTTGCATAAATCAGAGTGTTGGAAGTTAGCTTTAGACAATGATGTACTCTTTCTTACCTACCTACTCTCAGATTTACAGGCTTCCATGTTGTCAGGACATAAGTTCCAAAGGCGGGTCAGTTCCTCACTGAAAAAGAGGAGCATAAACACATACTGAACTCCTTCATTCTGTCATTCCATGTTCCATCATTCACCAAAGCCAGACACACAAAACAGTGCTACACAAATTCTCTTCCCAAAGCCTTTATAATAAAGCCTGTCATACAAATTTTGGGATACAAACATGTCAGGAATTACCAGAAGTGACATAAACCTTATCTGATGTTGCAAATAAGGAAAACGACATTCTAAACTTCTACTGTAGTCTCTGGCTGATCTGTGGACAGGACATTTTGTTTTGATAAATTAAATAATTCATCGTTGTCTTTTTCAGAAGGGACACTGAACACTCAGTGTTTAGTAACTCAGTTCAACATCTTGAGGCTCAAGAGGAGATCAAAATTTCCACACCTAGGTTGGGTGAACAGTTACAATAAAAAGACTATCATTTCTCCTGGAAATGAAGTGGAAAAAGTGGATAGCACTTGAATTCTTCTTGATATATTCTCTCCAATGGAAGTATTTTGCATGTTACTTAGCCCCACGGATAAAATATCAGTAGGTGTTATTTTAAAATCCATGGCATAGATACATTTTAAGCAAAAATAAGGAAAACAAAAAGGATGAAAACTGGTCCAACAAGTATAAAAACACTGATTTGCAGCCTATGACTTACGGACTATTTATAAGGGATCTTCAAGAGATGACTAAGGACAAGCCTACTGCAAGTTTTAAACCAACTGGCATGTTCCCTGCCTATTCTTTCTTGGCAGTTCCAAAGTGAGGAAGTTTGAAAAGCACTCACTAGGAAAAACAGTCAGTGGCAAACAAAGAAAAAGAAAAGACAAAACAAAAAACCACCACCACCACAGAAACCCTCTGAAGAAAAAGAAAAGCAACAGCAACAACAAAACAAAACAAAAACAAAACAAAAAACATACTTCCCCATAAGGATTTTTTTGTTTGGTCCTTTTCCTAAGAAGTCCTCAGGAGCTGGCCTCTTTCTCGCAGGCCTCATTGGCTTAGAATCAGGAGGCCTAAAGGAAATAAAAAAAAAAAAAAAGCTCTTTAATATCAAACCAGTAATATTTAAGAAAACAAAACCAAGCCATTTCATTTCAGGTGGCTTTGAGTTAAATCACAGTGAAGGTATTCAGAAAGACTGGGATTCCCAGGGTGGAAAGAAGGGGGAAGAAGACAGAGAACATAAAGCAGAGATAAGGAAAGGGATTTGCCAGACACCAAAATCAGTTCACTCACAAATTTAAAGGTTTATCAGAGTTCCAGTATAGAAAAAGAAGCAAATCACATTTATTCCAGCAGCACATACTAAGTGTGATCTACCCTGCTGCTGGGATCATCTGCACTACGATTGCAAGCTCTCCTTCCCCAGCTGCACCTGATTTCATGGGATCAGAGAATGGAGATCCCACATCACTGAGGTAAGGGTAAGACCTACCCAAGCTGAAACTCTGGCTGAGATCTAAAGAAGGAGACAGAACATTTATAAAAGTCAGATTTAACAATTTTACATTTTCTTTTCCAATAGTTATTTCTCTCTTCTTACCACCCCCCTCCCTTTTCTGCAAATTGCTGAAACCAGGAAAAGATGGCTCCACCTGATCTCTGCATAAAAGAATTTGTGAAAAGGTAATGACCCGTCTGCTCCTTACCACTAAGGGCTGTGGCCAGTGGAGGGAATGAACAAGGATGGAAGAGGAACGTTTGGTCACCACCTCAAAATAGTCAAGCACACATACGGAATCTCAGTTCAAGTTTGCCACTAGTTAGTAACTAATCAGGCAGGAAATCTTTTGATGGCAATAGCCACCTAACTGTATTTTCCTTTCAGGTAAGTGATCGCCACCAAGTGGCAAACTTAATAATAATTCCAGGTTTGCTACCCCTTTAAAGCCATAATGCCAAAGGAATTCCCTTAAGAGGCAATCCATACTGGTATGTAGCAAAGTCAGGCACTAAATTCTTCATCATAGCGTCTGCCAAAGGCAGGAAGGGAGACAACGTGATACCCAGCCACTGGATCCTTGGTATTAAGAGAACAAAATGCTGCCGATGAGACAATGAGGAATGCTCTCCTGAGACCCAGAGACGCATCACCACCTCTTCATCGGCATAATGAAGCCTTTAAACTTTTGGCAGAAATTTAAGAGCATTCTACACACATGGAAGGGACATCCAACTACACAAATGTCAAGGCTGTGTGAACCATTAAGTTCATATACACTGGGGGTACATATTCAGAAGCTGAGCCATCATTTCAAATAAATGACAAATTTCTACTTCGAAAGAGAGATACCTTTCTTTCACAAAGCTTGGGCAGCCCTCATTTTTCCATGAGTTCCAGTTTTCTTCAGTATTTAATATATGCTGGAGAAACATAATATTCCACATTATCAGAGTCATAATTACCTTAAAAGTTGGCCCCACAGATATTAATTAAGCTATTGTAACTAAGGAGAAAACTTGGTTTTAGCATATTTCAGCCACAAATTTGAAGGTCATCAGTATAATCTTATGCAGTTGGTTTAGTTTATCCAAAAATAGTGCACCTCCTCTCTCCAATGACTATGGGAAAGGCTTTCTTTCTCTTTCTCTGAGCAAAGAGAGATATAGCCAAAGGAAAATTAAAAACAGAAAGCAGGAAGATTGAAAAAAGGCTAAATTCCATTTGTGTCTTATTCCCATGTCTCTGGGCATAGTACTCCTGTCCGCAAAGATATATATAATTTTAATGATATCATGGATGTATACATGCACATATATGACCATTTCCATTTCTCCCCCTGAGAAAGGAGAAAAGCACATTAACAAAAACATGGGAAAACGTGACTAAAAATAAAAAAGATGTTATGAGATCTCTCTTACTGAGACGAGATAAAAGGTCTCTCAGACGTTATGTTTATGTTCTAAGAGATGGTTTATACTGATATGGCCTTTTTACTCCTTAGACACTCTAGAAAGACTTCGGTTCAGACATGCACCAAAGTACTTCTTACCTCTACCATTTTTGAGAATCTTTCTCCATCTGGAGGATTTTCTGAAAGAAGCTATGATTGGAAGAAAAAAACAGAAAACTTTTAACATTATACTTAGCAGAATATTTAGGAAAAAAACAAACACAATGGCTGTTATTGCTTCAAAGGTGGTTAATACACTATTAGATGAGGTAACTACTTTTTCTATGTAATTGTTACGTAAGTATCTATGGTACCAACCTGGTAAACTGCCTTTGTAGTATCTTCAATCCAAAGAGATTGTTCATCTGTTAGAACATAGTTTGAACTGGAAATAAAAAAGAAAAATCACTAGATCAACTTTTTTTTTTTATTAATCTGAAGAGTTGACTAAACATTGAAATAGTGCTGAGGGCACACCCTTTACCCTACATGCTTTCTGTGCTTCCTGAGAGGTGTTGGAGGGGAGTTGAAGAAGGAACTTTGAATATGCTCTGATCTGGTCCCATGGACTGAACACTTTCTGGTTTGTGGAGTTAATTTGATGTGTTTGCGGAATATGCTTTCAGGTTTACCTTCACTGAGTAGAAAGTTTGTGTGATTCAAGAACAGATCTTTATGCGGACCCAAAGCACAGCAAGTGTGCACAAAAAACAGACTTCAAAAGATACACTCCTAACCCCGGCTAAAGCACTACTGTAGACAAACCATAGTAAGAGAAAGAATTAATCTACTGCCATTATATAGACACAGATCTTGAGTACCTTAAAACATGAGTTCTATATAGCATAACCTAGAATTATAATGCAATTAGTAAGTAGAAGTGAAAAAGTAAAAAGCAGAAATAAATACAATACTTAGGATGTGGCTCATTTCATTTCCAAGAAGAGACCAGAATTCTTTTGTGAACAAATTAGTGTTATACCATGCCATATATATATTACACCGTCCTTGACCACTGATAAACGAGTGCTTTTAATGAACTGCTGAATGAACTGTCACTGAAATGATCAACTATCACCTCTACACGGCTGAAGTGCAATTCAGGATACCTGAATTCTAGTCCTTCTCTGCCACTGGCTCACCTTGGTAAATAAATTATAGAACGAGGATAATAAAACTGATCTAGTTTGCAAAGTTCTCTGAGATTTGTTTGCAAAAGGCAGTATATTACAGGTGAAAGACAGCTGCCTTAAATGTTAATCTTTATGTGCCCATATGGTTAACGGCACAGGGAAAGAACAAACAGGAACATTTTTCTTCAGTGTAACACTGGAGTACTGAGTAGAAAAAGACAGGGCTTTGTTCTGTCCCATCAGTTTATAAAAGTAATAGTCACCCTTGTTATTTCTTGCTGTTTTAGACAGAATTCTGCAGAGCTTTAGGAAGAAACAAATCAGCAAACAATGCCGCATGTGGATGGCAGAGTTGATGATATATATGCCATTATTTCGAATCTATAGGTATCCTGCACTACCTAGTGGTCTGCTGCTATTAAAGAGAGGCACTCCTTCCCTCTCATGGCTGGCACCCACGTTAAGCAAGCTCTAGAGGTCTCTGCTTCTCTGAAATCCCACCCAACTCACTAATCTGACAGAAAACTAACTCTGCAAAGATGAGCAGATGTGGTTTTGCTATCCTAGAAAACTGCACAAACTTGAAAGAGACTAACAAACACTAGTGTCCCTGCAAGGGGAAGCAGAGAATCACACCAAGAGGAACACAGAAAGGTAGGAATGAGACCTCCCCTTTACTGCCGTAAAATAATTTCATCCACCTCTTATATTTACCTGTCCGGGGCTCCACAAGATTCACAAGAACCTTAGAATGAGTAGATGTAAGTGCTTTTAAAATGTTTCAGTTTAACTCAATCCATATTACCTTTTAAATTTGACCTGTCCCTTCAGATACTGAAATAGTATTAGATACTGCAACAAGATGTGACGGCGAAAGTTACTGTCACTCAGCTGTAAATCCATCAACTAGACAAAAACAAAAGAATTACACAGATTTTAAAGACACTAAACACATAACTGAAAAAATATCAACAAATATTTTCAGATAAACCAGATGAGGACTTTTTTTTTTTTTTTTTTACAAGAAGATGATGGCAAGTCATTATAAAATCATATTTCTAAGTTTTTGTTTACTGAATTTTATACTGCTGGATTTCACAACAAAGAATCGTTCACATTGAAATGAACAAGAATTTGGAAAAACAAATATTCAAATTTTTCAGTAACTGAAGAACAGCTTGCTACCTTTTCCTGTGAACTACTGGCTACAAAAGGGTTTGGCTATCACAAAAGGGTTTACCCTCATCAACATTTGTACACTGGTACACTGCTTGGTTTACACTCCCCACACTGCAACATGATAGCTCATACAAAGAGAACACTGAAGACTGTTTTTTTAAAAAAAGACCTTTCACTTATGTGTTTATTAAGCAACCAATTCTATATTATGTTATTTTAATATTCTTGACACACAAGTCAAAGGCTTATGAGCCTGCCTCTTCCTCCCCTCCCCTTTCCCAATCCCAGAAAGAGAAAACTTATTTTGCATTGTGACTTGCTTTGTCATCTACTAAGCTTGCTTGTACAAGTTAAAGTTACAAGTTATTCCAAAATGAAGACAAAAGCGTTAGGATTCAATTCAATAGCATTTCATTCCTTAGTTAACTCTTAACAGAGTTCAAAATGCTCAATAGCTTTTTCAAAGCAATTTTAAACAAGACTGTTAAGAAACAGGAAATATGGTTAACACATCAGCCAAGTTTTGAAAGCGTAATTGTAAAGACAATAAAAAAGCAGCTCAGTAAATATTTACTTTAATTTCCCTTTTTAAAATGAAAACAAACAAACAAAAAAAAACATATCAAGTGAAATAAATAAATAACAGCTTTACTGCAGACTATTCCAGAAATAGTAGTCCCTGAATCATCAACTAAACAGACAGAATCCACAGAGAAGGAATAAAATGTAAGAACAGAAGAAATTTATCTTAATGCAGCAGTCAATGCAATGGGATTGTTGGAGAAACTGGGGAGACATTCCAAACCCAACTGGACGTGGTGCAGATCAAAACCTGCTCGAGCTGAGAGCAGGGAGGTTGAACGAGATTATCTCCACAGGTTCCTTCCAACCTCAGCTACTCTGACTCTGAGCAAAGAGATCACGTACCTTTTCACTAGTTAGGAACTTTGCAAAATATACGTGTTCTCCGCCTGTTTTTAGTTCTTCCAGCTTTTTTCGGGAAGCCTGAGTATCATCCAATTTGTAACTTTTGAAAACAGCCAAAACTTCTTCCGAGTACTATAAAACAAAGTTATTTACCACATGAAAAAAAAAACAAATAAACTAAGAAAGCTTGTATTTAATTAGAGAACTATAATAGATTTAGTACCAAGCAAGTAAAATCATTTATAGTTGATATCAGCCAGTCAAAATAACACCTATTTGCCACAGTGTACACAGGGAATCTCTGAACATCACCTATGACAGTCAAAGCATTATTTATCATTTCAGAATATCCGATCATTTGGAGCATTTAAACCTACTAAGGACAAAATGCTATGAGTTGTGATGGATGCACAATTGCTTTCTTGTTTAGATGTTATGACAAAAAAAGGTATGTATGATGATAGTGCTTACATTCAAACATCATTAAGTTTGTTCAGAACACATACAAAGTTATACAGGTGAGTTAAGTTTGCAGTGGTGTTCTTAAAAATCAACTTAGCCTTAAATCTGTAATGAAGAAAATCTGTCAAAAAAAAATCATCTGAAGATTTTCAACCTGACCTTCATTCTCTCAACCATGTTTTATTATTATAATCTTTTTTTTTTTTGAACTGAGAACATAGACCTCGTTAACCAGATGTATATTAGGATGTCTGTACAGATGTTACCTCAGTTTCTACATTACAGAGAACAAAAATTTAAAAAAAAATGGAAAAGAAGTGGACTTCTTACTGTTAAATAGAAACTGAATGACCAAGTGTGAAGAAATGGGTAGCTTTGCAGTAAATCATCCTCAACATTCAAAGTAAGCAAAATTGAAACAGGTGGCTGAAGTCAACAGCTGGTTCAAGTCATTGCTTCTATTAAGTGATCTGTTTCAGTAGAATCCTATCAATTTTAGGATTCTAGTGGGATTAATATTCAAAAATAAACAATATTCAAAAGAAAGACCTGGGATTAGGTAGCACTATTTAAAAAGTTCTGCTTGTTGCAACTAATAAATCACGAAAAAGGTACTTCTGACATTACTGAAGCATATGAAGTGTTTCTGTAATTGACTTACTCAAGTTTTACCAGAGGATTTACAGCTCATCTTAATATACTGTTTACTGTCAAAGGCTCACTTTAGAAACCAGCAAAATGCACTTCCTCGTATGTTCCTCATTTTCAATAGCATTAACAGTTGAACTGTTCTATTCTTGCTCAGTCACTCTTTTACTCATGTAAATTTTTTTCTTAATTTTTACTTAGGATGAATTGTTGAACGCATGAACTGAGATTACCTTAAGAAAAGTTTTCCACGAGACCTTCTCATAGCACTGCACAGGATTTCTAAAGTAATCTTGAAGTGACCAGAATTTTCTATACAGGTTATAATCTATTGGAATGGAACTGCAAAAAAAAAAAAAAAAAAAAAAGGTTAAGAAAACCCATACTGAAAGCACTATGTTAAATTCAAGTCCACTCAGAGAGGTGCAATAAAGTCAATAGTGAGCCCTTATGGAAAAGTCTATCATTCAAAACTTGTCCCTAAAAGAGTCTTCCGACCAGCCTACTGTTTTTCCATCATAAAAACACAAACGGTGAAGCACAAGGGATCTAGGAGTTTTACACTGCCTGGGGAATGGAGTCTTTTTTCCTAAACGGTCTTTTTTCCTAAAAGCACATACAGCATGTGCTCATTATCTCTGAACACGTTTTACCAGAACAAGTTTTGTCAAGATACTTGGGAGAACTGTGAAAGAATACCAGTGGTTTTCAGCCAGGGTATGTAACTTTTTCAAATAATCTGTAGACTTCTTTACACTTCTAGGCAACTTCCATTTAAAAAAACCTGCTTCCATTAAAAAAGACAACTATCTAGTCTCAAGGGGGCAAGAAATAAGAAGAATTCTGAGCACAACATTTAAGGTTATTTTCCAAACTGTTCTTTCCTTTCACTTTATAAAATTATGTTTCAATGTTTAGACTTGTTATAAGCTCACCAGCTTGTTGGGGCTTCATCATCTCCCATTTCACCTTCTTCTACCTCCATTCCTTCATCTCTTTCCTCTGAGTGCTAATAGGAAAAAAATAATAAAGAGCTCATATAAGTGCCACTGTAATTTGTATACATTTTTCATGGTGCTCTTTAGTTTTATACCTTTCATTGCACTTTCGATGAGAAAGCTTAGGCTGGTAATTTAACAGATCTCCAGTAAAATGCACAAGTCCCTATCTTCACACCATAATACACTTTACAGCAGTAGCCTGACTTATGTTGGAGAAAAAAAATCAAAGGGAAAGCTCTATTCTCTGTAGACTGTAGGGAAAACTTTTTACAGTAAGTGACAGTTCTCATCTCTCAAAGTCAAATGAAGATTTCCCCCCCACCTCCCAAACCTACACAGTTTACTGTACCAAATAACTTGCCCATTTCCAGAATCAGCAGGTTGGTGTGGAAGAGGGACAACCAAATTATGAACATACAGTTCTGAACGTAGAATTCTGCACAGTAGCCCATTTCTGTACCAACAATCTTAGGTGTTTACAGAATTGTTTTCTGCAGAATGAGTGAAAAATGACACAGGAATTCTCACCTTCTGTCCTAACGTGCTCTCATGTTCATTGGTATTGAAAACAGTGACATTTTCCAGGTTAAACTGACTCTGCAAGTTAAGTCCTGCAGAAAACAGAAGGTCAGTCTCAAAAGCTGTGAAGTTCATAAGTCTGTTCATTCTCTTGGTTGCTTATGAGACACTGCTATTAAATTCTCACAAACAGCATTCAAAACTTGTGCTTGAAATCACAATAAATTAAAGCCAGCTACACCATTAACAACAGAGACAAGAAATAAAATACAAAGTGATTTTCACCAACTGGATTTCATGTGCAACCTTCAGAAGCTTAAAACATTCAGCATATTTAGTCTTTGCCATGTGTTAGGTGTGATGAAATGGAAAAATCTTACCTGACTTTTCAGAAAGCGGAAATAACCTAGCCAAGAACAGCTGAATTCTTCCACAGAAGACTGTGTTTTGTGACTTTGATAATCTTCTTAGAAGATCTAAATATTGCAAAAAGTAAAGAATATTAGTATTTGTCCCTCTTTCAACTTCTCACATGCTAGACTTTACGACTTGCTAATCACATCCTACATAACCCATGAAGAGAAGCTAAGATTCATAAATTTAAATGCTAGTAACTTCCTCAGATCAGCCACAGTTTTCCCAAACGTATTCTATTTATTCTCTGAATTCCTACAGTGGCAAGAAAAGATTAGTTCAAACAAATCCGACTTAAATACTGCCTCTGACTGGGGCCATGTCATTGCTGAGAAATAAATACTTCTCAGATGTTCTTCTTTAAGTACCTCCACTGATGAAGAGGAGATTTCCCTAAGGTCAGAATAACTTTTACATTAATCTGCAAGACTCATGAACATGCACTAAGATGAGTGACCTGCCTTTTATTACTTATTGAACGCATCTGATTGTAAATCCAATTATTAAACTCACTTTAACCTGCTGTTCCTTAATTCCCCACCACAACCTGTGAAAACCTAGAACTCACCATTGCACATTCGTAGCAAGTAATTTTTCCCTGCAGAATAAAACGTATTCTGAAACAGAGTAAAAGTATTTAGATCATTAAGAGACAGCAAAAATGTTTTTGAGCAATTTTAATTAAATCACAAGGCATGAGCAAGTTTAAGTTATTCCTACTCTTAACTCTAAATTTCAGTTTTCCCTTAAATAAGAAACTGTTTTCACAAAAGGCCAACATAAAACAAACAATACCACAAATTTCAAGAAAGCATAAACCACAACACTTAAATCCAGTTTCCCCCCCTCAAAAAAAAAAAAAAAAAGG
The DNA here is from genome assembly GCF_013377495.2 of Cygnus atratus. NCBI lineage: Eukaryota > Metazoa > Chordata > Aves > Anseriformes > Anatidae > Cygnus > Cygnus atratus. The sequence goes on along the minus strand of NC_066363.1, from coordinate 110,318,213 downwards.
AAAAACAAAACCCCCAAACAAACCACTAAAAATCCCCACACGTAACAATGAACTGCATGGGTAGGATCCTCTTTGTTTTTCCTGGACCACGCTAATTGTTACACTCATTTCCCTTATTCTTCCATGCATTATTTCTATAGACATATAGAGAGCAACACACAGAAGATTCAGGGCATTCACAGTAATAGTAGTTTGGCAGTAAGAAAATGAGAGATAATTGAATGAATGATAAAGAGCAGTGTGTGAATATTTCAGGGAAGACTACGTTATCCCAAACAGAACAGCCCGAATGTCTACGGGAAGAGGTCAAGGAATCCAGGCTAGGAAAATGCTATGACAAACAGGAATACTCTTCAGGTATTATCTATGGAGCTGCTGACATTTATGGTCCTGGCAGTACTGCCAAAGAACAAACCAAGGATGTTGAAAACCAAGATTTCTTATGATCTTGGAACAAAAATGCAGGCAGGTTAGGACTTCTGCCTGACACCCTGAATTCCCTCTTCAATGAACAGTGCCTGCAACACAAAGAGCTCAAGCAGCCTGTCACAGCAGCTCTTCTACTGCCATGGCACCGCCGCACCGCAAGAACACAGAACCCTCATGCAGGCCTCAGCACAGGTTGTTCAAGAGCATATATATTTTAGGGCAATGTATCCACCATCACTATAGTCACCATTGCTTCCTTAACGAAAGGATCCAGTGTCCTGGTTTTGGCCAGGACAGAGTTAATTTTCCTCCCAGTAGCTGGTATGGTGCTGTGTTTTGGATTTAGGATGAGAATAATGTTGATGAACACACTGATGTTTTAACTGCTGCAGAGCAGTAATTAAAAAGTCAAGGACTTTTCAGCTCCTCACACCACCCTGCCAGCAAGGAGGCTGGGGGTGCACGAGGAGCTGGGAGGGGACAGAACCAGGACAGCTGACCCAAACTGGCCAAAGGGATGTCCCACACCGTGTGGCATCATGCTGAACAATGAATATGGGGTGACTGGATGGGGTGGGGGGGATGTGTGGGATATGGTGTGCTTGGGGATGGGCTGGGCATCAGCCAGATAGGTAGTGAGCAACTGCATTGTGCATCACTTGCTTTGTACACATCATTATTACTATTACCATTATTTCTCTTTCTTTTCTGTCCTATTAAACTGTCTTTATCTCAACACACAAGCTTTTACTTTTCTTTCTCCCGATTCTGTCTCCCATCCCACTGAGGGGGGAGGTTGAGTGAATGGCTGTGTGGCTCAGAGCTGCCTGCCAGGTTAAACCACAACATCTGTAAGACCTCCTCTCCTGCAAACTGGAGAGGGGGAATCTCCTGCTGCTCTTAGGAAGCAGAGGCAAGAGAGAAGGCTTTCATAGAAATTGTGTATCTGAAGATAAATTTCCACTGTCTAAATGTGTTGCACACTGCAGATGGAAGAGAACGTAGTTAGAAATAGAACAACCAAAATTATAATCTTTTAGTATTAATTTTCTGTCCTCTGCTGCCCTGACACTTTTAAGCATCGAAACACAACATGCTTAATGCTACAACTCTAACACGGACAGATACAAAGACAATTAAAATCTGTTTATAAAAACCATTTCGGTAGACAAAAGCCTTGGCATAACATACATTTTGGAAAAATACTTACTGATTTCCATGTAGCAACATTCTTCTCCACAAAAGTGAAAATTTTGTCACACTGATCCAAAGGCAAGCAATCCAGAACATCTCCCAGGAGCACAAAAGGGGTTGATGCAGTGCAGATACCTATGAAGAACAGCAAGTATTTTGTTCAGCAAATTTGAACTGAAATGCAGTAAGATTCATGGCATTTGATGGACAGGTTCCCAAGAAAGCAAAAAAGTTTTCCTGGGTTCCTACAAAGCCTAACAAAAAGCTTTGGCTAAAGTACAAACTCCCACTGAAGCTATTTTTGTATGCATGTATACATGCAGATGAAAGCTTTGTATTAACGTATAGAAAATAGTACACAAGAACTGTTTTAAAAATCTCAGAAGACTCAAACAGCTAGTTCTACATCTCACAAACAAACTCCTTCAGACTTCTAAATCCACAGTTCTACTGCATACACACAAGAAGTCTGAGAGTCTTTTCCTCAAGCATGTATATCCACGCTCTGTACCTTGCTAACGTCTGCATTCATCATAATCATAGGTCATGTTATTCTACAGTTGATAAGACACATATGTAATTGAGCTATACCTAATAAAACAAATGAGTATTTGATAGGTAATATGAACAAGTAAACAAGTGGAAGCATGTGAAAGGCTCTTCAGAAGAGATTAGCACAATGATTTCTGGCACAGAAGACAGTTATCAACACAGATCCAAGTACCTAAAAAACACCCGTGTACTGACAGGTCAGTATGTGGGAGATGTGCAGAGACATTCAGTAGAACTCAAAAAAGATTCCAACACAAAGGTCACACAGGTAACTGAATTTAATTCTTATTTCACTCCTCTCATGAAACAGTTAACCACTAGCCTAAAGACCACGTATTATCAAAGCCAACTGCTGAATACAACTTACAAAAATCAAGGTATTAAAATCTGAAACAACCTTACAGCCCCCCAGACTGCCAACAGATTTGAGAAAAAGATGCTCACCTTCTGTGACTCCATTAATAGCAAGAGAAATAATTGCCAGGAGATTTTCACATGGAGCTTTATTTATCTAAGCAAAAAGAACAGTTTTAAACTTCTTTATTCTGACTTCAATATATTTATTGAAACCAAAATTCTTGTTTCCAAGCAGGGGGTATTTATAACAGATATTGACATTGAAATTTCAATCTGTTACATCAGGCCCGTCAGTTAACTGTATACAGATTTACTGAATGAGCAACAATTCTTCACTGAAGACCCTACAATATTTACTCTGCAGACTGCATCATTTACCTCTGAATATAACTACCCTGCATTCTGCCTACATTCAAGTAATACCAACAAAAACATTCTCTGATTCCTTTTGTTTACTGTCAGGCAGCTTTGTTACGTGCTAGCAACAGATAACCCGCTCCACCCCACTCTTGGAAGTATAATGCAGAATAATCCATGTTTATGAACTCGAATTGTCAGACTAAGCAGACTATCATAAACATTAGAAAGAGCTGCTGAAAAAGGCCAAGTCAACACCTCTCAGTATGGGCTGGTATCTGCCAAACACTGCCATTCTGTCCTACCTACCACACTCCTGTATCACCTGTATCAATTACATAACTTTCACATAGTTCATGTTTTTTAATAAACAGTATTTCCCAATACTGCAGTAAGCTGCTGTTAAATTAATATCCTAACTAGTGGATTAAAGTTGGATTTATATCAAGAGATATGCTGTAGCAGTTTGAAGTACTTACTATTTCTTCTTCTACAATAACTCTAAAAGCTTGATCCAAGGTACACTTCTTTTCATTTTCACTGCAAACGCAAACATCCCACATCAGTTAATAACGTTACTATTAGGAACACATAAAAATGATCTGAAAATGGGAACTTTTTAAAGCAAGTGGCAGCCACTTACCTCCCAGGAATCTGGTTAAATGCGTTCAGCAGCGGTTTGATAGTTTTGTTATGCAGGGCCTCTCTGGTGGAAGACTATCAAAGTGTAAACAGACAAAAGTTACAAAAGCAAAAGCAGTACAAAAGTAGAATGTTACCAAGGTTGTTTCTGCCAGATCACTTTTTTTTTTTCTGCCACCTGATGGTGGTCAGAAATGCAAAGGTACCGTGTATTGCACACCATGTATTGATTTACATGTAAATGCACACCATGTATCGATTTACAAAGAAGTCTTTGGAAAGAGTAGGATAAATAACACTAAATATCTAGCAAATTAGTCATGTGAGGTAGCAGATCACGCCTCAAACCAGAGCTAACTATGGGCTGAATACTGTAAGCGAAGCACAAAGGGGTGCGCTGTGTTGTGCCCACTGCTGTACCTACAACACTCACAAGCCCCCCACAACCTCACCCTCTCAGCAGGAGGATTTGTGTGGTTTGGGATTCGGTGCAAACCCCAACCCCGCTTTTAAAGGCGGGTTATGTGCAGAGTCGTGCCCGCAGGACCTTAGGTGCCCAGCCGGGCCCTCTCCAGAGCCAGGCGCGGCCCCCCCGCACCGCCCCCCTCAGCACGGCCCATCCCAAGATGGCAGCAGCCCCCGACCCCCGACCCCCGGTCCCGTCCCGTCCCGTCCCGTCCCCCCGGTGCCGGCCGGCTCCCGCGGCGCTCACGGTGAAGCGGAGCCGCGCCTCGGGCAGGCTGAAGAGCGGCGGCGACATGGCTCCGGCCGGCAGCGCTCCGCGGCGCGCCGCGATGACGCGATGGCGGGCGGGCGGCCGTTAGCGGCCGTTGGCGCGGCGCTGAGGGAGGGCTGCCTGTTTTCCGAGCAGGGGTGGTGTCGGTTAGTGAGGTGCTGCTCCTTCCTGCCCTCGTGATGGAAGAAATTCTGCCCGTTTTCATACCCTGTTTAAGTTGCTGAGTTGGTCCGAGCCGTATATGCCTAACCAGACCGTTGCTTTTCTCTCCTCTTAGCTCTCCTTTATTAATCACTTAACCTTCTTTGCTTTTAATTTTTAAATCAGTAGGGCAGTGTGAGGAGATCACGTCAGTACCGAAGCCCTAAGCGCTTTGGTCTCTCACCTTGCCCTTCACCACGAGTGCTTCGGCAGCTGCCAGATCCCTGAAAGCAGCGTGCTCTGCGGCGATGTCCCTCGCTCATCAGGAGCCTCAGAAAACATTTTCCTTTTCTGTTTCTCTGTTTCTTTCCTTGTGCACAGTAAAGGACACAAACTCTCTGGCCTGTGTTTTAATTTGTGTTTCTTTGGGTTGTTCAGGTGGAAGGGAAAGACTTGTGTCTTGCAGCTCTGAAGACCTCTGCCTCTTCTGCCTGCCAGTTTCAATAGCAGTTCCCTATTTTTAACATTTCTCCATTGTTATTTCAACAACAACACAACAAGCCATATATTCTTTTTTATGCCCAGAAAATCAATGTACAATTCATACAGCATATAGCTCAGTAGGTCTTGACATGGATGTGGAAAAGTTCTATTACCGATAAAAGTAACATATTAGAACACACTGGCTTACAAATCTTCTAAATGTTTCTCAGAAAGCATGAGTGTCTGAGAACAAAAGTGTCACAGTTACTGAACTTTGATATTACTTTGAACTTTGAGGGTGGTGAGGCCCTGGCACAGGCTGCCCAGGGAGGCTGTGGATGCCCCATCCCTGGAGGTGTTCAAGGCCAGGTTGGATGGGGCCTCGAGCAACCTGATCTGGTAGGTGGTGTCCCAGCCTATGGCAGGGGGGTTGGAACTGGGTGATCTTTGAGGTCCCTTCCAACCCAAGCCATTCTAATTATATAATTATAATTACAATAATTCAGACAACCCAAAGAAAGCAGAGCCTCAGTGCAGTTTCCCAGGTCTCCAAAGCACACAGTCCGGTACCCGTCTGAAAAGCACAGGTGCTGCCCAATCCTTTTGTGTAGGTAGGAAAAACTAAAACACCAATTTTTCTGCTATTGGAAAATGCAAGTAATTATTTGCATTTTATTAATATTAATTACATTTACTATTCTAAAAGCAAATATTAAAAACTCCTCAAAGATCATCTGGAAGCGTTTTATTGTGTGGCTCGTTCGTTTTTCTGCCGGCAGAGGGAAGCGTTTACCCAGAAAACAGAGGTGCGCATGGACGCCTGGCTCTGGTGGCACTCCGCCAGCTGCAGGTTTGGCCCTTCGTCTGTAAATGAAACCATTGTGTGACACTGCCTAAAAAAAAAAAAGAAAAAAGCCGGGTATGCCAGGGTCGTGCCAATTCGTTTCAAAACCATGGGGGGAAAGGGCTTCATAACGTTGGATATAGGCATGATTAATCATTGAATGAGTCACCTGCATACACTGTGAGACATACTGAATATTACCCATTCAGGCTTGCAAGAAAGTTTGCTTGGCTTTCTACTATGTCTTTCTGATATTTCTCATCTCTCATTTTAGTAAATTAAAGCATATTTTCAGATGAATAAGGCACTGTACTGAGTCTGTTGTTTGAGATTATTCTGATGTTGTCCCCCACTGCCAGAGCTGTATGAAAGACTAACAAAGAGCTCTCTGAATAGGATAAAAAAAAAAAAAAAAAAAAAGCATTTATACTTTTACAAGAACAGTAGAAAGCCATTTGCAAGTGTTCTAAGGAGGCACTGACAAAGTAAATGCTGTCTGTATAAAACACAAATATTCCTTAAACCAAGGCTGATGTTATATGTGAACATAGAGGGCTGCCAGCCTGAAGTACAATGTAACTTGTTAATGAGTATAGCATAGAATATATTTTTTTTCTTGGTGTAGGAACAGATAAAGAGGAAGAAAATATTACTGTTGTGACTTAATAGCCACTTTTTGCTTGATACAGGCCCTGAATTTTTCCTCTGTTTAGGATGCTGTTTGTCACTTTCCTATAGATCTCGTGCCGAGTGGGCACTGATGCTGAGCTGTTAGTACTTGTGTTGGGCTATTGACAAAAGAGTCCAGCAAGCTGGTTGCTGTGATTGAAGATGTTTGCGCTCCAGCAGTTGTGCACCCCCGAGAGAGACTACCGTTCCCACAGCAAAGTCAGCATCGTGACATTTCTGCTTGCCACTTGGCTTTGCCATAGTGCAGACACTGTCAACTGATGGTTTAAAGCCATCTTCCACCATTTAAGCACAGATGCCAATCAATGCCCTGGACTGGCAGACAAAATTTCTCTGCTTTGGGGATCAGAAACTCAGTGGAGTAGTGAGACAGTAATAAATTAAAATATGAAGAGGAGTCAATGTCCTAAACTGACTAGCAATATGTTAGAAATGTACACCATCATGTAGGCTGTCTTCTGGTATGTGATAGGTAGGAAGCTAAGGGGGGGGAAGAAAAGAGTTAACACTACTTTCTTTAAAACTAGTGCAAGCCAAATCAGTTTTCAGCCCAGAATTAAAAACTATTTCCAGCTGAAAGTCCAGTTGGATGAAAGCAATTAACAAAACCAGTATCTCAGAACATCTCTGGGCTCAGAGGGCAATTGATAGAACAGAGATCGCATTACCTTATGTCAATAGGTTGTGTAGTTGGAATTACAAAAAGCTTCACCTAAACCAGATGCTATCTTTCTGGATACAATCCTTTTCCAAGACCAAATTGGGTTTCTATTTTAACTGCTGCTAACATTCCGGCAGAACAACATACTCAGAAGCCTCTGAAGTCTCTGTCTCTGGTGGCAGTAGTGCTCGGTGCTTAGTTCTCCCTCCTTGGTTGCCATTCCTTGTGCTCAAAGAGCTCTTCTTTTCAACACTTTTCTTCCCTGGACAAGAACGCTCAACATTCAGTGCAGAAGGACCAGCATGAAAGGTGGATACATTCATTCCCTTATTAGCCTAGTTCAAGTAGCTTACCTGGTATTTCCGAACCAGTCACGGGAAGTTGCGCAAGAGACAGAGCCTTTCATCTTTAAAACAATGAATGAACAACAGAGCACAAGCTGTATTACCTTGGGTAGTTAGTTTTTAGGTGGCATTCTGCCAGCCACTTTAGTTATCGACTGTGAGATACAACTAGTAGACCGATGAGGGAGAAACAGGATTAAAACAAAAAAATAGCCCCTCAGGAAAATTTAAGTTACATTTTTAAAAAGTGCTTAGCAGAGAATCTTTCTACATTTTATTAGTATGCAATAATTTTTTCCAGAGCATACACACAACTTTTATATTTCTAAATCTCATGATAATATTCCACTGCGTGTAATTCTATTTTTCTACACAATTTCCTGAATAAATTGCTGGAGAATATATGCCATGTGATCCCATTCTATCATCCTAGTTACAGCACAAAAAATTCACCGATATATTTTGATGGCACTTTTCAAATAACTTGTTCAGGGTATCTAGAAAGGTTTAATTTATCTGGACTCACGTAGAAGTCTGTTCCACACGTGAATCTTCTGTTTTAGTGTTTCACCCTTGTCTTTCCTCTGAGACATAGGACTTACTAGCACAGTTGTCCAAGAATACTGCCACTCTGTACGTAGGTGGAATATGGTCACAAATGGAAGTGAGTCTGACCTGTAATGGCCTTAATGATCAAGACCAGGGTTTGACCTTACAGTAGAATAAAAATGGGAGTCAGTGGAAGCTGACAGCACGGAGTGATGTTCCTGCAGCATGCTAAAGGCGCTTGCGGGTAGATTCTGCCCGAACTAGAGTCCATCATCTGCATTGACACCGACACAAATAAACTGTCCTGTTCTAACCAGAGATGATGACCGGACAACTCATGGTAGCTAGATACTTGCAATTGCCCCCCAAACCAGAGCTGAATGGCACTCTTGTTTGTCACTCATTCTGCATGGTAAACTAGGAAAACGGAGAGGAATTTACTCTTGTTGACAATTTGTTAGTCTGTTTCTAAAACTATTTCTCTACATTTTATTGTCATCATAATAATTATTAACATACCTATTTCTTTACATAATTATTAATCTGCAGAATAAATGTCCATTAAATGTTTTCAAGTAGTATTGTTTGCTATCTTTAATAGTCTTCCTTGAATTTGGTTTATTTATCATCATCATCTGTGTGCTTGAGTCTCAGTTTGTGAAAGTGGTTTCTGTATATTTATATTTCAGTGCAGAGAACGTGTGTCATTTTTGTTGCCAAAAGAATTTACTAAACTTTATATCTCTGTGCCACTAATACTACAGAAATCTGGCTTTTTTCAAAAGCAAGGTGTCACACATCTGGCTGCTATTCACAATAATCATGGTATCAGCAGCTCATTCCCTCAGTCGGTAATATCTTTTGGATTATAACCTAATAAAACTACTGTAAGTTCAGCAGAGGACTTGGACTAGCCTGACATTTGTAGCTAGAATTTCCTTGGAAAATCTGTCTCATTTTGAGCATACTCTGGTATGGACCTTTTTAATTTTATTCATAAGTGCCTCATAATTTCAGCCACTGTTATGAAAGAATGCAGAAAAGCGTTTTCTAGACTGCTTGCCTACACTTCTGTACCACGTGTGCTGGGGTTACTTCTTTTACATGTTGTTGGTATAAATTCTGAAATATCACATTGTTTTGTGATTGTGCAGCTGAAAAATGATACTATTTTTGCAGATCCAGTTCCTGTGGATTGCACTACTGAAACTCATTCCTTCTCTCTTGTCATTCTCTTTTTGACAGTGCTTGTCAATATTTAGGTAAATGCAGCTCTGCCCCAGAGAACTTGAAGTCTAGTTCAAACAAAAACATTAAAAAACCCAAGACTAAACAAACAAACAAACAAAACATGGCAGAAGTAAGCAACTAATACTGATCGTAACATTTTGCAAATGAACTTTCCTTTGAGGATGACTTTGTAGTCAGAAAACAAAGCTGCTTGGCACAACAGCCTTGGGGTGGAGATGGTAGAAGACAGGAAAGTGAGAATCCCAAAAAGACATTGAGGAAGAGAGTGGGAGCTAATAAGATGTAAAGAGGCAGAATCAGAGCCTTGAAGATCTGGAGGAAGAGGTTGGCCCCATGAGGATGGAGGGAATAGACTGTTGTAGGAATAAAAGAGAAGCTAAAGACAGTTGATCTTAGTGCAAACAATCAGCCTGCCTTTCCCCAGAAATGGAAGAAATCCACCATGCTGCAAGCATTTGTCCTTTGGCAGCCCAGTAACTCTGTGTGGGAGCCTGGTTAAGGAGGAAATGGTCCCTACCCAGAGATTCATCCAGCCCGAATAACCTCTCACTGCTACATGCATAAGCAAGAGAAAAAGAAGGAACCAGCTCTTGTAGTTCAAGCTACAGAAATACGGTGTGAAAAAGCTCTGCTCAGGCTTTGTGGCAGGAATCCATGCAAAAATCTCCCCAAACCAAGACAAATTTCCTGGGAAAAGTCTTGAGATTGGAAAAAGCTGCTTAAGAACACACATTTTAGGAGAAAGGATACTCTTGCCTGGATGCTGCATCATCTCTGTGGACTGCTCACATGTGTTAATTTCCCCAGTGAAGAACGAAGAGAAGAAAGAATGGAAAATAAACAAACAAACAAACAAAAAAACACACATAGTGCTAAAAACTGTAATGAGATTTGGTTAAATATGTTAAAATAGGTAAGGTCTATAGCTAACAATTTTATTAAGATGTACAAAAACCCATAGGGAGGGCCAGAAGGGGAACTAGCAAACTGTGCGTTACATCTCCTGGCTCACTTCACTATGACATCCCTTTCTACCGTATCTTTTTTTTAAATACTGCAAAGACCATAAGGTATCAATGCCCAAAATGAAGTTTGTGAAGTACCTAGCACTTTCTGGACCTGCATTTCACCCTGGCCTGCTGCTGTGCAAACGTTGTTCTATATCATCTGTGCATGGAGCTCTCATTTTACCCTCTCAGACTGATCATAGCTGGAAACTGCCACCTTGTGGCAACTGGTGACATTCATTAAGAGCCAGTTAAAGACAAAGTGGAAAATCCAGCCGTGTCCGTGTGTAAATTCTAAGGCATGTGTCGTTGATAAACTTTGCTATCGGGACTTTCTGTTATACTTTATTTATATCAACTTAAAGCCTGAAAGAATGTTGCTTTGGCTGCCTTTCAGTACACGAAAGCCGAGCATATGTGGATTCACTGAAAGGGAAATTAGTCACTTGTATTGCTTCATAGAATCCAATCATGTTAAAATCTCTGCAACACCGATATGGAGAGGCCTCCATGAAATGGAGAGAGGATTTCCTGTTTTGATCGTTGTCTTAATGCAAACGTCTCTCTAACTACTAAAGCACAGTTCACCTACTGAAGCACAGAGAAGCATTTGGAAGCCTAGCCTGTTCAGTCAGAGAGTGTCTGAACAAACTTGGAACCAGGACAGTATTTACATTTTTGTCAGCTATCTCAAAGTGCTTGCTGCCAGAAGGAGTCTTTTTCCAGGCAGCCTTACATGTCACGCATTACCGGAGAAAGCTCACAGAAACCCCCTGTCCTTTAGCACTGAAGATGGTAGCAAACCTAAAGCTGTTTACTCTTTCTATCACAGACACACAATGTGTGCATTCACACATTGTTGTCTTATCTCCACCAGGGTGAACTGTTTCTCTAGATGTAGGGAGACATACAGGCCCAGAAGATCAGGTATTACTGCAATCGCACAACCCACTGTGGTGATGCAACCCAAGCCCTTCCCAAGGGATGGTGTTCCTCACAGTCCCTATGACCATGACACGCAGGGAGCAGACGGTTATGGAAAATCTTCTCTTGTCTCCCAGCAGATAAATGTGGCTAAGTGGTGACAAATGACCAAAGTGAGCGCTAAGACCCACAATGGCAAAGTGGCGCTGGTTGATTGCAGAGCTCTCTTTGGCTCCAAGACTCTTTAACGATCTCCCTACTCACCACTGGGGCAGAGTGGGAAAGAAGTTGTTTTCCTCTGGTGTCCCTCTTAGATAAAGAGCCTAGAAGACAGGCTCTTGTGCATCCCTCCTACAAAAGTTGTGCGAATGGCAGCCCCAGGCAGACCGAGAAGAGAGGTAAGGGGTAAAAGTAAGGGGTAAAAGACCTACTAATTTCTACTTACATGTACGCCTCGTAGCTAGCCCAGTTCCTTCAGTAAGGCCGAGATCCCTGTCATCTGGAGCCTAGGTTAAGATCGCAGCCTTCCTGAGCACCTCTTCTGATAAAACCAAGGGTGAGTCAGGTTTTAGTTGGGATGAGTGATACTCTGGTGGCTCATTGTCCATGCAGAGAACTTATGGCAATTAGGCTTCTCTCTTAGGCACTTTGTGGAGTGCCATAAATTGGATAGGATGGATGTGAATGACAGAAATAAGTTAAAGATCTCCCCAGTTCCTTTTGTGCCATATTCCTAGCCAGCAATGGGAGTAGACCAGTTTACTGGCAGGACGGTTTAATTCATTGCACGCATCCACCCCTCCTTCAGGCTGCAGCCTAGGAATAGCAGCTAAACGGACTTGCTCAAGACGCAATCACGTCTGCCTCTTTTTTAGACAGCTTCTTACAAAACTAAAGAAAAAATCTGATCAATCTACCCACTTCTTCTGGGGCTTGGTCATGGTCTTGAGACATAGAATTTCTTAGGAAAACTGACAGTAAACAGCAGGTAATGAGAATGTATCTAACTCCGCAGTACGTGGAGTGTTGTGATTTGTCTCCTTGCTTAGAAGGTTCCCCAGACTCTCTCACAAGCTTGGGTTCTTTCTGTATTCATTATCGTATCATTCAGAATTTCAGTTTCCTCGCATTTGTTATTGGCTTCATTGCATTTTTCTTCATGATGACACTTAGATCCTCTAACCATTCTGTTGTTTTGGAATAGCTACCAACCACTGGCTTTTTTATTGTGGAGGAATTTGTCAACTGAGTAACTAAAATGAGAGTGTTTGTATGGTGGCATAATAAACTGAGCCACTAAGCTATGGTTTTGGATTTTAGACCAGTCATTTGAGCTTGTGCTTAGGGCTGTAACAGCAACAAATTCATAACAGCTATTCAGAAACAAGGTTTCACTAGGTCACTCTTAATAACATGAAGTCTACTGTTTTTTGCTTAACTTGGAAACACGCTGAGTAAGCTGAATAGTTAAAGCCCCCAGCTAAGACTCTGAAGCTCCCAAAGCAGCAAACATTTAAGCACCATCTGAACCATGCGGGTAGGTCCAAAAAAACATTCCTAGACAATTCTGTGCTTTGCTGGACCGGGGAAAGCAGCTGAAGGGGAGCAGTTGCTAGCACCTGAAAGGGTTCCCCTGGCTCCTGGGAGATGGGCAAGTTAAAACGTACAAAACTGGGGAGGGGGAAGATGCACAAAACAAGTGCAAGCAGTTTACTTTCTTTACTGGCCTTTGACTCTATCTGCCAATTTAAATGAATTTATGGCATATTTTTCCTTGTTATCAAGTTGTTTTTCTCTCAGTTCAGGGCAGGTGGGAGTAGAAAATGGGGAACTTGTTACATGGAGAAAGACAAGCAAAAAGCTGACACATGCAAAGTAATTCCACTGAAAAAAAGCTGAAAATATGTTTGTCTAATTTCTTTAAAGTGTGATTAGTAAACTGAGGTGCCCCTGTGCTTCACAACAGCAGTGATAACAGTGTAGTTTGTACTTCGAAGATAAAATATCCAAACAGCAAAAAATAAAATCTGGCTACAGCTTTCTATCAATCACATCTTTTCTTGTTATATATAACTTGCCAACTTAAATTTCACATGCAAATGCCTTTTCTGGGGTACCCAAGGGAACATTAATAACATTTTCAAAGCATTCACCTGAAGGTTCCCAAGGTTATTCAGCTATCTATTAGACTCTGAACTGACTAAATATAGCCCCAGGGGGCCTTTCGTTCAGATCCAGAGCTGGAAGAGGAATTTCTATTTCAGCTGCAGCCAGTGGAGCCAACCTCTTGCTGCAGTTCTGCGTCTAAATGTGTTTTAAGATCTTTGTCTCTTCCTCATGAGGAAAAAGTAAATGACGGAGAGGGACACTGCAAGAAAAGCTATACAAAGCAGAGCAAAGAGAACACACATTTTATTCCAGCTTTTTGAGTAGGGACCATTTTTGGCACAAGGGAACTCAAGAGGTGCTGGTGAGAGACCATTTTCCTTCCCGGAACAGTGGGATGCTATTTGCAGCCAGTCAACGCTGCGGTAGTCTCACTGCTCCTGTGCCTCCTTCACATAGGCAGAAGGTACAGGCTGGTAGAGCTGGCCTTAATTCTACAGTGCATATATAGCAATATTGAGAGTTTATGGCTTTCTCAATTTTTCTCTGTAGATAGCATAACTTTTATTATTTATTTATTTGTTTGTTTGTTTATTTATTCTGCTTTTGCAAAAGGAGGAGTAGGATCTACCTCAAATAGCCCTTCTTCTAAATCCAGCCTCATAACTTCTGTCTGCCTGCTTAGGGTGGGCTTTTCATTCACTGACTTATCTAAGGAAAAGATGCAATTGCTTTAGTCAGCTGCTGTTTGGTAAATGAGGCAAAGATTCATTTGATTATAAATATCTGGTGAACTAGAGGAATTTTCTAGATGTTTTTATGTCTAGTCCATCTCCCAGTCACCTTTCTTAAGGTCATTTGCAGGTGTTCTGCAGGAACTCACAAAACCTTTCTTTGGCTGGCAAATTTCATCAACATCTGTAGTGAATAGCCAGCAAAACCAGGGTGAAGAGTCATTTAGACATTGATCAATAGGTTTGGTGATATGTTTAAAGCCAAGCGCAAGTTTAAGTGATTTAACACACCAGGCCTTCAAATCTTTGCCAAATGTCATCCAGAAAATTGATGGTAGCACCTGTATATCCTATAGCTTTGCCAGGCTCAGGCTTTAATTATTATAGGAAACTACTGTTTAATTCAGTAAAAAATTCAGATGAATTGGGAAGAAAATGAGCTGTTTTTGTGGCAGACTGCTACACATGGAAAGTCTCTGTGACAACATTACAAGATGGCACTCAATCTTGCTCACTCCCATGAAGGAAGGATCCTACAGACTGAGTGTGTTTGAGGGGATTCTGTGAAGTAGGGAGGGGTGGATGTCTTCTGGGTAAATCATCTGTTGTCAAGCTATACAGTTTTTAAAATAACAGGTGAATTTTGCCTGGTTTTCTGAAGGGTGATGAATATTAACATATTTCTTGATTCTGTTGCCTGCCCCTAATTCTACAGTGAATGCAATAGCATTCAGTAAACCCTTTTTAGACATGCTACAGCCTGTTTTAAAATCAATATTTAGTTCAATTAAAGTCTATGTTTTAATGCAAGATTGTTCTACGGTAGTTTGGTAGAAAAAAACCACACATAAATGGCAATGAGAAAGACCAATGAAGCAAATGTTCTTGGCAAGTTTCGTTTCCTGTGGCAGCCAAGGCTCTGCCCTACAGAGTGCAATGCCAACCTCCCAGTCACTGCGTGAGCACCCCTAAAAGCGACTGCTTCTCCAGCAAATTCAAGAGCTGCAGTGTTGTGCCTTTTTATCTCATTATGATATGAACCAAACTAAACCAGGCCGAGGTGGCCTGTGGTGCGCCATGGCATTTGTGGTGTGTGCCAGGCACCCTCTGATGTCACCAAATTACAGGTGCAGAACTTCCCCAGGTACCTGAGATGTTCATAGAAGGTTGGTGTATGTGACACGGCATGAGACCAAGCCCTTCTGAACTGGCAGCTGGAGACGATGGCCCTGAGCAGTCAGCACCTATGAGTAAGTGCCCGAACAAATCCCTTCCTCTCTGGGTTTGTTTTCTCAGGCAGCACTCTCTTTTAAACAAAAGATGTTCGAAGAAGTGTCTGATTCTTCTCTCCCCCTCCAGTTTTACACCACTGTGACTCCTCGGATGTGCCATCTCTTGCTGAGGAGAAGAGCATGGTGTCATCCCTCACTCATTACCCATGGCACGAGGAGCTCAGAGCCCAGAGTCTGGTCAGTCTGTTGCAGGAGTCAGCTCCAGATGGGTTTGTGTAGCCTGTTACACGGTCTACACTCTTTTTTGCTCTCTCTGTGCTTGAAAAGTGAGCAATATTCTTGGCTTTTTTTGCCCGGTTTCACAGCCATATGTTCATTCAGTATTTTCACCCTGGCTCGTGTGATTACAAAGGAAATAGTGCAGTAGCCCCTCAAATTGAGGGAAAAAAAGCAAATCAAAACACACATCAGTCTCCTTAGCCAGAGTGCCAACTACCACAGAGCTGAGGAAAATGCAGTGCACATGATTTTGCTGCATGTGAAAATGAAGGGAAAGGAAATGAAAAAATATACCACCATGTCATTTAAAAATGTGTACCTACAGAGTTGAAGCAACCATGAGTGATACTGTGCAGATGGTTTTTCTCTTGCCAGGGAGAAGTGTAGTGGGGCCAGAGTCTTTTAATCTGTCATATATATAACATAAGATTTACAGTTGGAATCAGACTTGAAAATGTAAATGGATTTTCAATTGCAGAGTCTGCTCCATCATAATGGCTTTCATTCAGAGCATTGTCTGGATAGAACAACAGCTGTTCTGCCTGTGTTTTTTTTTCTTGTTTTATTTTATTTTTAGACTTCTCTCATATGTAAAATGCCAGGAGATAAATGCAGACTGGGAAACCTCGTGGTGATGTCTGCAAAATAAATAAAGTGCTCCCAGTGATACTTGAGTGGAACTATGTTTAAAATGTTTTCTCCCTTATTTAACATTGCACAACACACAGAAAGAAAGAGTTGATTTCAGCTGGTCAACAGCTCTGATCAGGACTTTTGATCAACTTTCCGCTCCTGACATGGCTAAGCTAGATAAAATGCAATACACAGGTCTCATCTGCCTTTGGCATTAGCTTTTTGCTTGAAATCACCAGCTGGTGACTGCTGAGACTCCCCTGAGGGCTCCAAGTTTTGCCCCTTAAAATTAAAAATTGGGAAAAGCTGGTGGTCGCTCATTTAAAAATGACACACTTAAAATCCTTACCCAAGAAAAGCTTTCGGATATTTCAAGTTAAACCGTCCCTGATTTTCCATTCAACAATCATCTATCTGTTTTTCAAAGCCAAACTACCTTCCTTATGTTTCAATAATTCCTCTTTTTCAACATCTGTGCATTTATACTGCTGTTTATTACTATTATTAAAGATGCATGTTTGACTGTTCATTAAGTGCACCTGTTCAAATGCAGATACCAATGAGAGTTTAGCACTAAAATAGGAGTTATGAGTCCAAATACCATTGCGGACCTATTTCCCACTGCACACATTGTTTTGTTGCTTGGAGACCTGCTGTATATTCTTGCTTTAATCTTTCTTCCAAAGTCTAGCTCTAGTACTTCTAATACAGCTGGAAAACTAGAAAATAGTCTGCGTTTCAAAACTTGCGTAGGAGGAAAAAGGACGTGTAGGGAAAAAACAACCAACCACCAAAACAAAAGTCCCAACCCAGCCCCCTGGGGACTTGGAGCCAACAGGAATTTTTTTTTGTGCTGGGAAAGTAGTGCTTGACTCCGGGCACCAACTGAATGACATGCTTCTCTCGCAAGGCAAGGGTGTTTTCTTTTCCCAGCCGAGAATGGGAATTATGAGAACCATGACAATGCCTGGTTATATTGTTTCTGAGAAGAGAGCTCCTCTGTGGTTGATCTGACTAGAAACCACTATGAGAACATTAGGGTTTGTTTTACTCCTCAGTCATTCTCCAGCTATTTCTCTTTTCTGTCTGTCTCTTTCTGTTTTTCTCTGTTTCCTTTCTGTCTTCAACTCATCTCTCTTTAACTTTTTTCCCTCATCTCTGGCAGTTTTATTTTTGCAATAAGGCTGTACCTGGAGTTAAGTTTGCTTCCATGAGCAGATAGCACTAAGCTGTCTGCTGTTCAAATGTTCTCTGCTGTTCATGCTGTTCTCACAGGCATTAATCCAGGAACGTTATTTGCTTGCTACAGTGGGACACCGCAATGCCAAAGATGTTTTGTCCAATTTCCACCTCCAGGCTTTTATTTTGACGTGAGAAAAAAAAAAGGACATTGTTACTATTCAGAACAATAATTCATCATCTGTTTTATATGAATGTGGATAATAGAGCTGGAATTAAGGAAATGTCATCTGCAATATGCCCAGAATTCTGAATGAGAGGGATTCCCAAACAAACTTCTTCCAAAGTCGCATTTCAGATGTGCAGCTTCCACCAGTAGGACCTCTGGCAAGGCTGGCAAGAGCATGACTGCAAATGCAGGGCGTTTGGAAGCAACTCTCGCTGCCTGGCAGCACGCAGATGTCTGAACCTCAGATTTGTGCCTCAGCAAGACAGATAGATCAGGGAAGCTAACCAGGAGAACCATGTTAAACTCTGAACTGGAGATTTTAATCCCTTGAAGATCAAGGGCCAAAGTATGACCTAAACCTAAATTCTGCTCTGGTGTATAACCAGAGTAAGTGCTCTGGAGCTCAGACTGACAGACTAATGTTTCAAATGCTTTATAAAATGTGGCATTATCTTGTTAAAAAAAACAAAAACCAAAGCACAAGTACTTCTAACCTACCCCAGTTCAGCAGGAGACCATCCCCTACACCCATTTTGCTGCTATCTATCCTCTAGCAGTACCAACAAGACAAGAATATGAAAACTTCCACCACTCAGCGAGAAGCATGACATGTCCTCAGATAATCCCTCGTGGGGCTGGGTGGTGGAATCAGCGCCGGGCTCTGTCATCAGGGCTCCCGGGTTGGTCAGGAGGACGTGTTTGTTCCCAACCACCCTTCGCTGAGTCCCAAGATGAATGGCTCCAGACTGACCACTACAATTGCACGGTAGTCTCAGGAGAGAAGCTATTTAAGCTAAGGGACAGCACTGGAACAAGAACAAATGTGTCTAAACTGGACATAATTGCATTCACGCTGGTTATTAAAAGAAGGTTCCTAATAAAGTTTTTGAAGAGCAGCCAAAAGCATTAAAGGGGCAAAGAAAACCCCCACCCCCTAATTATTTTTAAAATAGAACTTGTCACATTTTCTGGATGAGTTATTGATGTTGGTCTGCAGAGGAGTCAATAGTCTCAGCAGTCCTTTAACCTGCTTTCCTGTGATCAAGGGGTCTCTCGGTAATTTAGAGCCATCTTATCCCCGCAAGGCATTGCTCTCTGCTGGGCTGATGCTGCTCTGCTGAGATCACACTGAGGTCTGCTCTCCAAAACAAGAGCAGAAACGGCAGCCTCCCATATGCATGGTGATGTGGGAGAGGTGCCTCTCTGATTAATTTAGCATTGAACCTCTTCCTCTCAAATTGAGGTGTGTGAAAATTAATGTGCTCTGTGCCAATATTGGTTTCGTTGCAGAAAATTGCCCCTAAAAATCACCTCCCCAGCATATGGAAACAGACTCCCCAAACCAAGATATCAAAATGAATCATATGCTTGAAAATCTCCCTCTTCCCTCAGTCACAAAAGGAGGATGGCAATACTTACATGCCTCTGGGAAGCCCTTTGGATAAGAAAATCCTATCCACATGCAACATATTCTCCAGAAAGAGCATTATTTGCCTAGTGATTCGCTTTTATTGTTCTGGTATTAAAAAAGAAAAAAAAATCTCTACACAAATTTTGGAGCACTACACAGAGTTTATTTTGAAAAATAAATCAAAGAATGTTTTTTTTTTTTTTTTTTTTTTCATCTCTGAGCCAGATGGAAAGAACAAACAAATGTATTCCATCCTAAGAAAGGAAACACATGAGAACTTTCAAAAAAAATTTAGCCAAGTACTTTTTTTTTTTTATTAACCAACATGGAAAAAAATGAGGTGGAGATGATAAATGAACAAATGGACTCTGGTTTTAGGAAGGCCTAGTTTCTAGGGAACAAGGATCTTGTCCATCAGGCACAATGCTTTTTAGCCTATAAATACCCAAACTACCTTTGTGTGAACATTGGGTACACACCAGGAGCTGTATGGCTGCCTCCTTGTCTCACTCCTAGCTGGGCCATGGGCGAAACAAGGTGTCCCACTGTTATTCTGGTTCTGTAAAGGCTCAGCAGTGACTCCACCATGGTTTTCCAGTACTTAAAGGGTGGCTAGAAGGAGGATGGAGGCCCTTTCTTCCCAAGGAGGAGCCACATGGAGAGTACAAGTTGCTCTGGGAGAGGTTTCTTGATATAAAAATTTTTTCCAAGTGAGAACAATCAGTCACTGGAACAACCTCCCCGGGGACGTGGTAGAGTTCCCATCACTGGAGGTTTTCAAGACGTGGTTGGACAGGTCCCTTCCAGCCTGAGCTGTTGTATGTCCCGGGCTTGAGGCATTGCCAGGTGAAGGTGGCTGTGTCCCACTGCTGCTCCTTACCAGCAGATGAGGAGTGAGCTTGGATGCAGCACACATCCTGCTCCTGGCGCAGCCTGGTGCTCACAGAGGAGCAAATATCCCCAGGCGCACAGAGACCTCTGCAGAATGGGGGTGGGAAGAAAAGCAAAGCAAATCTGGAGGCTGGGGCCGGAGACATTTTGTTCCCTTTGGATGCTACATTTGCCTGAGATGCTGTGCTTCTAACCAAGGAAGCTGCACTGAAGAAAAACAGTTTTGTTTTCTCACAAGAGGATCAGATCGGCCCCCTCAGCAGCCTTTCCCCTACTGGCTGCGGAGCTGTTTCCTTTGACAGCCAGCGTCCGTGCTCCAACCGGCTCCTCTCCTTGCCAGTGAGCAGAGACCAATTCCTGCTACTTGCTAAAAACAGAGGAGCCATCTGCCAAGAACAGAAAATTAAAAGAGGAGGTCAGCTGCTTGAGAGAGAGGGAAGTAGCAGGATCAGATTAGCTGTTACAAACAGCCCGTTTAAAGCAGACACGATAATGGCTCATCTAAGGATGGGTCCTGCTCAACGGAGGTCAAGGCACCATTCATGCAGGGGCCCTTCTTGTTGCCTTCTTCCATCAGGACAGGGAACTGCTAGAGGAAGCTCAGATGCGTTTTGTCTTGTTCAGCTTCAAAACCAAGTCTTTAGCATCTAATGTACTGCAGGAGCAATGCACTAAAATTGCAACTAAGGGATAAAATGGCCACAGTCATGCTTGGAACTAGGAGGGTGTAAGTGAGAAGAAAGGCTTTAATTCAAATAATGTGCACCAACTTGATTTTTAATGCCTATGAATGCTTCTGGCTGTTTGTAGACACAGCTCTCAGTGTGTCTCTTGGTTACAAAAGCACGCGCAGGAGTAAACACCATTCGGGTCTACATTTCCACTTAGTGCTTCCTTTATTGGAACAACTGCAGGTGTTATTTATAGACATCGAAGAGGATGAAAGTTTTGAGATTTATAAGCTCCAATCAGCTGAAGGTGATTCAAAATAAATTAATGAAATGAGTCAGAAATGAACTTAAGAGATCCAGCACTGGATGTAAATCACAAATGATTTTGCACCCCCTCTGCCTTCCTCTCCCTTTCCTGCAACACTCAGAGTGCTTGCCAGGGGATATGAACTTGCATTTAGTTCGATGTAAAATGAGAAAAAGAACGATGGAAATGTGTACTCAGTATGCCAAGTTACAGTACTTGCGCATAAGAAGAAAAGCCAAAACTCTAGCTGGGACAAAATGATTTCCTATCACTTAAAACTTTCCATACAACCTGCGCTATCACTCAAACCATACAGAAAGCAGATTTAACAGGGATGTTTTCCAGACCCCATGTGGCAGCTCTGACTTTTGTGACGATTTCTTGGCCCTTTCTGGTGTCCTGCTTGCATCCTTGCCAATCTCTTCTGTCTGTGACAGGTTCCTGAGCTGCCTTAACGCTCTCCCAGTTCTCCCAGTGATTTCAATCTTTGTTGCCATTTGACACCTCCATTTCCCTCTTGCAGGATCACCGGGTCAGAAGGATGGTCTGTCTCAGCCCTCCTGGCTGCTCAAGCCAGATTTTAAGGCTGACTGAATGCACTAGGCATGCAAATGTGGCATCCATCTCCAGCCAGTTTTGACTAACAGCTACAGTCTTTGCTTCAAATACACAAACAGAGAGTTTAGAGCAGGCACATTTTGTTTCTCAGTTAGAGGTGGATAATTAGAGCATTATTATAGATAATTACAACCCAGCATTGAAATTCACTTTGAAATAAGTATTTAATTTATAAACATGTTGCATTTTTAAACTGCCCTAGTTCAATGGTTATTTCCATGCGAAGACCACCCAACTGCCTGTGATTTAGCTTAGCTGCTATGCTAGATTTCAACAAGCTAAGCAGCTCTGGCTGATGAACAGCCATTACTGTAACCTTGCAGTGCAGCTATGGCTGTTGATCTGCACAGAAAACCTCTTTAGAAGGAGTGGAGGGCATGAGGTGACTCTTGGATTACCCTATCTTGAAACATACCATCACTCCTATTGCTCAAGGAAGAGAAGGATGATATCAGGGTGAGAAAACGGTTTATCTGGGACTTACACAGAGGTTTGTCGTGAACTTCTTGGGTGGATATAGGTCCATCACAACAGTAAAAAGCATAAAGAGCTTCATCTAACATGGTAGATGCTCAGAGGGGCTTATTTTACCTAAATGCACCAACATCCAAAATGAAGATGGAGGTGCTCTCTAATCCAGTGTAGTTCTGCAAAGCTTCATTCACCATGGTTTGTGAGGCTCTCTGAGCATGCAAAGTAATAGTTTTGGACCTCGTTATCCAAAAATAACAGCTTAACATAATCTCCATAGACATTGTACAATATATATGTAAACACTACAGCATGCATCTACACACAGCTCCTAGAGCCAACATGACAGGGCGTTTGGCATGAAACATGATGAGAAAGCCAACAGAAAAGCCTCGGGAAAAGCAGTGCATCTCAAGAAAGGCCTTGCCTCCAAGATGGAGACACATGGTCTGTGCAGCTGCAATACACAGACCTTTCACTTTTAATTATATATGTGCAATTTTCATTTTGTTCCTGTCTCGCATCTAGTATATGCCACAGGACAGATTCCCAAATGCAACATTTTGTGCATTTTCTTTAAGTAAATTGTACTTTAAAAGTCGTTCTCTCCCCACCCTCACCCCCCAAAAAAAATGAACACTGGAGGGAGTGTGGGATTTCGGAAAGCAGCAGCCTTTAATTGGATGTTCTTAGGAGCAATATTTGAAAATCTGAAGTACAAAACCTTGTCTCCTTCCAACAGAGCTGGAATATTTCAACAAACTCATCTGCATTCAGCCAAGGTAAACGGCAGGTCAGGAGGCAAAGGAAAAACAACTCTCCAGCAGAAGAAGCCAAAACAACTTCCCTTGTGGTATAGAGTGTGGCCATACGAAGAGCATAGAAACTGTGAACCAAAACCAGGGTTTCTGCTAATGAACTTCAACGTGTCGCTAATTTTTTTAGTTTCTGATAAGCAGCACTGCTGCCTAGACAACGGCTCATGGGACTGTGGAGGAAACTGTCTGGCTGATGATATCATCTCATTTAGCCACAGTGCTTTCTGTTTGTAGCATATTTTATTTTCTAGTTTGTTTGGGAGAGAAGTACTGGTCCAAGAAAATAGAGAGATCAATTTACAAAGTACTTTGGAGAAATGCAAGACTTTTCTGAGTATGGCATGTTTTTATTACCAAATTTTGAAATCTATCTTGAAAAGAAACATATTTTATTTAGTATGTGCAGCTCTTTTGTTTCTGTTTCCATAAAATCCTTCCCCTGGCCTTGACTTACAATGTGGGTAGCACCTATTAGGGCAGGATTCCTCGCAAAGAGGACGAAGGAATGAAAACATTTCAACTTTTGTAGCATTTCCTCATGAGTGAAAGAAGGCTGGAAGGTAGGCAGGAAGGCAAGAAAGAAGGAAGGAAAAAACTTTTATTAACATGGTCTTTGCGGAGTACCCTGATGGAACACTGACTGAAATCAGAGCTACAATGAGTATCTAGTCCTTAGTCAACTTAGTTGTTACACACGCAGACTAGATTGCGTAAAATAAGAAAAACACTACCTAAAATCTGTTTAAAAAGTTATTTGTCCAGAACAAGTCATCTGGGAAAGTACAAATATTTCTACCTGGAAAAATATTTCTCTATAGCTGAACTAGGCCTGGTAGCAAACCTTAATGATTTATTAGTACCTTATTGTTTTCTTTGGCCCCTGTGCACTATATTTATATAAAAAAAAAGTCAGTAAAAAAGAGAACAATTGTAAAAAGCAAATATTTTGTACAAAAATACAAAGTTTTAAAAGCTCTTAAAAGTATATTCCATATTATTGATAAGAGTTGGACTATATATATATATTTATATAAATCTATATATTCGTGTATCTGTATAATTTTCCTACATTTGGGATTTTAGCGAATGAAACATACTGTGTACACAGTTGCTTTATATGTTTTTCTATAGATGAGTGGCCAACAGTCTTACTCAGATTGACAGAATGTCTTCTTCCAGAAGACAAAAGTTGCTTATGTATGTGGTTACTGGTTGGGAAGAAAATCTATAACAGAATTAGTCCAACAGTATTTCCTGATGCTGTGGGTAGAAAGGCCTCAAACAATTGTAGGATGCTGAAGAAGAATTGCTGCTGAATTCCTTTATGCATTTAAACCAGTTTTCAGTGCTTGCTTTTGTTTTGTTTTGTTTTCAATTTTTGTAGGCAATGTTGCTCTCTCCCTGGATTTTCTTTTTCTTGAAGTAAATTTCCATAATACGTAGGTATCTGTAAAGTCACAGCCTGTTACGCTCCAAATATTTGCCCTACAGTACGAGAGAAAAAAGAAAAACAGAAAAAGAAAAAAATCACATAAAAAGCTTGTGAAGATTAAACACATTTCTGAAAAGAAAGCTTACTGAGATCAAGGTATGTTAAAAATTTAAGTGGACTCATATGCAGTATCTGTAAATCCTGGAGGATAAATATTTGTAAACGATGAAGTTTTGCTAAAATAACAAATGTATGTAGGGAGATGAGGACACATTATGTTGTTACTTACATACAGTCCTTCACTCTGGACACTCAAACAGGGTTATACACGCACAAAGCTTGTTCAGCACTTTGTTTTGTTTTGCTTTAGGGGGATGTTTTTGTGGATGGGATGTATTTTTGGCAGTAGTTGACATTTCCATCTACCTTCACTGAAATTCAGCCTACACATTTGCAACCGGAGCAGCCACGCACTCTTGGCAAAGCAATGTTACACCAGGCTGTACGTAGGCGATAACATCTAAGCAGAGCGCCACCCTGAACACAGTTACCACCTCGCTCTATGATGGCAGGGCTGGGCTCTAAGCAGCCACGCGAACCACCTGCGCTCTGCCGTTTGCAGAAATGCCTGTACATCCAGAAAGAGAACCCCTGTGGCAACCACCTGAGTGACTGCTTGGACACATTGGCCATTTATGAGCCCTCCACTCCAATGGCCATTATTTGCAACAGAGCAGTTGCTCACGCCACTTGGACCGAGCCTCTCTGCACTATGAGACATCTCCTGGCAGCATTGCTGGTGGGAATTTTAAGACCTCCTTAGCAGTCACCAAGTGCTTTGTGTTGCACAAACTCTCAAAACAGAGCCTATTTGTTTTTTGAAGGCTGCTTTCTGGGCCACCCTAATGGCCAGCTTTCCCCCCTGATTAGCCACTGAGTTTATAAAAACAGCTCCCATTGTGGCCAGGGTCTGGAACACGTGTCAAACTGTGCCTGAAATTTTAGGCACATTTCAAGTCTGCAGGAGATGGCCAAAATATAGAACATGCCATGCCTGCAGTCAGTCTGGAGGCTGCTTTTCCAGAGTGCGATTAATCCATCATCCACGTTACACAAAGTATTAGCGCTGCCATTGCAATGAGCTTAATGCCTGGATCATATCCCCACTACCTGTGCAAAATTGACTTGAATTTGGCCTGCTATGGGTAGGGTGAAATAACTGAACCAAGTGCCTGGCTTACCTTTGTCCATGTCTTTTTCACAAATGAAATTGTTAACATCTTCACAGTAGAAATCATTCCAGAGCCCAGCATAGATTAGCCCAGCACAATCTTCTCCTGGCCCATGCCCATGGCTCCAGTTATCAGGTTGCCCGTTTTTCCAGTTTCTTTCAACAAAAAAAGGCAATAGATATTATTGCACAATGCGGCACACATGACAGTTTTTCAACCACATGAAATTAACAAAAACATCATGAGATCTGTTCTGAACGGGAAATACACATTGAGACAAACAATACATGACTCTTGTTGAAAATGGAAAACAGATGTATAACAGAGAAGGGAATCTATTCGGCCTCGGGCTGCCAAAACTCAAAGACCTAAAATTAGACCGATGAACTTTATTTTAGTTTCTGAATGTACATGCACATACAGTGGGAGTGTGCTCTGTGCTCCGCGTGCATCGTTCCAAACCTGCAAAGCCTGTGCACTTCATTCCTGCCAGCAGACGGTACTGTGACAAGCCGGCTTGCAAGCACTGCAAACCATGGCAGCACGGTGCCTTCTTCAATGTCTGCACCGAGATGGGCCTCTCAGGAGGCACAGCAAGGATTTATTTGTTCTACGGATTGGTGTTTCAACAGGAAGTGAACTCTTGAGCTTATAAAGAGTGTACAAAATATGTATCTACGTGTCTTTTGAGATTATTAGCCTTGATGGTGAAACTTAACCCAGCATGTAAAGACCTTACAGCAAGTGCCTCCTCATCCTGTTTTTGTTTGACAAGTGAGAAACACTTCCAGCCTTGGGACTTAAAAGCTCCATTTTCCTGAAGGAACAGGTTGTTGACTGGAGCTTGTGATTGCTGGCTGATATGGTCCATGCTCAGCTAGAAAACATGCCTGCCTGACACATAGCATCTTACCTGGTACCTGGGAGGACACATGGCTTTCCAGAAATAATGAAATACTTTGAAAATCAGTAACTGACAGCTCTGAGTTTATTACAGGGCACCTAAAACCATGGGGTGGTGGAAATCTGTTGAAAGCAGTGGCTGAAGTGGAAATTGGACACAGTGCTGCCATAAAGAGGAAGAAAAATGAAAACAGGGAGGGAGAAAAAGGGAAAAATATTATGGCTCATTTGAAATGCATCTGACTTTTTCCATTTTTCTCATCTAAATGAACACCAATGAAATCACAGCTAATCATTTCGTAACATCTGACAGAGTGAGCCTGTTTTTCTGCTGCACAGCATGCTCAGATCTGTAAACTCTTCAGTCCGCTCCTCGGTATTAAAAATTTGGGTGGTTGCAATCTGTTCCATTTAGGACAAATTAGGTGTAGCCCTAGGATTCCTGGAGAGCTGCCAATTCAGTTCTCAGATGGCCAAAGCTTAGACACGCTAATTTCATGCATTTTCCTTATGTTTAATGCTTTCCACTTGGATTTGGGCTTTATCTGAAAGCTGGTCATTTTCTATCAGAACGAGCACTCTATTTATAGCCAGTTGTAATGCAAATAAGGAAAAATCAAACCAAGACAGAAAAAAGTCTGTGCTTTCCATCTCAACTTTGTAATAAAAGTCAGGAGCAAATGTTTTGGCAAGAAACACAGTGCTGTGTAGTTATGTGATTCTTTCATTCAGTGTTCAGTTTTCCTCCTGGCAAGGAAATAAAGCTGTGTGCATGGAGAAGGCAGAGAGAAAAAAACCAGTTCAACAGCATCCTCAGTGAAGAATTATTTCATTGGCATCTACAAAGCTCTGGATCCACTGTATAATTTCTAGATGCTGTTTTTAGAAGTGTCAGCAAGAATGGTAGCATCTGCAGAAAATAAACACTATTGTTTTTATTTACGTACGTGTAATCTGGTAAGGATCCATCCAGCCATCTCCATTCATTTTCCTTCTCTGAATCTGTAAGTCCAATCCAGAAGCTGCCTTTCCCTGAAATCTGCCTTTTTATCCATTGCTGTGGAAGGAAGATCTTAGTCCATAACATGCAAACACAACAGTCTTTGGAGCTAATAAGATACTCTGGCTTCATGAGCATCTTTGCTATCAGAGTAGGAATGGCCAGAGGAATTTTTCTAAGCTGAAGGTAGGTTTCAGGAGTTTGCCTTGTGACCCGCTGCCTAGAATCCATAGTGCTACCTGCAGGTGCAGTAGAGAGGGCTAATCATCAAAATTAGATTGACATAAAGTCACAGCCTACATCTTATAGCTATAAATTGAAACAAACAAACAAACAAACAAAAAAAAACCAACAAAACCACCAAAAACCCCACACAGTAAGCAATTGTATCTTGACATTCCCGCTGCCACACAGCCACTGAATAATTATGTTGAACAGTACTAAAAGTACAGCTAGATTTATATAGTTATATTAAAAACACTTGTGTCACCGAAGTCTTAGGCTGCATATATTAAAAGGGAATTTAAAAATAAATTATTTTCAACACTGCAGACCTCCCCCCCATTTTGGATGATATGCAAGGCGTACTGGACTGCATCTCCAAAGGTTCAAACCTCCAATTCTCACCAGCCTTTCTGTGTGCTCTGTTCCCACCACCTTCAGGTTGAGTTGCTCTGCTCACACTGTCCTTCTGCACATGGAATAACTGCTGAGCAGGCAGAAGGTGGATAAAATGATAACTGGAGTCAACCACTGTGTCTCCTTCACTATATGAATTCATGATGCTTTCAGCTTCCCACTTGCCCTGTGGCTTCCACATGTTAAATAATCTCAGACTCTCCTTGAGAAACAGAAACAAAACCTAGTTACCTGTTCTTCTTTGTTGTTTATGATAACCAAATGTGATGCCTTCTCTTCACAGAATAACTTTGCCTCGTCGAAGATTTCTCTTTCAATTGAAAAGTAGTAGCACTTTTCTGTATAGTTCTTCCAATGAGGAGAACAACCTATGATGTGAATTTTTCTGCGTTAAACCAGTTACTGAAATCAATGAGCTAGTGGTAATTTTCTGCATTTGGCCAATAATAAATAGAGGATCCCACACCCACCTACAATGTGCTGCCATATAAAATACTTAGATATTTGAGAATTTATTTACCAAGGTCCTGACACTGTGAAATCAAGGTTAAACTGTGTGGTCAAGGTGATTATTTATTACTCATACAACTGATTTTTCTTTAGCTGTAAATATTAACTTAGATTCAGGTCATGCGTCTGAAGATCAACAAGCATAGCTTCATTTGACAGGGCTCTTTATGACAAATCTCAAAGATTGAGTCTAATGTAGCAGAGGTTATTTGAACCAGTAACTTTGGTGTGCACCCTCTGCTAGATATATTTGGATCTCAGTAAAAGATACACGCGGTGTTTCGATCGCTTACCGTTAGCCTCAGGCACCGACGTAGGTTCACTCTGTAGTGCCATTGGCATCCCGGGACCTGGTGGCCCTGGTGGGCCAGGTGGGCCCTTTGGGCCAGGCAGCCCAGGGACTCCAGGTAGCCCAGGTAGTCCTCGAGGTCCTGGTACTCCTGGCTCTCCCACAGTTCCTTGTAGGCCTTGAAATCCTGGTGGGCCTTGTGGCCCAGGTGGACCATCTTTGCCTTGTGGCCCTGGTGGCCCTGGGTCTCCGCTTGGTCCAGGCAGACCCGTCTTGCCAGGAGAACCTCTCTGACCTTTGGAGCCCGGTGATCCTCTTGAACCTTTCCCTCCTTTTTCTCCTGGTGGCCCAATTGGCCCAGGTGGACCCTTTTCACCTGCAGGTCCTGGTGGTCCAGGCTCTCCTTTTTCTCCTTTTTGTCCTTTTAGGCCAGCAGGGCCAAGAGGGCCTTGTGGGCCTCTGTCACCTTTAGGTCCCCTTGGACCAGGAGGGCCTGAAATAATGTAAGCAGTCAAAGTGGGGATACAGACAGACAACAAAACAAAAAGGCCATTCGGGGTTCTTGCTTAATATACCTCAGACCAGCGACACTGGACATGCAGCACTGTGAAAACTGGGCTAACACCTACTTTGAACAGTACTTGTAAAAATACATCTGCTTCTCAGGCATTATACACAATTTCTCTTTCCTAAGCCTACATGAAATACAAGATTCAGAAGAAAATCATCTGATGCACCTTGTCCTGTGAACCGGACAGTGCCGTGATGCCCCAGGTGACCAGCTGAGGTGCCAGTCCCTACAACACATGCTCTGTGCTGGTTATTCATGCAGTACTGTGTGTTGATGCTCCCATTCTCCTATTCCGCTACACTCCTTTTTCCTCCTTCCTCTCTTAGACTACAGGACTACAGCAACACTCCTGTAACGCCTTCTTTCTTACTCTGTCACTAACGGGTTGTCAAAAAGAGACAAAAAAGATGGAAAGTGTGCAATAGGACAGCTATGGGAAAGGCTAGTACTATTCATTAGTTTGCAGGTTATAACAGGAAACAGAACAATACACATGGTAGGAAATGGTAATATTGTGGCAGTTTTCATTTATAAACAACAAAATAATTCTGGATTCTATTCATGGATGAGTAAATACTTTGCATATACATACATATTTTCCCCAACTCAACATCATTTAAACTCCTTCAGAGACAAATTCTTCCACTAGAGTCACTTAGGCCTGGTTTAAATGAAAAAGCTTAAGGGTACTGACTTGCAATCTTGGCTCTAATTCAGGCGTAGTCTATTTGGAACAGCAAATTTTTGTTTATGATTAGAATTTTAAGCCTGGCTGGTTCCCATCAGGTTGGCAATATGAGCGATCTTTTCATTTAGCTGGGAGAAACCTCCTAAACTTGATGCTATTTATTTCTGAAGGAAATAAAGTATCCCAGGATTCAAAACTAAGCAAAGGAGGATGTTTTCTGGCAGACTAACAACTGGCTTAAAGTAAAATAGCAACTTGTTTTTCAGTAAGGGTGGACCTTTCTGGGAATAGTCCAATATATATTTTTAAGCCATTTCCTCCTTAGCAGGGATTGGTTTTTTGAGGTTCCACACCTTCACTGGCTTATTTTAGAAAGTAAATGAAAAGCAGATCCATGCAGTCAGTCAGAAAAAAAAATTTGCTAAGTCAGAACCTTCTTTTATAACATCCCCATTCTAGGTATGTAAAGAAGTCATACGAAAATTAGTAAGGAAAATTCAGGCTACATATAAACTTCCAAAATTGAGTATTAGATAATGGAAAACCCCAGGACTGGGTACCAACATGCACTAACTTCCACAGAACTAATGTATTGCAAACAAGAATTCATCAAAGACTGTTATGGTCATCACTAGAGAACCTGCATACCTTGTAGGATAGTGAAGTTCTTGATGAGCTGGCCGTGTTTGGAATCTACCAGCTTCATTTCTTCCATGATTACTGACAAATTGGCAACTTCAACATCTAACCTTGACCTCATCAAATCCTGTTGCATCTTCAGAGATGCAGAGTCTAAACGAATATTGGCTAGTGTGCTGTTCATAAAAATCAGCTCATCTGAATGTTTACTTAAGGTGTCTGTACATGTTGTCCTGACCTCATTGAGATTGCTGGTCAGTGTCCGTAGATGATGAGCAGTGTAGCTGATGTTACTAATGATATTAACTATATCAGTCTCAAAGACCTGGAACCTCTCTTCTAGCTGGTTGAATTTGGCAGAAGTTCTGTTTTCATATTCTTTATGCTGTTCCTGGAGATCCTTCAGATTTTGTTCGTTGGCTTGGGCAATTGTGGTGATGTTCTCCATTTGCCCGCTGAAAGAGCTGAGCTGATTGTTCATGTCTTCAAGTGTATCATTGTTAGCTTTTGCCAATGCTGAGTTGTTGGCAGCCAAAGTCTGTAAATTTTGTACTTTTTCCTTAAGCCAGTCAGTGTCCTTCCGGGCCTGAAGGACAACCTGCTGCAGATTTTGAAAGTCATTCTTTATTCTTAGAATAGCCAAACTCGTATCTTCCATTGACTTCTGTAGGACACCGATAAGATTTCTTTGCTGTATTTGTGTCAGGTTTAAGTTGTTGAGGTTCATGATGACCACATTATGAGAATGCACTTGGTTTTGCAAATTTGTTTGGATATCGCTTGTGTCTTGTTGAAGATTGTTGATATAGCCAGTATATGCCTGAAGAGTCTTATTGACACTGATGATCATGAAAGAGTTACTATCTAAGGCACTTCTCATTTGGCTCTGTCTATCATCTAGCACATTTCCAGACTCTTGCAGCTTCTCCAGTGTATCTTTGTTTCTGGTAGTTTTCTCTGCAATGTCATGCAGCTGCTGACGAAGAGCCAGAATGTCAGATCTGAAGCTAGACAGTTCAGTGTTAGTATTCATGGCTTTTTGTCCAGCTTGGTCATCTGTTGTACAGGAAAAAAAAAAAAAAAAAAAAAAAAAGAAAAGCTTTAGGATGAGTTTTTTAAAACACAGTATTAAAAATTACAATATATTTTAAGTACAGTAGGGCTGTCCAACGTTCTGTCAATAGAACTTCTACAATATATTTTCCAGACAAAAAAAAACACTAAACAAAGTTTTGTCACTAGACAGAGTAGAAGTCAAATAGACGAAGACCTTGTGTGTTGCTGAGGAGAGCAAAATGGTGATTCTATTGTCATATATGGGAAAACCTACTCTTAGAAACTATGATGAATATACACAGTCACACAGTGCTTGCATTTTGAATGAAAACTGAATGGTAAACAGAATTCAAAATACTAAAGAGGGATCAGAAGGTTTATGTTTTGAAGTTACAGCTGGCTTTTGCTGAAACCTCAGAAGTAAATTCTAGCACATCATATTTTCTTCCTCCTTCTTCTGCCAGGTGGAGTATCTTCATAGTGATTTAGTACCTATATTTCTTTTTCTTTTCTTTTTTTTTTCTCGTCTTTTTTTTTTTTAAATCTTGGTTTTAGTTTTAAAATAGTTCTAATACCTATTTTAAAACAGTCTGGCTAGAGACAAAAGCTTTGCCAGCAGGGTACTCCAGACATGACAGGATATGGTAAGATTTCCTTTTTTTTTTTTTCTCTCAAACATACCACTATTGCTTCTAATGACGTTTCTTTTGCTGTTATTGTTTCCTCATGTTCTGTGTTTCAGGAAGGCAAAACCCTAATCACTGAGGAACATCTCAGCTCTTGCTTGCACTGCTCTACAGTATTCTTCTGGGAGCTTGTCTGAGTGTGATTAAGCTTTTGAGGCTGCACAGCTCATCATCCAGGACACAGAAACCAAATAAATAAGCAGTCAACACTCACTTTGAGGGAAGATTCCCTTTCTTGACCTCAATCACTTCCCTCTGCTACACACAGTCCATATATTTTTGTACCATCTAAGTATAGCTATACTTGTGAATTACAGTCTGAAGTTCATTATTTCAGATGTCTCCAAGAGAGGGTAGGATGTTTTTCATAAACTATGAATACGGCTCTGTATGGAGCTTTCTCCTGTGTTTGTATGAGTCCTGATGGCTAACAGTAAATGGTGACTTGTGAGGGAGACTTCAGTCTGAAGTGTTTATGGAGCCTTTCATGGATGGACATGTTCCCAAGCACAGTTCCTCTGTCTCGCTCCAGGATCTTCTCAGCTCTGACTCTATGTTTACCTCTCAGTCGCAGCTCAAATTATATTGTGTTCCTCACACAGATCTGACAACTGCCAGGTCCACATACAGCTAATCCCTGAAGGCCTGCCTTTCATTTGCCACATGCTGGTATCCCTCCAACCCTACAACAGTTCTCTTACCTTTATGCCACCCACAAAACTGCCCTGTAACTTTTTTTAATTTCCTCAATAGCAAGTCCACTTAATTGGGAACTGACTGTCCTGAGCATCTCACTGGCCATCCATCCAGCAGTGTGTAAAAATGTCTGGGATGAATTGAATCAAAGGTGCTCCAAGTTGCAATTAATTTAATCAGAAGAAAAAACACAAAAGGTTGCATGTGCTTTAAGGTGTAACGTTTACTTCTATGTATGTATCAGCAAAAGTACATGCCACTGAATTATCCCACGTCTTTGAACTAAATGCAGCGTGTAAATACTTCAGAATACAGGCTTTTTTTCCGAGGAAAAAAGCTGTAAAAATTACAATCAAGCTGCAAGTTAGTCAATTTTAGAAGAGCTACATATCTCAATATATGGTTTATGAAGCTAAACAAAATTTATTTCCATCAGCACATGCATGTATGTGCATATCAATACTTATATAAAAACTAATTATATAAACTCTAAGTCTATGTACCTATAAGTTGATAATAAACAGCTCTGCTGGTTTTCCAGAGAAGTAAGAAAGGTAGAAATGTAAATATAGTGAGTAGAATCCTTACTCATGATCTTTTTCCATCTTCCTGAAATTTGAGAACCATAATAACACTTGAGAGACATGAACTCATAACAACTTCGTGTTTTGAATTCCCTGAGATGATTCAGACACGCTTTATGGAAGTTATCAACTTGCCTCAGACGTAAGAGTTTTGAACAGCTGACTATTTGTGCACCCCTTACAATGGCCATCAGTTTTGAATCTTAAAGGCTAAACCAGCATCAAGATGACTAGATAACAGATATTCATTTTATGCAGAATGCCTTGTTTTGTGGAACAGCTTCTGCTATATTTTGCATTTCTAACTCAGAGAAGACTCTCTCCTGAGGACAACTTTTAAGTGTGTTTTTAAGTATAGATGATTTCAGAGTGATTTCAGTGGGAACTGTAAATACTAAAGTATTCTTAAAATGATGTCCTGGGTAGAGATGGTATTAATTTTACTAAGTGTTTTCCCAAGTACTTGAGAAATTGGAATAGAAGTGCTGTATCTTGTCATAGCCAGAGTTTTTTTCTGACAAATTTCTGGCCACAATCTTCCAGGAGAACATCTCAAAGACAGAATACAAAGGGGCTTTGATAGCATGTAGATTACCTAATTTCTTCAGACCACTCTCCACCTCTGTGAGCTTTTCTGTATATCTTCTGTGGGATGTTTCCAGGCCACCTGTCACATTGTCCATTTTTTCTACAACTAGGGAAAAGAGAACAGTGTGTTATGCAAAGAAGAGAAGTACAATTATGAAAAAAGTCTAGTAAACTATAAAGCAAACCAAAAGAACATCACTAATATAAAACAAAATAAAAGCCTGAAAATTGCCTTGCTTGCACTACACTCTGCTGTTCCGTGAAATGTTGGAGAGATAACTCTTATCTGCTGGTGGAACCCAGCAGCCCTCCAGTTCTTCACTCTGATGACAGCCCCCACACATTTGTTTGCTCAGGAGCAATCTTCCTTATGAATGAGAAAATCCCTCTTTGTGAGTTTTCCTCATGAACCAAGTCTTTTTATGGCACTTCCATGTTTACAAGCACAGTGTTGTGTGGTAAACATAGACTGGTTGGTTGCTAAAGGCTCAGACATGTGAGAAAACTTCCTTTTATTTTGCTATGAGCCATCTCTCCTTGAAGATTTTTTTTTTCTTTCCTGAGCCTTTTAATCATTAAGAATTGCCTCCTGGCTAGCAATCTCTCGTCTGAGATAGCAGTTGGAAGACATAATTATTAAATACGGCTGGGACAAACTTTTAAACATCTTGATAATGGTACAGATCGCTCAAAATGGTCTTGAAAACCTTCTGACTCATTAAGATTGAAATGGTGGCCAGTCAGCAAGTACAGATTTATGGCTTCCGCTGATGAGCTCTTTATTTTGTAATGTCTGAGTCACTGTCTTGTCACTGAGACAATCTGATGATTTGATGGAACTGATATAGAAATGGGAAAAGAGCAACAAATAAAGAGCATGGAGTGGCTTCTAGTGACAAAAGTATGTAGTGAAATGTTTGCAAGGCTAGGAGCTGCCTTCAGCTTCCACACCAAACCTACTCTAACATGCTTTTGCATTCAAACCACAACCAGGGGCACAAACTTCTCATCCCCTGATTATCTGGTGCTTTGGTTACACTGGGAGCAGAACAAATCTGCACCAACCCTGGGAGAGGCTGCATGCAGTATCGTGCCAGCCCTCCCTTCAGACAGAAGAAGGAAGGTGTTTCCCACATTTTTATTTGGCAAAACCAATTCTGTAGGCCCGTGTGGGGTAGGGGATTCCACTAACTCTTTTTGTTTGTGAGGTAATCTGCAGCCATGAAATAGGATCATAGAAGTTTTTGCTATGTAAAGAATTGTTTTTTACTAGAAGTGGAAATTTAGGGAATATTTTGCTACTGTATGAGGAACCACAAGAATCCCGAACCTTTGGAGTTTAATCCACCAATTGCTCCTTCTTCATTAACTTTTGCCCTTGTTTTTCTGACTATGGGTACCACAGATACACAGCAGGCTTCTAATGCTTCCCCAAACCAACAGGACAAACAGCAGACCAAGATTATCTCTGGAGTAACTCTACTGAGGTAAGTGGAGTTGCAACAGAGAAAAATTCTCAAGATTTTCAGAGTGAGCGACCATCCTACAGTGAATTACCTTCCTTCTCCTTTCTGTGCTGCTAACAACCCCAGTAAAAGAGAAGCTCCGTGTGTGCACTAACATAGAGTCAAGGTGCAGATTTCAGTGTCTGAGATGATGGCAGCTGTCCTGCTAATCACCAGGCTGCAACAATGGATTTGCTTTTTCAGGGGGCCATTGCTCAATAACATCTGCTTTAGAAATAATTTTTCCTCCCAGTACAGCACTAAAGTTTCACTTTTCTTCTGCCTATTAAAGGTACTTGTCAAAATACTGTGTGCCATTTTTCCTAAATGAAGCCAGAGCTGATCATCTCTTTGTCCTACCTGACTGTCTTCCAGGCTGGAGCCCAGATCAGCAGAGGTCCTTCAGTTACTCCTCCTACTCCACTGATGCACATATATACGGTGAGCGTGTGGACCATACTTAGTGTTTCTTTCTGGCCAGCTCTAGGCAACTCCTTGTTCAGTCTGCGATGTTCTGCTTTGTTTATGGATAGTCACTGTGAAGGACATGGCTCACTTTGGGCAGTCACAGAGGACCCAGTGAAAGGATCTGGATTTAAAAAGCAGTGCCACTCCAAATGTTTTTGCTGAATCTTTGCCTTGACTACCAATGTCACATTGCCTACGTTAATTCAAATTCAGTGTAATACTCATCTGTTTGCTCCAGTTATGCAGCACACTTGGAGTTGGCAAATGAATATATGTAACAGCAATGACAGGAAAATGTAGTTACTTCCTTTTGCAGTTCAAGTGAGTGACAGCCTGTATTTCAGATCTAAAGTTTGTAAACCAGAGGCTTTATGCTGCCCTATAACAACAAGAATGTTGTCATGGCTGAATGAAATCTAACACTGGAAACTTATATTAAAGTATTGCCCTGAAGAGCCCAAAGCAAATGAAAGTAGTAGAAATCCTATCAATATGTAGTAGCCTGTACTGACAGGTGGTGAGAGTGGATGGAATT
This sequence comes from Cygnus atratus, assembly GCF_013377495.2. Taxonomy (NCBI): domain Eukaryota; kingdom Metazoa; phylum Chordata; class Aves; order Anseriformes; family Anatidae; genus Cygnus; species Cygnus atratus. Next base: position 110,281,452 of record NC_066363.1, on the reverse strand, counting down.
GCAGATACAACAGCATATGGTATTTGCATTGCCACAAAAAAAAAAGAAGAAAAAAAGCCCACACTAAAAAGACTGAAAGTGTTCTGTAGCATGAATGTTCTTTGTGTAAAACAGCCCCAAATTTTGTTGAAGCAGCAATTCAATCAGACGCCTTACTGGTATTATTGACAACTGGCTGTAGCATGTGTGGAAGACCGTGCCAGGACTTTGAGATTGCAAAGGATCACTGTTAAAGGGTCTTTCAGTTCCCAGCACCTTGCAGAAGGTAGCAGCTTTTAATTCTGCTGTGTATCTGGGGACCAGGCAGCAGCCCTGGGTCAGGAGGGGCTGACATGATGCTTAGCAGGAAGATGCTAGTTTAGAGGCTGTAAAGAGAAGGCTGCTCACAAGGCAGTGATTTTTGTCTACATGACATTAGGCTGTTGATGTCTTACCCAGATTAACTGATGTTGAGTGCAGAATTAGTTTTTATCAGGCAAACCATTTCCTTTATTTTAATTGTTTCCCCTCAGACGGCAAGTCTGTATGTATTTGCTTTGTACAGGGGCAGGATCTTAACCTCCACTGTCAAGCAAACTGCAGTCCTGGGGGTCTTGACCTGTCTCCTGCCCAAACTCTCTCCCCAAGCAAGCTGTGACTTATTTACCTTCTTGCAGCCCTTCCTGCTACTGCCCTGTGGGGAGAATGAATACAGGCCCACGGTCAAAGCTGCTTTTGGTGCTCTTGCATTCAAAAACAGTAGCATGGACAGGCATCCTATTATTGGGAATGCCTTTCCCGCCTGGCATTAGCTCCAACCACCAAACTGACCAGCGACTGAAAACTACCAGAAATTCAAACAGAGCATGGTAGCTTCCCTTAATGGAGTGAGTCACAGAAAAACCATTCACCTTAACCTGACACTGCCTGATGCCAGAAAAATTATAGCTTTGTATTTTCACATTTAATTTAAGAAAGTATGTTAAAAAAATTACAGATTCCTTTATTAACGTTTTAAAACAACAATTTAATATTTCTTCTAAAGCAGACTAATAGTAAACTCATTTTTTATTCCTTCATGACCTGGGTATTTAATTCATGTTTTGGTTTCAGGTTTCTCCAACCTACTATGTAATTTTTACCACCAATTTAGAGGTTTGCTCTGTGTTGACTTTGCCTCCCATTGAGTTATTTTTTGTCTGCCATATTTAATCCACTGATTAGTAGTTTTAACGTTTTAAATCACAAAGGATATCTAAATACTATGTAGGAAATGAAAGTTTTAAAGTAGTTTGGGGCTTTATAAACATAAGTGTGGGAGGCAAATTTAATGGAAACTTAGCTAGGAGACTGCAAGAATCCCTGATGCCAGCAGAATTCCTTCTTTCAGTGTAATATTGCAATAAAAAAGACAAGCCAAACTGATGCAGAGGGGAGAGTTCAAGAGCTTTATAAAATTTTATTTTGAGTTTTGTTCTTCCTTTAAGGCCTAATTCCATCCCAACTAAGAAAAATATTGCAGTAATTCCTTTGAATATGTACTATCAGTTGGGGCTTTGTGTAGCTCATGTTTTCCCTGCAAATTAGCACTTTAGGCACTGTGGAGACAAAGCTCTTAAGCTGCAAGGTACAAAGGGTGAAATTAATACCTGACATATGTCTGCTTGCTGCTTTGGAGTTTCTGAAGGGATTCTTTGGACCAAAAAGGACTTTTTTTCAATGTATGCCTTTCTCTTGGAATTCAGGTGGAGTGGTTACCAAGATGTCCTAAGGTCAGTGTAGATGTGCATTACCCACGTTTCTATTTTCCTTTTCCCATTTCTATGGGTGAGGAAATTATTTTGTCCTTACCCTGGATAAATGTGGCTGTAACAGAAAGACTAGTCCCTGGTCAGGCATGAGTAACTAGTCAGAGCAAGAAACAGGTTCAGAACTGAGTGTAGCAAAGAAGGGGCCTCAAGACGAGAGCAAAGCTTGTGGAAAAGACTGTGCTGCAGGCCCATGGAGAAAGAAGCTGGAAAACCGTGGACTGAAATGAAGAAGAGAAACTCCCAAAGAGATTTTTTTGGACAGTTTCCTTATTGCTATTGCTTCCTACACATATAGGAGCAAATGTTTGCCAAAGCGAGATACAGAGCAATGGTCCCTGCAACTTGATGTGCTGTTTCTGATGCCAAGTGAGGTCTGATTCTCCTAGTAAGCCCCAGAACTGACAACCATGTAATAAAACGCTCTTGAGGAAAATTCCGCTAAATCCCAGGCGTTTAGTGTCTGGTTTATAGCCTGGAAAGATCACATCCTTACTCGCTGGAAGCAGAGCTCTGCAGATTTATACCTGCAAAAGGCCTAAGTCTGTCCTCCCCTAGTCAGTATAACCTATCTTATCCTTATAGATCAAGAACAACTTTTCGAATCCTGAAGAATCTTTATCCTCAGAATCTTCCTTTCAGAAACCACTTACACATTCTTCAGGAGAATATCTGAGCAACTATACTGCTTTTTACATTTTATTTTAATTTACCACATTCTGTCTGCTTTATAGTAAAAAAAGAATATATCTATTCTGATAGAATATTTGTTCTTCACATTCTATCATCTCCCTTGTTAAATTTTCCACCTAAACCAAGCAGTTTTCATTTTCTTCCCACTCAAAACTCTAGTGAATCCTCTCAAATAAGTATTTATCCCTTTCTATTTCTACAATTTCCTTTTCTTTCGCTGGCAAAGGACCAGAGATGATGTCAGTTATGCTACGAGCACAGCTGTTAGCGGCACAGGATGCACTGCATGCTCATCACATGAATATTTGACCCAGCTTCTTGGAGGGGTTTTGAAGCTACAACTGAGAGTTGTACTCAAGCAGCTAGTTTAGAGCTAGCTTAGTTTTCTCCACAACATGCTGCAGTGTCCTACTATAATGCTCAAAATAATGTTATTCACTTTCTTTTTCTTTCAAGAACTTCACATCTAATTTATTTAATTTATAGCTGTGACTGCACAACAAGCAGACATTTACATTGATTCATTCATAAGAACATCTAAGTTGCTACTGTTAATTAGTCCCCATTTGGTATGGGAATTTTAAGCTATGCTTTCCAATGTGCTGTACCATGGACTTGTAAAAATCAACTTTCCTTCATTACTGGGTTGCCAAAATGTCAGAATCTTTGAAATTACTGTCAAAAGCTTCTAAGCATCTTTGTTCATCAAAATAATTGTGGGTAACTCAATAAATTGGCATCTCTTGCTTCAATCTTTCTTCCAGATTTTTCAAAGTAATATTGATCCTACACTTTATTCCTGTGATAAATATTCCTGGTTCTCCCACTAAGAAGGACATTTGCTCCGGAAAGGTGCTGATACATGTAAAAGGGCTCAATGAAATTAAGGCTACTCCTTCATGGTGGAAGGACAATCAATTTGTTCTAACTTTTTTCCTCTTTTCAAATTTCTAATCTAATTTGAAAACTTCACAATTGTTTGAAAATGAAAATATAAGGCTGAGGTTTGTTGCCATGTGTGTACAACAAACCACATTGCCAAAGGTGAATATTTAAGGTGAAAACGTGATAAATTGCTTATCTAGTACATGGAAATGCTCTTGGATGCTTGACTGAACGAGAAATATTGCGCTCAATTCATACATACCTTTATATCCCAGAATGGCTACTGTAATTGTTAACAGGGCACATAAAATATATAATAAGATGATGGAAAACTTCAGTGCCCAGTTATTTTTACACTTGGTACATTGAGTCCCCTCCTGAATACCTGCAAAAGAAGATTTAAAGAATTTTAAAACAAGGGAAAAGGACACATTGCTGGTTTTATGTTCCCTTTTCCTCTCCTCCGTGTTCTAACAAACAAAATATTTATGTAAGCAGATGATAAATGGGTGTCTCTGCCTAGCCTTCCAGGATAACCTCCGCAGTGGTTAAAGCATCAGCTCTGTGATACAGTCACTTTGGGTTTTAGGCTGTGGAAAAGAAGTAGGTTCTTTGCTGGAAAAACTGGAGCTTTCCTGGGAGACTGGACTATTTTTCAACTCTGTTAACAAGACTGTGATGAGCTTTGGAAGTCAAATGTTTATCAGCATATCCTCTGTCAGGCATCACACCATGGCAGCTCTTTCTCAGCATTCAGTCAGCCAGCAGAGGCAACATGAGACAGTAGATGCTCTGGCAGAAGGAAAATACAGAAATAAAATAGCATTGTGGAAGTGTGATAGGGGTAAAGACCCTGCCTTGCAACCATTAAAACAAATGCCTGCTGTGTGAACACCTTCTTTCCATAATGAGATTTATTTTGATTTTTTTCATTTTTATTTTTATTTTTGGAGAGTGCTATTTTCAAAGAGAACAAGGACTGTTACGCTGGTAAAGCTACTGGCAGATCCATACCAGCAGAAGAATGCTGGTGAATTTTCCCTTGTAGACATGGTTAAGAAAAAGGGCCTCAAACCAAGGACAGAAAACAAACCCTTACTATTCTAAATTCGAGCTTTTTGCAGAATGTTTTGATATCTTTAAGTATATCATGGAGCTAATACTCCTCTTTTCTTAATGTATTCCTCAGGAACAGGTTGAGAGTTTTGGAGGCATTAAGTTACCAAGAAATTCGGGAGAAACATGAATGTGTAAAAACATGCAAAATGCACTGAAATGAAAGGGCTGGATTTATTCCTCCTTATGACATGCATTAATAGGCCAGGATAAATGCAGCTCTCTGTGTCTGTCAAAATATGCATCTCTTTGATATTTTACTCTATTTGTGAACTATTAGGGGAGTCCCACAGGAAAGCTTTAAGTTCTAATAAATTCTGTGTACCAGATTACTTAACTAATCAAGACTTGCTCTGTAGCTTTTTATGAGTAACTTATATTTCCCCCGAGGCCTAGCCCACAGCTGATTTTACTTTTCCCAGCTCATGCCCCTCTGCAGAGCTGTTTTTATTTTGTGTTTCTTAAGAGAAAAGCACAGGCCTCTTACCCTCGGCTCACTGAGGACTGGTGACCGACACAGCACGTTAAGTCAACCTATTTCTCTCAAAGAATAGCATCTACTGACTTCCTCGGGCCTGTGGTACGTGAAGGAGGGATGAACAAACTGGAGCAACTCAGGAGGAGGATTTGCGCACGGTTTATTTGACTAGGCCTTTTTCTCAATTCCCTTTGCACATATACTAGCCACGGAAAGGCAGAAATGCCTCTCTCACAGGTCAGCCTGCTTTCCACATTACGTTATCTCATGTTTCCTAAACCTTTCAGCTGTGACGACGCGTTCTGCTGCCATGTGATGAATGCGATGTCATAGGTTTGGGTTACTTGAGGTTTCGGCATAAGGCCAGTTGGGAACAATTGTTTCTCTTTTTCAGGAACGGTAGGGGAAAAGAAGACAAAGCCACAGAGGAGGAACTGGAGGGGAAAAGCTTCACTCCTCCCTGTGAGGCTGAGAAGTAGAGGAGCTGGTGCCCACACGGGCAGTTGGAGAGCCCATTTATCACTGCTTGGACTTGGAAGATTGGTAACTCCTGAAAAAGAAAAGTGAGGAGTCCATAATTTGATAGTCAAGTTTGCTTATGGGTTCTGGTGTGTGATCTGGTTTTCTTTGTCTGGTTGATAGTCTCAAGGACTTTGCAAGTGGGGAAGCTCTGCTTGCTGAAAAAGCTGAAGAAGGAAAGAACGATTTTCTAAAGTTTTGCAGTAAACAAAGTAAAGGAGCACGATTTTGCTGTTAGATGGTACTAATGGGCTTATTGAGGGCTGTGTACTGTTGAATGCAAGGTTCCTCCTCTGAAGGGTTTAAAATTCATATTCCCAAACTCTAAGTCTCTGAACATCCCACATATCAAAAAACACTGGAAGCTTGCAGCACAAAGCACATCAGATTCACCTTCTAAGCTGTACAGACAACAGAAAGCTTGATCCTCACTATTTCAGTGTTAATGGAAGCAGAATCAAATCCATAACTGGGAAGACTGACAGACTGCAGAAGTACAAAGCCCAGAGAGAGGCAGAAATCAAAACAAAACCTTTGACAGCGACTGCACGTAGAAAAGTTTCACTTGATGGCAGTCTCATATTAAGATTACTCATTTTATGACATGACCTGCTTTCTGTCACTGTACTCCAGCTTCCTGGGTAGTACAATGAGCTGAAGCAGTGCTGATGTCATTGGATATATCGCAGTCCCGCACCTAGTATCGTGCATGCTCCAGTACATCACAAAGATCTTGTTTCACTTGTCTCAGTCCTCTCTATCGCTGGTTCAATAAAAGAGCACTTTGGCTTTTTGGAACTTTTACTTTCAGTGTATTTCAAACAGACAGCAGAACAGCACCCCAACAAAAGCCAGATCTTTCCATCCCTTAGCAATCCAGTGCTGTTGGTATCAATAACATAAACACCATGTACTAAAGTGATCACACAGGCTACAGAGATTCCATTAACTAATCGGGGCTGGAACAGCGTATAGCAGTGCCTGCTGGTGCTTTTTGCCTGTCAGCTTAAAACTGCGTTTGACTGTCAGCAAACCCCCCAACCCTCATCTAATGTGCCCCAGGTCCAGGACTGCAGTGAAAAGCCAGGGATCTCTGACAGGCTCCGTTGTTGTCCTTTCACTAGAGATGGACACAGTAAAGTCTTCTAGAGTACATTACATGTACTCTTTATTGCAAACACATAGCCCTTAACACTGCTGCTAATCCCAGTTGACTTTGTAGTTTGCTAAACATATAAAAATTACTGAAGATAGAGGTACCTTGAAGAAAAGTTTTGGAAGACTCTTTCTGATGTCTTTTTGTGCAGTTAAACAAAAGAGACTGTGAGTAAAGATAAACGCCAGGAGTGCAACCCTCTCTGTATACGGATGAATTATAACGCAATCAGGGCTCCACTTCCTCCCCAAGCAAGGAACCTGGCTTCAACTTGCCCAATTGTTCTTCCCTGCTCCCTGGTTTAGGACCAATCCCAAATAAGATTGTTCCGATACAGGAGAAACATTTAGTCCAAACTCTCAGGACACTCTTTTATTTATTGAAGGGTTGCTCTGAAAAGACACGATAGCCAAAACATTATGCAAGAACAGATGGGAAGTGGTTTGAAATGTTCACTGTGATTACATAACACCTAGGAGGTTGGCATAAAAGTATTCAGGTTTATCACAAAAGCTCAGAGCCAAGTCTTGAAGCAAGCCACGCTTGGGCTTTAATGTGACAAAATTTCCACCAGAATCAATTGCACTTCTACCCACTTGACTGCTTGTTTTCATGGCTCGCTCATAATGTTGTGTTCTTCCAGGAGATGTGTAACATCTCATCCAGAAAGCCACACAGTAAATGTACAGGGAGAGATTCCGCATGCCCATCCCATTGCTAGAACATACATAAAACCTCCAAAACTGGGTTCTTGGCTCCAGTCTGCTCTTCTTGGTTTCTTGTCATTGCTTCTATCCCAGCATACTCCTCTCTGTGTCCCGTACACGTGGTTTTAATGCTGGTCTGCTCCCAGACATTTGTCACTGACTTCAAAACCCAGGGAGCCAAGGTCACTTCCGCACGATGTGCATTTCTCACCGCTGATTTGATCAACGTTTAATAAATATCAGATGGGACATGATGTGCCTTGTTTCGCTGGACACATGCTTTTTTCCATTCCCTTCCCTGACTTATTTTAATAAGATCTCTGGTTTTTCTATCTCACTGTTGGGAAGACATCTGACCAAACAGACAGCGACCCAGTACAAAGAGATCCTGCTGGCTCACATGCTTTGGGGACCCCCTTCTCTGCAAACCAAGATGGTCACAAAAAAATATGCAAGTGAGACATCCCCCTGTTACCAGGCTTTGTAGTATTTGTTTTTATAGCATTGCATTCCAGTGACTGAAGACTTTGTTCTCACGCAGGGGGTATACATCTGCAGATGCCTTTTGGGCTCCAGATAAGCAGAGGTTTTGCTGGGGGAGGGGCTTTTTGTTTGTTTGCTTTTATTTTTTTATTGTTGTTGTTCTGTGCTTTTTAATGGGAGACCAAATATCTTTGCTCTTTGACATGCAGCAGCTACCTTATAAAATACCTAACTCCTCAACTATATTGCGCTTCAGGAGCACGTCTCCGAACACTTGGGGATGATATGCACACACATTTTCTTGCTGAATAATTCTTTTAGAAGTCTTTTCCTCTGTGTTCTTTTCTTGGCTCTTGCTGCAGGATCTTAGGTGGCCCCATAATATTTCTGCTAGCAGATCAGTTTTGACAAAGATGCAAGGTTCCCTTTGCAACCCTGACAAAAATGTGCTGATAAGATGATTGAAGAAATGCAGTACAGGAAACGAAAATATGTACATTAGTTAGGAGGGGTTTTCCCCAGTGTGATTCATTGTGAAGAGATAACATCCCTTGCAGTTCGGAAGGAAGACTTCAAGCCTGGTTCGCAGCCTTCAAATGATAAATTTCTCCAGGATAATGTTTTCAAAACTGATGAGCAGTATATCTAAGAGCTGTATTTAAAGGGCCCTGAATAAACTATTGAGTACATACAACATGTAGGTAAGAACCAAATACTGAGAGGCACTTAACAGGCTCCCAGTGGGTGCTGAACTCACTAGTAAAAGTAGATGATCCCAGGAGGAACTTATCTCTAGGTTTAGATAACTAAAACTCTCAAAAACTGGCTGTAAGTGTTTAAATTCACATACCTAAGTGCAAAAAGTAGTTTTTTTTTTGTTGTTGTTGTTTTTACAAATAAGCATGATTAGACATTAGGTAAAGAAACCTATCTTACAGGACTGAGAGAATTTTAAAATTCTGTCATTTGAGTGAACACATATATATATACATATTACGTAAGTATATATACTTACACATTCTTATGTTCACATATATACATACATGTGCATGTATATGTTTTTTAGAAAGAAGCTTTTGTACAGACACAAACTCAGCATACTACTTCAGCACACTCAAATGAAAAGCAGATACATCTTTGCCAACAATAAACCTCGTGTAGCTTAGAGATTACTGGATCAAGCCAGCCACAAAACTCAAACTGAAGTTTTTGTCTTCTTTTCTATGTGGTTTTACAGGTTATTAACCTACCCTTCATGGAAACAATTCCTGTGATCCTCCATGAATGGTTTAGCTGCAGTCAGCAAAACGGATGATTTGATGGCTCCATATGACTAACTTACCTCAGAAAGCAATCATTCTTTATAATGGTTATAAATGGCAAAAACTCAGACTGGTTCATAGTTCTTTTCTTCTCTCATTCTGTTTTTTTACACCCCCCCCCTTTTTTTTTCTTTTTTTTCCCTGAGTAAAAATCTCCTTCCCTTAGTTTGGAGTATGTCCTTGCACTATAAAGCTATAACTTGAGCTAAGTTCAAATAGACACCCTGTTTTTTCCCCCCTTTCTGATGGTCCATCCCCACACAACACCAGGTTATGGGATGGGGAGAGTTTAGCATGAGGCTGCTGCCCTGGTGAGCACAGCATGGACTGAGGATTCTCCAAGCAGCTGCCCCTTGACCGCATGGTGCCACTGCCCCTCTCTGTGACCTAAATGCTGCCTGACGACCCCATCCTAGGGGTATGTGTGGCTGAATGAGTAAACTTTGTGGTTATTGCAGGACAGGTCTGCAGGAGCCCTTAAGTTGCAAACCCATCTCTGGGCTTTGCTGGAGAGAGCTATCAGCCAGCGAAACCAAGACTCTCAGTTTATTAGACATAATAGGAGAGTAGTGAGACTACCAAACTGTCCCTGCTGCCACCCCCTGCCTCACTCCTTGCTCAGTCTCTTGCCATGATTTCCTTTCTGCTCGACCCTGAGGGGCCCATGGCTACCAGCCCTCCTCCCACATCTACGGTCTTCATGATGACAATGGTCCTGCTAGCCCAGGGGGTGCGATGCTGGCTTGTGATCCAAGGTGGACGGAAGCGACCTGCTTGACTCCATGCTCAGATTTTTACTGTGCTATTGGTAAAAATATTCAGCACAAACACGCTGTCATTTGTTCTGGAATTCAGCAGTTTCGCTTCTGTTTTTCTAATCAAGTAGGGATAAAAGAAAGCTTTGTTTATTTTGGAAAGGTTTGTGGTTATTTACTAGGAAGCACTCAAAGCAGTTAAACTTGATACCTAAGCAGTGGGTATGTATTCACCTCACTCGTGCCAGCTTTCCTGTGCCAGGTGGAAAATCATGAAATATGGCAGCAAGGCCGTGGCTGAAACAGCCACTTGATATTTCAAGTAAACACTGCAAGACACAGTGCCTCTTTCTTCATAAATTAATAAATCAACAGACCAACCCCAAACCACTCTGTCCTCACAGGTTTCTACAGGGTCTCGCACAACCTGATTGCATGAATAACCTCTGGAGGGAAAAAAAAGCACACCTCCAAAGCCTGCTCTGTGAATGGGGGTTCATTTCTTGAAAGAGCTGTGCAATTCCTGCTGGGGACAATGATGATGGTTCCTCTGATTTTACCATGAGCTTCACACTGGGGTATTTTCTTTTTCACCTGAATATCCCTTTCTTGCAGCTATATAGTGATGAGAGGCTTTCAGATTGCATTTTAGAACTGCGTGTTCTCAGACTCGTAAAAAAAAAAAGAAAAGAAGTCTTTCCGTAAGGCTGAAGGCCAGAAGACAATAAAAAAATCTACCACTGGCAGGGCTTTTTCATAATCTTACTCTCAAAGAGCCATCGTCACCACTGCGGGTGCAATGCTTGGGCTGGGGCCAGCAGGGCTCACCATGTACCCTGAAACTGGAGGCAGACATGAGAGGGCAGTTTGTCCAAAAAGCCTGGGGTATTTCAGTGGAGATAAGGGGTTTTCTTCTCTTGGACGACTTGGAAAGCCCCCAGCTGTGACGATGTGCAGGTTGCAGCCTGAAATTCTGCAGGCAGGAGAGGCAAAGTCTCCTCCATGAGACCAAGTCTGTCAGAGGTAGCAGCCGCTTCCCGTAAACCCATAATCCCACATCTGACATAATAAAGAGTCTCAGAGGGCCAACACTATTATCTCTGGAAAGCTTTCAGCCTAAGAAATACTTTATTCTATGTAATGTACACAAAGCCTTTCATTACAGGAGGGGAGAACCCTCATTTTCGGCCTGACCATCATTTCCCACTTATTTATATAACCCAGCCAGCATTTTCTCTCTGGCTTTGTTCCTCTTCACAGCAGACCAGAGATTCACAATGAATTGTCAAAAATCCTAATTATACACTTCAACAACCATCACCATTTAATTATATACCATTACTAAACAATGTCCTACTGTGATTAAACACCAAATATCTTAATTGAAAGGATACAAAAAGCCCAACCACAACACAGGATGAACGAAGACTGCTGAATATCTGAACTGTATGTTTCGCAAATATTATGAGCAGAACTGAAGAACTAGCATGGTAGATTTTAAGAACAATCACAGATTTGCAGTAGTTTAAGGTCCAGCCATAGCAATGTGGTAAAGATATCACGCTACCAGAGGGTCCAACATCCTGTAGACTACTAGATTTAAAGACATATCTAGAGCTTAACTCAAACCAGAACAAAAACCAGTAAGTGATTTTGCTTTTAAATAACTGTCTGGAACAGGAGAGATGTGTCTGCCCTCGGTTAATGAAAATCAAGCAGGAGATCACTCAGCGCATGCCTCTGGAACTAACCCCAAAGATCTAATTAAGCTTTTCAGAAAATGATAGAAAAACTAGAACAGTTAAAAGAAGATAAAAATAATGTGTGAATTAAAGACCTGTTCAATGACAGGAAGACAGCCACAAAACATCACAGCAAAAAGCCTTTCTCAAGCTGTAGCCCAAACAAGAGAGTTTCAGATTGACTCGCAAGAAGATATACAGACAGAGCTAGAGGGAGATCAAAGCCAGATCTTTGGCTTGTTCAATAGTCTCCTAAGACAATCTGAGGATATTCCATCCACTGAGTTAATTAAAACTAGACTGAACAAAGACTTAGCAAAGTCACAGAAGGGATGTGTCCTTCAGAGTTACAGCATTTAGCCAGATGGCAAAGTAATGCCATTTCTGTCTACATCTGGGCCCTCTGTTCTTAACTGAGCAAGCTTCCTTATGAAACTTAGCTCCTAATTAAGGTGGTATAATTTGATGATTAATGCACATAGTTTTTAGCCTTAATTCAAATTACATTAGACTGAAAGGAGGAAACAAGGTAACAGACTCTAAGTATATATTTCCCCTAATATTCTGTATTTTTATAACACAGCATTTAGGTGTTAGTAACTCTAGTAATGATGTTACATTAACTGGTAGGTGGAAAAAAATAACAACTCTGTGATTTGTGGCTGTTAAGATAAATTTCTTTAAGAGGGCAACACAATCTTGGTTGGGGCTGCAAATGTGGTTTGTCATTTTGTGGTGAAGTCAGCCAGAGCACAGGTGCAAAACACATTCTCTTTGCAGGAAGCTTCCACTGTCGGTTTTACTAACTTCTGCAACTTTTATCATCATTTTGAAGACAATGCTAAAGAGTGATAGGTTGAATCACTGTTTTACAGTCCAAAGAAGAGCCTGCCTTTTCCAAATGAACACTCCAGTCATACACGACGAGGCAACAGCTCTGTATTCACCGATGCTGCCACACACACTATTCCAGCTATCTACAGAAATTAAACATTTTTATGTGCCTGCACAAGTCAAATGGGAATACTTGGAGCCCATCTGTTCTGTGAAAGTTTCTATGAGCGTGCGCATATGCACACGTGCACTTCTAATGCCGTCGCGGCAGGTCGTTCATTCAAGTGTATTATAAAATCCCACGTGTCTCTGTAAAGTGCTTTTAAACTCCTGCAACACATATGAATCTAAACCAATTTTCACTAGGCAGGAAGAAGCACGCTGGTTGCCCTTCTCATTCATCAAGCTTTTTTCTCTTCTCCACTACCTGCTGGAGCAGAACGAAATAGAGTTTCAACCATACTTGATGTCATAAAAATGTATTTCTCTTTTTCCATTATGGAAAATACAGAGCTGCTTTTGATGAGGCTTTCAGGAGGAAAAAAAATAATTGCCTGCAGGCTATGAACAAGTATATCCAACTTCATGCAGAAAAGCAAAAGTTTGAGAAAGTTATAAAGACTGTGATTAGTTAGCACTACATTGCAGATATATCTCTATCTACAAATATACATGTTGTTACATGTTCCAGCTGGAATTTTGTGATGAACAACTGACATGAACAGAACTGAAAAAAGTTAACCAAATGTCTCAAGTTGAAATGCAGGCCTTTATCCAGCCTTCACTGGACCTAGTGGCAAGGCTTCTCTTGCCTTCATTAAGAAGCATTCTCTAATACAGGAATTGCCTCTTTCCAGCTAAGAAGTCTGTCTGAGGACATTATTGGGAAGACTTATGTGTGTAAAAAATGAGGTGAAGTTGTTCCTACTGGTGCTGGGTACTTAACAGTGAAACAGGCCCCTAAGTGGAACATGACCAAGCAACTGGATTTGGGTCCCAAAAACAGAGAGGGCCATGAGGAAGAACACAGTAGGACCTCACAGAGGGATGTGGGTGCAGAAAACACAGCACGTTTATGGAAGCATGCTCTACTGGTTTATTTAATTATGGCTGTGAATGTAAATTGCCACTTCTGACTGACCTTTTCCATGAAAATATCAAGACTGCATGGCTGAAGTACCTGAATGGAGAAGAAAGGGTGCCTGCAGGCACTGCGTTGAACACAACATGCGGTCACAAATCCACTGACTGTAAATTCATACCTCATTTCCTAAGGCTATGTTCAACTACAGGAGTGAGATTATGTCCAGGCACAAACAGTGCTCCTCTGGAATGGTGCTGCCTTACTCCTCTCATCTGAATCGAGAACATGGTGTTAAATCACCTCCAAAGGCAACGGGCTGACAGCGGTAGGATTTATTTTTCACCTTACTGTTCTTCTAAAGCCACCTAAGGTATGGCTTTTTCTTCAGAAATACTGCAGTCTTGATAACAGAGACAATAAAACCTGTTTCCACCTCCAACCTAACCAACCTCCCCCAACCAACCTCAGTCTCTACCTCCTTTTCCTGAATCTTATCTTTTCAAAAGATGTGTTTTCCTCCATAAAGCTAGATTTCTGGGCTAAAATGAAGGACTGTGACCCATTTCAGCTAGCACCTTTCAGTTTTCTCATTCACCTCCCCCCTTGTCCCCCCTCTCCTGTCTTCTCCATGCCCTGCACTGTCTCCAGCTCCTGAGCTCTCCCCATGTCCTGGCTCATTTAATTTCACCAGCATCCAATTTCCTGGATAAAAAGCAGACTAAGACTGAATTCCTCATGTGATCAGAACATTTTTCACAGTTGAGCCAATGTGCAATGGCTGTGCAATGTAAGGAGCAACAGCCCTGATAAATGGGGTGTTTCCACCTAATACCATCACAGTTCCTGTGATTTTTCCTTGCTTAGTGTTCTTCTCTGCATTTAGAGAGGAAAATTTGTTCTTCCATACATTACTATAACTTCCTGCACAAAGGTAGTGCAGGATTAGCATGGCTGATAAATGCAATTCTTGTTTTCCCTCCTAATAAAGAAACAAGCAAATTTACACTGTCTCGACAATCACTGAAAATAGAATAATTAAATTTGCTCATCCCAAGTGAGGAAAAGCTATATCAAATGGCATCCAGAGCACTGTAGCTGTAGACAGCTGCAGACAGCTATAAGTGGTTAGCCAGGAATACAAGGAACATACTACCCATCCATGTAGCACCAATGTACCGCCTTCCTAATGCCAATGCAATCACCACATCAAAGAGCTGAAAACTCTCCTGCAAACACAGAAACACAAAAGTTGACAAATCCATCAGAAGCATTAACCTACTAAATCTGTTCTGTGCATGCCTGCCTTGTAACAACCTGCCATTTTTAGGTATCGTGGGAAATTTGTTAGACCACCCCCAACAAACCAGCAGACATGTTGCTATAGTAACAATAATAATAGCAATAATAATACCTGCAATAATAATAATCTTCCTGAAACATATATCCCTTGCTGAATTTGCTAAAAAGAACATCTTTAATCCTTTGCTAGGGAGCTTATGAAATCGTGGAAAACTAAGTATTTGCAAAATATTCTGAATGGAGCCAGGGAATTTTAGGGTCTCTGGCTTCAGAGCAGCATGTAGGGGAGCAGCCATGGAAGCCGCTATGAGGCCATGGACTCCTGTGACTCCCACATCTGCAGACAGAGGCCTCAGGTGTTAACCAGGCGTTTCAGGCTCAGTGCTACGGAATCAGGGAATTGAGGTTTATGGAGAAAGCTTTAAACTGAACCAACTGCTTTTTCTTATTCAGAAGGACAAATACAGAAATTAGATTTTGCTACCAACTTTATGTGCTTTAATTAGAGTTGAAATTGTAAGACCTGATTTTTTTTCTCAATTAATTTGCAAATACATATTAGAAGTTCTTGAGAAATGTATAATCCTATACATTAAAGTAGAAAACAACAACAAAAAAATAAAAACCCAACTCTTAGCCTGTGCTTCTGTGAAAGCAAGCCAAAGGCAAGTGAAAGCAACATTTACTTCTTTGTAAGGAAACAGTTCAGGCAAGAAGGAGAAAAGGAAAGGAGTGAACTGAGAATGATGAGATGTGTACATTTTTTGATTTTGAAAAATTATTCTTCCTGAAGCTAGTGCCAAAGTCTTTTAGACTGCAAACCTAAGTGTCTGCCTTATAACTTACTCATTGGTTTCCAGCGTTTTTCGATCATATGTTTTACCTTGTTAAAGAATGTTGTAGTCCTCAAATAATTGTTGTAATAATCAAGTTTCCCTATTTTAATATGATATACCACTGAAAATAGAAAGAAAATTGACCCTTTCTATACTTAGAAAGGTATCAAATTTGTACACAACTATGTCAAGCCTGAATTTGTTTTTCAACTCTTATTTTTTTGCCAAACTCCAAGATTTATTATTCCTTCAAGCAAAAAGAAACTGAAGCAAATCTGGGGTCAATATTTAACTTTAGGGTCAATACATCCTGCTTTTTCACTCCAAAAGAAGTCAATATCTGATGTTATTTATGCCATACTCTGCAGCTGCTCTTTGGAACTCCAACAGAGAAATACATCGCACCCTTGACCCACACTCTTTCAACCTAAATGTGGAGACACTATAATTTATTTGCTCAATGCAAGTGTCAAATGTTTTCAGTAGATCACTGCACTAAACGCTCTTGTTTCTTATCACGATTGCACTTACACAAGTGTAACCTCTCTTGCTTCCACAGAGCTGCACACAATTTATAGCAGTGCAGGTGCATCACTCAAACCAGGGAGCTGGAAAATGGCTTTTCTTCCACACCACGCTAAAAGCGTAGAACAAGAAGAGCAGGTGAAGCAGCCAGACTGGCAACTCAGTGGAAACTCTGGAATAAAAAAATTAACACGCAGCACTATAACCTATTTAAGAAAAGTCTGATGAACTTCAAAATAACTCTTCCTTGTGTCTTCAGAGTCCACAGACACTAAGTCCCTGTACTGCTCTAAGCCTTCTAAATAATAGGCTGAAAAATAATTTTCATGTTTAAAAGTGAAAGTGTTTCTAAAAATATCTGTTTCTCAGCAGTTTTATTTGACTTTGAGCATTTACTTCTTGGCTGGTTCCTTGTATGCCAAGTTTCAGCCCAATATTAATTTTTCCATGGCTGAACTATATACTCCTGAAAAGCAGAGCTGGAAATGTTGAAAGCCATAAACTATAGCTAAAGGCTCACGTCACAGACAACATCATGAAAAGCAGAGCTTTCAGTGTGAGCAGAACCATTAGCGTGAATTTGATGAAAGCTGTATTTTGTTTGCTAAGCATGTGTCCCACATCACCTCCTTGTACTCTGACAATCTTACTCAAGCCTCCACAAAGAAGAAATGTTTGTTGTACACAGAAGATGTAGCCTTGTCACACAAGGGTATAATGGTTTTTACCACTCTGCTTTCTCTTGTTCTGCACTGCTGGCCTGATCCACAAGCTAAGTCAGAATCCTGTTTGCTCACGTGAAAGATGCATTCCTCTTTAAATAGCTTAAGTAAGACTTTCTTTAATGCTTGAAAACAAAAACTTTCAAAAATATTAAGGTGAATGAATGGATTCAGCTCCTTCATATCCTGTCACATGAATACTGTTGCTTACTGGCAAGATCAAAGGTAAAGTCTCTACAGTTTTACAAGATGAATGCAGTGTAATTAGAGCACACAGTTGTGCACACAATGCAAACGTAACAGATTAAACCGCTTGATAAATATCCTGGTAGCTCTTGTGTCAAAAGATGAGAGAGGATACGCCCAGTGAAGGCCCTACAATCCTGTAGAAATTTTAACGGTAGTACAATTTGTTAGGCAGATTCTTCTCTCTTCCACTCCTAGTTTTATCGAGAGCTTTATTAAGCACAAGTTAAAGGCACTTACAGAAATTTCCTCTAGGTCTTTTGCCAAGGTGCATGAGCAACCTCAGGTCAGAATTTTGCTGTACATGGACAGAAGCCAGAGGACAGAAGAGCACTTTATTTTTAATCATTATTTCATTAGTTACTAAACTGCTTAGCTGCTCCATAATGTTTTGCACTGTCTGAAAACGGCATCCAGCTTTGTGGGAGATCCTTCTTTGGCCTCTCTCAGCTGCGGACACAAACTTGGTAAGGTTTCCAAAGGACCACAAAACTTAACACATAACTAATGAGGCATACAGGGCAGCCATTCAAGCTAGCTGAACTGCGGGATAAGCTGGGACCACTTACAGAAAATGACTGTCTGCACGGCTAAAGTATGGTAGGAAAAAAAAGCATAAGCCTTGTGTGCTGTGTGTGCTTGGAGAGCAGTGCCTCCAAGAAGGACAATGACAGATGAGAAGACAAGAAAGCTAACAAATGGTTCCCACCACAGCTAACAAAGGATCCCCATCACAACGTTAGTGCAAAAGAGGGCAGATCCATCTTCCTGGCCTGCTGCAAGGAGCTGGAAGTCGGACAGGCCTTGGGGAACACGGCACTGATGGACAGCCAGCTTGACACAGGGACCCCAAAAGCCTGACCCATTGCTGCAGCTCTCCAGGCTTCTCCTGCTGGAGACAACACCTGCAGCCGGGACAGCTTTGGTGGCTGTGGGCCAGGCACGTTGTGCATAGGCCATGAGAAAAGGCCTGCTGCAGTTGGTGGCCAAAGGCAGCTCCTGGTGTGGTCAGGAGCCTCCAGAGCTTCAAGCTCCAAGGCAGCACATATGAGAGGGGGCTGCCATCGAGCCACAGATGCCCATGACCCCCTACATCCATAGGATGGAGTCTCAAAGTCTTACTTGCCATTACCTTGCTACAAGTCTTATCAGGGGAACAGGGTTTGCAGTGAGAAGCTTGAATTGATCCAAATGCCTTTCCTGCTCAGAAGAAAACATTAAAAACATTTTAAAAAATAAAAGGATTTGGCTGCAGACTCTGGGTGTTTTAATGAAGCGCTGGCACTAAAGGGCACTTCTGTGAAGAGAAGGCATAACACGAACCCTTGGCTACAAGCTGGAGGTAAAAAGATGCCTGTTGGAAATGAAGCAAAAATTCAGGCAGTGGGGGTGATTACAACTGGAACAAATTACCATCACTGGGGATTCCCTGTATTTTAATGTCTTTAGATCAAGCCTGTCTCCTCATTTAAAAGATATGCTTTAGCCAAAAAACAATTCATTGGACTTAGTACAGAAGTAACTGGATATGATTGTACGGCCTATCATACACAAGAGGTCAGAGCAGTTAAGTGCTTTGGCTCTAATCCCTACAAATGGAAATAGGTGTGTCTTTGCTTTGGCCTGCTGCACAGAAAGCTTATGTATTTAGGGGAAATCAGTGGTGCTGACAAGGCGTCTCACTGCCCTGAGGGGGACATGCCCTTGCATTTAACTTAGCCCAGAATGAAAACGGGGAGCGAGCAGATAACCCTCCCAGATGTTTTATGGCACTGGATGGGGAGAGCAGATGATAAGGGTCAGCGTAGCTCTGTACGCTGGAACACCACAGCATTTTTTTTTCTTATAAACCATGTGGTAAGTCCGTTTGATGAAGAAACAAAAGAATGTGAAAAAAGAATAAAGGCTGGAAGCTAATTAAAAGCCTTTTAGCTATTAATACAATGGGAGAAACTCCCAGGGGACAGTCCATTATGTTGAATCATGGGCCTGTGATTCTACCAGAAAATGTTGAGAGCTTTGGAGGGACATTTTTGGTCCCACTTGCTTAACACATTCCCTGTTATTTTGCCCTGAGAGTGGGCACCCTTTTCAGTGTGAGACCTGGCCATTCTCAGGCAGGGTCTCCAGTCACACAGGTAACTGGTGGGACAACAACCAAAGCAAGTAAGTGTCTCTTAGCTAGGTGTCAAAGGACACACTTGTGATCTTTGCCCTTCTTTATTTTTATTCATTTATTTATTTTTAAAATAAATGTACAGAATCCAAGTCCTGAAGCTGACCCTTCCAGTCTGCAGGAACTATTTCAGAGTAGCTCACCAAGTTCTGGGGGGAAGCTCTTTCTATCAATGTGTAACTTCTTCCTCGAAAAGCACTCAAAGTATATAGAAAAATATGAAAGAAGAAGAATGTCTCAGTCAATTAATACAGAATGTGAAAAGATATAGTACTAAATCACACGTACCATGACTACACAAATCAATGAAAAGTTGCTGATAATGCTAGTGACTACTAAATGGCACAATATGGGAAGTAAAGATCTAGGACCAGGACAGGAAACAGTAGCATCCTCTGGAAAACTGGAAAGTGCTAACTGTAGGCTTGTAGAAGCTATTTACTGAAGTACTATTCAAGATTGAGTTCACCTGATATTCACAAGAAAACACTGCGATCCAGCTAGTCCCTACCCCGAACATAGTGCCTGCTGTATTTGCACCCCTTAGTTACAGCAATAAAAGTCAATGCTGCGTTTCAGGACAATTTGATTATATCCAAAGAAGGCAGAATGAATGATATAATACATTGAGTACTGGAAGATTTCTAGAACTACTGGGCAACTCATAGAATCATAGAATACCCTGAGTTGGAAGGGACCCATAAGGATCATCACGTCCAACTCCTGGCATCACACAGGTCTACCCAAAATTTTAGACCATGTGACTAAGTGCACAGTCCAAATGCTTCTTAAATTCAGACAGGCTTGGTGCAGTGACTACTTCGCTGGGGAGCCTGTTCCAGTGTGTGACCACTCTCTTGGTGAAGAACCTCTTCAACTGTGCACAAAGGCTTGAGCATTGAACCTGTTTTGTTGCAAACTTTCCGTCGGGATGGTTCCCTCAACTGGCAAGGAGAACAGAGACTGATGAGGTTTCTTGTCAGCTTTTCATGGTGCAATGAGTACTCTGTGCACTGGCCTTTCACAGTCAAGAAAAGTGCCTCCCTGTGAGCTGCAACTTTCATTATTCACCATGTTCGCCACAGGCAGGGGAGTTCACATTTATGCTGAGTTTTTCGGCAGCCTGTAGATGTACTACTGGTTTTTGCACCATTTTGGTCTGGTAGGCATCAGAATGTGGCGAGCTGAGCGCCCACTGCAGACAAATGGATCACATAGTTTGTATGACACCTACTGACCGATAAAATGCCATTGTAATACTGAGGGTGCCTTAAATTAACAGAGTGGCATTTCAACAGGGCTGTTTAATGTGTTGCAAAACAAAATACCAAGGGCCTGTGTCTTCTTAAGTTATCTGAATAGTACCTGGCAACCTTACAAAGTAGAAAACATCGCCTTGAATTTTCATTAAGTCTTAGTGTTTGGATTTATTGCCAGTTCCCATTTGCTTACTCCATCTTCAAGCTAAGTCTCGGATTCATCTGTTTTACTTTCTTACAGTAGCAAGGCCAAATTCTATTTGTACTTGCTCCATGGAGATTCACAGAGTCATTACCATCTCACAGATAAAACTTAAATCAAAATTTGGCATGCTGATTGCTGCCCATTCCCTGCTTTTCAGCTCTTTTTTTTTGAAAAAGAGGATGGACCGTCCTTCAGTTTTGTAGGACACAGAATGCTACAAAACACATGGCTTCTAAAATTTGTATTTTCACTTTGCTTGATCAAGACTCTTTTTGGTGAATGTATATTTATTTAAACAGATTGAATTTGTTTAGCAGCTATTGGAGGCTGAAACTCAGCTCTAAAATACTATTATAATGAATTGGGATAACTTTCTGTACTGTAAATTCACCTTGTAAATCAAGTCTGGTATTCATATGGCCTTGCAGATGTGCCAACTCACTTGCAGCTGTAGGCGCTCAGAAATCTACAGAATTTGTCCCTAACTCTGCAATTGTTTGATAACACATTTAAAGTATTATGACTGTCAAGTGAACAGATTATTTAAAGATGTTTTGTAATAAAGAGTTTCAGGCTATCTAGCATAAAACGTCATCATTGATAAAAATGACGAGAAAGTGGGAATTAGTGGGTATTCTATTTCTGACCTTACTGCAGTTTTTCAGGTCTATCTTTCTCTGCCTCTACATGCTAGTTAGCAAAGCAAACATTTCTTCAGTATGACATGCCATTCAGATCTACTTGGAATATGAAAAGGGGATGCTCTTGTGCCACAAGAACGTAAAGCACTTCCAGGTTCAGGAGAGATACTGAAGAAACAGCCTGCATTTAAAATTTACCTGGGAACTCCTAGTGATTTTGGGACCATTCAACAAAGAAACAGTCTAACATTAAATACATGAGTAGGAGGTTAACTTAAGTTGCTGGTGGTTCAGCTCTTCTAAAAATCGGTCTTACTACTATTTAGTTAGTTCCTTCATAGCCAAGGTCTCTGTTTTTAAGACTATGGATTAATCCCACTTTCTTACTTATTTCTGTCAACCAAAAAGTGACTGGAGTTCCTGATTTTGGCTGAGCAGGCAGAGCGAAACAACAGCTCTAGAAAAAGAAACCTACAAACTCAGTACAAACACTGAATTCACGGGAAAATCTATGATTCAATGACTGCAGAACTGAACAGAGAATAAATATTTTTTTCTATAATTTTAACATTTTTCTAACTAAAAATTCTTTACTTTAGTCACAAAAATTTTGCCCCAAATTTAGATATTTAGCATAAGCCATTTTTCAACCCTAAAATGTTACATTGATCAGATCTGCAGTATTCTGCTATATTTGATAGACGATTTTTAAGTGTACTTTTCTGTATTTACTCCTTTGACTTTAAATACAGACTGACTGTCTTCCCTAAACAGCACAGGAACAAAAATAGACCCACAGCAGGCAGAGTTTGAAACACCTGGTCCCTCTACTGCAAGAGATACACCAAGCAAAGCCATAGCCACAGGTTTTCTTGGAAATTCCTGCCTTTCTGAGCAAATTGTTTCTGCTGAACTGGATTCTCAACTCTTTTACATCCATAAAAATCCAGAATGACTCCACAGTTTAACTGTAGATCTAAATCGGTACAAGCGAAAACAGAACAGCACCTGAAGTATTTAAGATATTACTTGTTGAAATAAACTGTAGAAGCCCTGTCCAATAGCTCTGGTTGTGTATTTTAAGATATTTTCTGGGATGCCCAAACGGGCTTGAAAAGTGAAGGAAGGTCATTGATTCAGAACAAAAATAATGCTCAAAATCAGCTTCTCTCTTCTCAGGATCAAATCTTTCAGTAGCCCTTCCTGGTTCTCCGTCGAGGCAGTGCCTCCATCAACACCACTGGGGACTGTGCAAATGCACAAAATCTAGCCTGGGCCATAGGGAATAATATTAATAGGAGAATTACTGCAAAGTAAAGCTTCTCTGCTTGGTCACTGTGCACTGTGCATGATTGTAATGCCTCCCGTACTTCTTCCTTTATATGTGTTGTACATGAGAAAAATATAAAGGCTCACTTAACAGCTTCAGCAATGAACTGCATTCAGAATGCTTCATAATTAACAGCACGTCATTCAGTCAAGTGTGTATGTATGAGAGACTGAGGAATGGTGTGATCCCAGCTTTCATCCCTCCATCCTTACCTAGCTTTCCTGCTGCTCCAGTCCCGGGTCTCTCTTCTAATTTAGCTAGCCAGTTTGGTAGGTACTGGAGAAATGAGAACAAGACTCGGATGAATTAGCCCCCTGTAACCAGGCTTTGAATTTTAGCCAGGGGAGGTAAAAACTGAGTGATTGACATGGTGTCACTCACTGAATAGTCACTTCAGTCTACTTCACACATCCCTATCTTTTCCCTTACAAACATCCTGAGAGCTCTGCAGGTCTCTAACACTCCACTGAAAGTACCTGTCACACAGCTAATTTCCCCCATACGAACGTATAGACAGCTAGATGCTACACACCGCTTCTTTTGGTATCCTGCCTGCCTCTGCAGGACGTTTCTCCTCTGCTCAGGAATTTCAGCTCTCCGTGTGATAGCTAAAGCTTTGCACAACTCAAAATTAAAGCTGCCAGAAATCCCTCCTCATAGGTATCCACAAGAATGTGTTAATTTTCCATGTTGTTTCAAAGGGGAGCATATCAATGGCTCATTCCTTGCTGGTTTGTGAATAAATCCGAGGTTTTTAACTTAGGCTGAAGCTGTCATTAAGTCTTACAGGTTATTTCTTTAGAAGTTTCTACAATGTGCTTTCTCCACATTCTTTCTGCTAAAATTTTGGACCCCAGGTTGGCCACCTCTTGATTCAATGATTAAAATCCCCTTGACACCAGATTCTTTACATTGCTTTCTGACCTCCTCCAGCAGAGCATGGCAGCCGCTGCTAACTCCTTTTCCTCCATCGGACTCTTTTGCATTTCGTGCATTCCTCTGCTATGTGTCTATTCTTCTCACCTTCAATTCTCCATCTCCATAACACATAAATAGACCTATTGGTAGCTCCAGAGGTCTGTTTATACCCATCTTCTGACTCCTGAAGTCTCTCTTCTCAAACCCTGTTCTTTCTTCCCATCATTTCCCTCGCAAAACTGCAGACATGCAGTGGGATGCTGGGTCTGCTCTCTGTCTCCTGGTCCTTGTGCACAGAGCCCCAGCCCTGCTCCATCACCTCCTGCTCTCTCTATTCCTCTGCAGGAGTCCCTGCTGCCATCGAGACCCAGCGGCTGCACTGCACACGTCCGTGGCCTGGCTTTCTTCTGAGTTTTCTGTTGTGTCACGTACATCCCTGTGCTTAACCTCGAAGAAATTCTGGGCAGGGACTCTACAGTCAACCTGGAACGTGTTCCAGTTTGAATGGTGTAACCTCAAGTGTATTATGAATGACTTGGTGAATGCAGTATTATAGCTACTCTGCCTGGAGTCCTGACAGTGAGGGCCTTTGAAATGTTGCAGAACAAAATTTGTAAGCAAAACAAAACAAAGCCCCAAACCCTCTAACATCTTTCCCTCTCGCCCCTCAGCCCCCAAAAGAACAGGAGATAAATAATCCACCTATTTCCATGGCAACACCACTTCAACAAAGACTCAGAGGAATAAATGCCTTTCCAAAATCACAGAACCAACTCTCGTATCATGTAAGACGTCTGTGACAGAAATAGATGGTGATGGTGTATCAAAAGACAGTTATCACTGCATTGAGAAACTCGTTGTCTGAACATTACCATTATCTTTTGTATTAAGCTGGCAGCCCACCTGGCTGTTGAAAGAGGGAGGACACATCAAAGAGGTGCTGAGCCAGAAAAAGCCTGATGCAAAATCTGTATTCATCCTTTCAGATGGCAATATAACCTCTAACAGGACTTGTGAGGATACGGACAATATGTCTGTACAGCATAAAATACCTGGCAACTGCTATGGATACTTAGAAGGGTTCAACACAGCCTGCGGGTCTTGAATGTATGGTCAGGGGTGAGAACCCCAGCAGAGGAGGTAAACTTAGGAAAATACATATGAGACAAATCTACAAAGCAATTGAGTTGTGGGGCAAATGATTTAACTCGGCCACTATTCTTTTTTTTTAATATTGCTAACTAAATATAAAAACCAAAGCCCAGTCATGTTGGAGAGAGATGACTGTTTCAGCAATAGGATGGTCACAGAGGGGGTAACCACCAGAGCCTGTCAGCAGGAACCCACTACTTGAGAACAAATGCAATAGCTGGATGTATAACCAAGATTTAGAGATGTGGTACAACTGTGTCTGGTGACGCTACTGGAATAACGTATGTCATTTTTGCATCCACTCATTGAAAACCTAAAATGCAGCAACAGCTTGAACAGTACAGGAGAAAGGATGATAAAAAAATCCTTAAAACGAGGGACTGAACAACCTCTTGTTATTCAGTTAGTCAAAGATGAGGTTAAGGTGACATTCATGTTTTGTTCATAGATAAAACCCTTTCTGATAACATGGGGCTTTCTAGTAAACAAAGTCACAACAAGATCTAATGTAATGCGTGGAGAAGTTAAACGTTCTCCTAGCAGACACAAGCCGATGATTTTTATCAGAGATGATGATTAACAATGGGAAGCAGTGGAAAAGACATTTAATGGATTCTCTGTCACATTAAGTTTTAAAATTAAGACTGGATGTCTCTTAAAAGACATGCCCTACATCCAGAAATAAAAATTATGAGCATCATTCAGCAATTATTCTCTCTTCTGTTCTGCAAAAGGTCAGATGACATGGTCATAATGGTCCTCACTGGTTGTAAAGTTATGAGCCTATGCATTTTTAAAGCACTCTAAGCTCTTGAAAACAGTTAATATCAACAGACTATATGATTATAAAAATGAGTCACTGTCTAGATGGAGAAAAGGGTATCTCACAACAGATAGTAACCAGCTGCGATGCATATAGGAAATGGACTCAAACTGCAAACAGCGAACATTCAGATGCCACATGGATGTTTGTACAAAAGACTCCCTGAGGACTCCTGAGCCTGAGCTCTGAGGCTCTTCTTTGGGAAGAAGAAGATCAGAAAGGAAACTATTAATGCTGTATCATGCTTGTCCCCTTTGTGCATTTGAGGAGATTTTTATAAGAACTCAGCTTTCCTGTTGCACCAGTAGTCACCCTGGCTACCTCCCTCTCACTTTTAGTAACTGTGCTGGGACTGGTGCTGGCACAGCCGTGTGGGTCGGGCTGGTCACATTCAGACTGGCAGGACACACAGGACTCGAGTGTCACCACAACCCCACTGTGTGGGGTTTCCCAGCCTGAGGGCCCAGTTGGCTCCTTCCACATTCAAACCAGGGGCGAGCTCCTGCGCAGGCAACGTGTATCACCATCACTGTGGGGTTCAGCATTCAAATAGCTGTGGATGCCCCATCCCTGGAGGTGTTCAAGGCCAGGCTGGATGGGGCTTTGGCATCCTGGTCTGGTGAGAGGTGTCCCTGCCCATGGCAGGAGAGTTGGAACCAGGTGATCTTTAAGGTCCCTTCCAACCCAAACCATTCTGTGATTCTGTGACAGTGCGCTGATGTCACAGTACGCAGGCAGCCATTGCTGGGCAGAAAACCCATACCCAACAGGTCAGTGCAGTTCTGTCGGGAAATCCGGGACAAAGCAGAAACTGAAGAGGTAGACACCGATGTGTATAAGGCAACTGATGAGCCACAATACGGTTCCATGGTGTCTTTTCATTTCTAACACCCTCCCACCAAAAACAGGCAGGTAGAAACTTTTTCTTTGGTATTTTAGGGAAATCTAAACGTTGCTGTTGTTGTTATTGTTGTTGTTTTTTAAAGTATTGTAAGGCATCAGGGTACTCCATTTAGAAGGGAAATCCTAAAAAATGCACACAAAATTGCTTATTTAAAAATTCATCCTGAAAACTATTCTAGTATGTTTCAGAAGAGTCACTGTGGATAAGTGACTCTTTCCTTAGTGAACGGTCCACACTCTTTGAGCCTTGTATCAACTTTTATTCCAGCTTTCAGTTTGCCAGGGATCCTTGCAACTGAGAAAAATATTGACATGTACCTTAGCTTTTTAAATAATGCCCAAAATGCAATTTCTTTCTTTTACTTCATTTGTATATTATTAGCACAACTCCAGATCTCCCTGAGAAAGAGCAAGTGACCTGTTGGTAAGAGCCTCTAATTTGGGAGGCTCCAACAGATTTCCTCTGAGACCCTGCAAACGCACCATCCTACAGGACTGCTGCTTTCACGTCTATCCTGCTAACATGAAACACGGTGCTGAGAGCTCCACGTTAACACTGACCCCATCCCTGTGCTCACAGCATCACAGCAGTAACACTACTGAGTACCATCACTGCACCAGTATAGATGCGTTGTTCACATTGGTGTAACAGTTTTGGGTCCCACTGACTGGTGTGATGAAACACATCCTTCAGTGCTTAGGTACTATTTAAAAAAAAAAAAAAAACAACCAAATAAAAATCCTTATGCATATGTAAGTTTTGAGAAAGATTTTGGAAAGACACTAGCATAATGTAAAATGCATTTAGAAAGTATACAAATTCCTAATCTTGCAAAATAAATTTCTAGTCTTTGTCTTCAGGTACAGACTCTCAGAAAGCTTTGCCTACATTATCTCACTAGCCCTCACAAGAACTGAAGCATTACCTTCATTGGATACAGCTGAGTGGCTCTTCTGGAAAAAAAAAAGCCTTAATGATGTTCAAATATCAGGCTTTCTGAGTGGACCATAAGCCAAAAATCTACTTGACTTTCCCCCTCTGCCTCCCTGTCTTGAAA
Source organism: Cygnus atratus (assembly GCF_013377495.2). Classification (NCBI taxonomy): domain Eukaryota; kingdom Metazoa; phylum Chordata; class Aves; order Anseriformes; family Anatidae; genus Cygnus; species Cygnus atratus. The sequence continues at coordinate 110,253,798 of NC_066363.1, read as the reverse complement.
AGCAAACTTCACATCTGCTTGTTATCAGTAGTTATCTCACAGCACGCCTCTGAATCATTTAGAAAACTCAAAGCACATGTTTATCCCTGCTGAGGAACCAGTCATTATGATGCTATTTACAGGCCCTTGGTGACCCAAGCTCACTACATGGTGTAGAAAACTGCCAAAGATTTTGTCTCAGGGGTTCTTGCTGCTGCTAGGTTTAATTACTTACCACCAGCTTTTCAGCCATAAGGTTGTACTCCCTCCTTTCAAGCCGCACTGAGGCATGTCTGTGTGAGGACTTGTGGGAAAGCTACGATAAATCAATTAGACATACGAAGCATGTTGCACGTGAATCGAAGCAAGTTAGGTCCTCATGTGGTTGCTCTTATCTGGGAGAATAAAAAGGCTTTCACTTTCCAGCTTCAAAGCTGAGCCATTTTACAGTTGTGATGTGCAGTGAAAAGCAATGAGGGGCCAGGAAGAGATGCCGATGTTCTTGTGTAAAAGCATTTATATGTAAAATTAAAAATGCTGATTGATTAGCACTGTGAAAGGATGATATGGCCTCTTGAGACCAAAGTCTGCTTCTCACAAAACACTGTGCACACAAACCCTTCATGGGCATTTGTGTTCAGATAGCCAGATTAGCCTTGTATTCCTCTGCACAAGGATAAATACCTGCATCACTACAGGATGCTCAAAATAAGCCTACTCACTGTGGGACACAAAGTTTGATACAGGGCTAAGCTTCCACTGACATTCAAAGCCTCAGATCCAGCTCAGGCCATGTGATAACTGTGCAGGGTCTGCAGCTTTGCTCTCAGTACTTTTGCTACTCCGAAAAGCCATTTAAAGGTCTGATCTTAAAGCCAGTATTCAACTTGTAACTGCTCCTTATACCAAAAAGAAAATTTCCATCACTGAACCCAGACTTTTTCCATTCTGGAGCAAAAGTCTAAGGATATTAGTTTGTCCTTGCACAAAGAGGGGAAATCTCTTCATGTTTCTTAACCCTCTTGAAAGTCTGTAGAGGGCTAGCTATACATACATTTTTTTAAATGATTTTGAGTCAAGATAAAGCCTTATGTTTTTTTCTGTCCATTGAATACCTTCAGCAGTGATCTACCTCTAGCCTTTTTTTTTTTAAATCCAAAAGTATTACAGCATGTTGAAGTTTTTCAGAGTCCCAGCGAGACTTCAAGAAACATCAAGAATCCCAAGACCATCTCTTTGTCCTGTTCTACTAAAGAAAGTTTTGAAAAGATAACAGCATCAGCCAGGGGTGGTGTAGCTCTCACAGCTTTCAGAGAATGTTTCTGTGAGAGGGCATGTAGAGAAGGGACCTACAGTACTAGACTCCAAGTCTTACAGTAAGCACACAAGATCTCATCTGAAGCTGCTTACTGCAGCATATCTGTGTGATGTACCAACTACAGAGAGAGACATCCACTATAAATTCTGCAGAGAAGTTATAAGGTGCCTGCCATCTTTTTAATTTAACCAAAAACCTAAAAGAATTAGTACAAAAAAAAAATATACTTCAGCAGATTGAAAACAGCTGAATGTCACTGAGATATCCATTTCTTCATGTGGAGAAATATCTGTAGCTGACAACGTCAACCACACGTTCTGCACGCCGCCTCATTTCACACTGTGGGGGGGATGTTTATATACCCACTCACAAGAGTTATGTTCTTTAAAGCATAATATAGAGAACTGGAAGAGTTTAGAGAGAAAGCACTTGGGTACAGATAGGTCAAAACCAAAGCTAAGTCTAACTGTGCCTAAATTCTCATGTTCCTATTACCAAAGTAGTGTAAAACATTTGACTACAATTAACATTTCTGGCTTTATCTTGAGAAAACCATGGAAACCTGGGATTGGATTAAAAAAATGCTTCAACTAGAGACAATAAGTATATACAAAATATCTGTTCTGCCATATAAATAGATGGTAAAAGTTTAGTTAACATTCCACAGTGGTTTGACAAAACAGACTTTGAAGAAATTAGAAATGAAAAATTTGTATGCAACTTATTTTGCCCATCCTAGCGCCAATGGTCCTGTTCAGCAAGTGCTATGGGGCTCCCACATTACTCAGAGGTAAAATGTGTATGTCAAACCTGCCTTCAATAAAGCTGTGCAATAGAGTTTTCTTTGCTTCTCACTTTCTGGCTTGGGCTGACAGTTTTTGCTGAAGCTCAGCTTGGCCTGGAGTGAAGCTCCAGAGACAGAAGTGAAAGATAATGATGGACTGGAAGGGGTTGTTTCCACTGCTCATTCTTCTTTCATGTAAGAAGCTCGTGATTTGGAAGTGGTGCCACCCTCTTGGTTATGTTGCCAGAGTATTTGCATCACTGAAAGATTTACTTCACTGAAGGCTTTACAACCCTTTCTTCAGGCCCATGTCCTGCTGTAGTTAACCAAAGCTTTCTACTTATTTAATTTTTCTTCAAGATGTAACAACTGCAATGTACTCAAGCTTGGATATACCCCTGAAGATCACTCAGAGGCAACAGCTGCCTCACACTGGCTTCCCACTTGCTAGGAATTGCTCACCACAGGCAACATGTCACAACAACTCTTTCAACACACTACAGATTCATGTCTTTCACGTTCGACATTGCATTAATCTCACTAGCTGAGAAGCAAGAAAGATGCTGGAAGAAGCTTGCTTAGGCTGGTCAGCCAGGGGTTGATCCACACAAAGATTAGGCAGCATCTCACTTTTGGGTATGCTGCTACATACACTAATTCCCAAGTCTTTTAGAGATGGCCCTCACTGCTTCTGATTTCTCCTCTCCTCTTGCTTCTTCTTTAGTCCAGGATCATCCTTGTGTCTCCTTCTGCACAGACCTCCTCCTCAGGCTCTTTCAGTGCCCCTCTGACTCCCCACTGTCTCTGCTTGCTTCGCCCTTGCCAGACAAGGATGAAATGCAAGCCAACCTCCCTGCAGATCTAGGGGCTCTACTTGGGCTGGGCTCTGCTATGTTGTGCACCATTGCACTGAGCAGGAATGGGTGATCCGTAACTCAGGCTGCATGTACATTGCTCACCTTGAGAAACCAGGTCACGACTCAGAGAAGCCACCAGGCTGAGCAAGGACACGGGTGTGATTGTACTGAATTACCCCTCAAAGCATTAAAAGGTGGAAGGTCGGTACCAGGCAATGGTTATGTGGGAGATGTGTGGGACACCGGACAACCAAGGCTGAGACACAGCCTCTCGGCTGTGCTTTGGCCTCCAGTTCACCCAACTGCAGATTCTAGCAGTAAACACCATAATGGAAAGACTGACATAAATAAGCAAGGATAGCGGCTTTGGGACTACAAACCAACCTCTTTTGCATAAGAATACAACTATAACTGTTTGAATTTAGCTAGCCCTTGTTTTGATCTGGATGGAGCCTGTTTATTCTGCTTAATTGTAATCATTCCTGTGGCTTTGTTTGTTTGTTTACAATAGTACTTGGGAGTTTGGGAAAATGTTGCAAAAGATCCAAATAGCCACAATGGTGGTTATTCTTTAACCTAATGTTTACAGGAGAGCTTTAACATGCATTGCAATATTGTAAAACTCCAGAATGTCTTTGCATAGTTTGTCAGTATAAATCTGGGACAATTTGTGCAGTGCTGAGAAACAGTTATTTCTGGTAGAGTTGTGAGATGTTTTAGTATCTGGCACACAAGACATCACCTATTCAAAGATGACAGCCACACTACCAAGAGATTCACATCAGCTCATTATTAATTAACTTCTACCATCATGAAAAAAAAAGTTATAAGATCAAGAAAAAGAAAAGGAATGAAAAATAAAACAGATGCATTAATTATTTCCATTCCTTCCCAGAATTAAATGTGCTTTATTATTATTATTTTTTTTTTCACTGTAGGACTTTTCAAAAAAAGTCCAGTTTTATGTGTGCTTCATAAACTGGGAAAGAAGGAAAGTAGAACAAAAAGGCGAGTCATCTCAGGAAGCTGGCTGTTGAACATACTCTTTCAGTCCTCATCTCATCTCTACATAAAGTTTTAGCTGAACAGCTATATTAGTGTCTAACTTAATTAGTTCCTTACTAAGAAGTGTGGCTTACGGAGTAGAACTTCCATCTTGTCACTTCCAAATGAAAGCAATCATCTGTCACTATTTACTTTTAGCCATCTTCAAGACCCTTTCCATTTTCACCTTAGAGGACAAAAATCACTCTGAAAACAAAATTCTAACACAGAATCATTCCAGTTGGAGGGGACTTCAGGAGGTCTCTGGTCCAGCCTCCTGCTCCAAGCAGGACCAGCTGTGAGATCAGACCAGGTTGCTCAGGGCTTTGCCCAGCTGGGTCTTGAAAGCCTCCAAGGATGGAGATGGCACAGCCTGGGCAACCTGTGCTGCTGCCTGGCTGTCCTCAGAGTGAAACCATTTCTGCTTATATCCCACGTGAACCTCTCTCATTTCAACTCATGCCATTGTCTCCCGTTCTCCCACCATGCACCACTGTGGAGAGCCCAGCTCCATCTTCTCCGTTACCTCCCCGCAGGTACCAGGGGCTGCTGACAGGAGCCCCTTACGCCCTCTTGTCTCAGCCCTGGTCCCACTGGCTCTCCTCCCAGGGCCCCCGACCATCCTGACGGCCCTCCACTGAAATGGCTCTAGCTGACTTTCTTTTCTTGTACCAAAGGGCTCAAAACTGGTTGCAGTAGTCCAGATGTGATCTAATGAGTGCCAAGTAAAGAGGACAGTCACTCCCATTGATCTGCTGCCTGTGCTCCAATTAATGCCCAGGGCCCCAGGTCCTCTTTTGCCCATCTGCTCCTGAAGCAGCCACGGCCCAGCCTGTTTCACTGCCAGATGCTCTTCCTTCTCAGAGGCAGGACTTCGTGTTTTTCTCTGTTGAACTTTTTGAAAATTGTGTTGACCCATTCCTGCAGCCTGTCCAGGTCTCTCTGAATGGCAGCCAGCTGAAACTGATGACAGTCACTTACCCCTCTGCTCTGCCCTTGTGAGGCCCCACCTGGAGTACTGTGTCCAGGTTTGGGGCCTCCAGCACAAGAAAGATGTGGACCTGTTAGAGCGGGTCCAGAGAAGAGCTACAAAGATGAGTAGAGGGCTGGAGCACCTCTCCTATGAAGAGAGGCTGAGAGGGTTGGAGTTGTTCAGCCTGGAGAAGAGAAGGCTCCAGGGAGACCTCATTGTGACCTTTCAATACTTAAAGGGGTCTTACAAAAAAGATGGAGAAAGACCCTTTACTCGGGTAGATAATGATAGGACAAGGGGGAATGGTCTTAAACTAAGAGGGGAGATTTAGACTAGACATTAGGAGGAAATTCTTCACTGTGAGGGTGGTGAGGCACTGGCACAGGCTGCCCAGAGAAGCTGTGGATGCCCCATCCTTGGAGGTGTTCAACGCCAGGCTGGATGGGGCCTTGGGCAACCTGGTCTGGTGGGAGGTGTCCCTGCCCATGGCAGGGGGGTTGGAATTAGATGATTTTTAAGGTCCCTTCCAATCCGAGCCATTCTATGATTCTATGATCATGCATGGTGTATTCTCTAGAAGGTATAAGTATTTAACTCAAGATGTAAGTTCTCTGTTGCCTGAACCTGAAATTTTCTCTCAGAATCGCCCAGGGTTTCACCCTGCTTCTTCTTGTCCTTTATTTTGTTGAACCTCAATGTGCTGAGATCTGCAGCCTCATGTTCCCCCTCAATATTGAGGACTGCTCTGGCTTGTGGTGAAATATCTATCTTACACTTTCTTCCCTCTTTGTTCACATCTGGAATGAGGCATGATGTCATCAGTACGGTATGTCATCTGCCTCATCTCCCCTGGTAAAAATGAGGAAATTTGCTTGATGCTCAGCATTCATTTGAAAGTCCTAATGCAACATGAAACTGCTCAGAGTGGCTTATCCGTTCTGGCCACTCTGATTTATCTGTGCCATCACGCAGCTCTCTGGAAGGATTTTCACAGTCATTGCACTGCTCTTAGAAAAAATAACTCATCTCATTCACAAGTTCTCATTCCCCTCTGCCCTTCCCCTTGCCTCAAATCCCATTTCTGTGTCTTTAAAGGTGAATTATTTTTTTGTTTCCCTTTCATTCCAGCAGAGAGATGGCCCCTTTTCCGTTTCAATGGGATCCGGGCCTTCCTGCTGCAGCTGCTCCCTCCTGGCTGCCAGCCGACTCTCTCATCCAAGCTTACTCTTAATGAAGTTTATTTTTCTCTGTCTTACTTGTTTCATTCTTTGCCTTTTCTTCAGGCTGGACCTCTCTTAATCAGCCTTAGTCTTAGCCCTTTTTTCTTTCAATTCAGCCTTTTCTGCTCTTCGGGGTTTGGGAGTAAGGGAAACAAGGCTTCCTTGAAGTGATTTACTTACTCTCTTTTTTCCGATTTCCTTACTCTTCTCTTCCTCTGCCAGGGAGGTCAGGCAAGTTCTGACCCTGGGTAATAGTGCAAACTGGAACATTTGTGGTTGCAACAGAAATGATTCTTCAATTAATTAAATGATCCAGAAATGACAGAGAGAAGCCAGCAGTGCTGCTTAGTGAGTTCTGCTTACTGAGATCTACTGCACTAAATCTTACAGTGCCTTCCCAGCTGAAGCTCAGGGAATAAAGCCACGAGTCTTGTACCATTCTCCTTTTTCTCTGCATTTCACTTTTATGGGTGCTAAGGGACTATAACACATTCAGCCTCTTTGGGAAAAACAGAGACTTCATGGGACTCTTACCTGTTCTGGTCAGGTTTCTCACTTATCCAAGCATGCTTAGAGCTGTAATTTACCCACCAAAACAATTAGTTTCCTATTGACAGCGATTAATTTTATTAGCAAAATCACACCAATGCTGCTAATGTGATACAGAAATTTCTTCAGGATGTGCCCCCACAAGCTGCCGTAGTTGTGCCCAGCATTACACACCTAACAGGCATACCCATCCCAAATCTGCATCCCCCTGCAGAGTGATAATATTTGAATAGAAATGTTTACGTATTCTGATAATTCATCCTTCATAGAATTCCTGGCTGAAGCTAGCTAGAGTTGCTCAGTGAAATGATAATGTTTATAGCAGACACTCTTTTACTGATGTGCAGTCAGCAGCCATTAGAGTCAGATATATTCATCTAAGTGTCCTCATCCTTCAAAAAAATAATAAAAAAAAGAAGTAAACATTTAAAAAAGTAATTCTTAAATCTCAAGTTACGTTGTTGTCAACCCTTACTCTGTTTCATGTGAGTATTATTTATAACTATGACTGAAGAGTCACAGAGTTGACGGACTTGAAATATCTGAAGGACACTACAAGAAAGGATTGTATGAAATCTTTGTTGGAAGGAAGTAGTGCCTACATTTGATCCTATGGATGCCAGTTGGCATGTACCATTAAGTTCCATGGGAACTGAATGTGGTCCTACAGTTCCTATCTGAAGCATTTTAAAACCATATTGGCCTCAGTGGGATCTGAGAATTTGCCCTATATGTAAGAGAAAGAAATACTCTGTAGGAGGCTTTTTCGTCTGCTTAACATGTGTTCATAGAGACAGAGCCACATTCTCTAGGAATGCTGGGGTCAGTGAACCAAGTAAATGATTTAGGAAAACACAGTGCAATGTCAAAACACCATTTGCTTACGTGGTGGAGGGTTGTCCCACCAGCTCTTAAGCATCTAAGCTAACTGTTCTAGCAATGTCAGCTGGCATAAAACCTCGGGCTGACCATTCTGATATTAAATCATGATTACTGGAAATCGTGAATAATCCATGTAGAATTGGTCCTTAATTAATAATCATATTTGATCAAAGCCCCCAGGTTTGCCACGCAATGTTCAGTAGCCTCCTTTTATGAGTAGCCACACTTTACCACACCATCTGCAGAAGAAAGTAACTGCATTTAACAGAAGCCTCTCTTTATTTAGAGCTGCAGGGGGAACTAATTAAAGGTAACTGAAACCACAGCTGCTAAAATAATTATATGGCATCCAAACTATTTTGGAAAGCTCTCATTGTTTCTCAGTGTAACATATGCAAAATATGATTGGAAGTTTACCATCATCTTAAACAACATGGCAAAAGATAAACCTGGAACTCTATATGATACTACTTACACAGATTTGTGTAACACTCATGTATGTCTTATGTGTATGTACACACAGACACATAGGCATATTGTATAAGTGGATCTTTTATAGCACTCTTACTAGCTGCATATAATGTAGAAGACTCATGAGAAAGAATGATGTATTGGCATCATAAAATTGTAATAAAGAGATTACCTTTTTTGCAAAGCAAAGCATTTTATAATAACACGTGGAACTGACTGTTTGGAATTAAATGCATTAAACATTACTCAACCAGTCTTCAGTTAAGAAAAAAAATCTTTCAATCATTTCCACATAACAAAAAGGCTTGCACTTCATATATACATAAAGGATGGCAGTACTGATGCTTGGAAAAAGATTTTCAGACAAGGCTTGAATTATTCCAAACTCTAGACTCCGCGGGGAGTTCGTATTTGACATTTGCACAGGGATGAACCTGTCAAAAAGAAGTAAAATCAATTGACAAAAAGCATCAGAAAACTACTCTGATTTTGTCATTTGGACCTTATTCAAAATAAGTTATTTAAAATGAAGAAGAAGAAGGATCTCCATTTGAATTCCCTTCTATTTTAACTGTTACTCTTCAAATGAGGTTCAGCATGATGACGTTTCGGTCCCTTTTTTTAAGTTGATTAATACAGTCAGGTCTGCAAAAGGCAGACATTATAATAGACTGATTGTAAGGAGGATCTGTCTTTAATTTTACAAGCACGTTCTTCTCCTTACATCCAATACGATGTTTTTTATTAATCATACTAAATATTTTGGGGTAGCTGTTTTGCCCCAGTAAAATCATGATGAATTCATACAGGAGTACATGGAACTCCCCCAAGGGTGCACACCCTCCCTAACTTTCCAAAACCCATTGCTGGGGCATTTCCAATGCCCCAAAGAAACTGTGTCAGACCAGCAAACCATCAGCTTATCAAGTTCTCCGTGTTCTCTGGCGCCCCGCAGCCTACAAGGCTCACTGCTGAGAATCAAAGCAGAATGCATTGCTGTTCTACTGCGTACTCAGCTCACGAGAGCAAAGTTGATTTTTAACTTTGAAACAGGCAAGTTCCTGTGTTCATTGACAGCTCGTAGACTTTTCACTTTGGTAAAAAAAATCCAAATCCCTTTTTGTGGAAACTGAGTGGGAACACATTTGTTCATTAGCCTCTCTGCATAAAAGAAGGTAATTATAGTTGTCGTCATTCTGAATAAGTTCAAAAACTCCCAGCTTAGATCTCCCTGGGATTAAAAAAAAAAAAAACAGTAGAAAAATTCCAAAGACACTTTTATGGTTTGAATTCACCAGTCTGTCAAATTTCAAAAATTTCCACGGAGGTAGAGACAATTTTGACAAATCCCTGATGCAATCACCATGGCTTTGCCCCTATTCCACAGAGAATTGTGATAGATTTGTTATCTGCTGGCATGACCCCAAATTTTCAAAACCCAGTTCAGAAAGGAGAATTGCATTTCACACTCTCCTACTTACCAACTTCTTTTCATTAAGGCCTTCTCTTATTTGTCTTCCCAGGTTCTCTTACAAATACTAACCATACGTGCGTGATGCATCCTGGGACGCATCAAGCACGGCATCGCTAGTTGGTCGAGGGAAGTGATTGTCCCGCTCTACTCTGCGCTGGTCTGGCCTCACCTCGAGTACTGTGTGCAGTTCTGGGCACCACAGTACAAAAAGGACGTTAAACTGTTGGAGAGCGTTCAGAGGAGGGCGACAAAGATGGTGAAGGGCCTAGAGGGGAAGACATATGAGGAGTGGCTGAGGTCACTGGGCCTGTTCAGCCTGGAGAAGAGGAGGCTGAGGGGGGACCTCATCGCAGTCTACAGCTTCCTCGCGAGGGGGAGTGGAGAGGCAGGTGACCTATTCTCCGTTATCACCAGTGACAGGACCCGCGGGAACGGTGTTAAGCTGAGGCAGGGGAAGTTTAGGCTGGACATCAGGAAGAGGTTCTTCACCGAGAGAGTGGTCACCCACTGGAACAGGCTCCCCAGGGACGTAGTCACTGCACCAAGCCTGTCTGAATTTAAGAAGCGATTGGACTGTGCACTTAGTCACATGGTCTAAACTTTTGGGTAGACCTGTGCGGTGCCAGGAGTTGGATTTGATGACCCTTATGGGCCCCTTCCAACTCGGGATATTCTATGATTCTATGATTTCTGTGATTCTATATGCTTCCCACACCATAGTAATATCCCCATATCCGTCTCTATTAGTTGACTAGCACTTCACTTTTGGGGAAAAAAGTGTAGCGGTCTACAATACAGTTATCATAGAGTTTATCAACAGTAAGCTCATAGCCCTGCTCTTTTAAGTGACAGCCCAGACAAAACGCAAATATCTAAGTAGCATTCAGCATCACAAAAAGAAATTATGACTAATTTGTCATTCCACTCCCTCTTCCTTGCCCCCACCCCCCTCCCCCAAAATAAAAAAGAATGAGAACCTTGGGGTCAGTACGAATATTACTTGGAAAGAAGAATGAATACACAAAATTAATTTTCATACCTTGGTAATAACATACTGTTCCCCTGGACATGGAGAAAAGGAGATGAGGCCACAAATTAGGAAGACAACAGCTGCATTTACTGCTTTAAGCAATAAGTCGTCAGACGCATCTAATGCCAAAAGACCAAAGTACAAATCTACAACTCAGGTATTGTTTTTATCATCATACTTGGATGTAAAAGATGGAAAGCTATCACAGATATACACAGAGTCTGTCTGCTTTTGAAAATATTCACTTCAGAAAAATACTAGGCAATACATGAACTTTAGGGATAATACATACCACCATATACCAGAGCATCCAACAACTCTTTATATCTAAAGCAAGACTGAAAAAAACAACACCCTAATGAACAACTACAAGCAAACGTTGAGGAAATATGTGAAGAATGAAGCTGATTAGTTTGCCATAGCAGGCAATGAATATGGCAGTGGATAAGCCTTCAAAAGTCCTGACTAAAAGAATTCCCTCTTCCAAGCCTGCTCAGAGGGGGCGAGGAATAGCACTTAACTACATGCACAGTGTGAAAGCAGGAGTTCCAGACAGTCAAGCATTGCAACTCCTCTTATGTGTCCTAGGAAATGCCAGATGGCTTAAGGAGGCATTCAGACCCAGATGTGACCATTTTCATAAAGCCATTTGCCTAAAAAAAAAAAAAAAGTAATTTAATTTAAATTTTCCTTGTTGCCCTCTTGTACATCACACATGATGGTACAGCTGAGGAAAACCATCCCAGGAGCCAGTGCGTTGGCTTGAAGTGAACAATGTCCTTCCATTAGCTTCCACTGGGCCTCAGAGCAAGTCACACAGGCACAACCTCTTACAAGCACTGTATCACCTAAAGATGCAGATACAAACCTTCTGTGACTTTCAAAAGTGCCTTAACAACTAAATCCTCCTGAAATCAAAGAAGCCTTAGAAGACAAGCAAAAAATACCACCTTGTTACACTGAAGGCAAGCATGAATTAAAAATATACATTTTTTTTTCAGGATCATCTAGTCAAATAATCTATCAATACAAAATATGTTCTGTGCATTTTCTATTTTTTTTCTTGAAGTTGTTTTTCATTGCCATGCTTGCAGAACCTGTATGAAACCAGGAATCAAACAGGCCTAAAAGAGTTGTATGGAAGCTATAGATAAACTGTATTAGGTCTGCTCTCAATTGCATCATATCTGGAAGGAGTGCAAATGAAAACCAGACTGACAGTCTGGGTATTTTATGTCTCAATGAGACCTCAAATTTAGATAGTTTCAAGAATATCACATAGGAAATTTGACTAATAAAAGGCTCAGAGATTGAATGGTCTCATCATGTAGTCATCTTCATTTTGACTTGACTGAAAGTATCATTCCCTATCTCAGGCAGTATGTGGGACACATCAGTGGAAAGACATGAAGTTCACCCCGGTGGTGCTCTTTCAGATTAAATCTGTTAAGAATGACCCTGACATACCAGAAGTGTTGACTGACAGCCTCTTTCCCTCAGATGCTGGAGAGGTTATGCAAATCACTGTATTTACGAGCTGCTGCATGAAAGGGAGCCAAGTTTGGTAAAAACCACCCCTCCATTTCACTGGCTCATGAGCCCACCCAGATGAACTGGAAACCTCAGACAATGTTCCTTTCTTATGAAATGAGAAAATTCCGTGCTGAATTTGAGAAACTAAAAGATAGATTGACTTGGACTTCTATGGCAAGATATTTATGTTTCAATTGTTTTTTTAAAGTAACAGCAGATAGTGGTTTCCATTTTCCTTGGAGACATTTTCAAACAGGAGAAGGGGGTTGAAGAGTGAGTTACAGCCTGTGCCAGCAGAAAGGATTAATGTTGTCAAGATGCCGTGATAAGAATTATGGTACTTTCACATTAGGATTTGGGATTGGAAGTATTGAAAGAGGGCCCTGACAGAGAGAGAAACTTGGAGGCTGTCCTCATTTTCCCTGCTATGTACTTGCCCATAGCTACCCTTCTTCATACCACACTAAGCGTTAGAATAAAGAAGGTGTTGATTTTAGTTTGGAAATCAGCTCTACGGCGAGCAAATATCAATAAAATACCACTAGGTAGTTGAATACATTCTCCAAATTCCCAAATGTGCAGAAAAATGTCCAACAGACTGATAGCATGGAAAGGAACGTATGTCTTCTTCTACGGAGTTAAGCACTGGTTCTGCTTAGAAAAAAGCTGGGAGAGGACAAACATTTGTTGTAGAAGACAAAGCCACATATCTCTTCCCTCAGCTCTGCACGCTCCCCATCTGATTGCATTTCTGTGGGGTAGGTGGTGGGGGCAGCATGCCATGTATTTCAACCGCTGATCAGTGTAAAGGCTTACTTCAGGCGATAGCCAGGAGTCCTGTTTATGTATCCCCTCGTGAGACTGAGGCGGTTCACTATAACCCTGTGGAAACGTGTGGGCATCCTCCATGCTACGTTAGCCACACACAGAGGGAAAGATCAATCCTTCCAGCAGGCTCAGGCAGCACACTATGAAGAGCAATGTTCTTGTTCTGGCAGCTTTGACCCACAAGCTCTCATGCATCTGCCAATATGTTAAATATTCTAACCACAAAGAGGAGGTAAGAGGGAGACAAACCAGCCTTGTGTAACTTAGGTTACACGAGGCTGCATCTTGACGGCAAAGAAAACTGTGTATGAGTAAGGCAGGCTGCACTTGCCCCCCACAGGCTTTAGTCTGTGGGCTTCTTATGGGCCGTACGTGAAGTCTGTGGGAGCATGCTGATCAGCATCTAATCCTGAGCACCTGGGCTTGGGGGACCTACCTGGGGTGCACCCTCACCCTGCGGCTGCCTGAGTCCAGACTAGGCCAGCTTGGGGGCTACGCTGGCAGCAGGCACAGATGATTCTCCAAAACTGTCATCTGCATGACAAAAGGACATTCAAAGTCTTCAGAAAACCATCTAAAAACAAAGGGAAGTTCCCCTGTTGAATGTCAAACTGTGAAGCTGGGAGGTAGGAACCTGTATTTGTGGGTAAATTATTAAAATGATCAATGGAATTGAACAGTTCGTTTATGAAGTCAGTCCTATGGCTAGTTGTGCAACAAAGGCATTCAGAGATAAATAATTTTGAGTAAAGAATAAAAATATTGCCAAAAATTTTGAGTAAAGAATTTCTAATGACTAACTTGACATGTAAATTAATTCCATAAAAAGGTGATTTGGCTAAGCTTGGAAGTAAAAGAAGCATGCAAAATTTTGGCATTTAAGTAGACTCATAAATAGAAGACACATGGCCATAGATGAACAACAAACTCCTTTAACACGCCAATTTTCTAAAGAGAGAATAGCTACAGATACGTTGAATGTTTTCAGAATAGGCTCCTGTGGTTAGGATCTTAATTTTGCAAAGTAAAAGAAAAGCAAGATGACACCTGGAAATGCAACATTATGCAGATAAAGTATATTTAAGGGTGAAAATTACTCTAGCTATTGAAATTATTATTGTCTCATGCACAAAAGAGAATACAGTCTTGAAAAGCCACCACATAGCCTCTTTTGAGTGACTCAATCGTAACACAGCTGGCTGGATGTGCCAAACATATTTGCCCTGACCCACCTCCCCTGGGCCCCCCCACCCATGGGCCAGAAGCACCAAATGTGTCCTAGGACCCCTGTTGTGGCCAGGGCTATGGTGTGGGTCACCCTGCACCCAACCACACCGATGACACATGGGACTGCTGGTCTCAGCACCTCGCCCGTAGCTGTAGGCATGTGATGTGCCTTGCAGGCACGAGACAGCGGGGTCTTGCCCACCCAGTTGAGTGGTAGGGCTAGGATGGAGCTCCTGAAAACTTCGCTCTTCCCTGCTTAAGTGAGAAAGCTTATGAAACAATAGAGGCGCTAGTAAATGATAATAATTAAAACACATTCAGATGGTGACAAATGAAAAGGGATGTTGGAAGTCAGAGAAGAAGCATGATTGTAAGGCAGTAGCTAAGCTTCCGGTTCTTACAAAAACAAGAGAGACGCTATGAAGGATGCCATATTGCACTTGGCTCCTGTCCTAAAATAATTCCACATTATAAATATTTGACGCAGCACTTAAGACTATTGCCTCCACAGGATTTAATGTAGTGTAATGTAATACATCTGTTTGCTACCCACATGGTATGAAGAGTCTGAATGGGTAAGATATGAACAAAAAACTCAAAACCATATTGTGCGCTATTACTTCTGTGTTTATCATGCTGCACTTATTGAGTTAAGACAGTGGAAAATGTTTCATAATACCTGAATAGCATGATATTGTTCTTTTTCTTTTTTTTTTTTTAATCTACAAGACAACTTCAGCTCTGTTCGTACCTTGACTTTTTGTACTCATGAAAAGTATTGTGAAAAGTTGTGCCTGGGCACAACTGTGCCTGTGCAGAGCCTGGGCTCTGCATTTAATGTGAAAAAGTTTGAGTGCCTGTACGAAAATGTAGCAGTGTAAGACAGTTGTGGTCAAGTTAGAGGGAAATATGTCTGCTTTTTATGTCTTCAATTTTGGTACTAAAAATCTATTCTCACTGGCTTATACAACCGGAATAATTGTATATGAAAGATGTGTGTGTTGAACAAGTTAAAAAACCTTTCCATCACCCATATTGCAGGTGACACTTTCTTGTTGCACTTGAAGGCTTGCCCTGCTTTGGTAGTTAACTCCTGTGCTAGTCCCTTTGTTCAGCATCCTTCCCAATTACACTGTATCTTCCATAAATCATTAAGTGCTATCGTCAAAGCGAAATGCATAAAGCCACAACTTGCATTAACAAGCAAGCAAACTAATGTGCAGGAATACTTTGGGCACGACACATGCTTTCATCACTGCCAGTCGTTTAGTTTCATGATAACAAACTCCTGGCTGGCCTTTTGTTCTTCTGCTGGCAGCTTAGATTTTTGGAGAAAAAATGTTTAGGTGTTTGAAAAGACAGCTACACTGAGAAGGTGATTGCAGCACAAACTTTTGGTTTCCACATAGTGCCATGATCAAAGTGTGCCAATCTGCAGTGCTTCCAAGCTTGACAGAGTTAAAAAAAAAAAAAAAAAAGAAAATTCTAAACTGTGGGACAGAATAAAACCTTTCTAGCTACAGAAGACGAAGTCTCTCATCATTCATGTCGTGCTTTAATCAAAGCATTTTCACATTGTGGTAGGCCCAACTAGTCCATCAGTATTTTCAAAGGGGTGGATCAGTTTAGATGCTCTTTGTCCCTTCGGAAATGTCAGCACTGAGCTCCAGAGACCACCCATGGGCTGTGAAGGGGCACAGCTTGTTGTGCTCCAGATCTATGTGCCTGGAGGAGCCAGAAAGCAGGAGGTGGCCAGGAGACACGGTTCTGCCAGGAGCTACGGCTGTGCTGGGCTCCCAGGTCCCACCAATTGTGCATGACACATTACTGAGGGCTCTGGGGATTTATTACAATGGATGTGCTTTGGTAACTCAGTATCTCTGTGATGATCTTTTCCTATGTCTGAGCCACAAGTTTTTTTTTTTGCCTTTTTTTTTTTTTTTTTTAGTCTGAAAGCTGCTGCTGAAGCAAAATGCTTTTTTTGTTTGTTTGTTTTTGAAATTGCCTTGGCATCTCTTGGAATATCGAAATGAGCAAATCATTTAGCAGAGAAAAACAGATTTAGGCACAGTTTGGCCATGCCATTAGCTTGACTCTTGTACTATATAACTTCTCATAGCTATGCCTCATCTGGGAAAAGACACAAATCCACCGTTTGTGGGAAGCTAGACAATTAGTCACTCTAAATGACAACTTACGAACCAGAGCTAAAAACTAACCAGACTGGTAAACAGGAATCGCAAGGCTGTGATTTTTGCTTCTTTACCCAGAGTTTCACACAGCTGAAATAAATGCTTAATTCAGCCCTTCTTTAGCAGCAGTTCACAAACCAGGGGTGGTTCATGGAACCACACAGCTTGCTCACGGAGCTGTATTAAATCATAAAATATATCAGTTTTGTTTGCCCGCGCTGGTCGTACTCCCAAAAATCATATTTACAAGTTCATTCATCCACAGCTTGGAGATATATAGGTTTCAGTCAGGTCAACCCAATGACCAGAAATGTAGCCAGTCATTCATAAACAATTTTCTACTCTAACGCACAAGAGCCTGATTCAGTAGCCCCTTAAGCCAATAGCACTCCTCCTGCAAGAGCCAGGAAATCAAGGTATCAACATCTTACATAAAGTATTAATTTTGTACAGTGGACAACGTTTACATTTTTCGTTAGCAAATAACCCATCCACATGTACTTGGTTACGGTCAAATTTCTGATTTCACACACGCTGTGGGCAAATGCTGTGGTCAGAGGTTGCTAGGAGCACACATATGTAGAGCTGTTAGTCATCATGCTCCCCCCCTCTTTGTAGGGAACATAATTAAGAGTATATTATTCACTTCTTTTGTTTGCATTACAGATGGACTTGGCTGGGAGCAGCAGGAATGAACTTGAAACTTGGGTCATGAATTTGGATGATTACAAGAAGGATCTCAGCTAGCATATTTGATCTCTTGAGTTTGGAGGACAATTAGAGCAAAACTGAGCAGCTTAAGTTTTTCTTTAACCAGCCTCCAGTCTGCAGTGTATGGGGGTTCAGACCTTAAATCAATTCTTACATAACTCACAGCCCTCTTTTCTTTTTCCACCAATATTACTATTTCCATTGAAAAATATTTAGTTTTTAGAAAGGAGGGAAATGTGATAGTCATTTATTGCCCCCACACTGCTAAGAAATTCCATGCTTTTATGTGCAGGAAGCATTGTGTTGATTTTGGCTTCCCCATGGGTTAAAAATCTTGTTTAAATGTTGCAGAATCTAAATGCTCTTTGAGGTTTTTCTGTGTTGTTTTATGGAAAGGCTTCTGCCTGATTATTTACAGATGCTGTCTCTGAGAAAGCCAAAAATAGTCCTTTACTAATTCAAAATTTAAACTAGCATTTTTATTATTTTATTGTGTAACCAGGATCTCTGCTCTGGGCACCTCAGTTCGAAGAAGACAACAGAGAGCTTCGTCGCGCTGTTGGCATCGCATGCAGTGATTGCCATTTGGCTAACTGCAGCTCCGAGCCTTGGCAGACCATAGTAGGGTCCTCTCCTGCAGAAATGCAGCCACCAAACCATCTTGCAGCACAGATTCCCCAGGTTACATGGCCATGAAGGAGTCGCATTGTTTCAGGAGTTACTTCTCCCACAGTAGCACGGGGTGCTTAAAGTGACTTTAGGAATTACGACAGACCTTCAAGCCATGCTGCCTTTCTACGGCTACCTTGGCTGAATGTCAGTAAGGGATTTTTTTTCAGCAAGTCAAGAAATGCTAAGATGTATCTTGATCTCAAAAAATGAGAAATGTTGTTCAGCCTGCTCAGCAAGCATCTGATGAAATGCTCCTCCAAAGTTTCTTTTCACTTCTTGAAGGTCAAGGAGAGTCATACATACTAACAAACAAGGGGATTACCCCTGTCAAAGGGGAGCCAAAGAGCTTGGATTTCATCCTTGCCAGTCTAAGGACAGATTTTACTTTCTATTCTCTCAGCAGCAGCAGAGTTGCACTTTACTTGCTGCCTTAAGTGAATGCTTTTCTGTACTACTTTTAGTATACACCTGGCTGGTGGGTTGTTCCACTGATCTTGAGACCCAAGCTCCAGTGATTCTAGAGGCTGGGGAACAGTACAAACTGGTGATCTTCGAGATGGGTTACCAAATTTTATTTCTGTCTCTCCCATAGCTACAGTAACTGTGCGGCTCAAGTAAGCCTGCTTGACACCACTGAACTCAGCCACTTCTCCAAATCCCTGCGTTGCTTGATGGTTAGAAGGGAAAGTGGTGCATCAAAAACTCAACGTTGCAGTGAACAAGAAGATATGCTACTGTTATTGTTACCAAAAGTTCTGTGTAAAAATACTGTTGATAAAAAGTATGCTAAGAGCTGCTCCTAACTCAGTCTCTACAAGCGCTCACTTCCCTACTACAACATGGCTTGGAAACAAAACAGGGGGTCTTGGTGGACCACCAGTCATCTCCATCTACAAGAGAAATAACACACAGCTACAGGACAAAGTCTGTGGGTCTAAAAGTCTGTCTTTTCACAGACCTGTAATCTGGATGATATCTTTCAAGTGTAGGACTTGGGAGGTTTGTATTTATTTTCTGCAGTTTAATGTCTTACCTGAAAATGGTATCACAGATTTTCTGAAAATAACAGCAAAGTTCTCTCAGGTGATTTCTTAATGACTTTTTTAGTCAGTACAGAACACTTAGTACTTCTGCAGTTTCATTTAAAAAAACAGAAACAGAAAACTGGACAATGCTCAATTCCTGCAGTTGAAAAATTCCTTCACCTGAGACAAACACAGCTACCACAGATGATCGGAGAGCTTGGTGCGTGGACAAATACATTAGCTTCTTGTTTGAGCGTAATAAAATATTATCGCTTATTTTGAATGGCAGAAACCTCTTTAGAAAAATTAGCATTTTAAGGTTTGAACTTTGTGCAAACTAAAGATCTCTCCCAGTTATAAACCACTTCATAACAAAGATCACAAAGTCAAATTTGATCTAAAATTGAGATCTGATCTCTCCTTCCTGAAACGCAATTGAGCTTGGATTCCTACCAGTTCAGACTGGATGCAACTCGTCTTGAACAGTGGTACAACTGTCATCTGCTCCCTCTGAATGTGCCATCAACAGAGACATGGGACTGACTTATGGATTAAATATCAGATGGGGAAGAGGGAGGCATTCCTAAAGGATGTATTCTAGAGAAGCTATTATGTATGTAATTAAAATACATTGTCCTGCATAATATAGTTAAGGTGCAACCAAGAAACTCTGCTTGAGGGCCTAGGACCTTTTGGGGAGTCTTACTAAAGATCATGCAGTGAAAAGACCTGTATGGTATGTTTAGTCCCATAAAGTTTCTCAGCCACAGCACAAGGTGGCCTTACAGTTACTGCCTTTATTTCTAATAACTACATTTTGAAAGATACTTTACATGAAAGGTAATTTGCACTGCTATGCTACTTTTCATTCAAGGATTTTGCAAGCTTTAGAAATATCTATAAATTTCCCTAGTAGTGCCATTCCCCACCATTGTTGCAATTCAAAAACCTCCCACAGTAGTGATAAACTTTCAGTAAGTGTCACAAAACTTCTGGCACATCTCTTGGGTTACAAGTTATTTGTTAAATGTGTTTTGTATTTTATTTCCATTCTGGGGTCGTGGATCTGAGATATTCTTGAATAAAGATGTCTAGTGTCCCATGCAAGTTAAGCGGATCCCCTTCACTGGCCTTGCTTTGTCAGCAGCTCCCTCGCTTTCTCCCTCGCTCTGTGGTCTGCTGTTCTTAGAGGTGAAGAACCATACAAATGTGTAAAGTGAGTTTTCACCTCCTTACCTTTCCAGATGGACATTAAGTGTCCCCAGCTTGACATGGGCATTCCCACTAGAGCTAGAAGAACATCAGCACATCCCAACTCTCCTCCTGCCCCATATCAGAGCTCAAATAGTTCTCTAATTGCTCCACAGGTTCCTCAGGATCACTGATCTGCTGTGACTGCAAGCATATTCCTTGCCTCTGGGCTTCAGTTTCCCTTCCCGTACCAAGCGGATGATGACATATTTCCCTTGTTGAAAAGATCAGTGATCACTACGAGATGAGCAGTGAATTCCTACTGTTGTTGAAAAAAAGATTTTCATAAAAACTCTTCATCTCTCCTCACCTTGCTGATGAATATGCAGTTTTCCATGATATGATACATGAGAAACCAGAAGATCTGCGCTGGAGACAGACTGATTTCTCTTTTTCTAGTAAAAAAGGAGGAGTGGCTAGCAAACATCTTCTTTGCTTCAGATGTCTTTAATAGGTCAAAGGGATGTGAAAGATGTAACTAAGCATCTTCCTCTGTACATGTATGCTGTGAGAATGATATTTCCTGAAATACAACTGGGTAAAGAAAATCCCTTCATGAGTTTTGGAATCTGGTTCTGAAAGAAAAATTGTAGGATAATGGCCTCTGATGAAATAATAACAAAAATAATAATGACCAGGATATTTCCCTAATTCTACTAGCATTATTTTCATCATCATTGCATTCAGCACTTGTGCCCATTGGCCCTAACTCCTATGTTATTTTACTGTGTTTGAACACTTGAGGTATAAACTACATGCCACAGCTATTTTATTTCTTATTAAAAAATCAGGAAGATTCTTTTGACAGCTATACCAACAGGGAAAGCCTGCACAATTGACTGAAAATTTGTGTTCTTTTTATCATTTTTATGGTGGATTAACACTGTTACAGTCAGCCAACAGTATTGCACTGATACCAAGAACATTAAGTGGTAAATCAAGTGATTCACTTTTGAGGGATTTTTTCCCCTAACCTTTTCGTTTAAACATTTATAGGTCTCCAAGTGCTAAGAGGAAAGCTGTTCAAAACTGAGTGCTTGAGCACAATTACACTGGCAAGACTAGCAGCCAGCCAGAGCCTAAAACTGGTCCCTTAAATCTCCCAGTGATCTGAGCCCAGGTGCAAACAGCACATTGGATGCAAGTCAGTCAGAAAACTATCTTGGTACTTTATGGGGCTGGGAATTAATTAGCCTGCTCGGGCCCTACGGCAGGGATTGAGCAGCCCTGGGCCTGAATGTTGAAGCATGTTTGCGTGTCCCCGCATTGCACCACCTGATGTCCGTGCTGGGGGCTGCTGATAGCAGTTTGTCTGACTCTTACTGGTTCGTTTCAGAGGGCCAGAGGATTCCCCAGGCATTTCACACCCGTTCCTGTGACAAAGCAGAGGCACCAGCCTGAAATGTTTCCTGTCTTCACGCATCCTGGTCGTATGCTCAGTATAGACTGCAAAAGTCTCCTGCTCTCCTGAGCCCGGCCAGGTTTTGGTTGTCGTTACTCAACTCCTCCTGTGTAATCTCAGTGTTTCTTTCTCATACCTGGAGAGAATTTTAAGCCAAAATTAATGACCCATGGCTAATATGCATCATGGCTAATATTTCATAAGGACTGCATCTCTGCAAGCAGCAGCCTCTGCTGAGTGTCAGTCCCTGTCTTCCTGACTATGCCATACTCCTCCGTGTAGCTTACTAACTCGCATTACGTGTAACATCTTTTGTTGTTTAGCACTAATAGGATCCAGTCGAACTATGCATAATTACATCCAGGTCTCCTTCAACGGATGGCTTATTCCTTCTGTCAATGATCTAATAAGTAAAGAGACATACCATAAAATGAAGAATGAGTAATGCACGCTGAGGTGATTATTATGCTGTGGTGCTCGTGCTAACAGCTGGAAGAGATCATGGATTACTGAGACTACATGAGCTTTGGGATGGCCCCCGCAAAACATTTTCAAGAATCCAGAATTTATTTCAGTGCCCAGGTTAACATATCTTTCCATGCTGCTCTATCCTTCTTGCAAATGACTGTTTCCTTCACCCTAATTCCTGCATCCTGAGGAAGGCTGTTTAAACTTATCATGGAAATAGCCTGTGAAGACAGGGGAGAAGAGAAGTGGAAAAAGCCTGCAGCTCACAGTCATGTGTAAGCAATAGTTAATGGAGGGTCCAGGACACAAAATTCTCTCACATCAATGTCTCCTTAATTCACTCAGCCATGACGAAATGAATTCAATAGGCAAAAAAACTTGAGGCTGGACAAGTTAGACCAAAAGCCAGTTCCCCACTTTGACAGGGCTAGGGGTCAGCGCTGCCAGGAGACACATCTGATGGCTTGCTGGCGTTTCTTCCGAACGCCTCCTCCCAGCTCAGGTTGTGGCCTAACCAGCCCTTCCTGTTGGCAAACGCAGGGGCAGATCCAGGAGCACGGCTGGCTGACTGCAGGCACGAGGTGAGCTGGTGGTGGTTGGTCCTCCAACCCCTTTTGGTGCTTCATCCAGAGATGGAGACCGTGGACTGAAGAAGAGGCCTGCATGCTGAGCACTGCCTGGGATATACACTTTGTACAGCTGTGCGAGTCTCAGAAGTATGAAGACCACCCCAAAAGTGCTCTGAATAGAAGAAGGAATGGTGCAATCCCAACTCCCCCACATGGAAAGGCACCAGGGGTTTAATTTACATGGAATTGGCCTACGGGCTAAATATCTCAGTATTATCCTTTGGGAACAGAGGGAGTCGTCACAGGGTCACCTGAGGAGCACTGGAGCCAGGAGTTTCCATAAAAAGCCCACTGCAGCTTGGGGAGGAGATGGGAGGGAGGGAGAGGCCAGAGTGAGCTGAGACTGCTCACGCTGGGTATGGAGGCTTCTTCCCCACCAGCACAAGCCTGCAGCTGGCAGAAAACAGGGTGCAGAGGCTCGAGCAGCCCGGTCAGCTCAGGGGAGCTCTCGTCCCCTGAAGACCTCCACCACCCAGAGTGAGGCACGAGGGAGTCAGCCCCTCCTTTACTGCTGCATGCTGAGCCAAAGGCAGCTATACTTCACTAGCCTTCAGCAGTGAGCACACCCGAAACTGATTCTTAAAAAGTTTCCTCACAGCTTAATACCTCAACCCCCTGGCTGTTCCCTAGCTCCTGTGAGGTGTCCAAAACCTTTTGGAGAGAAACACAGCAGGTCAGGAAGACTCCTTCCAGTCCTCACCAGAAAAAGCAGAATACTTATCCTGTTTGCACTACACGTCTTGGGAGCTGGGGCACAGAGGACCTCAGCTGTAATGCTGCAGATCATAAAATATTTGCAGCCAACTCCTGGACTGCTCCATAACGGGCCATGGGAGCCCTCGATGCTGACCTCCCTCTGCGAGCTGAAGTTTTCACAGCAGCCACTCAGAAAAAGCAAACACAGCCAGCATCCACCTACAAACATCCAGCAGGATGGGCTGCAAGCCCTCAAAAAAATGTTGAATATCAGTACAATAAGCTATGCATTGTATAGAAACATGATCTGTCCAGCTTGCTTTGCTACACCTGGCTCCATCACATTCAGCCTAATTCAGATGGAAAACTAGGCAGAGCTGACGGCCTCGGCTGCCTGAGTAATCCAAGGGAAGACTTTCATCAGGTTCAGCAGGCACTTTGTCTGTTTACACAGTCCCAAAACAAAGATATAATTGAATACCATGGATTTTTGTCTGGAAAAAACTGCATGAGAGTCAGCTCTTGCTGTTCTCTTCCTTCATAAAAAAATTCAATTTGTTTATTTTTGCTGAAAATGGTCTAACCACATGAAACTTGGTTCTTTGACATGAACATATTCTACAGGAATAATAAGCGGCCTCTGCCATCATCTCAGGTGGTGAACAGAAAAAGTTAAATATCAGAAAATCCAGCAACTTAACAGTTGTTTTTTCATCAGAGTAAAAATATGTTTTCAGCAGGTTCCATCTCTGCTTTTAGAGGCTTTCAGGAAAAACACTATCCCTCTGTTCAGGACAGGTTATGCTCCTGCTTTGCCACAGCTGCGAGCCCTGGTACCACCTCTGGAATTTGTACAACCTGACCTGGTTTGTTTATATTTGCTTACAAGGAGTTGAGTAAGCTCTCAGAAACACTGATGTGGAAGCAAAGTGACACCGCAGAAGCCTCAAACTTGCCTCACCCCTGCCAGGGAGGCCGAATTAGCTGTAATACTGTCTGCGATGCTGCTGCAGCAAGGAGGCTGTCAACAAGTTCTCTTACAGCACACAGTGCTCAGGGCCAATGCAGCCATGATCTGTGTGGGAAGCTCAGCAGTTTTGCAGCCACAACCAGAGTGCTTGATGCTAGAGGCTTGCTGATCTGATCAGAAGAAAGGGGAACGCTACATGTCTCTCCATTGTCCACTCCCATGTCCTGTTCTTCAAGTTTTAGAGAGTTATTTATTTTCTAAGGCATACCTTGGCTGCAACCAGGAACTACTTTGAGCTCTAGTAGATATCCTCTCAGAGATTTTTGACTGTGCACAATAGACTCACATTATATTCTGATACACAAACTGCTTAAAAAAAAATGAAGTTATTAGAATAATGAAGTGACCAGAAACCTCTCAGAAAAAAATGTCCCTGTGTGGGTTCCAGGTTATAAAGTTTACATGAATGAGTACGACCAACATACAAAGACTCTCCTTGGCCTGTGCCAACAGATGTAGATGTGTTAGATGAAACAGAACCTCAAAAGGTGAAAAAAACTTGTATGAATTTGCTTGGATAATACTTTAAGTTTCTGTTTACTAGATGTTTACAAACAGATCTAGAAGCAGTTGGCTGTTCAAAATAATGTTTGTGGAAAGCAGTATCACAGAATCACAGAGTGGCTGAGGTGGGAAGAGACCTGTGGAGGTCACCTGGTCCAACCCCTGCTCCAGCAGGGCCACCCAGAGCAGGGTGCCCAGGAACCTGTGCAGGCAGCTTTTGAAGGTCTCCTTGGAGGAGACTCCACAACCTCTCTGGGCAACTTGTTCCAGTGCTCCACCACTTGCACAGCAAAGAAGTGCTTCCTGATGTTCAGGGGGACCCTTGTGTTTCAGTTTGTGCCCATCGCCTCGTCACATCACTGGACACCATTGTTTTTGTAAGAGGGTGAGCAGAAAAACTCCTTTATTTACTACTTCTTAAGACTTGAGGACTCAGCCATGTAGTGGGGAGGCTCTCTGGAATCACAGATGCTCACAAAATGCTGCCTCAATATTCACTTGCACCCTTCTGTCCTCTGTTTCTACTTCATTTAGGCCTCCAGCCTGGAAGCCTGCTGAGCTATTGTGCTGACCGATGCTGTCACATCAACCCCTTGGCCCACAGGGCATTACCCACTGTTTGCTTATCCCAGCTCCTGAGACCACAAGCACTTTGATACCTGCACAGTTCTTAGCATAAGCTTTACTTAGCAACAGAGGCTACCGAAACCAGCACCATTAGTAACAGCAAGAGCCCATCATTTAGACACTAGGAAGGGAACAGTTGTTCACTGCAAGCATGAAGCCTTTTAGCCACTTCTCAGCTTTTCTGCACACATGCAATGTATAGTTTCTATAAATGGAGCAGCAGTCTGCAATATTTTTAGAGCAGTGCGCTGCTGATTAAACCGTAGTGAAGAATGTGACACCTTTTTTTGGAAACTAAACCCAGTGGAAGTTTGCAGTAGAATATTGTGTCTATGGAATAAGGCAGTTCCACTTTGAAAGATTTAATTTTACAAACATTTTCAAATCTTTTAGGAAAGCTACAATAAGCTGTCCATGTTTAGATTTCTGGAGAAAGCAATTACAATGAACAAGCATCAAAACATTCTGCAAAACCGAAAAATTGGTTTACTGAATTGAAATGTGTTTATTCTGAGGTGACGAAAAAGGGAAACAGGGACAGGATTTCTTATTAAATCGCTGCGAGACTCCATGCATCTCTGGCTGAGGAGCCCAGCCTCCCGGTGAAAACTGAGACATAGTTCATCTAATCTGTTTTTCCCATGAAACAAAGAAACAGAATTTAATACCAAAGCAGAGTAAAGTGGATTAGCTCAGTAGGTCAGAAGTTTTGAAATTTCAGTTCAATTGAAGACTTTGAAATAAAGCATTCTAGGATCCTCCTAGATGATCCCTTCTACAGTTGCCCCTTGCTGGTGGGGGAAGAGGGAGCAAATCATGTTGTCTTTATTCAGGGCAGCAATAAAAAAAAATAAAATACCAGAGTTTTTTCTAAGACAAAAGAATCAAAGTTTTTGACAAAGTCTAGTATTGGAGCAATATGCCAACACTGCATTCTCTTTGAACAGAAGTATTTGGACATAAAAACAAATAAATATACTTGGAATTCAAGACAAATTTCAGCCCTGCGCAATGCAATCACATTTGCTGTATGTTACCCCTAACTTGAGACCTAAATGGTAGAGGTAGCTGGGGCTTAGAAACTTCCACATCACAAATACATGAGCCATTAACCATGCTGAAAACAGACAGAAAAAATATCTTTTCCACCCAGTCTTTCATTTAGCTCCTGGATTCACTCCTAAAAGTGGTGACATACAAAAATGTCTAGTGTGATAACCAGGGTGAAATTCTGGATCTTCATCCTTCTGCATTAAGGCCAACCTCTAAGTCACAGGATCCCAAAGAAGGGGCAAGTTATTTCATGTTTTGCCAGTGCAAAGTTCCTCACACCTTTTTGCAGAGCACACCGGTGACAGCCACACCTAGGAAAAGGATTCTGCCCTTGATGGCAAAGGCTCTGGTCTATGTCAGCAGCTCTTGCACTGAGCTGTACAAGGGGAGTGGTGCCCACGTGGCAGCACTTTGTGCACTGACATGAAAGATGTACCTGGAGAGGTACCCATGCACCAAGAGTGGAGATCCAGCCAAGGTGTTCCAGTTGCTTGGATGATGTGTGCCATCGTGGCTATGGGATTTGCTTTTGGGCACAGATTTGCTTTTAACCACCCATTTTTTTCCATGTAAAGCTTTCCTTATGTATTTTGATACAAACATTTCAGCCATAGAGACTCTCTGATTTTCCCAGTGTTACAGGGAGCCACAGGCCTGGTTTAATCAGGCTTTGGAAAAGCAAACTTGAAGATGACTGCTTCTGCACAGATGACAGAAATACTGCACACCAAAATCCGGGTGAGGCAGGTGGTGCATAAGAAGGAAGAACATGTCAGTTTGTTATTTAAACATGAAAATTGTGTTTTGAAAAAGTATTTTCAAAGTTGTAGCTAAGCAGAGATGAAGGCATTTCATTCTATTTGCTTCTTCTACGATGCAATAAATACATATGTTTTTTGTTTACAGATAGACTGAGAGTGTACAGAGTCTCCAAAATAATATCTGAGTTATCTGATGGGTACCTAATGAACACACCAGCCTGTAAGCCTTATTTGTGAAGTCTTGATGTCCAGAAAGTGAAAAATGCAAATCTTCTAGGAGAAATTGTTGTAAACTAGAAGAATTTATCAGCATCTGCCTCCTTGTATCTGAAAAAGCCTACGCATTTACAAGTAAAACTTTTCCAACAATCTTCTCCTTTGAGACTTATCACTCCACCACGGCTTATCACTGACACCAAGCAATGTTAGAATGGCTTGATTGTGAAAGAAGTCTTGTGTTTAAGAGGAGAACATGGCAGAGACTTCATTATTTCGGCTGTGCTCTATGAAGAGAGGCTATTGAAGACCCACGTTCTCAGATACACATGAATATGAAAATCTGCCTACAGGTATGGGGTGACAAGGGCATCCTCTGCCCAGGGGGCATGAGGGGCTCTCCACTGCATGGGCAGCAAGACAAGCAGTTGACATGGCTCCTTCTTTGCCCCATCTCACCAACCATTTGCGATCCTTGCTCTGGGGTCCTGAATTTAGGCCAAAATAAATGGGAAGGAAAAAAAAAAAAAAGCAACACGTTTTGGGACAGGGGTATAAGACAGAAATATTTCTCTAGACATTTTTTCTTTTCATTGGCAGCCACCGGCCACTGCTCACAGGTTTGGTATTTCAGACACGGTCCCAGCAGAGACTGCCCAGTGCAAAAGCTGCAGGTGAGGCAGCCAGGGCTGTCACCACCACAAGCATGGATCCCCTTTGCAGTCTATATGGTATTTATTTGTCCTCATCACGTTAAACACAGATAATACTCTAATCCCCACCCCCCCATGTAAAAAATCTTATTAGTACTATGTTTTCCAAGCCAGTGATTTATTGTGACAAGGATCCTGTTTGGCCAGCCCTGCCTCTGCAGTTCCTTTAAGTGCAGTATCACGAGAGGAAGGCACATCACACTTCCTATTATCTTGAATTCTTACATAATGGAGGAAAACAAGCTCAGACTCAAAATAACCCCAGAGCCCTGTACCAAGGAAAAAGAAAAAAAAAGAACAATTAACATTCCACATGTCGAAAGAATGTAAACAAAAATGTCATCATAGAGACATGCAGAAAACTGGTGTTACTCAATCTGAACGCTGCCAATTCTCCATCTAATGAGTTGCTGAATCCTGAGACAATCAGAAATGGCTCGTGAGAGCTTAGGGAACAACAGCATTTGTTTTTCCTTCTGATTTCTCCTTATTAAAAGCTACGGGGAAATCACCGAGTTAGAAAGACAACCTCAATTACTCGTAATTGCTGTCAATTCTGGTTAGCCCAGACCACGCTGATCCTGCAACGAGCAGCAATGGGAACAAAGCAGGTGCTCTCTCCTACGGCCTCTTCCCAGAACACTCCCTGCAGTTGCAATGGAGATGCCATCTACTGAACGGCTGGAAGCATGAGCTCGGATGAGATCATGATGCTGCTCATGCTCGTGACCATATTTTGTCTTAGAAGTAAGGCTTAGTGTTCCTGCTTTGCTCAACCCTCCATTTTTCCCCTCTGTCTTTTGGGCAGTGCTCCAAGTAGTCCTACAAGTGAAGCCCCACATCAGGGTGCTTCAGCCCACCTGCGCATCCACGTGGGTGCTGCTCTCCCAGGTCATGGACCAAGCACAGACGTGCACATGGCCTGGAGGAACAGCTATGTTAAAGCAGCACTGAACGCCCCTCTTAAATCTAGACGAATACAGAGGACTGCCTCAAGGGAGCTGAGTGAGTATTGATGCTTTTTGGAGCAAAATAGGCATAGTCAGATAAGCCTGGTCCTTGCTACTTCTCCTTCAGCATATATTTGCAAGAAAGTTGAAGTGTAACTAGAAGTAACTAATGTCGTTCTTCTACGCATAGCAAGAAATGCAAATAGAGAACAGAGCTGCAAGGTGGCAAACTCTTGAGTTATCCAGCTGGTTTCTTTTAACTTTTTCCCTAATAAAAACTAAGAAAATATCAGAAACATACTGGGGGGATAATATGTATTAACAAATAGAGATGAAGATTGATACTGCTTTGAAGCATAAAATATCCTGAAACCAAGTTCAGCTGTTGGCCATTTTATCACCCAGTCATCTAGGACCACATGCAACATCTCTTTTACTCATTAAAAATTACTGATACAGCAATGAGGATGTAGGAACATCCACCTCAAATCAGCCTGTAGTAAATCCCAAATTATTAGGTAAATAAAAGGAAACATACTCTTATTACTATTGCTCAGTGAGAAGATCTAGAACTGGATTAAAAAAAATGTTATTTATTTTTAGTAAATCCTACACGGATCTGATGGGATTAACTTTACTATTGCAAAACTCTAATACATTCACAGTAAGATGCAAAAATACTTTGACACTATACCAGTCTTAGCAAACACTTGTTTATTTATTTATATAATGTTCTTGAACTGGGGGTGGAGAGAGAGAACCCTATGTTATGTACTAGGTATAATAACATAATAATGTAAGCTATGCTCATTTTTATGATATGTATAACAAAATACAAAGGTGCAAAATTAAAATCACAGGATCACAGGGTAGCTGAGGTGGGAAGGGACCTCTGGAGGTCATCTGGTTCAAACCCTGCTCAAGCAGGGCCACCCAGAGCTGGGTGCCCAGGACCACGTCCAGGTGGCTTTCGAAAATCTCTAAGGAGGAGACACCACAACCTCTGTGGGCAGCCTGAGCTAATGCTCGGTCATAGTCAGGTACAGATCTACACAGATATTTAGGATCTTAAAACATACTTTGACACCTTATTTTCTGCAGGAGGACCCAGGAGATTCCTCTGACAGGTGCTAATGGACAGCATGGCGTGTGCTATCGTAGATGAAATGAGGACTGTTCGCTGAGAGCCTGACTCCATCTCACGAAATACCATGAAAGTATATGATAGATACCACCGTGATTTAAAACAACGTACTTATTTAGACCTTTCAGCTGGCTGCATGAGCATCATTTAACTCCCTGTATCAGAGATCAGGATTATGCAAATCCAAGCAAATCATTTCACGCTTAGACACCGGTAGGGACCACACTACTTCAGTCAGTGGAGCCCTACCTCTTTACAGTAGATTTACCTGTGACCTAAGCATGTAACTCATGAGAACTAGTCAGAAGACTAGTCCACTGCACACACGTTCCTAAAAGCCATTTAAAATAGTTATGAGAAAATTGTTATAGACAGCTCCCTTGAACTTCCAAAAAAGCTTGAAGCAAGAAATCCCATAAAGAACTATTTCTCTGTCTAGTGTACTACAGTTGAACTGCCTAATATGTATTTTAAAGCCTGGTAACTCTATGTGAAAAATCCAAAATCCTCATAACAGATCACAAGCTGAAGAAAATGATGGCTTGCTTTGGGTACTTCATCTGCCCTAGGAAGAGCTGCATATACATCACAGATCCTCTCCCTCGTTTTTTTTTCACCAAAACTTTCCATACACCACCGTTCAAATATTTCAGAGAAGCCACTTAGACTTAAATGTCTAGTTTACTGGAAATCTGCTGGCAACATCCTTGTGAGTTGGTCTGAAAAACAAGCAACGTAATCTGCAAATCTTTCAAGCAGCACATCTGTAAACGAGGATGTTTGCGGACTGCTTTCCCTCTCTCTTAGTAGTGGTCAACTCTGGCAGCGAAACGCTTTGAAAAACACACAGCCCGCGCTAGAAAAAAGATCAAACACTGACCCGACGGCAGGGCCAGCTCGCATCAGTCTCACAAGGAAGAAGAAAAAACAAACAGAAAGCGAAGATGACTTTTTGTGGCCCTTGCAAACTGAGGCGATGAGGATAAAAGCCGGAGGGAATCAAAGCAGATGCACCTGGAGAGGTGATGCTGCCTGGGAGAGGCACGGGGCTGTGCCAGGGGTGAGCACTGAGCAAATGCCACACATCTCCCCGTCCCCCACATGCCGTTTTATTCACTCGAGCTTGCGATGCCACGCAGACGGTGTGGTGCGGAAACGTGTGGATAATGCGCTTTTCTCTTTAGGAACACAAAGCCTTTTAACAGCTTTGGAGTTCAACACGGAAAAAAAGCATCCCCACCCAGAGTCTTAAACACCACGCGTATTTTCTACAGGATTTTCCTAAAGGGCTGTGCTGGGAGCTATATAAGCAGCAAGGAGTTACGTTTATAGCCCTGTACATCCCTTCTGGATGGGCACAGCTGCAGCTGACCCTCGCTACCCGCTCTCCTGCTTGCTGCGCTGCTCTCTGGAGCTTGCAATCAAGGGCGGCCAGCACCCACCGATTTACATGGCATGACCTGCAAATTAGCAAACTCTCTGCTGGGATTTGGGCTGCTGGCCCCGCAGACGTGAGCGGCAGCAGCAGCCCTTGCCCTGCTGACACAGCTGCACCGGGCTCGCGCCCGTCCGTGCGGGCTCCGGCCGAGATTCGGTTACGGAGCAGAAATCATAACAAAGGCAGGAAACAGGTCAGCACTGCCCGGGCTTCACGCCTTCTCCCGGGAACACCGCTGGTTTCCAAGCTGCAGATGTTTTTAACCCCGTCCTGCAGCGTGCCTGCCCTGCGCTGATGAAGTCAAGCACAGCATGTAAAATAAAAGCAATTCCAAGCAGCCGGGAGCAGTTGGAGCAGGGATTTGCATTGTTTTGGATAAATGGGCTCAGAAATATGAACTGTGCCGAGCGGCATCCAAAAAATTGTAAACTCTCATGATAGATACTGCAGTCCCAGAGCATCTCACACACATTGCAGCATCTTCCTCTGTTCTTTGCTGCTGTCAGCACCAGGCTTCAGCACAGGGCAGGAGAAAGACCCAAGCTGACCCCATTCAGCTTTCCTAACTCCTGTGTCCACAAAAAAAATGTGCCTATGACAATTTTGAGGTTACAAATACATTTTGAATATGGATCTGTAAGCAAAAGGAGAAGAAAATGGCTGCAAAAAAACTCCTTGTTATGAATTCACC
This sequence comes from Cygnus atratus, assembly GCF_013377495.2. Taxonomy (NCBI): domain Eukaryota; kingdom Metazoa; phylum Chordata; class Aves; order Anseriformes; family Anatidae; genus Cygnus; species Cygnus atratus. The sequence continues at coordinate 110,221,456 of NC_066363.1, read as the reverse complement.
CAAGTAAAGGCTGCAGGACCAGAGAACTGTCCTCGGGGCGTATCTGCACTGGCTGAGATGGTCCTACAACACGTCGCTCCACAAAGCTCCCATAACTTGTGGAATCTGGAGGAGTTTCTTAATTGAATTTCCACTGTATTAAAAGCATCTGAAAGCTATTAAAAAAAAAAAAAAAAAAGACATAGGAGTAGAGTATTATGAAAACCCAAACAAACCTCAAAACACACCCACCCTGGAAATGTCTCCCATTCACAGCTTCACTGAGTATTTTCTTTTAACTCACCACAAGTCTTCCCAGAAGAACAACTGAAAAGACATTAGAGATTATTTATTTTTCTTTCTAAAAGAGTGTTTTAGAAACCTCCCAGAAGGGGGAAAAATAAAATAAAGTGATTAAATTATAGTGCCACATCAGCGCAACCAGCAAGCTCCAAATCGAGAGAACTGCAGTGACGTAAGTACTGCTTTGACATAGGCAGCCTTTTAATTTCACTGTCAGCTCTTCTGCTTCCCTTTACTAAAAGACTTCCCCTAAATCTCTTCTAGGCCACCTTGAACTCCTGCTGGACAAATACTTATTCTTGTAGCTCTTCTGATTATTCTGAGTTTTGATTTTTTTAGGTCATCTGGTTTCACGCATGTGAAATTTCTTTCTTTGCAATAAATGACGGACTTCACAAGGAGTCCTCTTTCCATTGGAGACATGATTAGAAGCTCAATCGCTATTCAAACCAAGTGCAATAGAAAGGGTTTGTTGTGGCAAACACAGCCCCGTTTCTCTCTAATAAATCACAGAACCGCTCACAGTAACCTCTTGCATAGATGGCTGAGAACAAAATACAGTCCCACAACGCAGCATTTCCCAAAGCCATCTGCCACGAATACGAGCTGCTCAGGAGTTGGGATGCAAAGCTGCAGCAGAGCCACAGATGTGGCCATTGCTACAAAGGCAAAACACTGGCCAACAGCCCCCATCCCACGTGCCAGCAAGCGGAGCAGTAATGTGCTGGGCAGGGGGGTTAAAACTTGAGCTGCCTTCTCTGATCCCAGCCCAGAGTCAGGGTCTGCTCAAGCAGGAGGCCAGCTGTGAAGTTTATGGGTTTTTCAGGGCACTCTGACACTGGCAGGTGTTTTCTCCTGCTACCTAATTTCCCTGCTGCATCGTCTTGGTGGGCTCAGTACTGAGCCTGGGGCTGAGATCTGCTTTTTACCTTCTGCTGGCCCACTCCAGGCCATGGGCAGAGCAGAAGGACAGGAGTCACCTCTGCTCTGCTCCTGCTGTCACTAGAAAAGAAACAGCAGAATGTGGGGTTCCCTTATGGCACCCCAGAGCAGCATCTCTACAAAGCACCACACCCTGCGCTGTGAATGGCACAGAAACGAGAGGGATCTTCCACAGAGGTGGTTTCACGTGCAGATTTGGAACCTGCATGGAGGCTGATCCGTGACAGAGGAAAGACCAGCAGGGATGGAACAAAGAGGGGTTGAATTACAGACCCCTGAAAAATGGTCTGTATTTGGTTCTGTTTGATGACCCAGACAGACATGTCTGTTCCTCCTCCGTTTCCTCCACTATTTTGGTCGGTTCGAGTCCTCACACACATTCAAGTCATTATTTTGACACCTTAAAGTTTTCTCCTAATTTTAGCTAACGGTGACCAACTATTTAGAAAACGCACCAGTTTTAGACATTTTAATATTCTGGAAAGATTTTTCAAATCCTCTGCAATACGCAGAAGAACCAGATGTTGGTTTGTTTGCTTCTCCTTTCCTTAGAAGTGAGCCATGCTGTATACCCTTTAGTCCACTTAATAAAGAAACTTCCCCTAGCACTGAAATACACATATGGTCATTTTTACACATCTGTAAAAGAGGTTAAACACACAGTATCATTAATCAAGCAGAAACCTGTTTTCCGAAGGAGACAAATAAGTTACGGAGCAATGCTTAGCTGGCCCGTTTTAGGAATGCATGTATGCAGCATCATTTTTTGGGGTGGCAAGATGATTTCTGAAGTCTTGACTGGGGTCTTGGAACAGGGTGAGAAGGAGAACCAACCTCTCAGGTTTTTGGCTTTCCTGACCATGGGAACCGCACGCCCAGAAACACACTTGGAATACATTTCCAGATGGAACCTACATGACAGCTAAACGTCCACGGGTCTGGGTTTTGTATATCTGAAGTTGTGCTGCTAGGTAGTCCAACACCCTGACCCAAATCCAATCTGGATGTATTCATATGAAACTGAGCACATACATTTAAATATAAACATCCGCGCGCACCAATGGTGATATGCAATAACTTCTGGGGAGAAGCGACTTTAGCTGTGCACAGATGCTACATTGAAACTTGACAGTGGGTGTTCAGATTACTCTGGCTTCAGCCTGTGCAAAATGTTAATTAAGGACAAGAGCTCTTCCCCTCCAAACTTGAGTCTTCCAGGCCAGATTTAAAATGAAATCATTAGTTACATGGGGCATTATATGTCGTATTTCCACCCAAAGCAATTAACTTCCAGGGAGAAGGGAGGAAGGAAAAAAATATCCCTTGGCTCTGTGTATTACTTAATTTTTTGTAACCAGATTGCTCTTTGTTAAACAATACAGCAGAAATGTATATAAGAAATCTTCCAGTTACCAGTTGTCCCTACATGCACAGATGGTCTGAAATCATACCTTAGCCTCTTAGCAAAATATACAAGGCTAGTGTTTTTTCTGCCTTTGAACACGACCGAGTAGACTCCATTGACCTTAACAAGCCTGGCAAGTAAAAGCTTGCATGCCCATTCCCAGGCTAACTCAGAATATAAAACTTGGTGGAATTTTCCGTGCTCCTGGCCAAGACCCTGGTAACAAGCACGCGGAAATATGTTACACAAAGAAAATCAATAGGCATTTTCCAAACTTTTAAAACGTCGTGTTTTGAAACATATGTGGTGAAGCCCTGCTAAGCAGATCCTAGTGCCCTGACGTCCTTAAAAGAAAACCTACCTGCCCTGACTGTTTGTGGCGTCACAGAATGGCTTTCAGAAAAGATGCACTTGCTACTAGGTTGAGTTAGGCTGGACCTAAACGTCTGGATAAGACTGTTAACACAAAATCTCCTAATGAGCCCTAGCCAGGCTGAAGAGAAGTGGACCCCATTGGTCTTGCGCTCTAGCTCCCACAAAACCTCCAGCTGCCTCCAGTAAGCGCCACTAGCCGCGCCACGGAAAACCCAGGCATGTATTTACGTAAGGCATCCATCTCTCGCTCTGGCCGGGTGGATTTTCCAGATGCATTCCTGACCGAGCTGAAGAGCATCTGCAGGACACAAAGCTCTCTGCTCCCTGTTGTGCAAGGTCTCCCCGTCGGCTCCAGGCACCCAACAAGGCCTCCCTCCCATCGCCTGCTTCCCAGGCCCTCGGCCCACCCGCTTCTCCCAGGCCGAAGCGGGACCGGAGGAAATTTCTTGGCTCCCTGCCTGCTCTGCTTAGGTTTACCCATACACAGAAGATTAATTGAGACCGGGGAAAATCGTATTCCAGCTTTCCTTTGGCTGAGCTGTTGCGCTGCAGCACGGTGGAGGTTGATTTAGTTTTTAACTTTGCGAAGCAGCGTGCTGTTCCTTGTTAATGTCTGCAACAGGCAGACACAGCCCCAAAAGCTTTGCAAGTCTATTTGCACTATCCATTTTATCTCTCACGGGCTTCTTTCCCGAAGCATTTGTATGCTTTCCCCAGCATTTCTGTATGTAAAACAGAGACCTGGAGTTGAGGATCTGTACAGTCACCCAAAATGGCCAGGAACGAGAAGCGCTGGCTCAGCACAAACGTGCCTTCACACAGCCTCTGTCTCTCCTTCCCACTGCCATTTGAAGGATGGGTGTCTTTAAAGGCTCCCTACAAGCAGGTGGAATTAATCCCAGCCTAAGCCCTAAATTAAGTTTTCGTATGGAAGTCAATCCTCGCACATAAGATTTTCTCCCTGAAAGCACCACGGAATTTGCCAAGTACAACATGACATATTGCATTGGTGGTGTCACCGATCCCAGGACGCTGGCCAGGCTCAGGGCTGCTGAGTGTGAGGGTGGGAGAGGGCAGAGACCACCGGGTTTGGGTCCAAGGGTTTGGCCTGATGTAATATTAGATGACATCTTATGTCAAAACTCTGCGACACCTTTGTTCCCAATCTGACAGCTAGGAGCTTGTTGCATCAGGCAGTGCACGTGTCTAGCGACACGTCTGTCAAGCTGAGTTGTGCCGACTATTTGTCTCGGTGGCTGCTAAGTAAAACATCTAGCTCTTTGCTGTTAGCATGCTTGCTGTTCACAAACTGCTGACAAAGTCACGGCAGCAGCACTGCTTCACACAGACTGCAGCTTTGGGGACTCACTGGGATGCTGAAGAGCATCTGCCAAGAGCTCAGTGCCCTGCCGAATCAGGTGTGGCATGCCAGTGTTAGACCTCCTGGACATTTTGATGAAAATGCCAAGAAATAAAAGGCATCTGGGACACAAATGCAGGCAGCACCTGACAGGTAGGGGTTTTATGTTTGAGTGCTGCCAGGCATATCTAACATATCCTCCAGGCAAAACAGCATTCCCTGCCACAGTGTGCCTCTTCCAAACCTGTAACAACAGCAGTAAGCACAGCACTGCAGCTTTCTGGTGTGGGATGACTCTGAAGCAGGTACAGAAAAGCCATGGATCAGTTTGGCACATCTGAGCACTTGCAGCCTTACGGTTAGCAGCGGGCTGTAAAGAGCAGAGTACGGCAGCTGCTAGCTACAGAGGCAGACTTGTATCCTAAATAAAGCTGAAGAGGAGTTCACCAGGGACATTAGTAATGCTGATGTGTGCTACAACCCCAAGGCAACACTGGGACAGTCCACCAGCAGGCATCCCCAACTATTTTATCTTCCCCTTCCTCCTTGTCATGGCTTCTTATTTTAAATTTTCATTTCTTTCATAGTTTTTGTGTGTTGCTCCTTTCCATGGAAACAGTACTGAGTGCCAAAAATACAATTCTTAGTTTCCTTCCAAGGCATTAATCTGGCAGGTTATTGCCTTATGAAGGTGAACAGCCCAGAACACAGCCTAGGTGTTTTGGCAGCAACCTGATGCTAAGTGCTTCATTATTTGTCCAGCTAGTTTACAGGAAAATAAATACAAAATCCCCAGGTGTTGCTTACAGTGGAGCCAGCGTTTTTCATTCTGTTTGTAAATACAACGCTCTGTTCAGCCCACACACCTATTTTATAGCCCTAATGAAAACTAGAGAGCAAAATTCATGCGTAATGGTGACCATGCCACCTTCCAATGCATCTCTGGGAAAGGCAGAGATTGACTTAGCAGGTATGATTCCACGCATGCAAAGGCAATATAGGAAGAAACATGTCAAGAATTTTAATTGTACTTGATTGGAAAAAACCCATAACAAAGAAAAACTAGATTGCCTACAGACCAGCACACAGCTGGAATGACTTTGGTCACCCACTCCGCTGCTAAGAGGCCTCTTTAGGGGCTTGGATTAGGAGAAGTGCCTTCAGCCAGGCACGGCAGGACAGGTTGGAGAGGGGCAGCTCCATGCCCATCGGCCCCAACAGCTCTTACAGCTCCGGGCTACGTCAGCATGGGTCACACAGCTCTGTCAACATTTTGGATCTCACTACTACTGCCTGATGCTGATGGATTTGTCACGGCGTGCCAACTGTTTTCCATCTTTACCAGCACGGAAAGATTTGGCAGTTTTGTATTTGCAGTTGGGCTATCTCAACAATAATCTATTTATCAGCTGTGCCTTCTACATGGTAAGAGACAGAAGCTGCTGACAGAGGAGGGACACAGCCAGAGGTATGCAGGCACCTTGACAACAGCTCCCTGCATATATTCCTCTTTATTTTTTTATCTAGAGCTCAGTTCCCTGCTAACTGCCCCAGTACTCTGGATACATCCTGAAAATGAAAAGACAGACAAAGAAACTCCTGCACACACAGTGCCTGTGTACTCCTCAGCCCCCAGCATCAGCCCCAGGGCAGCCGGCCATGCCGGGCTCACCTGAGGAGCCATTGCAATGGGAAGGGTGGCTCCAAATGAAATGTCTTTACCTAAAATGAACAGCCACGCTGACACCGCCACGCACTGTGGGTTTAATTATCCCAGAACACATGCAGACAAAATCCTCTCATCTGATAGGCACGGCCAGATCACTGACCTGGAAGCGACACGCCAGACTTTCCTCTGGCTTTCTGAGTAACGGTGACCCCTGACTTTTTATTAAGCCACACAATTGCATGCTGCACGCAAACACGTGAAAGAATGCCCAGAGAGGTATGTGGCTTGTGGCACCTGAAATCCCTTGCTGCTCGTTTACAAACCATAAAGAAAAGTTGACAAATTCCTAAAGCTTAGATTTTTATTTATTTATTTATTTTTCATGTCAGGGGCTTAAGGTTTGTGTGGATAACTCACCACCGGACTGATGCCAGACATTTTTCTGTGCATGTTATTATAGATGTGAACAATGGCCTGGATTTATCCAGGGATAAAGGCTAAAATTATTCTGTCTGTGCAGCGTTAATGAATAAATGCTATTTCTGAACTATCACAAAAATCCAAGTCACGAGTTTTAAAAAAGCTTACCATGATCATGTTTGAATTGTTATTTATAGACAGGAAAAAAATGTATTAGTTTAAATCATTTTCTGAAAAAGTCTTCTATCTCAAAGTCACTGTAAACTGTTCATAAGGCTTTCATCAGCAGTTAAACTCCTAAAACTCCCCAGTTGTATCCTATCAAAGGAATATACACCAAATGATATACAGCTTCTCTCTGCGTAAAATATTATAAACAACATAAAGTGAGAAAATGGTTATTACATGGATCAAGTTCAGCTGCCCCTAAGACAATCTTCAGGGAAAAAAAAAATATATATTTTCTAACTATGTTTTAGAACCCGTGTGTGTTTTTTTTTTCCAGCCTCATTTTAGTATAGCAGATTTCATTAGTGTGTGGCAAGATGGTTTGTCCATTTTTGGCCCAGAAATCCCTAGATTTAATTCTTAGAGCAGGAACGACGGTCAGGAGCTTTGCCGTAACTGTGTGGAATGGACATCACTATTCAGTCATCTCTTGCATACCCCATGGAAGGTGAAGGGTCCTGACACTGTCCTGAGCATGGGTGACGAGATGGGCCCTAATATTGAGGACAGGCTTATGGCCTCCAATTCTGGCTTTGTTTTTTGAGGGCAAAGGCTAATTATCTCACACAAGCTGTTTAGTCTTCTGCTTATCTGCAGTGTACTGGCCCTATCTTTTGTTTCCTTGGGAGGTTTCTCATCATCATCAAGGCTTTCAGTTCATTTCTTGAAAGTCTGTTTTCTGGAACATGAAAACTGGGCTTGCACCAGTTCAAAGGCCATCCCCTTTGGTTTTGGTTATTTCATATTGTGGTATAACTTCAAACTATTCAATGTATATTCGATGAATAACTTCACAATGAAATTCATACAGTAATTACTCTGTTAAGTGTAGGATTTAAATTCTAACACATTAACATAAAGAAACAAAATTCACAGTTGTCTATATGTCTATTACCTGGGAATGCTGCAAGTTGGGAAGATCAGACCTGCCACCTCAAAGTCCATTAGTTCCCTTTAACTTCCTTGCCTGCAATTAAGACCAGAGCTAGAATCTCAGAGGAGAGAGTCAAAACCTGAACATAAAGAGATCTTATCCTGATACCTACCATCTAGAAAATGAGCTCTCAAGCCTGAGCATCCCCAAAATGTGTAATTCTGAAAAGCAAGTTGTGACCTCTCCTCATTCATTCCCTCCCTAAGAGGGGGCGGGGGGTGTAAAACTCCGATCGATGGAATGGTTAACATTGGTGGCAATCTGGCAATCCAGTAGAGGTTCGCCAGTGGAGAGGCACAGCTGGTTATCTGGAGCAGATAACTTCAAAGCAGTCTCAGCAGTGACTGATGATGAAGTAACAGTGACAAGAAACATGCTTCATCGTTTTCTCACTGCCGCAACCTGAAGCCCTGGGCAGCCAAGCCACCAGCCAGTGCTCTTCTGGCAGCATCCCTGCACATCTGGAGCATCCATTGAGAAGAAGCAAACAGCCTCAGTCAGCTGGAAAGAGCGTTTTCCTCCACCTCCCTGACCCCCTGCAGTGAATTTGTCCTATACTCAAAAGCAAAAAAATGCTGGTGTGTATTTTCCTAGGATCTTGAGGCTGTCTGCATGCGTGCTGATTGTTATTTAATATGTTACTGTGTTGTGCTTAGCGTGTTTGGATTAATATAACCGGTTAGAGTTCAGTGGACTAAAGAGTTGCATGATAAATTCTCTGAAATCAGCTTATCTGAGGAGAAGGGACAGAAAGGTTCAGAAAAAGGGGAAGCAGTGCGTGCTGGCAGGATGGTGAGTATTCACTCTGCTTTTCAAAAGCTTCTTCCCCAAAACGAGTATTGCTTGAGAGTGCTTCCTGCCCTTCACAGATCTCTTCCTTCCTTGAACCAAACTACAGGCTCCAGCAACAAGGCAGCTAATAATAACTCCTCAGCTGAACTCGAGGAAAGCAGTTTGGTCAAGGCTTCGCGTGCCAGATGCTGACCAACACATGTTCCCAGCTGCCAGCAGTGACTCACCACAAGCCATGTTCTTTATGAACAAGTTGTGCTTTAGCCATCTCCCTCTTGGAACACATTTTGCTTCAAACAAGGCCTCCTGCTTACAAAAGATGGAGTCAAAGACACCTGAGTCATGGTCCTTCTACCCTGTCTCGTGTTAACAGCGTACACAGGGACTACTCTGGTCACAATATATTCATATAACTGCTGTGTGATGGCTCCTGAAACAAACAAAATAACTATTGCTGTTAGCACTGCTCGCTCCAGTGGCTGTATACAAAAAGTGCTGAGATTTCTACAGCACCATCCAGCAGACAGGACAGGCGTCCTTTCAAAATGACCTTCAATCAAGGGCTTGCATAACAAAGCGTGGTTCTTGTCTTGGGCTTCTCCAAACATAGAATCATAGAATCATGTAGGTGGGAAAAGATCTTCAAGATCATCACGTCCAACTGTCAACCTGACCCACCAAGTCCCATTACTAAGCCACATCCCTTAGTGCCATATGTAAAACCTCTCAATGGTATAAAAGGAATATTTCATCTCTACCAACATTAGTAATAGTATGTTTACCCTTTATCCTTGTTCTTTTATCCTTAATAATATCTTTAATTACCTGAATGTTCCCAGTATTACCTGCTATTACAAGTGAGGATGCAGGGCCAAGAAGGAACACCAGCTGGGACAGCAGGCAAAACGCTTCCTACTGGTCTCAAACTACTTGGCTGTATTTCAGGCCCAATAGTAACCTGCGGTGCTCCACCGGAAATGCCTTTCTGGCTGGTTAGCATATTTCCGGTTTCCAAAAGATGTGCACATCACCTTCCCAAATGGAGGAGCCAACGCTGCTGAAGGCATATGGCTCCTGCTCCCCCCAGATGTTGCTTGGAGGGTGGCTGGAGATGCAGCGATCACTGTAGAAATGGGAATGCACCAAAGCAGGCTTTCTAAAGGAGGGAAATAACCCTGTAGGTGGGCTGTGCCCTGTAGGTATCTCCACAAATGCTGGCATCCTCCTCCTGCCATCTGCCCTACCAAGAGCAACGGCACAAGCACTTCTGGAGAAGTGCGGATAAATCTGACCTACCTCTTGTGGGTATCATATTGTTACTCAGGGCAAAGGAAAAAAAAAACGGAGGAAAGCAAGTCAAGACCCAGAAACCCCATCAGGTCACAACAACTATTACACTTACTGTGAGCATAGTGGGACACCCACTCCTTGCTGAAACCTCTCGCAGTTCACTGCAAGAGCATGCTGACACGGGGCAGTTAGTTAGTGGGCAACATGGAGGGAAGCTGTTTTTATAGGTGCTAATGAACCCTAATATTTCTTATTCTCCTCAGCTGGAGGTGACAGAAATGAACAGATAATTTTTTTCCCCATTTCTCAAGATTTTTTTGCTGTTCCAGGACCTAATCCAGAAAAAAAAAAAAAAGACAAGAAACAAACTATGTGCAGCCGTATGGCAGGACTTTCCAAGCCACAGATGCTGGCTGACCTATCCAAAATAAAGCTCAACAGCGGGGAGTGGTGGAGTAGTTCAGGGGGTAGAAGAGGTCATGCGAATGTGATCCCCACCTCCCAGCCACTGCAACTCCTTATGCCACAAGTGTGCCTCCCCTTGCTCCTCTTGGGCTGGAGGGAATTGTTGACATTTTTCTTTTTTTCTTTTTAAATTCAGCCTGCTTTTCCTATCTGTTTGCCAAATGGGGTTGATGAAAGTGACTCCCGTTCCAGTCTCGAAGGATGCTGATCCTTGTTCAGAGACACATGGCCCTGCTTTCTTCACACAACAAGGCCATTTTCAGTGAAAAACCATTGAAAAAAAAAATCGATAGACATTGCTTTAAGATTTTATCTATTTGGAATTTTTAGCTTAAGGTGTAGTTTATAAAAGGTTATTATGCAGCATATTAAGTCCAACCTTTGGGTTCGTTCGAGGGTAAATACAGGCAAAAAAGTTCCCCTACATCAACAGAGGCACAACAAAGAACTTGCTCAATCCTTGAACACCACATGGGAGAGTTTAACCAGGTTTTGGCTAAAGTAAACACACCTAGATCATCACACCCTCCAGATCAGGAGCAGATAAAGCTGTGGTAAGGGATTCTTGTTACCAGGACTGTTTTTTGATATCAGAATGCATTCATACTGTATGCTTTTTTTTTTGTTTGAGATCAGCACACAGAATAGTTCTTGGCTCAGCTGTCATGATGAATTTGGCGAGCCTAGAGAAGGTCCCATACAACTGCTCTGGAGATACCTACACACCATGCTGTGCATCGGTCTGGGGCCTAAGGAAGGCACAGATGATGTTTCAGAGGCTCGGACTCTTTTTTTACAGCCAGCACACTTCTGTGTTGAAGTGTGGACATGGTTTTCATAACACTGCTTCATGCAATGATCCAATAATTAACCAGTTCGTTTCTCATCACACATGCTGCTGGCAGACATCAGACTGAATGGGATGATGGGCCTGTACCTATATGTTTGCATGCTGCCACTAAGGGAGATTTTAATAGCAGTTGCTTCACTTAACATAAGCACTCAGCAATAGTGAGCCGAAAGACCTGCTGTCACTTACCAAACCTCTTGTAGCCAAAGGACTGCACCTCCTCCTCTTCTGCAAAATCGTCTGGAGAAAGAAAGAAAGACACAGCACCAGGTTACTACTACCACTGGAAAAAGATGGGAAGATTTTGTTACAGATGCACTAGCTTTGCCCAGAGAGGTGAGATCCCATAAATGGTGGGACATAGAACTGACAAATTCAAACAGATGATAAATATAAGAACTGTTTCAGTCCTTTTGTTCTCACCTTCACCAGCTACCAAGCTGCAAAATGCTAATAATCACAAATGTATTTTGTCTGAAGCTCGATTTCTCTCCACTTCCTTCCAGCAGCAATTACACAAAAGAAAAAGCTGGCATCAGCAGAAGAAACACACTCACTTCTTTTTTTTTTTAAAGGATATGTTTGTGTTTGTGCATTCAGCCGCCTCCTGCTAACCTGACCCTTCCTTCTGCTGAGGCAGAGGGAAGCAAGAGCCCTGCCTGCTCCCAGAACCAGGTTTTACCCAAGCCCAGGTTGCCCTCAGATTCCTGATTTCTAGGAGGAAGAGAAAGAGACATATTCCGCTTCCTGCACACACCATTTCATGTAGTGGGGAAGCCTCCAGGGCCCTCTTAAATCAGCACCTAGGGCATCACTTCTCAGGGGGTGCCAGCCTGCCTCCACACTGTGGAAAATGCCAGGGGCTGACAGCAATCCCTGCTCTTCGAAATCCATCTGCTCCCATGCTTTCACTTGCATTGCAGTCTTGGAAGGATAGACTCAAAGGTAAAGAAAAGATACGGTCCTCATCCAGGCTCAGCAAAGTCTAAATTGCTTGGGTGTACGACCAGGAACAAATCTGACCTGCGCCTACTTCTGACATGTTGAAGTCTGAAGAAGACATTGCCTGATGTAGCTAAGAAGTCCCTGAAATGTGTCATTTTGCAGAACTTCACCCTTTGCTCAGATAGCACTTTTGACAAAACAGCTCAAAACTTGTCTTCTTCACCAGAAATTATACATTTCACTCACTGTCAGAGGTGTTCTTGTCTATCTTCAGCTGGACCCCCATTTCAGACGTACATTTAGGAAATGGAAGAACCAGTGGAAGCTCCTTAGGCAAAACAAACAAATCCTGATTTCGAAGGCAGCAAGAAATCCAAAAAAATCCAGCACCTCACAATCATACCAAATCTTATCTGAAGACAAGGTCACCTGACAAAACATGACAAACCTTGATAAACTAAGCAACCATCAACAGCCAACAAGCAAGCCTCTCATCCCAACAGTGAATTACTCTGTAAAAACCTTCCCCTCTTGCACAAAAGATAAAAGCTGCACAAAAAAAGATAACAGCACCAGAGCCCTCAGCTTCCTGCCTTCCCTTGCTAACACAATCACCTCCCGTTTCTCTGGAGGGCAACGTGGCTTATCTGATCCATATCTGACTTATGCAGCCAGGCTGTGCTTAGATCCTGTGGCTGCACCCCACACCACATCTCCAAGAATTTCCTCCTGGGCCATCATCAAGTGCCTTCACCCCAAGCGCCTGTGACTTCTGATTTTAAAGACAGTATCAGAGATCAGAGCAGAAGAAATACATGAGTTTTGAGCACCTGTGGCTGATATTAAAAAACAAAACAAAAAAAAAACAACAAAAAAAAAACTTTTTTACATCAGTGCTGCCCATACAGTTGCATGGGGCTGCAGCTGCTGTAAGAGAGTTTTGTTTGACATAGCAAAAGTCATAAGTTTGAAATATTTTACTTGAGTTTAAATTCAACTTTTCTTGGTTCTGAAGAGGATTGGAAGGAATGCAACATTTCTGCTACATAGATACAAATTTATATACAGGCAAGGAATATCTCCCTGGGTGAAAAATCTGAAGGGCATACTCCTCCTTGAAGCAGATAATAAAGCAGTATCCGTTTTCATGTCCCAGGTAGAATTTACTCCTTAGGGTTGGAAAGACCAGCCATAGTTTAGGTATAGGCTGGCCTACAGAGCTGCGAGCTGAAAGAGAGAGAATCTAGAACAGAATGAAGGTTCATTAAAAAAAAAGTGAACTTTGGGTGAAGCAGAAATGCACATGAGCAGCCAACTGTATTTAACCGCACAGGAGAAGGACCACTGGAGACCTCCTGTTCCGTCAGGTTTACAAGAGCCTCCTTGGAGGCCTACAACAGATTGTCACATGGAGTTTACAGCACACTGCTGAAAATAAGTGGCTTTCTGTAGCTGAGTTGGAGTACCTCAAATATTGTAGGTAGTCAGCACAAAGCAAGAGCTCTGATCCCCTCTAAAAAAGGCTTTGAGATATTTTGGCAAGATCCATGCTACACTGAGTGCAAATGCCAAATACTGCTTGCCTTCCAGTTATAAATTATTACTGCAACACCTCTAATAAATACAGTTGTAGAGTTAAATAAGTTACAGTACAATGCTTCAAGGGAGTGGAAATTATAAGAAGGCAGTTCAACTGGGGATTAACACAGTGAACAGAGGGAATTCATTTAATCTAAAACAAATTGGACTCTCATTTGATTAATTTGCTAGAGGCGAAGCAAAAATCTGTTGACTAGAACTGTGTAATTTCTGGTTCTTGTTCTTAAATCTTAAATAAATTAATCACGGGCCACTTCTGAGTCAGCACTGAGGTCAAGTAAGAGAGAGCTGGCCTGGAGCCAAAAAGGATGCTAAATCTGCCCTGGGACTACCCAGGTCCTATAACCACTGCACTGCTCACTCCCTTCTGGAGCAGCACAGGATCTGAGAAGTCTTTGGTGCAGTGTGATTTTAGGGAAATTGTTTCCATTTTATCCCTTTCCTTTAACGGGTGCCTTTTTGGCATATGGGAGGTGTTTTGCAAAGCTGCTAATGTACGTGTCCAGCTGTCACTTTCTAACAGTACACCCTGCTCAGCCATTTCAATATAATTAACTTACAGAATCATAGAATAATTTAGGTTGGAAAAGACCTCCAAGATCATCTGGTCCAACCATCCCCCTACCACCAATGTCACCCACTAAACCATGTCCCTAAGCACCACATCCAGCCTCTCCTTAAACACCCCCCCAGGGATGGTGACTCCCCCACCTCCCTGGGCAACCCGTTCCAATGCCTGACTCCCCTTTCTGAGGAGAAATTTCTCCTAAATTACAACCGAAACCTCCCCTGACACAACTTGAGGCCATTCCCTCTAGTTCTATCACTGGTTACCTGTGAGAAGAGGCTGACCCCCAGCTCCCCACAGCTTCCTTTCAGGTAGTCGTAGAGAGCAATAAGGTCTGCCCTAAGCCTCCTCTTCTCCAGACTAAACACCCCCAGTTCCCTCAGCCGCTCCCCACAGGACTTGTGTTCCAGGCCCTTCACCAGCTTCGTAGCCCTTCTCTGGACACATTTCAGGGCCTCGATGTCCTTCTTGTAGTGAGGGGCCCAAAGCTGAACACAGCACTTAAGGTGCGGCCTCACCAAAGCAGAGTACAGGGGAACAATCACCTCTCTGCTCCTGCTGGCTGCACTATTCCTGATACAAGCCAGGACGCTGTTGGCCTTCTTGGCCACCTGGGCACACTGCTGGCTCATTTTCATGTGAGCATCGACCAACACCCCAGATCCTTTTCCTCTGCACAGCTTTCGAGCCACTCTGCCCCAAGCCTGTAGCACTGCATGGGGTTGTTGTGGCCAAAGTGCAGGACCCAGCACTTGGCCATGTTGAACCTCAGTAGACCTCAGAACTATAGAGATGCTGGGTTGTGTGCTGGCTACAGACACACAGCATTCAACTATTCCTACAACTTTTCTGTGTGGTAAACACGGGTTAAAAAAGGAACCTTTGTTTAAAGTCTAACTAAGGAAAGACACAAATGTTCCATACTAAATTTCAAAATCCATGGAAATATATTTCAGGAGAGAAGGAGGCATCCGGGCTGAAAATTGTTGTGCCAAGTTTCACCTCAGATTTTAGAAGCTAATTTATAACCCCCTGAAAACTGGATTTACAGCGCATTACAACTTACCCCTAAGTACCATGCTGGGAACACGGGACTATGAGACTAATTTGCAGCAACAATGACATCCAGTATAAGAGTTTCCTTTAAAATAAATCTCTCTATAATGTGCGTTCTCAAAGAGCTTTAATCGTTAGGGTGCTGCATTTCCTAGCAGCTTAATGGGAGCTGTATAGTTATATAGCAGTGCAACTCTGTAAAATTCATTATAATGTTATCAAGAAGCCTTTTTTTTTCTTTTCCATTATGGTATTCCTCTCTTTATCCCATAAACCAGCATCAACGCAGAATGCTGCTCATATGGGTGCAAAAAGGGTGGCCGGAGGGACTGCCTGCAGTGTCCTGAAGCTGTTTCTTCCCACCTTCTCCGTCTCATCCCTCTCACTGGGCTTGTCCACTTGTGAGGTTTCTGTAATATTAACATGTGTTCAGACAGAAGAGCACAGTGAGCACCAATATCTTTCTCATATCACATTTCAAAAGCTTTTTGAGCAGCGACCAGATTTATATGCATTTCTGGTCACTATTAACGGAGCCTACATTCAAAGTGCTGACCTAGAGGTGAAACTGAGCCAGCAGAAGCACGGCAAGCAGCTGCAGCCTTCAGATGTTGATGACTTCATCAGTCTAATTGGTTTGCACTGGTTTTCATAGCTTTTACTCTGGACAGTCTCCTACTTGTGCTAACGGGCTGTAACCTCTCTGTCTTCACAGATGCTTCACTTCACTTGTCTTCTTCTTGTGATTTTCTCCATTCCCTTTTCCTTATGGATGCTTTTCATATTCAAGTCTTTCCCTTCCATTTTGACAAGCTCTCCCGCATAAAAACCCAACCCACGTTGAAAACCCTTCCCTACTGATGCAGTCCCGCGCCGACATGTTGCCATGGCTGGCTCTGAGCTCAGCACCACTCTTTTCCATCCAGTGCTTTGCCTCCTCTCTGAGAGAGCTCCTTTGGACGGGGGTTATATATATTCTGCATCTGCAGAGCAGCCGGCTCCAGCGGGTCTTTGGAGAAGCTGAGGCAGAGGTTCAGCTGAGGCAGCCCTGGAAAAGAGCCCACCTCCACGCATCCCCAAGCATCCTTTGGGATGTCACTTCAGCCTGGATCCTGGCAACGAGACTGAGGCTTTTCCCCACCCCTGTCCTTCAGATCTGGGAACTGGTCCGCTGTCTGTACCGCAATAAAGCAAGAGGCAAGGTCGCAGATCACAGACCCTCTCTTGAGATTTACAACCCAAGACTAGGATTGCATCTCTCATCACCTACCACATGCATAAAACAAACAAAAAAAACAGTCATGGCAAGTGGGTGCATTTCAGTGTTATGGTCTTGGTGTACACCCCAAATCCTACGCCCAAGAAATGTGAGAGCTCACAGTAAGAATGCAAAAAAAAAAAAAGTGAGAGACAGAAGATTAAGAGACTCAGAGGTATAAGAACCATGACTCTAGTTTTGCTTTTTAGGCACAAAATGAAGAGAATAAATAGTTTTTTTTTTTTCTTGAACAAAACTTGTTAGCCCATGAATGCTACAGAGCAACGCTGCACTGCTGGGGCCAGGACCAGCTGCACGGTGCAGAGGGCTGACCTTAGAAGTTAAAGGTTTAAATCATATCATATTTCAGTGTAATGATTTAAGGGCAAACAGATCTGTTCTCATTAGTGCGCTGAAAACTCTTGCCTCCCTGTCTGCATGTTGGAGGAGGCAATTAACAAGAGCATTAAAAGAGCATATGCATTCCTGAACAACATACTTCTATATTGCCTCCCATAAGTCATCCACTTTGTTTCCTAGCGACGTCCCAGTCTTCACCTCAAATTTATGCACCAAAAGGGATTGCAATTTTAGGTGGAAGCAGTCAAACTCCAAAGATAATTCATCTTACACTGAACCCTCGCTCGCACAGACCACACTCAGATTATTAGGAGGATCATGTTCACTTTCAGTGCCCGCTAAAAAGCGCCTTTATTTTGCTTCCAGTGGGGGAAATCTCTGTTTTGATATGAGAGAACCTCAGGATAAGGAGTGTTTTGTGAATCTGAAGATAACTGGGCACACATCTTTCGCAGTGCTGAATTGCCTTCATCCTTGACATTTCTTCCAGCTCTCTTTCTTTCTTTCACTCTGTTTTTGCTCTGCAAGCCCTGTATGACCGTCCAAGACTGTTTCCCTCCCTACCTGCTAGCCAAGCCAGCAAAGGTGTTTGAACCTATGAAAACAATGGCCTTTGAGTATGGATGTAAACCAAGCGTAAAGCGGCCGTGACAAAAAGGGCTCTATTCAGCTCTCAGCTGTAGCGAAACCAGCCTAGAATAAATTCCTCTTCTCCAAAGCAGCAGAAGAAAGAGCCACAAGAGATTTTAAACAACTGCCTTCCTCATGCAGATCGACTCCCCAGTGCTATTCTTGCTCCTACGTGTCTGGGAAAGTAGAGTATTGAAAGCTAAGATGCACAGTTACAACTTCTTACCAAAAATAACCCCGTACTGAATAACTTATATGCTAATTCTGCTTAAGAGCCATTACTGTTGTACAGTCATATTTCTACTTGTGCAGTAACAGATTTCCCTTGTAGTTTCACAGCTTCTAAAACTCTGCTTTCTTCCATCTATGTGGCTAAGGAGAATATCCTTTGACACATGCATGCCTGATCATCTTTCTCATACACATATTTAAAATCCTCTATTGCTACCAGCCAATTCAGGATACACTGGCTGTATGGTAGTGTTGCTCAGGATTTGTTCTGCATTGTATCACACATTTATTATAACTGCTCATGCCTTTGAACTTCTGTAGTAGGGTCCTGTGACATGTCCAACACACACCACTCAGAGCTTTTGCATATGTTTCATGTTTATGTCACTATATTCATATAAACTCTGTTATAACTGGAGTAAGTAAAGGTTACTGGATCACTCCACTTCTAATCCTTGTTTTTCAGATGCCTTCTGGCTTCTGCAAAATGCTCTGGACTGGATTTTTTGAAATTTGCAGTTTGCTGTTTCTATCCAGGGAAGACCTATTTGCAGACAGCCATTTGTTCGATTACGTGCACAAGAAGATTAGAGAGGGAGAGAGACACATTTCTCCAGCATTCGAAAATTAGCTTTATTCTTTAAAAACAGCAGTGGCATCAAAATGGTTCGAAAGACAAAATGTGTCAAGAAGGCAGACATCATATAAAGAGATTATTTACTTCAAGACTTTTCAAGGCAGTCAAGAGAGAACAGGAGAATTTTGCATGCACATTCAAGTGTTGAAAGCAGAGGTTTCACCTCTAGATTATATCCAGGCTCTAGGTTAAAACACAGAGGGGGTGGTTTTAGTACTCTGGGCTGATCTCCTATTAATTGCCCGGTAAAGTGTACGCTGTGTAAGGCAAACAGGTATACAGGACCAGCTTTGGTCCGCTGAAAACTCTCTGGACGAAGCAGATATGGCTGCCTTCGAGGCATCCACGCTAAGAAAACTGGGCGGTGTGACCACTTCTGAGGCTTTACTGATTGCAGCGGCATACAACCAAGGACAAACCTCCCCAGTCATTTCACTCCATACATTTTTATTTTTATTTTTTAAACGAGACAAACTGCACAGGACAGGGTATTCGGTCAGACTCTTGTTCCCAAGTATAACACAGATGACTTCTCCTCTGCCACGAGCATCGCTCTACAAGCAGTACAGCAAGGTGCCTGCTCGGGCAGAGAGGAAGAGGTCGGAGGAGGATAAGTGGAAAGAAGCAGCTGGGCTGCCTTAGCCACGTACCGCAGAGCACTGCTGCCACCCCGGAGCAAGAGTCCCAAAGAACCACCTTGACTGTGTCATCAGTAGTCTGTCATTGCCCAAACAAAATCCACATTTCAAATGGCAAAACCACAGCAGCCACGCCTGCACTGAGTACAGATCCGGTTTACAATAAAAATTACAAAATATACCACGGATATATAGAAAGAACAACACGTTTCCCTGCCTTAAATCAGGCCCAGTGTTATTGAACATGTGGTGCTGTTTGACTATGAGGAAGCTGTTTTCATTTGTTTCCTAGGCGACAAATACTGCTTTGTACCCCAATACACAACTAAAACTTAGAAGAAAACTTATCATTTGATAAAGACACACCTGACCCTAAAGCAGCTGAATCCCTTTATAAAGTACATAAATTATTATTAAAATGTATCACAAAGTTTGTGAGCTCAGTGTAGTTTGCTGGAAGTAAAACTGCAAGAGTATTAAGCATAAACCTCAATTTATTCTACTGATTTAAAACATAACACTTTACAAATCCCAGCAATGGAAAATATAATTTATTCCTTACAGATACTTAGTGATGTAATGATTTAGATATTCCTCTGTTATCCAGAGAGGGTAGATACATAGGCAGCTGCAATCAACAGATCATCTTGTTACTGAGAAAAATGTGTAGCTACACTGACTTCTAAGGTCCTACAATTATCACCACCATCAAGTTTAAAGAGAAAATGTGCAAAAAAATAAATATGCACTCAGAAAATGAAAACACAGAGTCAAAATTTGCTTTGGCTCTATAGCTTCCGTAACACCGGCAATGGCACTTGACCGGATGATTTGTCTGAAGGCTTTCATTTCTCTGGTTATTAGCACAGTCATGTTCTTTTTTACATGTTTTATTACTGACTTCTGTAATTCTGCAGGGGGAAAGAAGTAAGATGGCTGTGATCGCTCTCAGGGAAGCCGACTGGCAAAGGCTAGCAAGCAGAATGAAGCATCTCCCTCTCGCTAGGGCGCGGGCGTCAGCACGTGCTCACAGCAGGGGTGACATCGCCCCTCCAAACACCACTTCTCCACTTCGCAAAGAAGAGCACCGGAGGCAGAGCAGAAGGAGACAGAAGTCATATTGTGCCAGACCACATCCCACACACGCTTACAACTACAGCAAAACACTTGCTGGTTTCAGTGGATTCAAACCCTGGTCCCAGGTGCCACGCATCACAGCACGTGGCTACACAAAAACATTACTGCTGTCCTCTGCCCTTTGCCTCCCCCCACACAACCAGCAGGGTCTCAGCCCCAGCAAAAACGGAAAGTAAGGCTTTCAGTGATAACACCCGTGGTCTTGTATCCCTAGATTCCCATTGTTTTGGTTTGTTCCTGCCATTACACTTAGGCTGATAATGACAAGCCGATGACAAAACTTTTGGCACGAGTGCCCTTATAAATAAAGAACGTTATAAATACATTATTTTTAATGTGTTGTGGGGTCCTGCAGAGAGATTGTGTCACAGGGCCAGAAGTAACTTAAATGGGGGGGGGGGCTTGCAAAAGCAAAAAACCCCGAAACAGCTCCCCCCCCAATAAATAAATAAATAAAAGGCTTCTCCTCCCTTTGGGCAGCTTCTCTGGCAAGTGAATAAATAATCACATCATTTGGTGTCCCAGGCTCTGGAAACTCAGCGTAACTATCATGATGTTTACTGGCCTCCTGGCATCTGGAACCAACCTCTGCAATCCAAGCACAGGCACACTGGTGCCCAAAAGCAATTTTCTTGTGTGTGTGTTGTGTTTTTTCCCTTCCACCCTTCCAGTTTATTTTTGTCTCCGAAGCAAAACGAGACCCAACCCTCCCAAACTCCCCAGTACTTCCTAAACTTTCCATAACGTCCTTTGATGTTCTCGTTGTAGCTATCGCCCGGCGTGTAAGGGCTCTCTGCCTTTTGCTGTAAGGCTATCAATTTTCATAAACAGAAGGCTTTCTTGCAACCCCCGATATATCTTTACTGGGCTACGGCGTAGCAATTTGCCATGTTTATTATCTACTACACCTCAGTCACAACTTTTTAGGATGGGGTCAGCCGGCAGCAGCGGCACGCTTCACCCATTTAAAAGGAGAAGGGGGGGGAGAGGATGAGGGAAATAGGAAAAGAAACGAAGTTTCAGCTTTAGCAGATGCAGAGCGAAGCCCAAATATTTTCCAGTCGGTGGACGTCGAGGAGAAATATGCCAAATACATTTCACGAGCCAGTTTAAGCCTCCGCTGGCACCTAATCACTGCCAGATGTTCAGCAGCGACACCGCGAACATCGCGCAACGCCGGCAAAAAAATAATAAAAATTTAATAATAATAGATAGAAGTAAAGAAATAAAAGAGGGAGAAATTAAACTCCTCGGCTCGCCGCGGATGGGGAAGGGGGGAAATAAAAGGAGGGCGGCGGGGGGGACACCGGGACGCCCCGCTCCGGGTGAGGGGCCGGGGGCTGCCCGGTGCCGGTGCCCGGTGCCCAGCGCCCGGTGCTCGGTGCCCGGTGCTCGGTTCCCGGTTCCCGGTGCCCGGTGTGGTGCCGGCGGCGGAGCGCTCCCCCCGCTGCCGTCCCTACCTTTACCTTTCATCTTGGCGCCGGGGCGGCTCGCATAGGACGGACGGGGCGCGGCGGGGGGTGGCTGCCTACAGCCGGGCCATGCCGGGGGCCGGGCGCGCCCTCGCCGCCGGCCGTGCCGCTGCTCATACACGCCCGGCCGCTGCCGCTGCCGCTGCCCCTGCCCCTGCCGCCCGCCGTGGCTCCTCGGCCGCCGGCGGCACCGCGATCTCGCCGCCAGCCCCGAGCGGCCCGGCCCGGCCCCGCCGAGCCGCGGCCCGGCCCCGCCTCCCGCCCTCCGCCCCGGGGAGAAGGGGCCGCGGCCGGGGCCGTGCTGGGCCTGAGGCGGGGCAGTGCTGGGCCTGAGCGGGGGGCTCGCTGGTCGCCCGCCGGTCACTGGGTGTCTCTGGTGTCACCCGGTGTCACCTCGTGTCAGTTGGTGTCACCCGGTGTCACCTCGTGTCACAGGTCCCTCCCCACAGGGAGGGAGAGGGGGGGGACCTTTGGGTGAAAGCCCAACGCCGTGGGTGTGCGCCCATCGGTTGGGAAGGGGCTGCGGGACGTGCCAAGCTCAGCCTGGCGCTGGCTCCTGTTGAGTTCCGCGGGGTCGTGTGCGGTGCGTGGACTGAAGGTTGAGTGTGAATGTTTGTGGGGTCGGGGACAGACAGGCCACGCGTCTTTTATCTCTCAAGTTGTGGATGCTGCCAGGAATAATGGATCATCTACTGACTCCTGTTTGCATGAAAGGCACACTGTGATTTTATGCAAACGTACTCTTTTTTAGTCTTTGAAGACAGTGATAACACTTTATGGTCCAGCTTTAACGACTAACATCAGTGTCAATGAAGCAGAGCTTGAGCAACATGCACTGTTTTGTTCAGGGGATGAACGAAATTGTGGAGGTGTCAGAGAGGCTTTCCCGGTGCGGAAAGGAGATGCAGGCAATTTTGCCTCAGCTTTGCAGTTAGAGGTATCACAGCCTGTTGAATGGGTAGATGCCCAAAGAATTGTTTGTGCTGTGTGTTTTTTTCAGCCGGTCTCTGGCTCCGATGGGGATCACTGTGTACTGCAATGGTCATGAGGCAGTATCTCAGGATTACTTTAACACCAGGTCAAACAGCATTGGAAACCTCTCAGGTAGGATCTCACCTGAGCAAGGAACAGAGGATTAAAATCACAAACAGTAACCGTTGTAGAGCAAAAATTAAAGCCTGGATTTAGAAATTCAAGTCCCTTCATTTGTTTTGATACCTTGTGTTGACAATCACTTGAGCGAGTTTTGCTGTCTCAGAAGCGGTACCTGTTCTCTTGCAGTGCGGTGTTGCTGAAAATACTTGTGCACCAGCTGCAGTAGCCATTTGCTGCTTTAAAGCAGGGCTCAGATATCAAAGAGACTTGACCCGGCTTTTAGTTTGCACACTGGTAGTTGACTGGAATATCTATTTTTGGTACAAGTCATTAGTAAAACACAAAAATCTGAGTCATGAGGTAGTTAAGGATGTCCTGTAGCAGAGTGTTGGGTTAGGACAACAGCACTCAGAATGCTTATAGGACCAATTAATGCTTGGTCACTTCTGTGTTTTATTTTGGATCCTAATTTAACTTACAGTTTTTGTTTTGCAGAACCAATATTGTTCAGTTTCACAAACTACAAAACTATCCTGACTCTGATCCAAAGCCCATGGATATGTTTCCAAGTAGAAATCTTTCCATTAATTTTCATGGACTGGATGAATCCAATAATGAAGCCCCATTTTCGAAAGGAAAACTACTTCTATTTGAAAGCCAAGTGCTGAAGGAATGCAGGAAAAGGAAAAGGAAGAGGAAGAGGAAAAGGGAAAGGAAAAGGAAAAGGAAAAGGAAAAGGAACATTACTTTAAAACTGTGATATCATGGAACGGACAAGGAGCAGGAATGTGCAGGAATTTAGAAAATTCCTCAAAAGCCGTTACTGATAACACTTTTAACTCTTCAGAGATCAGCTTTAGTGAACCAAGCAATAGCAACCAAACATTGCAGAGACTTAACGGGTCTGTGACTTGTGAACTGCTGTGTCTGAGGAAAATGTGTTCCTTACTAGCTGAAAGAAAAATTATTAGTATTTTGAATTAATATAGAAATTTATGATTGATTCGTTAGGTCCCAAATCTACCTCCATTTTTGTGACTATAATTAATAATTACAGACATAGTGGGAAACTTCATATTTCTAAATTATGCTTCTATATTCTCTTTTATTCATATAACTTGTATTTCACATCAAATTTCTTATAAATACTTTATATATTAAAATGGTTGATGATCTTCTACTGATAAAATTTTAAACTCTGTGCTAGCAAAGAAATTCAGATGAGCTGTGAACTGTTCTATTGTTTTCACTTTCATCGATGCATTTCACTCTTGTTCATGTGTCAAATTTTCCCTCTAAACCCAAGTATTTATTTTTCTATTTCTGAAGTGTTCCTTCTTTCTACTGACTCATCTTTGTCTGACAGAAGAAGGTAGAGCTGTTAGACACTGTCACCACCCTTATCAACCCTAGGGTTAATGAACCCACAAAAGGGGAAACCAGATTGCTGATGGTTGTTGGAGATGGGGAAGTTGATCGAGCATAATTAATGAACCTAATGTCAATGGATTGCAATGTTATGGAGCATATACCCTCTTCATCAAACACAGTTTGAAGAAACAGGAGAATTCTGGAAGATCAAAACAAAACAAAACAAAACAAAACAAAAAAACAACCCAAAACAACCCAAAACCAACCAAATAAACAAATTGGCATGGTTGTACGGGGTTTACATAGCAAGGTTTTGGTAGCAGGGTGACTGCAGGGTTGGCCTCTGTGAGCAGAGCCCAGCAGCTGCCCCATGTCAGATCAGAGCCAGCTCCAGACGGCTCCAAAAGGGACCTGCTGCTGGCCAGAGCTGAGCCAGGGAGAGATGCTGGTTGGGCCTCTGGGAGAGCTGATTGGAGAAAGGAAAAACAAACAAACAAACAAATAAAAAAGCCTGCTGTGCAACAGCAACTGGGAGAGAGGAGTGAGAGCCAGCCCTGCAGACCCCCAGGTGAGTGCAGCAGGAGGGCAGGAGGTGCTCCAGGCAGGCAGCAGCAGTTCCCCTGCGGCCTGTGCAGAGGCCCCTGGAAGAGCAGGCTGTCCCCCTGCAGCCCATGGGTCCCACATGGAGCAGATCTCCACACTGCAGCCCGTGGAGGAGCCCCCGGTGGAGCAGGTGGATGTGGCCTGGAGGAGGCTGCGGCCCATGGAGAGCCCCCGCAGGAGCAGGCCCCGGGCCGGAGCTGTAGCCCGTGGAGAGGAGCCCACACAGGAGCAGGGGGTCTGGGGGGAGCTGCCGCCCACCCGTGGGGGACCCGTGCTGGAGCAGTTTGCTCCTGGGGGATGGACCCCGTGGTACGGAGCCATGTGGGAGCAGTTCTTGAAGAGCTGCTGCCTGTGGGCAGCCCACACAGGCTCAGTTTGGGAAGGACGGCATCCCGTGGGAGGGACCCCACGTGGAGCAGGGGCAGAGAGTGACCATGAAGGAACAGTGGAGATGAAGCGTCAGGGACCCCCATTCCCTGTTCCCCTGCACCATTTGGGGGGAGAAGGTAGAAGAGAGTGGATGTGGGGAAGGTGTTTTTAGTTTTTCTTTGTTTCTCACTTCTCTAGCTTGTTAATAATAGGCAATAAATTTCTCTAATCTCCCTGTGCTGAGTCTGTTTTGCCCGTGACGATAATCGTTGAGCGATCTCCCTGTCCTTATCTCAACCTTTGAGCCCTTTCCATTGTATTTTCTCCCCCTGTCCTTTTGAGGTGGGAAAGTGAGAGAGCAGTGTGGTGATTCTTAGCTGCCCATTCGTGTAAAATTAGTACAATAGTTTAGAAACATTGGCTTTAAAAATCAGCAAGAGCATGTCTCTCCCTATCCCTAAATGGACTCTGCTCTCCAGTCTCTTCTCCACTGTTTCTGTTTCAACTGCCTTCATACACAGCTTCCCAGATGTCCCCAAATGTCCATTTCTTAGGGATGAGCACTCTAAAAATGATGGTCTGAGTACTTCAAAAGGAGACCTGTCTTATGTTTAGTTTGGCTACGACCACCCCATCCTACCGTTGGGCGGTGGGTTGTGGGCTACAGTTTTCTATAGGGCTGCTGGAGTCCCCTGGTGTAGGATACAGTGAAGGTACAGGAGGACAGTACTGCAGCAGGCAAAGCTGACAGAAGCACAGCAGTCCCCATGGCACTTCCTGCAGCCAACCTGCCAGGAATATTTTGTTGGAAGTGGCATCACAGATCCTAGGGTTTGAACCATTGCTGGGTGGAATGAGATCGCATTACTGGGGCCGCTCAGAGCTAGATGGTGTGGTGGTCCTGTTGGTTGGGCATCTTTCCCTTTCTCTTCCCATGCCCTGTGAGCATTGTCCCTAGTCCTGCATATTGAGCTTTTTATACTCTCTTTTATGTTTTTCAAGTTTCATTCAAAGCCATGGCATTTACCAAACACAATTCCACTGCCTCTCTGGTTAAACTCACTGATTTCAGAAACAGTTTCAAGCATATTTTCTTATTCTTTCCTTTTTAAGAGCCTACATGTATTTAGGCTGTGTTCTAGGGAAATCTATATTCACAATAATACTTCATTCTAGGGACTTTATTGTTACTCTAGTTGAGGACAAAAATTATGAAGCCTGTTTTTTTATCCAATAGCAATAATCTAACATTGTGCTACTGCAAGTTTGCCATGGCAGCCTGTCACAAAGCGATCCTTCATTGCAGCCAGGGTCTACAGGATCTAAACAAATTGTCCTTGTTTAGAAAATTTAATGCCTCAGTTACACAAAACTATTACAATTTATTAATGGAATGCTGAAATGAGGTACCCAAGTGAGAACTTGACAGTTGCCGTGGCATAGTGTGACCTTAAGCACTTGCCAACCAGGTGTTAGTTGGTAATGTTTTCCTTGCTACAGTCTTCTCTTGAATAGCAATAAGTTCATTTATAAGATTTCACACTCACTTCTGCTCTGCAAAACATGTTGAAATTTGCCAGCGATTCAAAAGAAAAGATGTTAATTTTATCTTCCTATCTGTATTTTTGAACAATTTGTGCAAAAATCGCTGCAGTGATATTAGAACAAAACATACATGGTTCTTGCTCACTCCGATTCCACTTCACAACAGTCCATTACTCTGACCTGGCTCTTTCCTGTAGGCCAGCCTCCAAAAATTTTTATTTATTTTTTTTCAGAATCACTCCTCCAACCACAAGCTATTTGGCGCATCTTAGAGAGATGCTGGAAGCTGTGGTCCATGCATGTAAAGGTATGTGTGCCATTCTCTTTGAATGGCAGCCTTCTAATTGCCTGAGCCCACATGCAATGTGAAGGGCAACAATTAAATACAAAAACCTGAAGAAAAATTGAATGCATCATTGAAAAGAATTGCATGTGATGCAGGAACCATATGTGGGAGATCATTTGTCTGAAGTAAATACCATTTGGGCTCAATACAAAATGTGCATTTGAAAAGTAAGAGTTGAGTATTATAACATATTTTAATGATAAATCTTTTTCTCCACAACAATTTCATATTGTTGTTAATGACCGTTTTGGATCTGTGCCCAGAGCAAAGATATTATCCTTGGATCTGGGTAATGAGTTTGTAAATGATCCGGAACAAATGCTGAAGTTATTTACTAATAATTCTGTTAAATCCACAGATGAGCCTTTTCTTATTCTGGGTAATTAGCATCATAATTTGAAAGTATTTATTTATCTAGACTTGCTTCTGACAAGTGAGTTTTTGTTTGTTTGTTTGTTTGTTTTCCTTTTCCTGTTTTGATTAATTGGGAAGCTGAAGAAAATTCTGAAAGCAACAAAACACCTGGTTATCTTTTAAGTAAGCCAAAGTTACTCAGAGAGACAGACTTTTGTTCTAGGTATGTGTTCTAGGTATGGTTTGACTGTTGATCATGTGAAGGCCCACATGCCATTTTTTTTTTTCTGTTGATTGCTGTGATCTTTTTCTTTCAGAAGCTGAACTTCCTGTAGGAATAGCATGACAGGGCTCTAAAATGGACTGGATGGTTGTATTGCCCTACATTTAAAGAAAAACAAACTGCTGGAATGCAAACAAAAGTACAGTTATGGCTATTACCTGCAGACAATATTTATGGACTGCTATTTTTCATATTTTTTTTATATTTGATGAAACACACCATTATTGTTATGTTGTTGTTGTTCTTGTTTTGTATTTTGAATGAAGGGTGATTAATTCCAGGTCAAAAAGTTTGGGAAATTGTATTCTGGCAATTTATAGACCAATTTCCTTGCACAGTATTTTGTCAAAATTACTGAAAACAACTGTAGCTATTGCTACAGTTGATTGAGTTTTGTGCACCAAGATTTCATATAATAAAAAGTAATTCCATTACTGCTAGAATGCTTAACTGTTGAAGACAGAAAAACCAAGACCAAATAATTAATGCCAGATTTTATTAGGATGCTTGCAGAAGCAGCTTTTTATAGATTAGTAATAACATTTTGTTTGTTCATAGTGTTGATTTATTTCAACACACAAAGTAAAATAATTCTGATTTCCTCAGAAATAATTTCTCACTGCCCAAGGTCTGTTTGTGTCAGTTCTTTGGCTGGAATATGCCAAAATAATACTGGCCATGGTTTGGCTCATGTTGATGGAAGGAGGTAAAGATCTTGCCATGTTTTGAGGCTCTTCAAATGCCAGTGACATTCCACTTCTGGTTATCTTCAGTGGGAGCCTGCAAGCAGCAATCTCCTATCAGAATTTAGCTCTTTCAGCCCAGAGGAGCATCCTACAGTTCTGGTTACACGCCATGCATTTTATCTACAGTTCACAGATGGGTGGACATGTTCTGCATGCTCCTGTACAGCTGTGCAAGTTCTCCTACAGTTAAGGTGATGTGCAGAGGTGTCTTTGTAAGGCCATCTGACACTAGAGAGAGTGGGAGCTGGTGTAGCCTATTTTTTTATCAGACACCAGCATGACACTGCATTCAGGTGTGTCCTCTCCCAAAGTTTATTGGTTATGCCAATGTAGATCCACATAGCACAGCTAATTTTATGGTCTTCCTGACCTCTCACCTCAGGCCTCAGAGTCAAACAGATGCTAAGCGAGTATGCCTTGTACACTGCTTGGCCACAGGAGATGAACACAGCAAGAAAAGCAAATAAAAAGACAGTGTATCCTCCCTCCACTAAGTTAATGTTATTACAACGTATTTTGGCTCTTCAGCATGTGAGTTACACCCACTAGGACTCCCTGACGCTTCAACAAGTGGGTGTAAGTAGGTCCAAGGGAATATTGAATTACAACTCCTCATCTCTGAGTTTAGCTCAAAAAGTACAGAAAAAAAAAAACTTTGAAAATCTGGGAACACCATGATTCCAAATGTAAAGTATTTTGCTTACTACGTAGAACACATCTGTAATGCATGTAAATTACTGTTTATAGAGACTGTTGAACCTTTGAAGTTTTGCTTGTTGGGGTATAATGACAATAAATGATAGCCAAATGACAATAAATGATAGCCACTCTAATAAGTATTTTTATTATTTTTTTTTTTTTACCACATGTATGTTGGTCTTGTATTTTAGACTGAACAGTCTTCAAAGGGAACAGATGAATCAAATGATAGGTAGTGATAAATAGTCCCTTGCATATTGCCTCTGAGATTGTGCTATCAACAGTTGCTTCCAACAAAGTATTTCTGTCTCCTTTCAGATAGATTACATGGCATTAGATATTCACTTGAATTATTAATTACAGCTTTGGAGACATCCCATATCTTTTTCATTTTGTCAGACTTCATAAATACCATACACAAAGTATTACTGTCAAAGAACATTTCCGAGGTTGTGAAATCAAGCACTCAGAAGCTAGGAAATGTCAGAAGAAAGATTGCCCATGTGACCTTAATTTACCTGAATGTGTTTGGGATTATTGACAAGACATATTTATTCCTGCTGATAGAAAGTATTGATATGGATTTTAGGTTACTGTAGTGTACTCACTTTTATTCAGTACAGAGAAGGGACTAAACCCATTTAGTGAACACCCATTCAGTATTTTATCTTCTCTTCATTGTTCCTCTGGGTCCCATTCACTTTAATATTCGGGCTCTGCTCTGAAGATAAATTTACTGATTTCCTCCATGCCTATCATCAGTGTAGCATTTGTATGTTTCACAAATGTTAATTACATTTTGCAAATGTCTTTGCAAACAATAAGGAGTATCATTACCTCCATTTTATAGGACTGAACCACAGTAAGACTAAAATTAAAAGTTGTCCTCTCATAGGCAGTGTATCATGTTAAACTCTTTGATTTCTCAGGGTACTCAGGGTTATAGCCAACGTTTAAGCTATGGACCCAATGGCACCTTCCACCTTCTACTTGGTAAGGCTGGCTAAAAGCCCTAATCACAACTCCATGAGAATCCATGAAACTCAGCTACACATTATGCTGCTTCTGCCCTTCCTCTCCCTGCTTTCCATGTTTGTGAAACCTACAGAAAGCAATCCTGACATACTCTGAGCCAAATCTCATGTGTGGATGATGGAGAGATTGGGACATTTGTGTGCTGCAGATGGCACAAACTCTGCAATCCAGCTACAGTCATACACAGTATTTCACAGGCTAGATCCCATTGACTTCCATGGCAGGGGTAAGTACTCGGCCCTTCCAAATGACACCATAGGATTCCTGTCAGAATTGTAGAGAAAAACATGGGTAGTGACAAGCTAGGAAGAGCTGGTTGTTGGTGAGTTGCTGTGGGGGCTTGACCCCAACCAGCAGCTCAGCACCCACCCAGTTGCTTGTTCACTCCCGCCCAGAGGAAGCGGGGAGAGAATTGGAAGGCAAAAAGTGAGAAAACACTGTGGGTTGAGATAAAGACAGTCTAATAAGTGAAGGAGAAAAAGAAAAGAAAAAAGAAAAAAAAGAAAAAAAAAACATGATGCAAACACAATCACTCACCACCACCCACCAGCAGACTAATGTCCAGTCAGTCTCTGACCAGCTTTGGAAAAAAACCCTTCCTGTTTTCTTGCTGAGCATGATGCCATATGGTGTGGAATATCTCTTTGGTCATTTGGGGTCAGCCACCCCGGCTGTGTCCCCTTCCAACCTCTTGCCCACCCCCAGCCTACTTGTTGAAGGGGCAGAGTGGAAAACAGAGGTGGCCTTGACACTGTGCAAGCACTGCTCAGCTCTTGCTGAAACCCTGGTGTTATCAACACTGTTTTGGTCACAAACTTAAAGCACAGCACTGCATGAGTTGCTATGAAGAAAATGAACTCCATCCCAAGCAGACCCCACACAGTCACTCACAGAGTGACTCTCTGGGGAACACACAGGAACCCTCTGGCAGAGTCAGTCTTGTTCTGTAGCACTGAAGACACCAGCTTTGAAAATAATAATTTCTTTTTTTCCCCTGCCTTTTCTCCCTTGTCCCTCATACACACTCTTCGACCTTTAAAACAAGTGACTCAGAGCTCTTAAAGACTCAAAGTCTTCTTCGCTATACAACTCTGTGGTTTGCATCTTGCCTCTACGCTCTGCAGACTTCCACTGGGAAAGTGGAAAGGCCATTCCAGATGCAAAGATCACCTACTCACCACATTTCATGACTGTGCTCCAAAGCCTGGGAAATTAGAGTTTTTAAAAGAAAATGTCTGTTAGTTTTTGACATAGGCAACAATATATACATTTTCCCCTAGGTTTTTTCTTGGAAATGACTGAAAATTTTTGAAAAAAAATTATCAAAAGAGGTCCAGACAAAATCAGCCAGAGGCATCCAGCCAGCAGGAGAAATTACAGCTAGAATGACTGAACTTTGGCAAAGCTCTAAGGCCGTTATAATGGAAAGTATTGGGTAACTTTCAGTAAAAGGCCAAAAACAGTTGAGGAATGAAGAAAGAATGACCATGGTGGACAGAGATTTTAATCTTCCATCTATCATGCAGTCCTGTAATGGGAAGATAGCGCCCAAAATGTGTTTGGAGATATCTATGGAAAGGACATGAGGGAACAAACTGACTTATGCCTTTCTCTTGTCACTCCAGGCTGTCAGGTTTTCTGAAAGGCCAGCAAAACTTTGTCCCCAGCAGAGAAGTCAGTTTCATCTACTTGAGAAATGTAAGAGAAATGACATACGTGCACTCATATCTTTCTGAAATCCACTTAAACTTACCCACAGGTCTAACTGAGCAAAAGATTATTAAAAGAAATTCCTGGTCCCCAGTCATGTCCTCCCCAGTTTCATATTTACCCACTGCCTTATGACAGATGACACCACCTTTCTTGGCAGATGGTCTTACGTTAGCCATCCAGACCTACCAGGACAGAAGATAGACCATCCTTTTCTCTACTTGAAAGATGACTTCTCAACATGCAGCTGGTTTGCAGAGTCTCATATATATGTGGACAGGATATTCCATGCGTTTCGGTTTAATGTTCAGCAAACAAGCGCTGTTATTAGCCCGTTTCAATGCAGGTGCTCCAGTGGAGTACTGGGATTGAAAATAATTCCCTTATGATCTGGCAACACATCTGCAGCTGTTCAGAGAGCATATTGAGGCCCTGAGCTCTCTGCCCACTGCAGCCCCCTTTCCAGCCTGGCTGATGCGCAGAGCTTGTGAAATTGGGTGACCTGGGGGGAAAGCCCCAAAGCAGATGGAGATCAACCTTAAGTGGCTGTAGTTGGCAGGGATTGTTTTCTGAGCAAGCAGTTCTGATGGATGGCCTGGGAAAAAGCTATAGGATGCGAACTTAGGAGAGATCTCAGAGAGGAAAAAGCACAGACACCAAGAGCAAAGCCTCTGGTGGCTTCATATTACTTGCCAGCTCTGTTGCTGCAGGGACAGTTGTGATGGAGAGGGAAGGGTTCTGCTATGCATTGATAAGATAAAACTTTGAAGGGCAGAGGTTGCAGTCTGCCATTTGTAATGCTGTTTTCTTCACTGAAAGAGACCAGGTATACTCCTTGACAGAGCAATTTTTGGTCAAAACCTGCCAAAATCAGCATGAACTGCAGAACAAGTATGTGAACACCTGTTCATTCAAACCTTTCCCTTATGATCTGGAGATCTCTGGGGTTTCTGGGCAATGGTGAACCACAAGAGTAGGGAGGAGTGTGAAGCACAAAGCAGCAGCAGACACTGTTCAGCTCATGTGCCATATGCAGTGCAAGCAAGAAACATTTCCCAGGCAATGAAAACAAGACAAGGCACTAGAGGCACCACCTGACTCCTGTTCCTGGAGGCAATTTACAGGTTCAAGTACAGAGGAGTTTGGTTCTTCTGTTGCCATTTAATATTCTGAATTTAAGGTTACTGGTTTTGTGTTGTATTACTTTCTATAACATACTTTAAAATTGGTAACCGGCAGCTGGTCTGATTGCAATGTTCTTTTTTTTCCCTTTGAGATACTTGCCTGTGCAATAAAGCCCCATTTTTCTATTCAGTAAATGGATCTTGTCAAAGTACTCGCCAAGAAACAAATTTTGAAATATATGCAGAAATGTTTTAAAGAAGTATCAAAGAACAAAAATTACTTGTATAACAAAATTCTAACACAGAATCATTCCAGTTGGAGGGGACCTCAGGAGGTCTCTGGTCCAGCCTCCTGCTCCAAGCAGGACCAGCTGTGAGATCAGACCAGGTTGCTCAGGGCTTTGCCCAGCTGGGTCTTGAAAGCCTCCAAGGATGGAGATGGCACAGCCTGGGCAACCTGTGCTGCTGCCTGGCTGTTCTCAGAGTGAAACCATTTCTGTCTATATTCTGTGTGAACCTCTCTCATTTCAACTCATGCCATTGTCTCCCGTTCTCCCACCACTCACCACTATGGAGAGCCCAGCTCCATCTTCTCCGTTACCTCCTCGCAGGTACCAGGGGCTGCTGACAGGAGCCCCTTACGCCCTCTCGTCTCAGCCCTGGTCCCACTGGCTCTCCTCCCAGGGCCCCCGACCATCCTGACGGCCCTCCACTGAAATGGCTCTAGCTGACTTTCTTTTCTTGTACCAAAGGGCTCAAAACTGGTTGCAGTAGTCCAGATGTGATCTAATGAGTGCCAAGTAAAGAGGAAAGTCACTCCCTTTGATCTGCTGCCTGTCCTCCTGTTAATGCAGCCCAGGGAGACACTACAACCTTCCTTGCTGCCAGGGCACACTGCTGGCAACTGTTCAGCTTGCTGTCCTCCATAACCTCCAGGGCCCTTCCCACAAAACTGCCCCCTGGGGAGCCACTGCCCAGCTTATCCCATTGCAGTAGGTTAGTCCATCTCATGTGCAGAATTTTCTACTTTTTCTTGAATTTCAAAACATTTTGGTTGGCCCATTCCTCCAACCTGCCTAGGTCCCAGCACTGCTCCAGTGCACAGTTAAGTTTCACCTGGAGACTTCATGAAATTGTACCCCATCACCTCCTCCAGGTCAGTAACAAAGGTATGAAATAGGATAGACCTCACTTGTACATGGTCTCTAGACAGGGGGTGGAACCATAACCACTACTCTTTGAGCTGGATATCCAGACAGTTTTTCACCCATCTCAACAGTCCACCCACCTTGACCACAGCATCCTATCTTTAAACTAAATATGCTGTGGGAGACCATGTCAAAAGCATTGCTAAAATTGAGGTAAATGACATCCACTGCTGCTCCCTCATCCTCAGGTATGGTCATTTCATCATAAGGCACTGAGGTTGGTCAGGCATGATTTATCCTTTGTCCCCAGTCACCTTCTCCTCTTTTATCTGCCCAGAAGCCAAAAAGACTTGCTAAAGGATTTACTCAGAGATGAAAATGAGGCTTACAAGCCTGTAGTTTCCCAGATTGTCCTTCTTGCCCTTTTTACAGTTGGATGCAACATCTGTCTTTCTCCAGCCATTGGATACTTCCTCAGTCTCCATGACCTTTGAAAGATGATAAAGATGATGTGCAATGACACATCATAACAATCTCCTTTGGGACGCTTGGGCAAACCCTATCTGCTTCCATGGGCTTGTATACATCTAGGTTTCCCACTTTTGAGAGTTTCTTTTTTTTTTTTTTCCCTGACCATTACTGCTCGGTTCAAAGGCCTGGGAGACCTTATTAGAGAAGAAGAAGGCATTGTTCAGCCTTACTCTGCTACTATTGACTCATCTGCTACATTCAGCAGAGGGTCCAGCTTGGAGACTGTCAGTTGCTACTGACAGTCATCTTCTCTCCCTTAACCTTACCAGCCATGCCCTAGAAAGAACTTGTTAGAGATATGCCCAGGTTAATGCACATTAGGTGTGGGACTTTTGTGGCAATACAGAAAGGATGCTCTGAGGCAGTTTGCTTTGGCCCAGCTCATAGAAGCAATAGTATATGTTGTAGTGAAGGCAGGACAGAGTGAATCTACTATGAAGCCATACATTTCTGTTTTCCCCTGCAAGCCTCCTTCAACCTAACCAAAGGGCTTAACTTTATGTCATTGTGTTGTTTTACATATTGATAGCATTTGTGTTTGCAATTAAAGAAAGCTGAGGCTTGTAAGCCATTCACATGTCATGTTGGTCCAGATGCCACTTCTTTCACAGAAATGAAACACAGAATGCAAAGTTTTGCTGGTGGTTGATGTAGCCCTTCAGTCCCACGGGAAAAGGGAGGGAAAAGTTTTGAGTCATTCAAAACTAACCACGGGGAAATAAAGCCCCATCCACACTCATTCCCAGAGAGAAATTTGGGGCTTGGATGAGATAGAAGAGGACTTACTTGAGGGGAAAAGGACTTCCCAGGCTCTGCTGATGGAAGAACCTTCCAGCGTGCAAATGGATTTTGTCGTTTCTGTAATACTTCTAGCTCTGTGTTTCTCATTTTATGAGTGTAAGCTGTCTCTGCTTCCCTGCCCCTTTCCTTTTGGCTCATTTGTCTTTGTGTAGCCTTGCTTCAGCAGCAGCTCATAGCCTCCGGGGATGAGGGTGAGAACTGGTTGTATTTGCTGGCTATGGAAACAAACATTAGCTTGCCTGAGAGGAACTGAGCTGCTGCCAGCAAGTACAGTCAGCTAAGTGATCCTTGGCCGTAACTGTAGCCATCTCTCATTTCCTCCTCCTGGAGGGAGTGAGCTTCTTCTGACTTACAGTGCTTTCTGGTAACTCGTCCTGATGCCTTTGACCTTTTGTCGTCTTCGGGAGAAGGAAAGAGACATGGAATTACAACCTCCAATTTAGAAAAAATGTTCAACATCTTCCAGAGGAAGTGACAATGGTGATGAACTAACAGACGGCCAGGCTCTAAATGTGTATAAGCATTCAGGGAACGGCACTTCCCTGCCTTGACAAATGTCCCAAGTAGCAACAAGACCATAATGCCAGTCTTTTTAACCATACATTTTGGTGCTTGTCTGGGCTTGCTCATGTACCCACTTCCTTAACATCTTAGTTCCAAAGTTTTAAAGAAGAAATAATTACAGTAAAGCCTCACTTTTCCATTTATTCAAAACAAATCATCTTGTTATAGCATTTGAGGTATTTATTTGAGTGGGAAGAGTTATGCATTTAGAAAGGAAGTCAGTGATAGCCCAGTTTCAGCTGATTTAAATGCACTTGCTCTTCAGAGTAGGTGC
Organism: Cygnus atratus; assembly: GCF_013377495.2. Lineage (NCBI taxonomy): Eukaryota > Metazoa > Chordata > Aves > Anseriformes > Anatidae > Cygnus > Cygnus atratus. The sequence goes on along the minus strand of NC_066363.1, from coordinate 110,185,315 downwards.
CTGTGAGGAACTTGTTGGAACAAAGCTAAATCAAGAACATGTGTTTTGCATAAGTTATATGAAAAAGATGGAGTCTGTAATCCTTTTTACATCTTTTCAGAATAGATTCCTGTCCCAATTCAACTTCTGACCTAGCAAATATGAAAATCCTCTCTGCTCTGATGCCATTTGCAATACATAGTCCTGTGTTACGTAGGATGGCCACGATCCAGCTTCCGCTATCCAGCTAGGAGCAGACACTCTCCCATGAGCCCTCCATTTTCTGAACCTTGGAGCTTTTTGCTGACTTTGGTAGTTGCCTCAGAAACACAACAGATGCAGGAGGTAATTATCCTGGAGATAAATTTGTCCATTGATATAGTTCTGTGGGGATCTGATCACCAGACAAGAAATCTTGAAATGGATTTCTTATATGGTGAAAAAAAAGTGAAGAGTGCAGCACTGGGATATGATCTGCTTTGCTAACCAAGTAGGCTGCAGCATTTTATTCCACTGGAACCTTTTCCAGGGTGGTGGTGGTTGTCATAATGGGTTTTTCTTAGCAAAAGGTAACTTGAATCAGAAAAGTCTCGTGAAGATGAGACTGCAACTAATAATTGCAAAGAATGAAGAGAACAGGTCAATCTTCTGTATGCGTCCAGTTGACCCTTATTGAGTGGATCATTTTGTGACAGCTGAAATTACACATTAACATCTCTATTCTTGGTGATTTGTGGCAGCTTGATGCTGGTCAGGCAAAACACCCTTACGACTGACGTATTCAGGCAGCATAAAGTGTTTGCTTGGTTGTAGACCCTGGTGTTACAGAATCAGCAGAATGACTTCAGACCCTCATAGCCCTGTGATCATGAGTTTCTTGTAAATGACCATCTTTAATTGTCCTATAATCTGCCAGCAGCTGATGTCTGATCTCATTTACACCCAAACCTAGACAGATGTGCAGCCAGTGCAGGGCCAGCTGGCCCTGCAGGGCCAGCCCAAGGGTGGCAGGTGAAGAGCCTCTCCTTCATGGTCCGATGTGCTAACTGTTCTGTGGGAATTAATTGGTCATGCAGCCAATGCTTTTGTTAATGTTTTTATTGGCAAGGGTGAACTGAAATGGTTTTTATATAATTACACAGTTTTACCTCCCAATTATGCTGATGGGCAGCATATTTGGCCATTAAGAAATCTATATATAATCTTACTGTGTATGTAGTGATGAAATATGAATTGATATTGGAACGACTGAATTCCTTTATGGTTTATTAATACCATTGTGAATTTAAGCAGTTTTGATTGAATACTTACTTAGACTCACACTGTTTTATAGCCATGTGGTGCTTTGTAAAGAGGAATATTCTTCTAACTCGTTTGTGTAATATCAGTCCTGATCAAAACATGGAATTTATGTGCTCAGGAAATTTTGCTATTGCAAATATGATTTTATTCTGACTCAAAAGAGAGAGTACATGTGAAAAGTATTTTCTCTATCCCCATGGTTGTCTTTAAAATTGTGGTTTAAATTTTAAAAATATTTTCTGTATTTCTTGTTTTATGTTTTTATGTATTTATATTGATATTTATTAATGTAGGTTTTAGTATTTTGAAATCAGTATATGACTTCAGTGGTACTATATTTTATTCTATGATTTTAAAAAATCATTAGTATTAGCTTTTGTTTGCTCGTTGAAACATTTTATCTTGTAGATGTAAATGTCTCCTGTTTCTGTAGGTTTGAAACTGTTTATCAGGTTGTTCAGTTCGAATACAAACAGGAAATACTTGGATGGGAGTGACATGCCAGTTCTTTGCAATAAACAGGAGACACTGTGATCAAGGAAAGTTGTTTCATTCAGTGTCATATAGCAGTTCACAATAATAATTTAAATAGATGATAACACCCAGTGAAGGAATAAAATATTTCATCTGTGATATTAGTATGTACTACATTATGTTATGTTGTCATGCCAACTGCACTGGTGTATAACGTCATAAGTTTCAGAAGTGATTTTGAAATGGATGGAAGGCAAATAGCATCACCATTTCAGAATGTCAAAATGAAGTTTGGTAAGGTATGACGAATTTTATTTTCTTGCAATAGTCAATGTTTGTGCTGAAAGCCTTTGGGGGTGGAGTTCATTTATATCAACATATTTTAAAATATTTTAGTTTTGATGAAAAGAGCACTACTGTGTTGGAAAACATTTTGACGGAAAAGTCAGCCAGTATTTTAGGTACTGTTCTGAGACAAGATAGCAACTTATTAAAACCTGCACATGAAGGAAATGACCACATTTCAAGGATGCATGCAGATGTAGATGCAGATATTGCTGCTTGTTTCTTGAGAGGCAGAGTGAGCTGCCGCTGAAGTCAATGGAAAAGATCTTATTTACTTTTTGTCTCTTACAGGAATCTGCATTGTTTAATTCTTTAAAAGCTGTTAAATATTTACTTGACATTCAGCTGCTCTTTGAAGAGGCTCTTTTAGAGCACTTTTACTACTTTTGCTCTTCTGATGGTGGTTTACCACCAGGAAGCTCTCCTAGCTCTAGAGAGACGAGTAAGTCACCAACTTTACAGATATCCTTTACTTTAAAATTTCACATTCAACATCTTGGAACCCCAGAAGCTGTCACTGCAATCTTGGCCCCACTGAAGTCAATGGGATATTTGCCACTGGTTTCAGCACAGTCAGGATTTCACTGTATGCCAAGGGGATCACTTTTTCTTATTTTTTTATTTTTTTAATTTTAATTTTAATTTTTGTTTTTGTTTTTATTTATTTATTTTTTATTTTTATTTTTATTTTTATTTTTATTTTGTATTTTATTGGATGAAAGGAAAGCTGTTTAAATCCAATACAGTTAAACAAACATATGATGGGTTTGGAAGTGTAACTCCTCTTTGTATCTGTATTAGAGGCAAATTATGTTGGAACCTGCCTGTGATCATTGCAATCAGGCATCAGAGTGATTGCTGATTCATAACAACACATAAAGCTGTTTGAAAGCCAGAGTTTCCCATACATCTGTAGAAAATAATGCTGCAACACTAGCAGCACTGTGGAAAAGATCAAGGCAAGGACCTATACAAGGAAAGCTGATTTTATTTGGAAAACTGAACAAAGTTCAGTCATACTCTCACTCTCGTGCCCATAGGCTGATGCTGACAAGCACGAGGAGGGACATATACCTAAACTGCCCGTCCAGCATTCAGGGATCCAGACATGAGTATCCAGGTGGTCTGGTCAGGACTCCCTGGCTGGTAAGACAAGGGATGCCACCTATGAAGTCTTCTCCACATCTCCTGGTTTCTTCTCAGGTTGGCGACAATGACCTGATTTTAGATATGCTTTTTTCCTACCATCTAGGAGTTGAGAATAACTAGTTACTCCAGCATGTCCCATCTTTGCATTTCCCCATCTGGTGTCCTGAGGAGTGGCCTACAGATCTGTTGGGATCTTCATGGACTGCTTCCCCTGCTGCTCTGCAGGTGGTTGCCCACCTCGACCTTCCCACTCCTACGCCTTTCGTACCAGCCCTAATGTTCCTATTGCTGTCCTCTACATGTTGATGCAAAATTCAACAGACTTTCTTCGTCTGAAATGTTTTGAAGGTCTATACAAATTTCAACTACTTGTGAATAAATGCAGCCCTCCCCACCCCTTTTTTTTTTTTTGATTTTGAAAATGGCTCTGTTCTGATGCTAAGATTAGCTTTCCCTCTCAGGAAAAAGATCCATCATAATGGATAGCTTGTCAAGACTGCAAAACTTCACTGAATAATTCCTATGTTTATATATATTTTTTGTATTACATCATATCGAGAGGCCTCCACAAGACATATTTCTATGAGTTTGAGTTAAAAAGAATCATCTTTCTCTGCTTAACTCTTTGGCTGTGTGATTAAGAGACATACATTTGATGGGGCCCCGGGTGCTAAGCCCTGTGAGATGAGTAAAAGATATCACTTTCCATCAAATTGTAAACATCACATACTTTTTAAAAAGATCTTGGATCAGGAGACAAGAGAGCAGAGAGGTATCTTAAATCCATTGTCTAATGGTTAGTGTAGTTTTAGCTTTTTATAGATAATTGCATGTGAAGAACAGTGAAGTTGACCAAATTAGAAACAAAACAGCTTACTATTGCAAGAATGAACTAAGGCTTTAAAATGAAATGAAAGAACAACCTTCCGCCCACAGAAACCAGTCCAAAAGTAAGATTTTGATTTATTTGATTCTACACATATTTTTGTCATTAAGCTTCGTAGCATATTCTAAACTTTTGCTGTACTGTTATGCATGCTAAGCCACTGATTCCCACATGGTGAGCTAATGGCAAAGAAAACACTTGTGTCACCGCAGTTGTGGAAAAGAGAAAGTCTGAGGCAGAGGCACAGAAGATTTCAGTGCTCTCTCTGACACTTTAACCTACATGAAAATGCCACTGTACAGGATTTCTGTGCTCTTCTTCCCTGTTTTACGGCACCTATTTGAGCTCCTTGAAGTCACAAGAGCAGAAGAGGGCAGAATTAATGAAACCACAGTAAGGATTAAAAAAGGGAAAGGAAAAGAAAGCTAAGATCAGCTAAGATCTTTAATTTTAGACAGCTAGTCCTGGTTAGCAGGGCAGTTTTGCAAGAAATGAGTCAAAATTGCAGATGTCCATGAAAAAGAAGAAGCGAAGTTGTTGATAGCAGCACTGAAGTTGCATCAGCTAAGCACATGTGTGTGTACACGCAAACGTTGGGATTCCCAGAACGAGACCTTGTGGCCTGATATGGAACACGTTCACATCTGCGGGAATCCCACCACTGCTGGTGGCTGCCCCAACTCCTGGCCTTTTGAAGACAAGGGGCTCCTTGGACTCTTTCTTCTTTCTTATAAACAAGTACAACAGATTGCAATGGCTGATATATATGACAAGCTGTTCTCATCCTTTAAGTGGGTCAAATGATAATTTCCAGAAGGGTTTCTGTAGGTGGGTGCTACATACACATTAGGAGCTGGATATATAAACATTGCTTTTATATATTTGTTTGTTTGTCTTAAAGCTTGGCTCTTCTACAAAGTTCTGCTTGCTCAGCTGTGTCAGTGCTGGGCCTAAAGAGGTGCAGACCCTGACAGACACATGTGTCCTGCAGAAGCTCTCCTGTATTTCCTAATATCCACCGCCAGCAGCTTCCTTCAGAGATGGGAGAAGAGGGCTGCAGCAGCACAAGTCCTTGGACATTGCCCATCCTCACCCACGCTCACACAAGGGGCAGTTCACTGCATAATAATCCAGGCAGGTACAAGCTCCTTCAGGAGACTGCAAGAGGGATGCTGTTCCCTCCAAAACAAAATATTGCTTCATGCGCAGAGATGCCCATCTTCACTTACTAGCAGAGCTATTTCGTCAAAGTTGGCCTCCCTCCTGGTGGTTTTCAACAAGACTCACGCTGTGAAGTGTGCTTGGCATATGTCTTATCAGAAAGGAGCAATTCCCAAAACTGACAAATTTTGCCAACAGACTCTGTGAGTATTTGCAATGTAGCTCCATGAAGTCTTTTTGCTGTGTAAACACAAAACTCTGTTTATCACTGGAAGTTGTGTCTTCACTAAAGGCACTTGCCTGTGTTTATCAGTCCTCCTTACTGAAGTACCATGTAATGATTTGGTGAAAGGAAAGTCCAAGGATCACCTTGCATGGCATTACCAAAATAGTTTTCACTACAACCAAATACTGAGGCTAAGCTTCAAAACCACACCGGTTAGTTTTATTTTCCCCCCTTTTGCCTGCTCCCTTATTTGCATCTGTGGGAATATGTGTGTTTGCGTGTGTTTTCTTAATTTTTCACAATTGTTTCACTGTCTCCCTTCTGAAGTCTTGGAGACCACACATTAAGGGAACACTGGGTGTAGACTAATTGTAAGACTTTCCTAGTAGCACAAATTTAGCTTGAAATCCCTTCTGCTCTTTTTTTTTTTTTTTTTTTTCCTTCCCACAAGCAATATCAAAATGCCAACAGAGAGACATTTTCCATATGGGAGCATCTTTATCTTGCATCATTCAGTGTGCTTGCTTGCTGGAAGGGTACACCCATGAGGGTATGAGAGAGACAAACAAATTGCTCTGAAGTAAATTAAGAACATGAGCTTATAGCATAGCTGCATCTTGATAATGCAGTTCCCTTCTATTTTCTCTTGATGTAAGGGGTTTTACCTGCAGTCCTGGCTGGGTGAGTTACCTTCTGCTGGGAGCACACACAGAAGTACTGCACAGTAAGGTCATGGCTGAGAGAATTGGTTCATCTTTCTGAGTATATTAATGTTAACCACAACGAAGGACGAGATCACTGAAACATGGGCAATGGAGCCATGAAATGTCATGGGAAAAAAATGAAGAAATATGTGCTTCATTGAAAATATGTATGTAAGTGTTATGCTCCTTCGACATAAAGTAAATGAACACACCACAGAAATAGTGCTTCATATTTCTTTTAAATGTGGGATATTTGTTAACATTGTTAGACAAACACAAAGCCAGATGGCTTCGTTTGGAATTGTTATATGGTGTTCTTTTTCCACTGTGCCTAACAAAAAATCATTTATGAAGCAAAAGAAAAAAAATAAACTTATATTACGTAACTGTTAATTCAGCTTCAAAAAAAAAAAAAAAGAAGAAGAAAGGAAACCTTTTGGGATCCCATGGCAATATAATTGGATTGTTGCTGAAAATTTATTGCTGAAGACAAACATTGGATTAAACGACAACTATTATGATGGCACCTTCGTGGCCAGTACATGTGTTCGTGGGAGAGCAGTTAATATTCCCGGCAAAGCAGCTCAACTTTTCGGAGAGGCAAAAAACTTTACAGATTTTTCAGAGGCAATTGGAGTTTTCTGCAAACTTGCACTGCTGGAGATGCCCAGGAGCTGTGGGTGCCTGCAAAAACATCCTGCTACCAACACTTTCCTAATCACCACCCGTTCCCAGGGCACGTAGCACAGCCCAGACCCCCCAGTCTTCCCCTCCCCACATATGCTGGGTACGGATGGGGACTCACAGGGTATTGCATGTGCTTCTTGCATGTGCAACTTGTATGTAAAACTCCTTCACCAGCCTCCCTAAATAATAAGGATATGAGCTACCATTGCCACAGCCTTGCAACATCCATGCGTACCAGCGCTGTTGCATGGTGAACGATGGAAACAAGGCAAAGAAGAGCCGTGTGTCATGTAGTGTGATGGTGACAGGGCCAAGAATAAACCTAGACCTCCTGACTCCCTATCTTGTGGTCTCACCACTAGACATCTTCCTGTTTGCCTTTGAAAATGTTGACAGTTTACTGGAGAGGAAAATCTACAAACATTACGCATTCCTCTGTCAAAAAGGGGGCTTTGTTATTTGATATAGGAACTTTTTTAATTATTGTGGTAACTTCACAGCATGAGGTCAAAAAGGGCAAATTTGTTAGCAGCATTTATTAGTGATCTCTCCACGGGTAGCGCGCAATTCCAGAAGAACTGGTGTGTGACACGCTGGAGTTGTTTTACACAGTCCCATTTGAGAACATTTTAATAACATGCATCATAACTTTTTGACTGGAAATGGTGAAATTGGTGCTGATCCAGTGAGAACTGACCTGATTTTTCATGCACTGCTTGAATCAACACCAAAAGCAGTTCCAGGTCCTGTTTCTTTGGATTTTACTTTCAGACGGAAACAGAGGTACACAAATCCAAAATGAGTTTTTCCCTGAAGGAGCCAAGAATTTAAACAAAACTTCGTACACCTCCATCACTCTGACTGCACTTCAATAGTTTGAGTTTTTGGATAATGGCAAACTTATTAACAGGATGGATTAGACATCTGGATATTTGGTTTAAATGTTTTCGTTAGTCACAAAATATATATTTTTTTTCTCACGGGTATTTCTATCAGATTTGTTCACAATAAGCCATTCTTGTCACTTCTTTCTAATGGCAACATGAAAGAGGTTAGAACTAAACTATACCACTGGCAAAAGCTAAATGCACGGTAATAGGGAAAAAAACATTCGGTCATGTAAAAGTATGATATGAAAATTATATTCTAAATTGTTCACAGTCTGAAATCAGAAGCAAAATTCTGTTACTTTTTTGTCTTCTTATACTTGATAGTACAAGGTACATTGGACTCAGCATTTGTACTAGGAGCTGATACAACCTGGCTTTCTTCTTAAGAAAAGTAATGTGTCAGCCTACGTCTAACAAGCTGAAACACACATATTCAGGAATTTTGCATCACTCTCAGAATACCCTGGGTATGGGTTTATACAGGAGGTGAGTCTGCAATTCAGATGTACCATGTCATCTGTCTCATCCTGGGTGCTAGCAGATCCTCTGCAAGGTGCAGAGATTTGCAGTGTTGGGGTTTCCAGGCACCGTGACCATGCAGACTGCTGTAATTGCATTGCTACAGTGGTGTCCTCATGCTAGAGCTTGCTGAGCTCTTCAGAACTTCCTAGAATGCCAGCTTGTTAGGTTTATACTACAGGGAACAGAGAACCAGAGTTAGGGCATCTCAGCTGAGCAAACCCTTTGCTACAGGCAACTGTTTCAGGTGCCACAACTACTACAGCTTTATGTTCAAGAGCAGGGGGGCTGTTGGACCTTGAGTCCCTAAATGATCCCAGCCTGCCCCGTGAGGGTCTCAGTGATGGGCCATGCTCAGGCTGCCTATCCCAGATTTTTAGCCTAGGTTTCACAACTCCTTATTCCCTTGAAAATACAGGACTCTGGGATTTGGCAGCCTCAGGTTGTAGGTGGTCTGAAGGGCTCATGGAGCTCTTGAACTTTGGCATCACGGTAGCACCAGTGTCTTTCTTAAGAACTGGATTTGTCCTGAATGTCCTCTCCTGGCAATGCAATCTTCAGGGGTAGATCTTTATAACCAACCTTACATATTTCCAAAGAAGCTCATGGGGCTACACATGAGCTGAAGAGTCTCAGCTTTAAATAGCTAACCCCTGAAAACCTTTATATCCCTTGTGGATGTTTGCATGAACATAATACCATACCTTCAGGAGGAAGGTTTGCTTTCTGCCTTCTCTGATCTTTACACGTGAAATACTTTAGATCATCTATATCATATAGCAAGGTCAAGCATTTTAATTTATGGAGGGTCACAGTTGCTACTCCTCTTAAACACCAATGGAATTTTTCAATATCCTTGAAGTAAATCCCCTTTTCAAAACAGTAAATGTTAGCATGACAGTATGTCAAACACAGATTTGTTTCAAGATTATTTACTTACAATTAGACAACTGTGCTGGCTCTCAGAGAGAGCAGTCAGCAAAACCAACATTATTTGAAAGAGCAGCAGGGATGGCTAGTGCTTTAGAATCCAAGGAATGCGGTTTTCATGGATTCCACAGCCTTATGAGGTGCCACAGAGCTAACTAATTTGTTCTCTAAAGGTTTGTTTGGGCCTACTTTACATGTAACTAAATTTGAAAGGGGTTACATTTTGTAAGGAAAAAGCAAATAGCAATTGCTCCATGTGAAAGCCTGTGGGATGGACATTTTCACATTAAGATCAGCATGTTTTCCTTTTTTTTTTTTTTTTTTTCTTTTCACTTTTACTTAGACGTATGCATACATGCACTACATAGATAGTCCTCTTGGGCAGGGCAGAAGAGGGAATCGGCTGGTAAGCAGCTCCGAGGAGTGAAATGGCCAAACACAAAAAGGCAGCTAGTCTGTCTGAAACTCTGATCTGCTTAATGGCACCGTTAGCATTTCTGCACGCTGTGATCCTGACTCTTCTTTGAAACTGCTGTTCCTTAATAAGCATTCCTTGTAAATCCTTCCTGCTTGGTTAGCTCTTTCCTAAGCGGGATGCAAAAGGTAGAGCCTGTAGTTATGTGCAGGGAGGCAGTTTTTAAGGAGACATTCCTTCTGATGTGTGTTTTCAATAAAATCTTAATTACCCTCTTCACTGAATTGACATGCTTCTCTTTGCGGGCACAATGTAGCTCAGCCCGTACTTATGAAGGGACAGCTGAGGAGCTACACAGCCCACTCAGGAGTTTAAAAATGGGTGTTTGGACATCTCTTAGGCACACATGGAGGGGCTGGGTTCTGGTTTAGTGTAACCTGACAGAGCAATGGCAAACCAGACGTGCAGCAGTTCCCTGCCTGTACCGGGGCAAGAAGCAGGCAGCAAAGCAGAGAGCTCCTGGGGCAGAGGATCTGCATGGCCAGATAATGGCAGCGTGGACGCTTCCTTCACCTGGGCCACAGCTCTGGACAGGCAGATGTGCTGCTGCTTCTGCTTCAGCTGCTGAGGTGGCAGTTCTGGATGGCAAAGCCCTTCCAGGGAGCCCCGGCGAGTCCCCTGCCCCTGCCTGCAGCTGCTGGCATTGGGAGCAGCCCCTCTCTTGGGGAGTGCAGTGGAGGGTCCTGCAGGTCTGGTAGGATGCAGGTCGTCTTACAGGGAAGTAAAGTGTGCAGGGGGTCACTAAAGGAAATGTTTTAAATGGCTTAATTAATTTGTTGCATACCTGTCCCGTTTTCTCTGCAGAGTAAAGAGTCTACATCCATTGTAGGAGAGGCTGCAAACAGAAGCAGTTTTCTGGGGCTTGCTACTAGTTTTCAGATTAACTAAATAAAGCCCTTGAAATCACTGATCTATTTGCAGTAACCCAATGAGTTTATCTTGTTTATTTTTTTCAAAATTTAACATTTGTGCTTTCCCTCTTGAAGATTAATTCTGTGAGATGCTGAGTTGCCCCCCCACACACTATTTTTCCCCCCATCACAATCAGGTGGGACTGGGCTTTACATGGATGAGAGCAGATACATGAAGCAGCAGCCAACAATACTCCACATCAGAAGAGACAGCCAAGGAAGAAAAAAAATATAAAAAAAGAGACAGGAAATCATAAGGTTTTAATATGTGTTACAAGGCATTTTTCAAACTCAACCTGAAGAGAAAAAGGGTCAGTGAAAAAGACAGTAGATTTTCTTGGAGATTTGCGGATTTGTATTTACTTGATAAGTAAGGTAGAGTCTTGCTAAAACATTAAAGACATTTTTGTACTCAGCGTTCACATAATGATGTGGAAACAGATGCCAGGAACAGTCTCAAGGGAGGAAAAAGAAACAGTGAACTAGGAAACGAGGCTCCTGTTAGGGCAGATAATTAGAATATCTGAAGAGTGACAAAATTCCAGTGCCAGAAGAGCTCCATTTCACATCATGAAGGAGGTGCCACGAAGATAGAATATAGCAAAGAGCCCAGAAAATTGCTAGTTTCTGTTAAGCCTGTTGTGGTAAAGAGCCCATACACTGGGAAATTTGCTTCACAAGAATAATCTCTCCCTTTCTAGTCTTAGCCAGTTTGTGTTTTTGTTACTTGAGTATACATCCTTTACAAATTTACAAGTAGCCTTTTTCTACCATGGGGACTCACACCCCCTCGAGCAAAAGACATTTTAGGTGCTTCAGAACTAAAATGCACACAAGACCCAGGCCCAGGACCACACCAGGACTGGCTGTAGACCTGGGGATTTCAGCCCTGCCACAGTCTGTGTGAGACTCCCTTGCACAAGCAATCTGTCTTCTAAACTGGGGGACCTGGGGTGCAATAACCACCAGGACTTATTTCCCCTTCAGAAGCCTGTTCTTTACCCCGGGTTGTGTAAGGGCAGGGGGAGGAGGAGGTATCTGGCAGCAAGGAGCAGAAGAGCAGGAAAGAACAGAGGCTGTGTTTTGCTCTGCTCCGTGGAGTAGCCCTGCCCTGGTCCATTTGTTGTGCAATCCAAAACTGCCTGTCAGCAGCGTTATTTATGGCAATGCACAGGCTGAGCCTAAGAATCAGGAAGCCAAATCCAGCTTCCCTGATGTCATTCTCCACCCAGGCTTTTAGATTTTCAGCCTGATTTCCTAAGAAAATGAATCTTACATGACTTTTGCAGCCTGTTTGTATGACCATTTATCTGTCTGCTCTCAATCTTTTCTTGGTAACTTTGTAATGCAGTTCACCAGTTTCAGTCAGGTTTGACAGAGGGGCACAGGGCTCGATATTGTTTAGTCCCTAAATGTTTGATCAAACCATTTGTCCTTGTAGAGAAATGAGAGCCAGAGGGGCATCTGTTCCTCGAGGGGAGGCAGACAAAGCTCAGCATTTGTTCAGTCTGGAAGTGTCCACCTGACCCACCCACTTGTGTGTGTTGGCTGACCAGATGGCACGCACACAGGTCCAAGCCAGCCGCAGCTTGGCTTCCCAAAAGATTTAGGGGCACTGAAGGACACTGGAGGAAGTTATCTGTGTTGCAATGGTCGGAAGCATGGACAACGTGTGAGGAACTGGAGGCATGGGGCAGAGCAGCGTGCTTGTGAGGACACAAAGAAGGAAAGGGAGAATTCAACAAGAGACATAGAGGCTATGGGATGCAAGTATGTGGTGAGCCATCGCGGGGCTCCTGTGCTCAGCACAACCCCATCTACATCCAGCTGAAATTTGAGAGAAGTGGCCATACATCAAAAGCAAAACCGAGCACTCTTCATGGCTCTGTATATTTCTTGGCATAGACAAAGCACGGGAGATAAACCAGACGATGCATAAAGTCATAGATATTAGTTCAAAAGGGTTAAGGAAATGCGGCTTTTGACTTTAAAAGCTCCAAAGGAACCTTAAGGGTGGAAATAGGAATAAGAAGGGTCCAGGGACATGTCAATAGCTGAGATGATTGCATTCCTAGCAATAAACCGAGGGGCTCTGATTTAATCTATGGAATGACCAGACACAGAAGGAATTCGAGTGGAATTTTTCTCCCTGCAGAGCAGTGGATGAAGCATGCAGGACGAACAGCGTACTGAGAGGGGGCACAAGGTTTTTGAAAAAAGTGCTGTGGAGTTTATCTAGAAACTCAGAGAGGGGCATGCTTAATTAGAAAGGACTCCTAGCTTCCTTCAGTCCCAAAATGTCTCTTACTCACTATTAGCAGCTCAGCAGGGGTGGTATGATACAATTACTCATTAGGTAAAGGAATGTCAAACCTTTCCCCTAAGAGGGGACTAAACTTGTCACTCAGACTCAACCCTGCATCTTTTCGTGGGCCTGAGTAGTACTGAAACAAAGATCACAGAGCCACAGAGCCAGGCTCTTTTTTTTTTTTTTTTTTGAAACCAAGAGTTTGCTCCTGCTTCTATGTGCTGAGCTGTTGTGCAGGCACAGTCCCGCTTGCTCCGTAAGACTGAGAAGGACTTGTCTCGTCTGTGTAAGTTCGCTTCCCTCATGAAATGCATCAAGTACATTTCCTAACAAAATCGTCAGCTATGAGTCTAATAGCCATATTTTATATTCTGGGCAGAGGGGAAGATGCAGACAATGAAGCTGCATAACTTTGTGGCCATGTCTGCACTAATGATTAATCTTTTGTATTGTCATGCTGCTGTTACTGCAGCTTCTGGGGTTTAAGGCTACAAGAGAGGTACTATTTTTTATTAGACCAAATATTTAATTGGAAAAATAGGCAAAGCTTTTTAGATGTGTCCTTTTTTTCAACTGTGGCAGCTAGGCTAGTAAAACATATTTCCTCTCTCTACAAGTCCTGCTTTTCTGATTAAATCTCTGCAGACTAAATACTGCACTGACTTACAGCACATTCAACATTATTCCCGTGTGCCACTCTTTTCAATGACTAATAAATAAAAATATCAAGTTAATGTACATCAAAGGCGTTTAGAATAAAATCTTCAAATTAAATGGGAACATATGTAGCTCATATATCTTTATTTGAATAAAGAATATGGAAAAACTAACAAAGTGTACGATTTCAGCTGATCTGTTTTCCTCAGAAAACTTTGCTGAGTAAGACACTGAAATGTTAAACTTTGTTGCTCTTTCCATTTCTGTTGCTGAAGGAATTTTCTACAATACTGTTGAATGTGTGTTGGGAAAATAACACTACTTTAGCCTTTTTTTTTTATAAGACACTTTGATTCTCTTTTGTTATGCCAGAGATTTAATGCTTCTTTCGACATCGTAACGGCTGTTTTTGCAAGGATTGCCTGGGACAGCAGAAAAATAATCTTGCCAGCTACTGTCCTCATACGTAGAACAAGAAGCTAACAGATACCAAGCAGTTTTAATGTAGCTTAGGTGGATAACAAGTAACTAAGAAAATCTCACAAAATTCTCATAAAGAGACTGAAAAAAAAAGGAAGCACAAGTTATCCAGAAATAACACCACCCTCTTTGGGACCAAACCAAAGAGCAGCATCTGAGCTTTCTTTGGGTGGCCACTGCTTGGGATTAGATGCTCCTACAGGACACATTCTGCAAGCCAAGTTGTTTTTTTTCCCCAAGACCTGTGTGGGACTGCCTCTGCTTTCCTCAGTGAAAATACCACCTGAAGGACTGAACTTGCTGCCTTTGCTTTTTCAAGGACTCTTGAGTGGGCAGGAGAGCTATTTCCCCTAAGAAAGTGGGTTATCTGTCAGCAAGTGAGCCATCCCTCTGCAAACACTAGCTCTTTCGGAGCAGGGCTACTTTTGTGGAATCCTGTGGTTTCAGATGATTTCCACAAAAATCTCAAACAATCAATTCCCCAGACAGCGGACTGATAATGTTCTTTGCCTGATATCTCGAAATCCAAGCCTGAGCCTGGAGAATAGGTACTTTCCATCCCTGAATACTTTCTTTTGTACAAGTGGTTACAGAGGCGTTAGCATTAAACTCTCGTATGACTTCCTTATGAGGTTGCCCTAGTTAGAGACATACGGAAGAGCAGATTTTGCTTTTTGGAAAAACAGAAGTTTTCAGCTAAAATGCATTACTTTCATCATCCACACAAATAGAAAGGAAACACATTTAGAAAATATGATGAAGAAAACAGTGAAGCAGGTGGCCTAAAACTCAGAGTTATGGAAAAAGTGACAATGGGCAGAAATACCTTAATTCTGGCACATTAGGCAGTGTAATTTTTCCTTTCCCGACCAACCTGGAAGAAGCTAAAATTCAGTATGAGTTGAATGTACTAAGCAGTTTTTGCTGTATTACTGCTAGCATTCCAGGCAAAGAAGAGCAGGACAGGGCACAGGTGCTTGGGGTTACCTGAAGAAGAGCTAACAAGGAACTAGACACTACAGTGCTAATATGCAGCCACTGTCATGTGCTAGCATCACCATACAAGCACTGAGAGGCAGGACAGGGAAGAAAACATCTTGTTCAATGGAGGAAATAAGAAGAGCTGGGTAAGGACAATGAGCTTACCTGTATAATGGATTTTTGGTCAGAGGAGCGAATCCCCCTGCCAGCCCCCTGCCAGTGGGACTGCTAGATAATTTGCGGAGAACATTTGAGGAGCACTTTTGATTGCCGAGGCCATGAGGATGTCTTGCAAAATCTGCACTGGCAAGCAGAGCTACATAACTGGATTCCTAATATAATTGCCTCCAGTTGCATATGCAAATATGTTTTCCATATACTCACAAAATGGAAGCTGTCTGTGAGTGAATCTCTGTCATTTTACTATCAGTGTCCTGGCTACTTGGAACAAAAGGGATAAGGAATGGAAGAGAAGGACCTCAGAGGGCCCAGTTAATAAGTGAGGAAGAGAAAAAATATGTGCTAAGGACATAGATTTGGTATTTCTGGCAAATGTCCACTTTCAAGTGGACTGTTCACATGATATGGATAAATGTTGCAAGTTGTTGACAAAATTGCATTTTTCTGTTTTCTCCATAACATGAAAAATCTTTTTTTTTTTTTACAGTAAATCCAAACACTGAAGATTATGTTTATCAGCAAATGCTATTTAATTGCAAGCAAACATTACAAACATCAGTTGAGTGAAGCTTACATGCGTTCTTTTCGTGTGTGTGTGTGAAAAGCAGCTGCTTTAAGTGCAAATAATAGAGTAAATGCTTGGAAGACTGTTGATACACATTTCTCTTTAATTTGACTAGTGTTGAAATAAGTAGATTGTGAGGCTTTATTCTGTAAACTGTTCTTTGCTCTGACAGCAGTTATAAGTAAGCATGAATGAAGGATATGTGAGCCCTGATGAAGGATATGGCTATCTCAGTCCTAAATAACATTTGCAGGATTGTCAGAGGAGTGTCCTTCATATGGGTTATATGTGTGAAGATTTTCCTGGCACAGAAGCTAAACTCATATTGTTTGATCATGGCCTTTGGGTAGAAGAAAAAAACATTTTGTTGAAGAAGTTTCTGCTAAAAGGTCTCTATGTTCATTTCTCTGAATGAAAAAGAAATATCATCTGTAAGTTCTGAAGCTAGGACAGGAGGGTTGATCTCCCTTTAGCTGAGGGGAATGGAAGAAGAACTTTCCATTGTGGGTATAAAAGCATGAAACTTTCTTAGATTGAAATATTTTATTTTTACGCCTGAACACTGAAAACATCTGAGAGAGAACTTTGTCCTGGCCCTCTAGACATGTGGCAAAATGAGGTACATAGCTTTCATTTCTGAAACCACTTCCGTTGTTCAAGAAAACTGGAAGTGGGTTCTGGACACAGTCTGACATTAAAACAACTAAGGTTTTCTAATGTCACAGAACATGATTTTTTATCATTATTTCTTCAATAAGCATTCCATTCTCGATTTCATATTTCAGTGCATACGCTTCTTCAGCGATCAAAAACCCTAAGTCTGTTCACATATGTGAGAACTGAAGCCTTACTTATCACGTGTAGCGAGAACAGATGTTAGAGGTGGTTTCAGTGGTGATAAGCCATTCATTACCACTACGACCTACCTGTAAGAGAAATAGGGAGCCCTTACAACTTATTTGATAGCACCTCTTATTAATCCACAGTACCTTTTAAAATGCAGCTGTGCTGTTTTAGCACAAACACATCAGACAGATGGGGAATTGTCATCTACTTTTTTTCTCATTAATGTTCCTGTAAATTATGTGCATGTTACAGAGAAAAATGAGTCTAATCTCCTTGAGGTCTCCAGTTGTGGAAATTTACAGCTGTAAGAAACAGTTGCAGTAAGAAATAATACTACTAAAGGGAGGGTATGAATGCTAAGAGATTGCAGCAAAGAACTGTGGAAAAGATTATTAGATAATTTTATTGAAAAAGTGAGATCTGAGTGCCCTACAGCTCCACAGCACTGTGACATTTGACGGGGATCATTTGTCCATTTGATGCTTCCATGTTCCTAATGTAAGAAAATGTTTCTCTTATAAAGGTTTCAGTCAGCATATAGCATTAATTTTTTGCAGTTATGCAGACTAAAATTAAAGCCTTTCTCCTATGCTCCTGCACACTGGTGTCTTACATAGCTGCTTATCTAAACCCCAGATACTTGGGACCTTGGGATGCTTGTCCTAGTTGCTCATCTGTACAGTTTCGGTCACATAAAGGCAGCAACTCTCAGCTGCAGTTTGTTTCCTGGGCTAGTGGCTAAAAATAATGTCTAAACATCAGTCTTTATGTAAAAAAGAAAAGGCCTTATGTTGTGTTTTTGTTGTGCTAAAGATTCCGAAAGGGAACCATTCTCTAGGAGAACTAAGAAGGAGAAAGTACTGCTGGGTAAGTGTTCACAGGGATATGCCCAGGTTTTTTAGTGCTGCAGATGATCACTAAGAGAAGCCATACACAGAAATATCTACATTTCAACTCCCTCTAGGAACTACAGACAACACTTTTCAGTAAGACCTGGAGAAGAATCTGCCAACGAAAAGGAAAACTAAACCCAAATGCTGTCAGTGGATGTCCTCATCCTGACCTACATACATGAGGCATTGTTGGATTAAATGTTTCATGTTGTGGATAAAAGAATTAATGAACAATGATGCAATGTGATTTCCAGGTAACTGATTGTATTTTGGACGTAGTTGATTATTTGCTTTTATTTTATCTGAAAATACAAAATCCGATTTTACCTCCTTTCCAAGTTTTATATCCTTCTTCCATGGGGCTGACAGAAATCAAAAGTGCATCTTTGTTTGCTGATCATCTTAATTTCATCAGACTGCATTTAATATCTGAGCTGAGATCATAATTTGTCTGATAAGTACTTTATGTAGGGTGAGCAATGTACGTAGTTTTGATACAGATATAATCATATTCCATGAGAATGTCAACATCACTTCAGGCTCCACCTGGCCAAGCTATAGCAAAGCAACTGTCCTCCTGCAGAAAGTAAAATAACATTTTCTGAAAAAGTCTCAATTTCATGTGTCCCGTTTTGTTCAGCTGGGCAGAATACTCCTCTCCAGATTTAAGAAATATAAATGACAACTATTGTATTTTCATTTTGGAAAGGTTCATCTGGTTTAACCTCTTCTGTATGGAAATCTGTACCTGCCCCCAGTATTCCAGACAAAGATTAGTGGAATAATGATGCTGCCTTCACTATTAATAGTATGAGTTCAGGCTGATTAGTTGAGCTTAACCTACTTGTTTTGATAAGGTCTTAAAGTTTACTTCATTTTAAACAAGAACAGAAAGCTCCTTAATGATGTTTATTAAGTATAAAACCATATTTTTCTGTAGTGGCAGTGAAAAGATATGAATAGCTCAAAGGTGCCAAACAAACATTTTAAAGTATACTCTGCAAAATAAGTGACCTCTGTCTGGTTTGTTTCCTTAGATTTAGTGAAAATACCCCATCCACATAACAGCAGGAAGAGATCCAGCACCAAATTTCTTTGTTAGGAGGTGAGCAAGAAATATCGTTTTAAGTATTTACTACTCAAAGGAATTAGTCATAAGCATCATTTAATGGAAGGATCAGCTTTACTATCAGGAAACAATAGATTGTGATTCTGTAGAGTAAATGTTAATTAAATGTTATTTAATCTTGAAGAAAAGAAACCTAAACTTCCAATGCAAGTCCAGGGCAGATGTACTCAAGATTTTTAAGAACTTCAAGTCCTTTTATTTATTGAATTAAATGTGCTGGCCAAATACTTTGTTTTCCACAAGGTTTCCTAAGACCCCTTCTCTGCTATATCCTCCTCCTTCAGACAGTGACAGCTAAGTAGACAATTAAGCCCTTAGGGGAGGAATGTCACCAACACAGGTCAGGACAGGAGCCCTTCCATTTCATAATGCAGAACAGTGGCCGGTAGAAGGACACTTCCCTCTGGAGCTAAGGCTTTTAAAATAAAAACTACACATGAGTTCCTGTGCAGTTTCTACAGCTGTTCCTCGTCTCCCCTGGGCTCATCATCCAATTAGCGAAAGTTTTTGTGGTGAGTAACATGATGTGATATATCATGCCATATTTCCCCCTGTGTGTTGTAGCTTGTGTCTACGCACACATCCTAGGGCCAGTCCTTGGGTTGTGTAGGTTGTGCAGACATATCAGGGTTTGGTAGACAGGCAGGATGGCAAGCTGAGGCTCACCTGTGTCTCACGTCAACCTGGAAACAGCCCGGACCCAGAAAATGGAAGTGAAGACAGCTCTGATAACTTACAGATTGCCCATGCAACCTCATCTGCAATGAAAACATTACTTATCAATCTGAGAAGCCACATAGCTCCATAATGATCCAATTCTTCAACCACAGCTCTGAACTTTCAGCCTGAAGCTTATCTGCCCTGACTTGTAACAACAACCAGCCTGGTGGAGCGGCACTGAGGAGCACGGGGAGACTTGGCTTTCGGGTCTGGTGGAATGGGGAAGGTGCGGAGGAGCTGTCTGTGCAGCCGACCACAGGCGACTCGGCTTCTGGGAGAAGCGTGCTGGAGGCAGTTTCTAACATCTGGGTCGAGAAACAGCTGTGATTTGCTGATCTACATAATTGAGATGCCTCCTTGGAATTAGGTGTCTCCAGAGGCAACTCAGCATCTGAGCAAATTAGACAATCAGGAAGGATGTGGGATTGAGATAGATAGAAGTCAGGTCTCCCGTCTCTCTAACTGTGTGCTAAACATCTTTCTTGGGTGCCTTGCTTCCTTGCAGGAGATTTATAACAGGCAGTGTCAGTGCTGCAGCCTCCTGGGATCACCATGTGGAAGCTAGTAGCTTATGACTAATCCTGTGTCTCTGGTCATGGTATTTGAGCTGACAGACACGCATCCATCTCTCTGTCAGTGCAGAATTCTTGCCCAGGAAGTGTTTCCAGCCCCTTGTCCAGTCTCTGTCTTCAGACGCAAAAATTTCCCTTTGGACGCCATTCCAGTCCAACAGCGCCAGGATATTTCCCCTTATATTTAGGCTTATTTTTCACTACTTTGATCTCTTTGTGCTACCCCACGCTGTTTGGCTCTCTCCTCAGCTGCCAGCCCCCATGGCACTGTTCCAGCATTTCACTCCATACTCGTGTATCAAATGCTCAATTTCTCCCGTTAAGCCTCTTCTTGAAAAAGCCTCTTCCCCTGGCCTCTAATCAATATATATTCTCTAAGAGACTCTGTAAGAAAGCTTTACGTACGTATTTCCAATATATGGCTTTCCTGTCCTAAATGCTACATTAAGTAGCAAGGGGAGTAGAAGACAGAGGAGGTAGGGATCAGGAGAAATGAAAGCAAAAATGATAGAAATATTTCACATTCCCCAAAAATGCATGAAACCGTGCTTATCGTTTCACAATTAGGAGTGGGATTCAGCTGCCTTTCCCTAAAGTGTTTTGAAATGACAGGCATGGTTTTTGCAGTTTGTAGAATGCTATGACTAAAATGTTATTTCTAAAATATATCATATAGCAAAGGCTGCCTTTCCTGGATTTTTATTTTACTTTATTTTATTTTTTAACCAGGATAATTTCATGTGGCAGCCTCTCTCTTATTAAAAAGCAAACTCACTACTCCTTGGATGCATGCCTCTGACATACATGAAACCTGTCTTTCAGTCCTACATGCCAAAGTTATAATTTTTAATGAAAATGCAACAATTACGAATAAATAATTGAAAACAAATGCTAACAAAGCAAAGATCACAAAAAGGGGGAAAAAATCCCTCTCTTATGAAAGTAGTTTATCATCTTAGCCAGAGGTAAATTTTCCAGATCATTATTCTCAAATAGAGTCCTTCTGTCTGACTAGTGACTTCATATTACACTCACATGTACATATTACATGTACATACTTAATGTTTCATGTTTTTTCTTGCTTGTTCCCTCAATGTACTCCATGGCCATGACTTTGTTCTCTGCTTGCCAGTGCATGAGGCTGACCCAGGCCTTGGGCTCTACACAGGGCCCCAGCCCTTGCAGTAGTTGGAGGTGACACACCTTCAACTTCTGCTAGGCCCAGGGCAGGCTGTACCACAAGACAATCCTGGGTACATCAGTACCAAGTCCTTATCAATTCAAGGGTCAGACTTGTGCTTGAGCCTGAATATCATCCGACTGTCCACTCTGCCTACAGAAGTGTTTGAGCTCTGGCTATTGTCCAAAGCAAGCTTACAGCTAGAAAAAACTAGGACAAAGGGAGGAACCGGAGCTTTCTTTCCTACAGAATAAAACCAGCACACTGAGGCACACAGTTCAGCAAATTAAAGTCCGAATTTTGGTGAGGCTAACAAAGATAGGATACACGTAGCCACAGAGACTTAAGCTCTGGAAAAGAAATTTGGGGTGGTTATCACACTTGAAAATCAGGGTGTTTGTTATCGTGCCTGGTTAGCCAGCTACCTCCGTAATTTAATAGACCAGCATTGAGAAAATTGACCCTAATCCTTATATGCTTTACAATTTTTGGTCTTACCTGTGGGAATTTTGAATTGCCAAGTAGAGCAAAGTTATATCGTGTTACCTTTGCCTCATGAATTCCCTATTTCAAGGACAGAAAGTGCAGAAGACAAATCTGCTGACAAAGACACAAAGCCATTACATGCAAATCTCCCTTCGTGTGACTATGCATAGAAACATTAATATCACAAATTTGTCTAGATGCTTGTTAATGCAACTTTTTTCACCTACAAAAGGTGAAAAATTACTTTTTTTTTCAACTAACATTCCTAAATATCTTATTATTTGCATTTAAATGGCAGCCACATAAATACTGTATTAACACCTGTCTTATAACAATGGTGAATTTATATGTAAATATGCTTCTATTTCTCAATCCCTGCATAAATCAAAACAGAAATGCAGCTTAGTATTTAGCAAAAAGCCTAACATTTAAACTAGGATCATCTCACTGCCATGAAAGACACAGGAGTCATAAACCGCAATATTTTTGGGGAAAGTACACGGTTAATTACTCCCAGCACTTGGGAGTACTATGTCTTGGGTCTAAAGCTGAGAGCTATCATACTGAAACTTGCAGGAGCTCTGGCTTAAAACTGCAGCAAAATATTACTGCAATGAACTAGATCCTTAGGATTATACCAGCTGTGCTTCTGGCCCAGAACATGACTCTTTTCTCATTTAAAATCCAGCCAATACTCATGTAAATTATGTGGGCTGATCTCAGTTTTGTTTTGGGAAATAGACAAACTGTGGTGAAACAGTTTTTCTCCAGTGGCTGAATTCTGCAGGGGCTTAGACCGTAATAAGCTTCTCTTCTACAAGCAACATTCAAAGCTTTTCGCTTCGATGGACCTTTCATAGAGAAAGTTGATGAGAATATGCCCTGAAGATGTCTTTAATTGAGCGTTCACACATTTAATTTCTGTGATGATGCTATTGTTAGTCTTTTCTGAATAGCTCCGTTTGTGGTCATATAGGTACATGTATTTGTTGGAAGCTGAGCTGCATTCTCTTTAGACTCCTGTTGACTTGGGCAGAGGCTGTAGATTGAGCTGAAGTCCTGTTCACGCACAGAGAAGTCAATAGGAGTATTTCCAGGGACTCTGATGGGCTTTGATGGCCCTGGCCCAGGACAAGAGTTTATAGTGTTTGCAGCCAGAAAAAACTGAATGAGATCATCCGGTCTGATCTCTGGTTAATCACAGGACATGCAAGTTTTATCCAGATATGCCATCACTGCAATAACCTGTTTTTTTCCTCAAGAGATTGGAAAGTGTGTGCCATGGTGAGGAGAAATGGAGGTGCCTTCCTCACTGTGCAGCACCCTGGCTGCTGGGGCTGGCTCAGGCACGATGCTCCCCAGTGACCCTCGCTCTATTGCCAGCCACAGCTGCCAGAAAAGACTGCGAATGCTGGCCTGCCTCATCCCCTCACAGTGTGTGTGTGTGCAATTCATGCAGTCTCAAAAATAAACACGGTTGTAGTAGGTTAAATCAAGAATGCATGTAGTGCAGTACTACTTCCAAAAGTAGCAGATGCTTACAAGAAATGCAAAAAGCTGGGCAATAAAAAATCATCCTTCTCCTAATCAGTAGTTTAGGAATCTCTTGAACCAGAGGATGGAGCTGGACCATCATACTGAACTAATCTGGAGGGATCTCATCTTCAGGAACTACCTAATTTTTATTTATTTATTTATTTTTAGCGCGTTTATTTTGTTCCCAAAATCTGGATTAATCCACTTTTTCTTTTAATATATTTAATCTCGTTATAAGAACTCTGCATGAGGGTAAATCCACTTCCTTCACATAAGGTGTCTCAATATTTTCCTCACAGCTATGAGGACATGTCTTATTTCAAGGCTGGATTTTTCCAACTCCAACTTCCTGATGCTAGATCTTATCAGGCCTTTGTCAGCACACTTGAAGCAGGAGATGGAAAACAGATTTTTCTCTTTCTCTTCCCCTATTGTATCGTATCCATGTTTAAGTACTAGCCATTTAGATTTTTAAAATCCTGATCCAGGGGACCATTTAAGCGCATGATTTACTTTAAGCACGGAAGTAATCCCATTGACTTCAATGGGACTACTCTCAGGCTAAAAGTTAAATGTGTGGTTAAGTGCTTTGCTTGAATAGTGTTTAAGTTCTTTTTAATTTCTTATTTGCTTTCATTCCTTGCTCATGATACTTGATCTGTACAATGTGTTAGAAGCACAGCATTTCAAGTAAATAGTTCAACATGGGATCACGTAGGTCACAACACAGCAATTTCCATTGCAGCTTTTGTCTAGCACTAAAGGAATTCTGAC
This sequence comes from Cygnus atratus, assembly GCF_013377495.2. Taxonomy (NCBI): domain Eukaryota; kingdom Metazoa; phylum Chordata; class Aves; order Anseriformes; family Anatidae; genus Cygnus; species Cygnus atratus. The sequence goes on along the minus strand of NC_066363.1, from coordinate 110,161,370 downwards.
TGATGGATACCAAGGGCTTTTCTGGTGTTATTTTCTCTGAGGAGCTAATGCTCTTCATTCTTGTTAATTCCCTCTGCTGCCTGGTTTATTTGTTCAGCAGTGCCCTAAACAAGAAAGGTTTCCTTCAAACAATAGGCTGCTTTGCACTGTGTGTGTGTGTGGTTTACTGAATCCAGACCTAGGGAAAATGTGCTGGTCTTCAGCTGGTATGAATCAGTGCTGTTTGCAGAGATGAGGGAGATATGCTTATTTACATCAGCTAAGGATTTGACCTGCTGCCTACTGTGTTAATATACAAATGTGTGCGTATGCGCAGTTAAACCTACACGGCCTGGACACATGAATAGGCCTTCAACAACCTGCTCTTGGGATATGAGATATCTTACTAGAGATGCCAGGGCAAAAGAGTGAAATGAAAAATTTCTTCCTGAGGTCAAGGAGGAAAATAAGTAGTATGATACTATCTTCCAGTGCCTCTAGCAAAATACTTTTGATTAATGTTAGCAAAAAAATCACATCTATACTACGGACCTCCTAAAGCTTTCTAGAATGTAAGGTGTTTCAAATGAACCTGCTTTATTTCAGAATTTTTAGGATTAATCACTGACCATTGCTATGTCTTACATACATGTGACCAGGTGCTCTGGCTCCTTTTGCAGATGAAACGAAGTGGCCATTTCAGATCAGCTGAGTTAGGAAGTTAAGTACTGCCTAACTCACGGTTTCAATTATTTTCTGAAGGGTTTTATATCTCTCTGTTGACCAGATGCGGAGCAAAACCCTTTCTGCAAGGTGCCCAGAATGTGCAGTGAGAGTACATCTTAATGCATAGTACTAGCCCTGTACTCCAGATTTTTGTCAACATTCCAGAGTAGAACTTTTTGTCGTGAAATTGCACATCAGTAATTTGCATACACTGACTATACTGGACATAACAAAGATCCAGTTCTTAAAGAACTAAATAAAACTCAACTTGAATGAGCAAATGGCTATGTTTTTCTGCCCAGTTTCCAGTTGGAGCTGGAATGATTTTTTTTACTCTACATCTTACTAAAGATTTTACTCCACATCTTTCTAAAATCTTAGTGTAGAGGTGCAAAATTGCCCTCAATTGTAGAGGAGGTATCTCAGTTTTCCAAAGCTCAAGAAAACCAGTGAAGTATCTAGTTTTAGCACTTTCGTGAGAAAACAAATTTGTTCCATGTAAATGCACAAATAGGAGGCTACCTTTAATATTCTTCCAGCAGCACTGGAGACAGCATTTTCTCCGTTGTGTTAAATAACCAAAATGAGTCTATCTTCACAGATTTTTTTACATCTGTTACCTATAGGAAACAAAATAAGAACATCTGCATCAGGAATCCTGGCTAGCCACTGTCCAGAAATTAGGATATCTGATACTGTGCTGGACATTAATGAATATAGCTAACCCAAAAGCTAAGTGAAAATCTAGAAAGACTTTGAAGTGTTAGAGTCTAATCCTGAAGTAAATTACTGTGCTATGTTATGCTCAGTAGGAGTCTTCCTTTATCTTTTATGACTTTAACACTTGGATTCAAGTTTTCAGAAAGATGATGATTTAGATGTGGTAACTGCCATCTCGTCTGACTGCAGATGGTGCTGGGAAATGGCAGACAGGAATCTGTACAGCTTGAAATAATTTCTAACGCAGTTATGCTCTAAGTGTGAATGCTCAGAACCTGCCAACTTCCACGCATGCTGGAAGTTACATGTAACCATAATTAGCAGACTATGAATCCCATTTTGGCCCATGTCATACAAATATTAACAGGAAATCAAAGAATAGTTTAAGTTGGTAGGGACCTCTTGAGATCATCTGGTCCAACCCCCCTGCTCCAGCAGGACCACCTAAGGAAGGTTACCCAGAACCATGTCCCATCAGGTTTTGAATACCTCCACAGATGGAGACTCCACAGCTTCTCTGGGTAACCTCTTCCAGTGTGTGACCACCCTCACCATAAAAAGTATTTTCTTGTGTTCAGATGGAACCTCATGTGTTTACTTCATGCCCAATTCCTTCTTGTCCTGTCACTGGCACCACTGAGTCTGGCTCTCTTGTCTTCATTCCCGTCTGGCTCTCTTGTCTTCATTCCCTCCCACCAGTTATTTATACTTATTTATAAGATCCCCCTGAAGATCTCCAGGCTGAAGAGTCCCAGCTCTCTTGGCCTCTCCTCACATGGAAGATGGTCCGGTCCCTTAGTTATCTTTATGACCATTCACTGGACTTGACCCAGTAACTCCATGTCTCATGTGCTGGGGGGCCCAGAACTGGATCCCACACTCCAGGTGTGGCTTCACCAGTGCTGAGTAGGGGGGAAGGTTCACTTCCCATGGCCTGGTGACAGTCCTCTTCTTAATGCAGCTCAGGATGCTGTTGGCAAACACTTAGAAATAAGCCAGGTCGTGCTGAAACTGCATGTCATATCAATGAGATTCATCTGTCCCAGTTTTAGAGATCTACGTTTAGGTTAGTCTGCTACATTCACTTTCTACTTGCAACAAAAATAGGGTCTTCCAAACTGTGACTCAACTAATTCTGAGGTCAAGGTCTACAGCAGGTCAGTTCAACTGTGGCTTAGATTAAAGCTCTCGGTTGGCTACAAAGAAAGCCTAGCTCAGTGGCTGAGGTGCACACTGTGCACACTCAAATCCGAACTGAAAATTCCCATATTCTTTTCTTAGTCCTTAGTATTTCACAGCACCTGGAAACGTCTTAAGAACTTTGAAGCATCAGCAAATTCCCAACTTTGCCCAAATGGTTTCATACCAGAGCAGAAGGAAACAGGAGGAAAAGAGGAAGGATTTTAAGGTATATGTAGTTCTCTTGTGCTGCCACATGTGCATCTTCATGGGCTTTCTACATTTTTGCTGTCTGCAAGAACGAATTATCCATTGGTGGGGAATATGGAATTGTATTTTACTTCATATATTTCCATTTGGAGAGGCTGTCCCCATCAACGTTTCCCCTGGCATTTGTGGTCTTTCATGTCTCACCTTGTGGTCTTTCATGTCTCACCTTCATTTCCCTTTCTGTCTTTTTTTTTTTAATCTCATTGCTAATTCTCATTTGCTCTGAACTGTGTGTTTCTTTTTTATTCTCCTCCCATTTGTCAGGTCTCTGTAATTGATGTTGTTTTTTCACAGTTTTAAAAGCTCTGAGTACTGAGGCAGCTGCACGGGGCAGTGTACTAGTTATATAAAAGGACAGCTGTAAAAACATGTGCAATGGCAATTAAGCAAGAACTGTTAGGAGCATGAAGTCATTAATTCTAATTGCAGCAATGCTCTTCTTAGAAATTGCTTCTAATATCTGAAATGGAGAAAAAGACAACTTCAGGCAGCATTCCAGCTTTACTCCTTCCACTTCCGTGCTACTGCAAGCAAGGGGGCTGTGTTTGTTCTCTTACTGGTTATACTGAGGAAGTGTGATCTTCAGACATCCCTCTTTGGACTTTTGAACCCTCAGGCACCAGAGCTGGTTCCACTTTAAATGCAGCAGAAGCAAGAAGCCAAGTTTCTAGCCAGAGGATTATTCTTCACCAAAGCAATTTCCAGTTTTGCTGAATATTATTAAGGCCCTATCGTGAATGCCTTCAATTAACTTTTCAAGAAACCAGCAGATTGGGGCAGTTAGCAGCATCTTCAAGAGTTGTTCAGCACCTCACAAACTATGCACTGATAATTCATTCATCTTAATTTCATTAAACTCCAGAATTGTTTCCAACGAGCAACCGCTCTTTAACTAGCTGATACAGAACTGAATGATGAAGATATGCTTAAGCAAACCAGATGAAAACACACGAGGAACCCTGTTCCTTTGAGTTGCAGGCTGAAAGCTGATATATTACATGTCTGCATGCAATAAAACTTTTTTGTTTTAATGTTCCTAGGGAAGCCTGAAACTAAATCCTTGCAAAACATCTGGTTGAAAACTTCAGCATTTTAATATTAAATGCTTCCTGAAATCTGTTTGTGTAACTGTACCATGCAGATTAGCTTCACAGATTTATAATAAATTGTTTCTAACTCATTTTGTTATCCTTGCACTGACTTTGATATCTCCTGCTGATAACATAACACCAGTAATAGTGCTACTCCAAGTTCAATAGTTAGCTGATATCCCAAGCACAAATTCTGAAGACAACCACATAATTTTTAGGTTTCAGCTTCATATTGTCTTACATTCAATTCTAAAGCTTTCATTCTCTGGTCCTTAAAAGTATTTAAATCCCTTTACTTCATAAGTTTGTCTTCCCAAATACAGTGTTCCATATATTGCTATCGCTTACTGGCCTGATTGATCCCTCCTTTCTGTGTAGAGGCTTTGGATTAGACGTTAAGAAACTTTGCACAACTCTGTGAACAACAGACGTCACTTTACTGCTGGGACTGGCATTTAGAGCTTTGTGTCAAAGCCCTGGAGTATTTGTGAAAAAAATTCAGCAGTGAAGTGGAAGATTTTTTCCACACCTTATAGTCTTCCTGAATGTCTATGGATAGATAAGCAAAAGGAAATCAGTCTCATACGTTTTAAAACACAACAAAACTTGTGAAGATGGTCCCTCTGGCATCAAAAGCTTAATAGTTTCAAATAAAGACACATTAATTAGTGATGCACTAAGCTATGCATGCTGATTTCATGCCTTCAGCTGGTTTCGTGTTTGCATGGAGCACAGTGCAGGGCCCTGATGTGGCCTTGCCTGAACCTCCTCCAGACAGGGCAATCACATCGGCATGGCTCCGAGCTGCAGGGCTCATGAACTTTGAGATTGTGTCACGCTAAAGAGATGTACAAGATATTTACAAGCTTGTAGCTTGGTCTAACTCCAGCTATGTAACTTAGGGTAGCCTCAGCTCCTTAGTCCCTCCAGCATGAGTGAGAGCATCTCTGTCTCCCGGCTAAAGAAGGAACCCTGTTTCCTAACTTCAACTACTCAGGTAAAGCTCAAAGTCAGACCGAAGGAGGGCTCCCATGGCCTCTCAGGAGAAAGTGGAAACCACTTAGGGGCTCCTGAAGTACTGGAAAGTATTAAAACCAGAACAAAACAAAATAAAAACTTCAATTCCTATAGCCTTAAAAACCGTACTAACTGCTAGCAAAGCTTTGTGCGTGCTTTAGATTAGGCATGTAATTAGACAATAGGCCCCCAGTAGGATTTAATTTCAATTGAAAGCACTGGAACTAATGGTGTGCTTACAAATAAAGCTAATTAAGATTTGGTAGAACTGGGGACTATTCCATAGAAGTATCAAGAGAATTAATGTCGATGTATAGCACTTTGCATGCCTTGTGAAGTCTGAAAGCAAGCAACCATACTTTCAGCATGATCATTAAACGACTGGCCTATCTCAGGCATAAATGTGAAAATGTATAGTAGAAAACAACTCTTCCAAACAGCAAATAATTGTATAAATATAAAACCGGAACAAAATCCCACAGCTAATGTATAACACAGGAAATTCCATTTCAACATATTTCTTGATTCTTAATCCTGCCAGGTGGAATGGATCAACAAAAAGGGAGAAGTCACAGTACACTGTAAAAAAATGTTATACATTTGTGGAGGTCATCCAGTAGGACAGAAGACAACTCCAAAAATCAGCTACAACTCCCATTGCTAAAGTTCAATTAGGTTCAAGTTTAATGTTGATCTGAATCATTGCAATTATTTCAGTTTCAATTTATCAGATTCTTGCAAAAGGCCTGTTTTTCTGCAAATCCCTTTTCTAGTTATTTTCTTATATTTTTTTCCAATATACACTTATTACTTTCAGTAAATATACAGCAGTACTCGAATAACTGTTGGGCTGGGGAGAAAGAGACTTTTGCTCACAAAGGCGTCTTCAGACTGTGTCCAGTATGAGTAGTTGCTACAAGACTATATCTTAATTTGCAGCCACAGCAGTATGCTCTGAATCATCTGCTTGTATTAGCTTGTGAAAAAATAGGCATGTCAGTATCATAATGTGGTGACATGGCACACTGTGGGTGAGTGAATCACTCAAATTCAGAAGAAAACAACACATTAAGAGGAAACAGTTGAACATGGCAGCTGATACAAAAATTGGAGATATCCACAATGGGTCAGTGCAGAACAGATTTGAAACATTAAAAGAAAATAGAATGGATATTTGATATGTAACCTGAAGTTATAATTTTGGAGATTTCTGTTTAATTAAATTCAAAATGGAATGTGAGAGAAATGATTTCCAGAGTGAGCACTACTAGTAATTACCTTTCAAGAACAGAGTGTTGGGTTCCCAAGTGCACTTCAAAGTGCACTTTAACAGGCATATCAGCTATAGATAATTTTGTCTTCAGGTTGAAATTTCCTAGGTTTCTTATACCTCCTATTTCAACCATCATATATATAAAAAATAACATTGGAGCAAAGAATCGGGATTTTTTTTTTTTAATGAATAGATCTATATAATAATGCCTATTTCCTTTTGCTTACATAGTGGTTATAATAAGACATGAAGAATAACACCTAAGACAATGCAACACACTTCACAATGTTCAAAATCAACAGAATTGAGAAAAAAGAGCCTGACATGCATGAGGCTTCATGTCTCAGCATTAGCTTCAGCACTGATTTCCCTTAAGGACTAGCGTTGCAAGGTGCATGAATGTGTTTGACTGTGGACCCACAAGGGCGTTCAGAAGAAGAGCAATTCTGAAAACAAGCCGTGGAATCTGTGCCTGAGGCAGCCTCCAGCCTCTCCACACTTTGGCAGGGGTGCTGGTCTCCTTCCCCATGGGGCTGAGGCTGGCTGCTTTCTTGCAAATTGCTATGAGCTTTGGGTGATCTGTTGGACTGCCATTTTTACTCTAGATCAAGTACAGTTTTGTCTACATTGAGTCAGGCTGCTCCTGGCAGGGGACTGCAAGTCCTTCAAGGGTGCTTGCTTGTTATAGTCACAAAAGAGAATTTGAAGTATTTTGTGCTATGATGAATCTTGGTCAAGAAGTCAGCAGTATTTCAGTGAACCAGCAATTCATATACATTAAAACAAAAAATGAATTCCCCTCCCCTACATCATTTTCAGAAAATAAGAGTGGAGCTATATGAATATGTAATGCAAGTCGAGGACTTGCAGTTCCCATTAAAAGCTAACGGGTTCTCCATTCTTCCTGACATGTTTTTAAAAATAATAATAATAAAAAAACAAGTCCCTTGCCTAAGCAGCACTAGTCTTACTGGACCTTGACCATCAATCACCAGTTGACTCTTATGAACTACGAGGTAAACAAACAAACAAAAGGGATGTATTAAAACTGATGTTACGGACCACTAACCACATACATCTACTTTCACTGTCCCCTTTTTGACTTCAAGGGAGTACTGCTGGTGAGCATCACAGGTGCGATACGACCTGCCAACAATACTCGTGCATAGTTTATATCAAGCATCTGCTAGCATTTAAGTATCTCATTTCAAAGTATCTAAAACTTCATGCAGCTCAGATCCCAGATGTACTTTAGACACATGGGTTTACTGAAGAAAATCATTAAGGGGGCAAAACCCCCAAACATCAGCAAGAATAATGATATACAAAATGCCAAGATTTGCTTATCTCATCTCAGGCTCTACTCATATGCCAGACTGCACCTGGGTTCCCTAATTCTTTCAACTTCTGTATCTTCAGAAGGTATATGAAGAAAGCCGTGACGTAATTCAATGTTTTTTATAGCTGAAGAGATTAAATGTTGGAAGCTATTTTTAGCCAAACTAATTGTAATAATTTCACTAAGAACATAAGTTGCAGATATCTCCTAAGGTAAAAAGCAAGATGACTGAAAATCTGTAAAGAAGAGAGGACTACCGAAAAATAGCAGATCCACTTCGCGTTCAATTATGTAATTCTATCCAACACTCCCCCTAGCGGTTTTGCCCACACGGCTGAGCACGAAGTCCCATACAAGCAACCCCCCCCGGCCTAACGACAATATGTCCCATTAATAGGATTAAGTACCTTGTCATCAGATAAGTCGAACATGGCAAAATCCCTGTCACTCTGAGCAATTAGATCAGAGCGCAGCCCCAGCCCTTCCTGACGTGGGCAGCAATTTTTCAGAAGACGTGTTTCCAGTATTAATGGTAAATATGCTGCTTTTAACTTTTCTTTGGTAATGGGTTTGTATTTCTTTGCAAAGTTAATCAGTCTTTAATTATAAATGTAAAGATAAAATGTACAAGTGACTGTAGAAATAAATCCAGGATATGGATAAATCCCAGCTCTTCATTTACATATGCACTTGCAGCTGATAATTGCATCTTCCAGAAGGCTGCACTAACAAGAAGGAACGTAAACACCATGTTTACTTCATGAGATGAGAACTATAAAGTGTAGTTGCATGGTTTCTAAAAAATAAGCCTTTCTCATGTAACTGTTTTTGGGAGGGAAATACAGCAAAAGTCAATTCTTCCTTTTTTTTTTTTTTTTTTTTTTTTTTGTAGGAATTTCTTTCAATTGCTGCTGTGTTTACTTATAAAACTGATCTAATTGCCAGCTTCTTAGCACACCTATTACTGCCTTTGCTATGTTAAGTATTATCCTGTAGGACAATGAAAGCGGTCACATATTTGGAGATAAGAAGGGGAACAATATTCTAGAAATTTCCTTTTCAAAAACTAGCAATAATGTTTAGCATGGATTCATGTATAACATAAAATAACAATAAAAAGAGTAAAAAGCTTTTAGTGTAAGAGACAAGAGACAGTCTGAGCTTCATAATCTTCCAGTTTTATATTTCTGTGTCCTGGTTCTATTACACCACTGTGTAAACTCAGTGGAATTGATCTATTAGTATGAATAAATAGAGTACGAATGAGGTCACCTTCTTACTCGTGTTTTTACTAACAGTAGCATTTAGGAGTATATTATAGATCTGAGAAACCATAGTTAGAGACTAAAATAAAGGGACTTGTATTATGCTTAGTAAAAATTACCTAGGCATTTGGCCATCACAAAGGTGCTTACATCTAACTTTATCAACCTGCTTCTTTAACAGAAAGACCATGAAGTCCTCTTGGGTATTTCTAATATATGTGCTTTGTCTGAATGGTCACCAGTGTGCACCGACAAGGCAGGAGGAAACGAATCTCCGGGAGAGCTTCAAGAGTATGTATGCGTTTCTTGGGGGGTGGGGGTGGGGGGTGGGTGCTGAAAGCCCCTAGGCCCAGGTCTCCATTCAGCATTCAGGCTTGCCCTGGTGCACTTTGACTTCCACGCTCATTGCAGTCAAGAGATCTGTTTTCATGTGTGGAGCTTAGAAACTGTGACATAGCTGAATTTTGCTGAAGCAAAGCATCCACACACACAATGGGGAAATAAGAACAACTGAGTGAGAAACTAAAGGTATTAATATAGAAGCCTCCTGTGACAAAATAAACTGTTTACATTTTTATAGGTTATTTGGTCCTTCATAGATCATTAGAGTTTAAGCTGAACTCAATGGTCAATCCCACTGATTTTTGTTTGTTTAAATAACCTCTGCAAATGTTTATTCCAGAATTATATGCTTAGCTCGAAAAGATGATTATTAAAAATAAGTGAAATAAAATGACTTAATTTAGGAAAAAAAACCCACGACCTTACAACAGATGTTCTGTGTATACTCACCTCTAAGCATGGCTTTATTGTGTAGGTAGGAATCCCAAGAGGATCAGCCATGAAATATTCCTTTGCTTCTGTCTATTTTAATAGTACTTCTGTGACAAACAAAATGTTAGAGACGGGGAAGAGAGATATAATGGAATAAATGAATGCCATATGCTTTTGGCAGTCTCATGGTAGTGTGCCCTTTACTTGTTTTGTATAGCTCCAGTAATATTCAGGGTATTTCTGCACAGGGAACAAATACAGATAACGAAATGTGCACTTACGAAGAGATTCAAAGTGCAATGTGGAGACCAGTCTGGCCTTTCACCAAAACTCTACGGGTGTTACCTCACAGGAACTCTAGAGATTATATTTTTAGGAAAGCAGGTTGCAGGCTCCTGTAATCTACATTTTCAAAATATTAAACTCTCACAGATTGATTTCAGATCAAAAATAAATATATAGGTTATGTCATTAAGAAACTAGTGAACAACCTTTGGAGACACCCAAAACCCAGGATGAGATCCTGAGCATCCTGCTCTAGTTGACCCTGCTTTCAGCAGGTGGGTTGGACACAGTGACCTCCAGAGGTGCCTTCCAACCTCAACTATTCTGGGTTTTGGTGATCAGAAATGGGACAGCCAAGTATATAGCTTGAATTAAACGCAGCTAATCACTGTCAAAGACTCTGGGCCAAATTCTTAACTGATGGAAATTGCCTTGGCTGCATGTTATTCAGCATTCACTGTCCCAGGGTTTGGCAACTGTAGGGAAACATAGAGCTGGTTTGCTTTCTTTTGTCATCTGTGTATGGCAATTTGTGCTAGTGCTCAAATTGGATTAAGTCACTCTGTAATTTTATTTATTTATTTATTTTAGTGTTATCTGAAGTTGGAGAGAAATATGTAGATGAAGAGGTAAAGAAAGCTTTGATTGGTATTAAGCAGATGAAAATTATGATGGAAAAAAATGAAGATAAACATGTAGATCTGATGAAGACCTTGAAGAAGAGCAGTGAAGAAAAACAGGTAACAAGTGCATCCGTGTTTTTGTTTGTTTGTTTGTGTTTTATTTTTTATTTTTTTAAGTTGTGGTTATTTTTAATCAAAAGATGAAGCAGATTGTACGTGGACTTAGCCTACCTCCTGGACGTGGTATAGCATGCTATTATGCTAAGGCCAAAAACCAACCAAGAAAGGATCCCTTGGAGTCTCCCTTTTTCTGGGAAGAATTCAAGCCATATTGTATATACACTCTGAGGAGCATACATCTTTTTGTGTGGTCACATAGCAAAGCCAGGAGCGATGGCAAATCTCTGCTTCTGCTTTTTCTTACCAGCAAAAGAAAACTCTTACAGCAGCTCTGTAGAGGTTCTCAATGTATGTATCCTTGAACCAGGAGCTGGGCCAATTGACATCCTTTTCTAGCCTGGATTCACACTTCTGAAAAAGTTAAAACATTAGTTCACATTTGCCACTATCTTAAGAAAGAGGTTATGTGTTTGCAGGAACCTGGCATACTGAGCCTTCAGTTCTGACTGAAGCTCTCAGACTGCACTGGAGTAAAGCACTGAATGAGACCAACGCCTGTCTCACTGGTGCCTTTTCCAGATTTTCTGGTTCTTTCAAAACCTAGAGATGAAGAGTTTCCGTCTTTCCTCAGAAACACAGCTTCCTAACTGAGTGCCATAGTGTTAACTTTTCCCTTGTGGCTGAACGTCTAAGTCATTTCTAAACTGAAAATAAAGGAGCGAGCAGTAGGCAAAATGCAGCTGAGTTACCACAAGTTAACACGTTACGCTGTCTCGGCCCATCCTGGTTGTAAGTTAAAACGTGTCATCTGACACCATCCTCCTTGAGATTTGGGTTCTTGCATTTTATTCTGCAATTGTTTAGTGACAAGAAGTGGCCTAGGCATAGTCAAAGCTGGTGGTGACCACCATGTGAAAACATAGATGTTCTGCAGTAAAAGGAGCCATGAAATGCTCTACATGGACTCAAACATTATTTAGGAGAAAGAACTTGAGTTTGTAACATCCAGCAATGTGTTGAATTTATTTCTTTATTGCTTTTATGGTTCATTTCTAGAAATCACCTCCTTCACTGAATGAAGACCAAGGCAACTACAGGCAGCTTTGCAAAGTTGTTTAGTGCAGAAAGTCCAGCTGCTCTGCCCTCCATGTCCTCATACACTGCAGGCTTCAAGGCACTTCCCAGCTTGCTTTACAGACTTCAGACCTTCAGAAAAAAATTATATTGCTGCAAATAATTATGCTCTTTAGAGAAAGTACAGGGGATTAGAGGAAATCCTAATGTCCTGGTGCAATGCCTAAGCTTAGAGCAATGTTCTCAGATGATCCAGTGAAGTGGAGAATGCTGTATATTAAAAAAAAAAGAAGAAAAAAAAAGATCCTAACTATTGCTTTCAGTGAGCTTGAAGGAAGATTCAATTTTGGCCCAACTTGGAGATTAGTTTAAACTACATGTATTAGCAAGTCAAAAAGCTCCTGGTAACTTGCTAACATCTTTAGAAACACCACTATGTTCCCACTATTGAGTCCATTGTTGGTTCTTACTGGATGATTTCATTTGCACAGAACTTATCCCCAACAGCAAGAGTTCATAAAACACTGAATAAATATATTTAGAAAGATCAGAATATAATTAAACATCGAACATGAATACCAAAATTACTAGCTCCACCAAGCACATTCTGACAAAAGTCTTATTTTCTCAGAGACTCTACTGAAATACTGCCAGGAAGGAGTAAGGCTGACCAATTAAGTATTTCTGTCATGCTTAGGAACAGCGTGAAATAGTGTTTGGAAACCTAATGTATTAAAATATGTTGCACTGGAAGAAATAAATTTATGATGTGCAATCTACTTTAACAAGAAGAAGGTTTCTGTCTTTCCATTGTCCAGTCTATTCTAAAATGCTTCTTCTAATCATTGCTCAGCTTTGTGCTCTACTGGATGAAGTAATCCAGTAATTAGAAGCAGCATTGCAAAATGCATCTTGTTTCCATTTGGTGTGGAAGAAGTACCTCACACTTCCACAAGGGGGGGAAGAACACCCTCACTACAGTTTTTGGATTAGTATAATCCCAAAGAGAGGAAAATACATACTTTTGAATACTTCTGCATTAGAGAGAGAATTTATGCATGGCAAAGACCTAGCTTCATAAAGCATCACAGGCCCTTAAAGAACAGAGCAATGTAACAAAGCAGACTTTCCTTCCTTCCTTCCTTCCTTCCTTCCTTCCTTCCCTTTCTTTCTTTCTTTCTTTCTTTCTTTCTTTCTTTCTTTCTTTCTTTCTTTCTTTCTTTTCTTTCTTTCTTTCTTTCTTTCTTTCTTTCTTTCTTTCTTTCTTTCTTTCTTTTTCTTTTTCTTTCTTTCTTTCTTTCTTTCTTTCTTTCTTTCTTTTTTAATCTCAAAGATTCAGGTTGACTGTAGAGATCAGTTTGGTTTTGCACATTACACTCTCTGAGTGTCAGGAAAACTCTATATGGGAAAGCTTTTCAATTTTCTCTTCCTTCCACATGTGAACGCAGTTGAAGAGGCAACCTACCCAAACGGTTAAAGATTAGAAAAAATGATCCATAAATAGGCAAAATGAGTGATCAACACTGGGATAAGTATTCAGGATATTAATCTGAAAATTGCCATCAACTGAATCTTTTTTCTTATTCAGGAAGCTTTGCGAATTATGGATGAAGTAAAGGAAAGATTAGAAGAAGAAGAAAGACAATGCCAAGTATCCTTGAAAAATCTATGGGATGAATGTGAATCTTGTTTAGAAAGTACCTGCATGAGATTTTCTACAACTTGCAGACATAGTGTGTCAACATTTAGAAGCAAGGTAGGAAAAAATTTTGTATCTGGGAAATACCCTTGAATTCACATACTGGTTTTGGAGAGAGCACATTTTATTTTCTCAGTAGCCAGCTCTTTTAGTTATATCAATTTACTAAAATTAATTTGATTTGGAGGGCCTGGAAATGTGAAGTTATAAGGCACAGATTACATTCAATTACATTCATTGAACACTGAGCCAAAGTGAGTTCTGTGGCACCCTGGCGTGGCTCCATGGGCACTGATTATTTCCCTGGCTCCCAAGGAGTCACTCCAGATACAGAGCGATGTATCTCACAGTAGGACTTGCATTAAGATGCTCAATAACTGTTTGTGAAAAATACCACATAGATTCTCTGTGTTCCATATGATAATCAGCAGAGTTAAAACTGTAGAAAGAGTTAGGAAAAGTCCCTGTGGAAAAAATAATCTGCTTACACGATATCATTCTTTTCTGTATTTAGGTTATTTTATATCTACTCTTTAAGTAACAAAATGGCTTTAAAGTATTTAATTGTTTTTAACAGAGGAACATGCTAGCAGAGGTTTGTTAATTGTTAGAGAGATTCCCCAAGTTCTACCAGAAAGAAAGTATGCTTTCCTGGCTGGTACATTATTACAAGATTTAACAAAACTGTAATTTCTTTCTTCTTTTTCTTTTTTTTTTTTTTTTTTTAATTTGGTCATATGCTTTAACGGCAGCTTAACAACAGATCCTGTACAATTACTGCTACTGAAATTTTAGCCAGATTACCTAGCTTTCAGATCCCCAGGCACTGAAAAATATGCTAATTGAAAATTTACACATGGTGTGTCTTGCAAGTGACAAGCTTTAGATCAAAGCTGTTTAGCATTTGTGCATATTCTTAAAATTATTCAAGTAAAAGTGTGGGATGGATTAAATTTAAGCCTATTGGTGATTCTTAGGGCTTTTTAGATATTCCTTATTAATTCCTGAAGTATCACCTGGACTTTCAGGAGTCTTTGGGTGTCAGGTCGAAATCCTTGCAGTAAACATACACTGCACCGCCACTGTCTTTGACACTCTCAATAACTTCCTCTGTGAGCTCTATGATTTATTTGAAGTGAGAAATGTGTTGTGACCTAAATTGTTTTTAAAAAAGAGGACAAAGACTCTAGCTGTGGCTGATGGCACACAGGCAGTGGGGGCAATACAAGCTGAGGCTGATCCTCCAGGATGGGTTCACAATGTACCTTCCCTCTAGTTCTGCCAAAATACCTGTCAATGTATACATGTACGTATACATATATGTATACACATATGTATATGTGTACATATATATTTGACATGGTGTTTCTTAACCCTTACCAGTTTTATAATGCCATAAACTGTGGCTCCACAAGGCAGTGTTTCTGCTCAGGTGAAGGCATTACGTCAAAGTGGGAAGCAGGGAATGAGCAGCTGAGACCTATGGAATGGGAACCCCACGAAGCAGAGCTGTCACTCAGTCTCCTCCGTCATCAAACCATGGACTCAGAGCCACTGATTTATTGATTTTAATGGGTTTCAGTTTGCAGAGGAATTTGAGCATTTGGCCATTGGTGGCAGGCAAGGGTGTTTACAGATTACGGTGAGAACAACTGCCTTCTGTTCTGTACATGACATATAACTACCACAGAAATATTTCCAAGGTAAAGTCCAAACTGTATGTTGGATAAAACCCAAAAGCCAGTACTAACTTCAAGCTTCAACAGATTAAAGGCCAACTGGCAGCCACGTTTCTTCAGTGATTTGGAGTTAACAATTTAGACTAAACGTCTTGAGTCTAACATCTTAAATTACTTTGGAGAATTTGCTGTGATTTCAGTTGTTAAGAGAGTACATTGTTACTATAGGTATTTGAAAAAAGAGTTTAGAGCCACTTCCCTGAGAGATGAAAAATTGTTAAATTGTCTGGCAGCTGATCCATCTCTTTCTTATATTCAGGTTGAAGATTTTTTGAGGAAAATACCTACGCTTATTTTCACATTTCATGAAGACCAAGGAAAAGACATCCAGGTTAATGAAAAGCCTGAGAAAGAGGATACCCAGCTAGTAAAAATGGAAGATTTATTTAGCCAACTATTATCGGACATGGGCTCAATATTTGACAAAAGTTTCATTTTTTTCAAGCACATGCAAAAAGAATTTGACCAGTCCTTTCAAGCATATTTCATGTCTGATCTGGATTTGAATGAGTCCCCCAGCATGCCTGCTTTACCCAACGACACCACCAGAAGTGATAGCTTACAGAAAGACTGGGGCATACCGGGCTTCCTACAGACAGTCTTTGATTTCAGCAAGACAGTGTTTGAAGGTGTCAGTGAGGTGATTACTGAAGTATTTGATGAATACAAAGATAATAGAAGAGATTTGACAGAACAAGCCAAAGGCAAGTGTTGGAAAACAAAACTCAACTGCATGGTCAGTGACATCAAACCTCTCAGGATTGCTAAACTACAGCTCATGGCTCAGTCCGTGGCATGTTAGTGTAAGACGTGGTATGGAAGCTCTGGAGGCTATCTTGGTTAAACAGGCATGGGTCAAGCATAAATTCATTGGATAAACTAAAAAGAAGAAATCACCTAGAAACCTCATAGAAATATTATAGTGGGACTTATGGGTCCTACACAGCCTGATTTTCATGGTATTTCTCAAAATGTTTTCAGGAGCTCCTCAGGAGCTCTTGAAATCATGGCAGATGCAGGTTTTCATAAGGCTGACTGACAGGTCTGATCTCAGCCTTTGTCAGGAAGACTTATGTATCATGCCATGTTGACATGTCTCCAACTCTAAAAAGTCAGGGTAATTCTGCGAGATGTCATGGCATATGCCTGCCCTTGCCAAATGGCATTAAGCTCTGCCAGACAGCTGCAAGCCCTGCCCGAAGCTACTGGTGCAGTGTAGCGTACCAGTCAAATACAAAACAGCCATGGGATTTCCCAGTAAGCAGGAAAACACTGGGCATAACTTTGGTTTAGGTGATAACTCTCAATGGAGGAAACAACCCTCAGTCAACCTTTAGAATACAAATAAGCTTTATCCTTCCTATCTTATTAATGAAAATTAAAACAAACAAACAAAACAAACAAACAAAAAACAAAGACAATCATTCAAATACATGCTGGTGCCGATCTGTTAAGAGATCACAGTAAGGACATGCAACAACTCTGAGTGGAAGGTGGCATAGTCACTATACAGTCATCAGAAAACATAAATTGAAGCGATTCTACAAAAGCGATTTTTAATTTTTCCTGAATCATGACCCATGTTACCTAGGTACTGTGCTCTCATCTAGCTCTACACAATTACAAAACATCCTGATTTCTGAAGGTCAAACAGATCTTATCAGAATGCTCATGCTGTAAAAATGGTCTGTAGTAATATTAGGAACTGTTTGACTATCAGTGGGAAATACATTACCTTGCCTTTATAAGGAAATAATATGAATTCCTTGGAAGAAAACAGGGTTTACATCATCTCCTGATTTCTGTTTCTGAATGTTTAATCCCTATTTTTTGCTTGGACTTATGCCAGTTATTTTGGATTCAGTACTAAAAGTATCTATATATAATCAATTGTAATAGGTAACAAATGTGTATTTATTAAGAACCTAAGCTTAACATCAGTCTAAAAATACTGTAATTTCGCCCTAGATTCTGACAGAAGTGGCATGTTCTCAAAAATTGTGTCAGGACGTCAAAGAACTCTGTGCAAAGAGCTTCGAGAGAATTCCTCCGGATGCACACAGTTTCACGAGAGATGTCAGAAGTGTCAAGACAATCTTTTGCATGGTAAATACTTTCTGATTTTCTGATTTATTTCTATAATGTGTTGGCCATTGGTTTGTACATCTTGAGGCTGTCATTTTCTACTGTGCTGTTTCCATATTTTTGGAATTAACATCCAGTCACTGGGTTTTCACTGTAATTAGGAATTTAAGCACTATTAGTCATTCCAGATGATTTCAATTACCTTTCCCCACTGTCTCCACACAGTGTCAGTATAACTCAGTTGTTAACATACTGCTGGAGGTCCGAAGTTCTACACAAAATACCTATATACATTGTTAGAGTTGCCATCCGACAGAGCAGCAAGAGGTCAGGCAGCAATCGGTCCTGCCTGGGTGCACAGGTGCCAAGCAGAAAGCGAGGTGAAGCTGAAACTCCTGACACTGGCTTCTCCTGCAGACAACCAGACATAATGCCAGGCAGCATTAGCTCCTCACAAGGAAAGCAAGCACCGAAGAGCTTGTAAAACAAGGCTGACATAGCAAATAAAAAGGGGAATGCTTCTCAGTATGTAAGAAGATGGCAAAGCTCTGGCATGCACTCTCCAGGAGCACCTGGAAAAAAAATCAGACTGCATCACACAGAAACACTGTCAGGGCTCCCACTGCAGCATAACATGCCTGCGTTTCCAGAGTTATTTATGCCTCAAAAGCCACAGGAAATACTTAAATCCAAATATCTTCAGAACATCTCCAGCATTGCAGATTTAAATGATCCAATGACACATTTTGGAGAGAGCATTGGACCATTCCCATCTCACTAAAAATACCTTTTTGTCTACAGCTGTGTATTACACATACCAGTTTGTATCTGTGGTTGCTGTGCTATCAGCCTGAAGGTGTCCCTTGACAGTCCTATTTGACAGAGAATAAATCGAATGTGTCCATGGTAATTCTTGCATAGGAATAACATAGTATTACTGTTTAAACTACACATTTTACAAAAGAAAAGAGACAGCAATCCTCAGTCACATACTAACGTTAGCAATTGTTAGATAAAGCAAATTAGGCCTTAACACTCATCAGAAATACTAACATCATGAATTACAGTCTTCTAACAACCCGTACACTTGGAATGGATTGATAAATGAGAAATTAAAAAAAGAGATAACATATAAGGAGATTAAGTGGTTGCTAAAGGTAACAACTACCACTTCTTCGTTACCATACCTGACAATCTATTGCTATGCAATATGATACAAACCTTAAAGTACTTGGTAAGTCGCAATACAGCAAACGGGTTAATTAATCCATTTAGTCATTGTAAGCCTAAACTAAAGCTACCAAAATAGGTCAGCAAGAATTAAACTTTTTTATTTAGCATTATTTAACACTAACCCAAAAATATGCCTCCTTGCTAGACTGTTTTTGTAGTTTTCCTAGATTTCTGTACTTCAGATAGAGAAGGCCAAGTAGAAGACACATGACTTTCTGTAAGCTTCATGCTGGCTGTCTTTCTAAACAGATTGCCCAAATGTTCCTGAACTGCACATCAAGTTTGATGAAGCCTTTAAACTGGTTAATCTCTCTGGCGAGCAGTATGAGCAGATTCTCCAGATGGTTCAGCGTCATACAGAAGACACTTCCTACTTGTTGAGCAAGATGAAAGAAAGATTTGGGTGGGTCTCTGAGCTATCCAATATGACCATTGGACCAGAAAACATTTTCAATATAGTTAAGGTAAGGGTTATCTAATAAAGGGAACTATTGCACAGTGCTGTCTTCCAACTATGCCTTGCTCACACGCATGCTCTAGGGGACTGTAGCTGTTTGCACACATGTAATTTTTGGTCTTTACAATGGAAAGTTCCTACTCTGCTTGAATTTATATATGCTTGATAATCCCTCAATGAGCTGAAACTCCAGAGATTCGAAACTATTTTCCTCTAAATACTTTTATTTGGATGGCTGCCTGACAGGCTAACGCAAATCATCTCTGATAAGAGCAAATTGATACTAGCAGCTTTGGCTGGCCTCCGATTACCTTCTTGGACAAATTTCACTGTACCAGCCGGTAATACATCCTTAATGGATCACTGAATATATGTACCCGTCTCTACCTATATATCCCAAAGCACAAAGAAAGCAACTGTTATGCAGGTTATTGCAGTGGAAGCTGCATATCATAAAGAGCAGCTGTCAATATTGCAGTGAATACATCATGATTAACTACATATTGCCCACAAGAATACATTCAAGGTAAATTCAATCGATTTTACTGGGCAGGGACAAATCCCGTTCTCCCTTTCAATTCATAAATCCAACGCACTACTATTACTACAAGAACTTTATACAAAATACTTGTGCAGTCCACCAACACCCCCTTCACACCCCCTTCACCCCCAAAATCAGGAACAAGGAGACGAGCAATATTTAAGCACACTTTCCCAACCAAGTCTGAGCTATCTGCTCAGGAAAATAAAGCTACAGAACTAAGTCTGGTTTAGAAAAACACATAGGAATGAGTAACTTCAACCATGCAAACTTTCCTTTGAAATTAATGGAACAACTCACACGTAAGTTTTCATTAAGAGATCAGAAGCTCTTTATAAGTGTAGTTCATGGTTTAAATATTAACTTACAGTTGTTAAACACGGTCTTGCAGTGCCATGTCACCTCTTCCCACTGCTTACAATAAGCTTTGGCATAAACTCAAGACTCCCACTGTCTTTTCAGAACAAAGTAATTTAAAGAAAGTAGACAAGTTTAAAATATTCTTGTTTAATCTTTTCTTATTAAAGATGGAAGGCACAGTATGTATAAACAAAACTGAAAGCACACAGCAGGTTGTAGTGTCTAAAGTACTGATTTGCTCTCTTCTAGGTGGTACCTGCGGATCCCTCTGGTGCAAATGAAACTGTGGTAGATGTGAATATTCTGACTTCGCCTACTTTCACCATTAAAGTTCCTCCGAACTTAGACCCACAGAGTGCTGAATTCATTGAATACATAGCTGGAAAAGCACTGCAACTATACAAGCAGAATTTTAAGTGGTAAGTTCATTCTCTTCGCCTTTTATAGAGAACACAGTTCTTCATAAGAGATGTTTACATTGCAATAAACATTAGATGGAACAGAATTCAGTCATGGTATGTTCAAGACTGTCTCCTTAGAAACAATGTATTGATTGAGAGACAAACACAAGCGTTACAGAAAACAAAAACAAATGCTCAATGTTTCAGCCTGCAAAATGCAGACAAGATGATATTAAAAGACTTCACTTATTTAACTGTGAAACCCTCGATCTTTAAGTAACATCTGGGATGAGGTAATGTAATGACAAATATTCCATCAGAAAAGAATTGCCTCTCAACCAGAGTCCAGAGCTTTGGCATCAGATACCATGTCTTCACCTTCATTAATCAAGTACAAACTGAAATTACCACTATTCATTATGTTTTTTATTTTAGGTGGTGTTTAAGAGCATGCTCCATGTTATTTTTGACAATAAAGGACTGAAAAGTTAGAACCAGCATCTTGACTTGAAAGAGTTGCTTTGCCATAAAATTTGCACATTAGCAGTGCTTTGCTCAGAGTAGCAGTTAACCAAGTCTGCAATTTGACTTGTAGGAGTGTGCAGAGGAAAATCCTTCCCACAGCCTTCTAACCATTTTTGTAAGAATTGCTCATGGAGGCCTCGCTCCGTGTTTAAGAGATTTCCAGATGGGGAGGGAGGAACGAGGCCAGAGAGGCAGGGGCAAACATTGCTTCATGTTATCTCACCCCATGGGGAAACTCCAGGAAAGATGGTGTGTTTTTTAGGTGGTATCATGCTACTGGTGATGCCATGCTGCCATGGGGCTAGCCACAAAACCTGGAGAAAACGTGAGGAGCCTTGTCATGCACAACTCTGGCAGCCACCTATGCTCACAAATGGCACTCCTAAAGGCCAGAGCCACAAGAAGTGCAGACCTACAAGCACTGCAGCGTCCCACGGATCTGCTGAAGAGGCACTAGACTCAGAGATGGCTCCTCTTCAGGTCATTGAGTGTCTGACAGCCTCATCTTAGCAAATGAAGCTGGGAAGCAAAACCTCAACGCATGCAGAAGTATCTGAAGGAAAATAAAAAGGATTAAAGTTAACAAAATAGATGAAGAAAAGAAAATGTCAGTGTTTTTTTATTGACTGTCATTATTTGAGGTCAGACTCACAATTTTTAAACAGATGAGATGTCTTCCATCAGAGAGGCTGAGGTGGCCTGGCCTGCAGAATTTAGACAGAATACAATAAGCCTCACCATGAATTTTTATTAGGTTTATGTTGGTGAAATTATATTTAAAATACATAGTTTTTAATATTTGTAAGCATACAAAATAAAATTCTCCCACAGTTGATATACAGTTTGCCTTCAAAATTCTCTGTAATTTCTATAGTTATTGATAATATATACTCTTTCAGATCATATAAGACTAATCTTCATGTCCTTATGATGACAAAATTAATTTCTTTAGTCTGATTATAATTTTTAGCCTGAATTGCCTGTGCAACACATCTTGTATATGCATTTCATACCCGAGAAAAGTAAGTGGCGTTAATTTCCAAACTGCAATACCATTTTATGTTCCATTTGCACAACAAATTCAGGGTACATGGAAGTATCATGAAAGAAAAAACAGAAGCTCCACAAGAAAATGGGAAGCTCTACAAGAAGTGAAAAAGAGAAAAAAAATCCGCTTCGGCCTGTTTTTTGTGTTGTATATGTTTTTACAGCAGGACACTGATACATTCCCCATATATTTATTTGTCAAACATCTTTCAGATTAAAAATAAAATATTTATCTATTTTTCTCCTAGGAAAGAAGATGTGTGAAATCTTACTTCCTGAAATCCAGTATACTCTCCTTAGGTGAAATACTCCTTAGCTCGATGTACAGCTAATTGTTAAATGCCTATGGTTAAAGTAGCTGCATATAAATACAATTTTGCTTAATAAATACCATGACGTATGAGCTAGCAACTGATGACTGTAGCAATCTTTTAATTGGAAAACAAATTCAAGACCATTTTAAGTGTCATTTGTTTAAATAAAATATTATTTATGTTGTAAAGTAGGTAATCTTTGATAACCAGCTATGGTCCTGTTTATGCAAAGACTTAAGGAAATAATCAGCTCTAAGCATGCAAATAATTCCTATTTGCATACTTAAATTCAGGCACATTTTTAAGCCTTTTCCAGATTGGTCCCTACAGATGTTGCACATTCAGCTAAGTCTGAATCAACCAGATTTCCATATGCATATAGTATATTATTTTCCAATGAAAACTTTCCATCTCTTCTTCCAGTTGCTTTTGATGTTTATAACGCACATTAATTGACTTTTCTGAATATGCAGTAATGAGTAAGTCTTCTGCCTTTGGCACTTTTTTACTTGTAGTTTGCCTCTGGAGCCATAATCAACAGGGAATCCTTTATCAGAAAAGATGTTTGTCTTTTCCTACATTATACACTTTAGCTTGCATGGTATTTGCAAATTATAATAAAGGTTAAGTACTGATACATCTCTCAGAAGCAGAGTTCTAAGTAATTTGGTTTCATTTACTGTGCCCGACATTTCTTAGAATTTTTGGCACATGGTTATCACCATTTTCAACTGTGTCTTTGCTAATTAAGTTTTACACATTTCAAAATGTACAAAACCATGCACGAGACACAAGAAAAATCGTAATTTCATTGTTTAAATAGTGAGAAAGATATGGTTACCTGCCTGCAGTAAGGAGAAGTAATGTTTTCTAGTAAACAGTCCTCTGTTCCATTCAACCTCCATTATATATGCTTGTATTGCAGGATCCTAATCTTGAGAGATTAGTAGTCATAACTCCTGTAATCACACTAGTAGTTAGAAAGTTGGGTTTTATATGAGAGATAAGCGACTCTTAGGAAATGCTCAACTTCTAAGACATACTAGTGAAGAAATATTCAGGTAAGAGTTTGTTTTGATGAACAGAGAAAATATACCTAGAAAAATTTCAGATGATGCTGCATCTGGAATCATTTCAATCAGTTCAGAAGGCACAAGTCAGAATGCAAAACGATGCTGAAAAATGGGGGAGAGAAGCTGAGATCGACAAGATGAAACTCAATAAAATCCAGCACCGAGTGGTACCCTTGGTGAGAAGGTATGGCAGAAAAGGAGCCCAGCTGTAAAAGCATGGGTGGGTGTAACACAGCAGGCAAGCCTGTGCATGGGACATCGTGCTGCAGGAGCATCTCACAGAAGATGATGGAGGCAGGTGCTGGGCTGCACTCGGGGCTTTGGGTATTGAGGCTGGAGCGATCCCTCCTGAGGCACTGCAGCCTGGCAGCACAGGCCGAAGCCTTCTGTCCTACCCAGCTCAGCACTGCCTGCTATGAAAGAGACCAGAGATGGATTAATTTGCCCGTGGGGTGGAACAAGTAAAAAGTTAGGACAGTTTGGTGCACAGGCTCGGTTAGGTTTTCGGGAAAGGCCTGTCTGGGTGCGTGCGAGGGGGATGCTACTGAGGATTTCTCTTGGGGTCCCTTCGGCAACTCATTCACTCGACTGTGCCCGCCGTGACACCATTTTGCTGTCCCTGCAGCCCTCACTGGCGGCTGGGCGACAAGGCGAGGAGCCACGGCGCTCCGGGGGGGCCACTGGAGGCGGCACAGGGGCTGTCACGGCCAGCTACCGAGCAGCGGGGGCTCAGCCCAGCCCGGCGGGTCTGGAGGGGTCCGCAGCCCCCCTCAGCCCCGGGGGGTCCCGGGCAAAGCCGTGGGGAACGCCACTGCGGGGGGGGGGGGGGGGAGGAAGGGGAAGCCCTGCTCCGCCCGTTCCTCCGCGCTGCTTGGTGGGAAGGCAAAACTTGGCGGGCTCGGGCGAGAGGAGGCCCGCGGCTTGGAGAGAGCCCGAGCCGGAGCCGGAGCCCCCCCCCCCAGCCCGCAGGGACAGCCCGGGCTGCCCACCGCCGCCATGCCTACGGCGGGGGAGCCGCCGAGCGCGGCCGTCGATGGCCTGGAGCCGATGGCCGGCGAGCCGCAGTACCTGCAGCAGGTCCGGCACATCCTGCAGCACGGCCACCGAAAGGACGATCGCACCGGCACCGGCACCATCTCCGTCTTCGGCATGCAGGCGCGCTACAGCCTCAGAGGTCGGCACCGAGGCGGGACCCGCGGCCCCAGCCCCGCCCGGGGCCGTCCCGCAGCGCCGGGGGTCGGGCGCCATCTTCTCTGTCGGGGGAGCCCCGGGGGGCTGCGGAGGTGTGTGGGGGCAGCCCTGCAGCCCCCTCGCCCTTGTCCGGGCTGCGACGGCTCGGGGACACCCCCCGGCAATGTTTTTGGTATCGCGGGGAGGGGTGGTAGTGTCCCTGGGTGTGGTGGTGAAACGGGGAAGATGGGGAGGGAACCTTCCTGCCATGCGGGCAGAGGAGGGAGAACCGGTGAAATAGGTTTGTGTATCCTATAAAAGTTTACCCTAAGCCTCCTCTGAAATAGGTTTGGTTATCCTATAAAAGTTTTTCGAAGCCTCCTCTTTGTACTTCCTACACAGGAGGCCTACACGGCCCCGCATGCTGCCCCACAGTGTCTTATCAGCGGCGCTCTGCAAAATCCCCCTCTGCAAGCCATCGGCCTCCATCTGTTGCTGCACTTTGCTCCAGGAAAAGAAAAGTCAGGCTCTTACCTTCCTTTGTCCCAATAAGAGCATTACACATCCTTTCCCAGCTTCTTATCTTGTCTCCAAACTCCTGACTATCAGATGAGGACACTGTCCTCTGGAGAAAACCCTAAGTCGGTTCACCCTAACAAATTGGTGATCATTTCTGACACCTTGTATCTGTTTTTCAGATCAGTTTCCACTGCTAACAACCAAGAGAGTGTTCTGGAAAGGCGTGTTGGAGGAGCTGCTGTGGTTTATCAAGGTTCAGTATTTGGATGTCTCTATCAGTAGCACGCCTGAGAATAATGTCAAAACAACTTTCTGGTATGGAATAGGTTAAGGAATTTGGGATGACTGCGGGTGCTTCTGTTCATACAGCAGAACACACTGCATGCACAAGACCATTATCTTCAAGACATTCCGTGTATTTTAGTGAAGACTATTGCATTGTTGCAAATTAAATTTTTTGGACTGTTTTTTTTTAAGGGAAATAGTCTCATACAGTGAGTTCTTGTGCTATTTTAGCTATACTCTGCAGTTGGAAAGCCTAATATAGCCTATTTTAGTAGCGTTTGCATAAGAAATAATAATATGAAGTAGCTTGTAAACAATTTAATGATCCACTTTTTAATGTTGAGGTAGTTTTTATTGATTTGAATAGAAACAAGCAGTGAGGAACCACAGATGCAGTAAGACTGATGTAAACACTAGGCTTTTTAGCAGCAAAAAAATGAGACCTAATAGAGCTAATACCTGTAGTTAGAGTACTAAAATTCTGTAGATAATATGTTGCTATACAAGAGTTCTTGATACGTTTTGACATTGTACTGGTGTGCGAAAATCTACCTAACCATTTGCTAAATAGCAGGACTCAAGTACACACATATTTTTTTTAAGTATCCTTTTTCCAAAGATAAAAGACTAGATACTCTCCAAAACAGAACACTTGTTATGTTGAATTTCTGAGTTTGCTGATTCGGACTTGTTGAGGAGCTCATTGTTCTACAATTATTGTTGCATGACTCTAGGTCATTTTGTCACATTCTTAATTTTTGTCATGCTAACAAGAGGGGTTTTAAGACCTTAAGCTCATTATAGGTGGCTTGGGAAAGACAATGTCTAGGCCATACATTTTTTGTCTACTTATATTCATCTAAAAAGCAAAATGTTTTTCTCTGTAGATGTGCATGTGAACTGATATACTGCATGTGACCTTAAGACTGTACTGTTTGTGTGTTCACAGAATAATCCTGAGTTAAATAACAGAAGCATAGCATCTCAAACCTCAGTCTAGTATGTTGCTCATAAGCTTTATTCTAAGTGCAAGAACAGCATCTAGTATAATAATCAGACTGTTTATCCTTTATGTTAAAAGTGGAGAGAGATTGTTGAATGGCAAAGCTTAATGCAGCCATTTTGAGTCATGTCGTCTGTGCTGGGATTAGGAGGTAGACTCTGTACTGTCTGTATTTTGTAGGGTTCGACAAATGCCAAAGAGCTCTCTGCAAAGGGTGTGAAGATTTGGGATGCCAATGGATCACGTGAATTCCTGGATAAGCAGGGTTTTTGCACCAGAGAGGAGGGGGACTTGGGACCAGTTTATGGTTTCCAGTGGAGGCACTTTGGAGCAGAATACAAAGATATGCACACAGGTAATCACATAAAAATGCAACCTTGATTGCTTAGTGAGATGACTGTAACACCTCACTTCCAGAATTCTGTGGATGGTTTGGACTGTTGTTAAAAGGACTGTTCACAGGGTGAACTGAAAAACAGAATGAATAATCTCAGAGAGGGTGAGTTTTGCTTTTTATTTTTTAATTAACTGAATCTAATTATCCTGAAAGAAGCAGTGTTGTATATTGTAGTTTGGCATTTATAGAGCAGAGGAATCATAAGGCGTGTGTTATTTTACTTTAATGTAGAATTGGCATGGGCATTGATAGATGGAAAGGTATCTGTATTGCAATCCAGAAATGTGAGCTAGCTCAGTGTGATTGCAGTGGAACACAGACTGCACTCTGAATATTAACACAGGATCCTAATTCTGTGATGCACTTGTGCTGGCAGGAGCTGATGTTAGTGCACCATGGGAGATTGTGGAACAGAAAGGTATTTCCATTTTGCAGCTGGAACTATGTAGGATGTATCCACAGCTGATGATGCTGTGGATAGAATAGCTGTAACAAATTACGATGTGATGCAATATCTGTTGATATTATTTTCAGTGGAACTGGTCCATTAAACTTACTCTGAAGTGTCTGGATGGCTCTTTCTAAATCATCGAAGCAGAGGACATACAAAAACTTAGAAGGACTGCCATAAAAAAAGAATCAAAAAAAAAAAAAGAATATTCCTGTCTGGTTGGTGTGATTTTTTTTTAACTCATGTAGAATATCAAAATGGTTAATTATATGTTTTCCTGTATTTTCTTGTCAATGCATTCTCAAAGTTGACATTAGATATAGATACTGTACTTAATTTTGGCATGTTGACCGCTGGCAGAGTACAGTTTTATGTTAACACAGGTGGTCCAAATGGTGAACTGACAAGTCTAAAAACTTACAGAAATGTTTTTGCGTTACTGAATGTAAAAGGACTGAGGCCTAACGTAGTGTAGCAAAAATGAACGAGATAAATACCCTTAACTTTTGTTGCTAATGGATTTTGTTATGTTTTGCTACTAATGGATAGGTAATTAGCTTCAGGAGCTAACAAAACCATTTGAAAAGGCTTCTGGCACAGTGCTGCTGGCAGAAGAAATCCCTGAGATGCTAATTATGTATTACTACCTTGCTTCCCAGCCAGCTTGGGTCTCTCCCTATAGCTATAATTTGGTGTTGTGTTGCAATAAGAGTTATTAGAAAAAATTAGTTACCAACCATGCTGATTCACTGACATGAGTCAGAATAATGAATAACAACTAATGACTCTTTTATTTTGGAATCCATTCTGCTGGTAAGTTAATTCCAGTGAATTGCATATATAATTGATATTGAGCCTAAAATCAGCCAGCACAAGGGTCAGTGGGTGAATTGTAATATCCTGTGATATACGAGATGAAAGTTCCCTTCTGGCACCGAATGTTACGGAAATTTAGTTTTTATAAATGACCTTGTGAGCTCTAGATCATAGAATCATAGAATGATGGTTTGGGTTGGAAGGGACCTTAAAGCTCATCGAACTCCAAACCCCCCTGCCATGGGCAGAGACACCTCCTACTAGACCAGGCTGCCCAAAGCCCCATCCAGCCTGGCCTTGGACACTTTGTGGTGGCTTTATGCAGGTGGGCAGCTGAGCTCCACCACAGCCACTCTCTCATTTCCCCTCCTCAAAGGGAAAGGGGGAGGAAATACGATGGAAAGGGCTCAAGGGTTGAGATAAGTACAGGGAGATCACTCAACAATTGTTGTCATGGGCAAAAATACTCAGCATAGGAAAATTAATGTAATTTATTACCCATTGCTAACAAGCTAGAGCAGTGAGAAACTAAAAAAGCAAACAAAAAACACCTTCCCCCCCATCCACTCTCTTCTACCTCCTCCCCCAAGGCAGCCCAGGGGAACGGGGAATGGGGGCTGCGGTCAGTCCCTGATGCTTCATTTCCCCCGCTCCTTCATGGTCACTCTCTGCCCCTGCTCCACGTGGGGTCCCTCCCACAGGATGCCGTCCTTCCCAAACTGAGCCTGCGGGGGCTGCCCACAGGCAGCAGCTCTTCAAGAACTGCTCCCACATGGCTCCGTACCACGGGGTCCATCCCCCAGGAGCAAACTGCTCCAGCACGGGTCCCCCACGGGTGGGCGGCAGCTCCCCCCAGACCCCCTGCTCCTGCGTGGGCTCCTCTCCACGGGCTGCAGCTCCGGCCCGGGGCCTGCTCCTGCGGGGGCTCTCCATGGGCCGCAGCCTCCTCCAGGCCACATCCACCTGCTCCACCAGGGGCTCCTCCACGGGCTGCAGCGTGGAGATCTGCTCTGTGTGGGACCCATGGGCTGCAGGGGGACAGCCTGCTCCACCAGGGGCCTCTGCACAGGCCACAGGGGAACTGCTGCTGCATGCCTGGAGCACCTCCTGCCCTCCTGCTGCACTCACCTGGGGGTCTGCAGGGCTGGCTCTCACTCCTCTCTCCCAGTTGCTGTTGCACAGCAGGCTTTTTTGTTTGTTTGTTTGTTTGTTTTTCCTTTTCTTAAATCTGCTCTCACAGAGGTGCAAATAACATCACTTATTGGCTCGGCAGGTCCCTTTGGAGCCAGCTGAAACTGGCCCTTATCTAACATGGGGCAGCTGCTGAATTCTTCTCACAGAAGCTGCTCCTGCAGCCTCCCTGCTACCAAAACCTTGCCACATAAACCCACTACACACTTCTAGGGATGAGGCATCCACAGCTTCTCTGGGCAACGTTTTTCAGTGCCTCAACACCCTCACAGTGAAGAACTTCTTCCTAATGTCTGATCTGAATCTCTCCTCTTCTAGTTTAAAGCCATCATTCTTTGTCCTATCACTACACTCTCTGACAGAGGCTCTCTCCAGCTTTCCTGTAGGCCCCATTTAGGTACTGGAAGGTTGTTGTAGGGTTTCTCTGAAGCCTTCTCTTCTCTGAGCTGAACAACCCCAACTCCCTCAGCCTGTCTTCATCAGAGAAGTGCTCCATCCCCTTGATGGTCCTCTGGGATCACTCCAACAGCTCCATGTCCTTACGTTGGGGGCCTCAGAGCTGAACGCAGTGCTCCAGGTGGGATCTCACCTGAGGGAGCAGAGTAGAGGGGGAGAATCACCTCCCTCAACCTGCTGGCCACACTTCTTTTGATGCAGCCCAGGATAGGGTTGCATTACATTGTTAGTGTGTGTTGAGCTTCTCATCAACCACCACCCCCAGGTCCTTCTCCTCAGGGCTGCTCTCAATCCATTTTCCGCCCAGCCTGTATTTGTGCTTGGGATTGCCTCAGCCCAGGTGCAGGACCTTGCATTGGGCCTTGTTGAACCTCATGAGGTTTGCACATATCCACCTCTCAAGCCTGTCCAGCTCCCTCTGGATGGCATCCCTGCCCTCCAGCCTGTCAGCTGCACCACATAGTTTGGTGTCATGGGCAAACTTGCTGAGGGTGCACTCAGTTTCACTGTCCATGTCACGGACAAAGATGTTAAACAGCGCCAGTCTGAACACTGCCCCCTGAGGAACACCTCTTGTTACTGATCACTACCTGCACATTGAGCCATTGACAACAACTCTCTGAGTGCAACCATCCAGTCAATTCCTTACCCACCGAGTGGTCCATCTATCAAATTCATGTCTCTCCAATTTAGAGACAAGGATATCATGGAGGACGGTGTGAAATGCTTTGCACAAGTCCAGGTAGGTGATGTCAGTTGCTCTTCCCCTATCCACCAGTGTTGTAACCCCATTGTAGAAGGCCACCGGGTTTGTCAGGCACGATCTGCCCTTAGTGAAGCCATCTTGGGTGTCACCAATCCCCTCTTTATTTTCCATATGCCTTAGCATGGTTTCAGGGAGGATCTGCTCCATGATCTGGCCAGGTACAGAGGTGAGGCTGACTGGCCTGTAGTTCCCTGGGTCTTCCTTTTTTCCCTTTTTAAAAAAGCCATGACTTCTCAAATATGATGGACAGTGGCTTAGCAACTTTATCTGCCAGTTCCCTCAGGACCTGTGGATGCATCTCATCAGGTCCCATGGACTTTTGCACCTTCAGTTCCTTTAGATGGTCTCAAACCTGATCTTCTCCTACAGTGGGCGGTTCTTCATTCTCCCAGTCTCTGCCTTTGCCTTCTAGGACCTGGGCTGTGCGGCTAGAGCTGAGTTTGGCCAGGAGCTCCTTGTTCATCCATGCAGGTCTCCTGGTATTTTTGCCCAACTTCCTCTTTGTTGGCATGCATCACTCCTGAGTTTGGAGGAGGTGACACTTGAGTATTAACCAGCTTTCTTGGGCTCCTCTTCCCTCCAGGGCTTTGTCCCATGGTACTCTGCCAAGTCTGCAGAGGCCAGAGTCTGCACTCTCGGAATCCAGGCTAGTGAGCTTGTTGTGCTCCCTCCTTGCTGTCCTCAGGATCCTAAACTCCACCTTTTCATGGTCACTGCAGCCAAGGCTGCCCTTGAATTTCACACTCCTTGTTGGTGAGAACGAGGTGCAGTATGGCGTTCCTCCCCTGCCTGTCTGTCCTGAAGAGCCTGTATCCTTCCATCCTAACACTCCAGTCATGGGAGCTATCTCACCACGTCTCTGTAGTGCCAGTGAGGTTGTAGCCCAGCATGTGCATGTACATCTCTAACTCCTCTTATTTATTCCCACTGCTATAAAGACATGTAAGTTACTGCCTGGAGTGGCTGGAATTCCTTTATGTGGGTTTTCAGGTGCTCTCCTGCTGACCTGTGACCCTTCTCCAGGCTCTGGGCATCTCTCTTGACACTGGCATCCAACCAGGAGGAGTGGGATGTGCTGAGGTTCCTCTCCCCTGGCAACTCTAGATTAAAGCCCTCTTCACCAGCTTGGCAAGCCTATGACCGAAGGTGATCTTCCCCTTCTCTGACAGGTGGACCTCATCAGCCCCCAGGTTTCTCAAAGCAAGTCCCATGGTCTAAGTAGCCAAACGTCAATGCTGGATCTGACTGCACCTTTCAATCCCCTTCCCTTTGACTGGGAGGGCTGGTGAAAAAATTACCTGCTCTCCCGAGTTCCTTACTGCTGCTCCCAGGGCTCCCAGATGGATGTGTATATTCACCTGCCAAAAACTTCCTGCTTTTGAGCATTCAAAGAATTCATGGCACTCCATGTTACTGGTCTGGATGTAAAATACATAAATATATATGTGTATTTTTAAGGAGGTCTGTAGCATGTAAGTTTAACATCTAGAGACAAAGACGTCTTAATCCAGAAGTGCAATGGGAGAATTACTTTAAGTAATGTGGATGACTAGATGACTAGAATGACTATCTTGTTGCTCATTCCAATACAGCCTTTGTCCTGTTTAGGTAACAAGTTGTCATGAATGATGAAGTAACATGCTTTGTACAATTAAGGTTTTTGTACTGTAACCATTGTTTTTTGGGATGTAGTGTTCATGCAGATTTCATTTGTGGTCTTAAAAAATGTCTAGTTGTTGATGCTTTGAAGAAAATGTTCTAAATAGGAATGTTCCCCTTTCAATGGGTGCTAAAGGTACTGAAAGCGCACAAGAGATGGTGGGACGTGTTGTAATACCATCACGAGAATTTCACAAGCCTTAGAGCACCCAAAGGAAGACCAAGAATAGCCTACACTTGGAAGGTGCAAACTGATAAATCTAGTCACTTTCAAAGTTCCACTAAAATCTTCAGAGGCTGTTATTTGGGTATGACCTTTCAGTGGGGTGTGAGCTGGGCTTTGGAAATAAATCATGATTTGAATCTATCTGACTTAGATCATATTTGGTATCTTTCTTCAGATTATTCCAACCAAGGAGTTGATCAGCTGAAAAACGTGATTGATATGATCAAAACCAATCCAGATGACAGAAGAATCATTATGTGTGCTTGGAATCCCAAAGGTACGGAACAGCACACATTAAGGGAATGCCGTTATCTTACTGTATGGTAACCTGTGCTCTAAGTACTGTGTCAGCAATCGGTTCCATCTTGGTGTCTTTGCTTATGCTTCATAAAACTACCAGGAATGTAGGTCACTGAATGCAATAAAAATGGTCAGGGATTATCAGCTTGGTTCTCTTTCTACTTAATTCTCACGTTCAGACCTCACAATTTTTGAACGATTACTCCAAAGTTTTTCTCAGCAGGTTAGAGTGAGGGATGTACATTACTACCAATGACAGAAGTTGTTATGTTAAAAAGGTTAAAAAAAAAAGTATACCAAAGCAGCATGTCTGTTTTTCAGTCATATATTAAACCATAAACTTATAAAAATCCTTGCAACTAGAGAACAAAAATATTATTTGTGTTGTAATCATTTTCTTTGGCTATACGTTGTCTGGATGCCTATTCACTCTGTAGCACTGCTTCTAAATAAGAGCTGCTGCTAGAGGATGTTTTACTTCAGCAGCAGTAGTTCCATGCCCACAAAAAAATCCCCCAGCATTTTCCACTCATGTCTCTAAAAGAGGTTTCCATGCACTGTTGCTGGTATTTTACAGGTTAAACATTCTCCGATATCAGGAGTGGGTTAAAGTTTTACTTACCTAGCTGTAAATTTACTATCTTCACTTTTAAGTGTAGATAAGCACTCAAAAGATCTTTTGTTTGCTAATTAGTTTATTGTTGATCACTCGGTTTTATATAAACAAGCAGTAAAGATACATTGCATTGAGAAGAGCATAAGATGAAGCTGTTGGAAGTTGCTTTAGGGTACACGCTTAATTTTAGTCTTAATGCCTTCCTTTAGGGAAATCAATTGGCTCACCTAGGTGAGTAAAACCAAACTGCTGTGCAGCATTATGGCGTAAATCTGTTCTGTGGAATATCTGTTTATGATTTTTCTAATCATACAGCCCAGGAGGCAGCTTGTCATGACCCAGTCTTAATTGCTCAGGCAGCAGGTGTTTTTAAACGAGGAAAAGCAACAGAATGGTAGTGCAGCTTGATATTGCTGTCTACCATATCTCATCAAGTGCTCGTTCAGATTTTGCATTTTCTACATTTATGATACTAATGCTGTTTTGACTTTTTTTCCCCTTCTTCCTGTATTGCAATTCGTAGATATTTCTCTGATGGCTTTGCCACCTTGTCATGCCCTTTGCCAGTTCTATGTTCTAAATGGAGAATTGTCTTGCCAACTCTATCAGAGGTCTGGAGATATGGGACTAGGAGTGCCTTTCAATATTGCCAGCTATTCGCTGCTCACATACATGATTGCCCATGTCACAGGGCTGAAGGTAGGCTAATCAGTCATTTTACCTGATGTTGTTTGAAGAGTGACAAAGATAAGAGTCTGGTGTCATGTCCAAAAAAAATGGAATGAACATACTTTTCAAAATCTTGCTGAAATATGTGTAAAAGAGGTTGGCAGTTGGGATCAGCAGTGTAAGAATGCTTAAATTCAGGTCAAACAGAGGAGATTCTCCAGGTCTCTTTAATTGAACGTGTCAAAACAGACCTGTTCCAGTACTCTACTCAGAAATCTTAACTGAGCATTTGTTGTTATGGGATAATAACATACAAGTGATTAAATTTTGTAGAATTTGTTATTTTGTTGTAAGTGAACAGTAGCTCAGTAGTTGCTGTCAAGATTCCAATTTGGATATTCTGCCCACCTAACTTCCTGCTATAATTTCAGTTTTGTGGCTTTATTTATTTATTTGTTTGTTTATTTTTCCTACTGTAGATGGTTATGTAGAGTGGCAGTATGTGCTCAAATAGGTACTGCCCTGATTCCAGAGCTGTATTTTGCAGTTCGGTAGAGTAATTTAAGTGGCCCACAGTCTTAAACAAGCGAGCCCGCCTTGTATTTAGAGCATTTAAAAATTAAACTAGCAAGGCCATTTGGGCCTGATCCTCCTGCTACCAGCAATACGAAAGGGAACTTAATTTAAAATAGGGAAGTAGGGAAGAATCAAACTTCACAGCAAGAGAATAGACATACTTAAAAAAATAGGCCAAAGTACTAGGAAAAGCAAAAATAACATTATGTCCATAAAGTAGCTCTTCCCCCTCCACCACTTCCTCTCACAGCTTTGATGGTTTCCTTTTTTTCCTGTGGAGAGATCCACAAATTTTTGCTTTTAAAATCTAGCACACTGTGAAATATTACAATGAGAAGTGCTAGGTGATGCAGAGCTCTGAATAAGTATTTTAATATCTTGGTTTGTATAAAATTGCAAATTAAATAGATTTTTAATACACATGTATAATGGGTAGTGATAAATTTTAGTTTTCAAATTTTTTTGCCCTACTTACCATTAGTTGAGAAGTAATGCAGCCTCTGAAGACAGACAATTTTGACCACTCAAGGTAGGTGTCTAAACTAATCATAAAATATCCTGAGTTGGAACGGACCCACAAGGACCATCAATTCCAACTCCGGGCTCCACACAGGGCTACCCTAAAATCAGACCATGTGTCTGAGAGCGTTGTCCAAACACTTCTTGAACTCCGGCAGGCTCGGTGCCATGACTGCTGCCCTGGGGAGCCTGTCCCTGTGCCTGACCACCCTCTGGGTGCAGAACCTTTCCCTAACACCCAGCCTGACCCTCCCCTGTCACAGCTCCATGCTGTTCCTTTGTAACTAAGTACAAGGAAATTTGCCTTGCCCTTTCTGTACTGTAGCAGTGTAATCTCTGAGTGTCAGACATACAACATTTAGCATGATGTATCCAAAGGCTCATCTACATTGGTCAGAGGTTGAGTAAAGTAAAACTTAAGTTAAATTAGATTTTTCCGGGTTGCTAAGTCACAGAACTTGCAAGCCTGCAAAACTCATTTGGATGCTGGATAAATGCTTTAGCCTGTGACTGACACCTCCATTGCCACAAACTACATTGTTCAGTAGTGACTAAGGTTGCTAGTTTGAAACAACTTCAGCAAGTCCTAACTTGCTGAGGATGTGAAAGAGAAAGCTGGAGGTCACTGCCACACTTGTTTCCAACTGGGTGAACAGATCAGTAGTACTCCATTCAGTTACTGTACCTGTTTCCTGAAGAAGATTTCAAGGATACATTTTTTAGTACGTTAATGGGAGTTTCATTATGTTTTTATTAACCATGCATGCGTCTGGGAAGAGACTGTCCACTGAAGTTTGCAAGGATGTCTTGATAATGTAATCCAGTACAGAAGGTGCAGTTCCGTGCCAGCTGTGTGATGCTAAGAATCAACACCGTAGGCATTGTAATGTTGTGCTTTCTTGAAATCTGACTATTTGAAGACCACTTGTATTCTCCTTTCTCTTCAGCCTGGAGAGTTCGTACACACATTAGGAGATGCTCACATATATCTGAATCATGTGGAACCTCTAAAAATTCAAGTAAGTACTTTGTGTTCTTGTATCCTTTTATCTTCCACAATGCTCATCCAATACAAAGTTACCTTGGTGTTGTAATTACTATTTTGCAGATACTCATTTGTATGTCTTTTCTTCACATTTCTGTGCTAATAATTGTAGTATTGAAAATGGGTATTATTGTAGTAAACTGGCCTTTAACCTATGTTCACCTCTGTTTGCAAACAGAAATATTATACAAACATGACTGAAATGTACATCAATGTACCATTCCACATTGAAATGTACTACTCTAGAACCAAGTTAGAGACCCAGAATCTGTATCTTACTTTTGACTTCATCATTACAAAGCCTTAGAAAACTGTTCTGCCTAATAGGATAAACACAAAATAAAATGTCTTTGGAGTATAGCAGAAAAGGATAACTCATCAATTCACATTAGTTAGTCGGTATTACTATTTGGCTGAATAAGGGTATATTTTCTTCAGGATCTAATTTGGTGCGGTAGAAACAATTAGAATTTTATTTGATTAGACTTTGCTCGGAGTGAACATCCTCACCATTCATATGGCTCAAAACCATCCAGAGAACTAGTTATTGGTTTAGGCCCTAATGTTCCCATGAGAAACTGCAGCACATTGGATGCACATCTGGGTCAGAATTTCCAATTTAGTTTCCTCTGGAAGGAATTTAATTTGCATCCATGAGAATTGCTCTACAGACTGAAACTGCTTGCAGTGCATTTGGACACTGCTGCTTCCAATCAAAATACTAAATTAGATACTGCCAAACTGTCATTTGTTTGCCTTTAAGTCTTCTTGGGGAGGAGGGAGAATCTACATGGTGTAATCCGAATTGAGATTAATGAGATCAAATTTATAACATAAATCTCTGCCTCGAAGTATTACCTTTGTACAATAAACTTAGGACATGCTTTTATTTCAGCTTCAAAGGGAGCCAAGACCTTTCCCCAAACTCAGATTTCTTCGTAAGGTTGACGACATCTGTGACTTTAAGGCAGAAGACTTTCAGATTGAAGATTATAATCCTCATCCACCTATTAAAATGGAGATGGCTGTTTAATGCGGTAGAACAGCTTCTATTAACATGGAAATTTACCGAAGCTACTTAGCTTTCTCTGTGCTTACAGTACCTTTTTTTTATATACTTCAAAAGGTATAAGCTTTATTATTGAAAAATAAATGGGCGATAATAGGTCAATGTTATCTTCAGTACTGAGTTGTCAGAACAAATTTCTAGGCATGGAAAGCGCTGCTGTTTTTTTCCATCTGTTACAAAGCAGAGTAGAATTCTTAGCTTCCGTGAGTTGGAAGGTGAGTTTGGATTATTCCTTCTGTGTAAGCAATGCATGTACTATGCAGAGGTTACCCTAGCTTTAGGTTGCTTGTGAGATGGTTTTCTACACATCGTTTCAGTTAACAGCGGCCATTTCAGTTACCATTCATCTACTATTTCTGAGTTGTACTTGCTTAGATGATTAATTTAGTACTGAAAATAAGAACTTTTATGTGTGATAGAGGTTTTCTTCAAGTTTATAGAAGTCTTTAAAATACATATGTTTAATAAAGCTTTTTTTAAAAAAAGTCTTTTGGAATGGATGATGCATATTTAATTTTAGTATGTTTTTTCATAGTAGTAAGTAAGAGCTGGGAAACAAAGGTAAATGCTGTTAATAAGAGTTGGAAAGCAAAGGTGAATTCTATTTTAGCAGTCCAATCTCTGCTACCATGGGCAACAGTTTCCTGTATGTCCTTCCATAAAGAAAGCAACTTTCACCGTAAAACTAGTTGTGTCTTTCTGCCCTTATTCACTCCTATTCAGTACATTAATACTTACAGAAAAAATGTATTTTAATTTCCAACCAGTCGGACTTACAAAGCTTAAATTATTGTTTTCTTTCTATGACATGTAGCCCAACACACAGCACAGGGATGTCATTGTCTTTTGTAAGCGCACCGAATGTAAATAAGCTACTGCTTATTAGATAGGTTCTCCTCAGCATCTAATGTAGTCCACCTTTCTTGAACAGAGATGATCAGACTGTACAGACTATTTCACCTGAGATCATACCAGAAACTTGCTTAATACATGGAAGGATCAAACTTTACCTTTTTCTGATCCATTAAATGGATGCTCAGTAGCTAATCTGTGGTTAAACACACTGAACTCACAGACAGTAGCAGTATTCTTGTTACTAGACCTGAAAGCCATGTCACACGCTCTTTCCTGTAAATTTCATCCCAGCTCTAGCAGTTTTAAGGTCATCTAGTTAGGTTCTTCAGGTGTCATCTATATTAATCATACCTCGCAGCTTTAGGTTGTCAGCAGCTTCTTACCATGACCATACTTTTGTAAGTTAACGATTCTTGAGTGTATTTACAGCCCTCTAAAGTACAAGAAAACAGTTTAGGTTGTGCAGTCACTTAAGAGTTCTGCCTGCACTTAGCAAGTTAAGTTCCTTTTGCTGGAAACCACTTTATGTAACACTTCAGTTAAGGTGGAATGTGCAGGGTGTTTTAGCAAGTGTAGCTAGAGAGAATGTGAAGCAAAATGTTGGCCTCAAGGCTTGAGTAGAGGGAATTAGCACATGGTGAAGTTGACCAGTACAGACACACCCAGACATGAGAAGAAAGAATTTAGAATGGGAATCATTGCCTGCCTTTCATAAATTGAAGAGGACTTAGTCCAACCATTAAAAAAAAATCTTTTTAAGTATGAAGCATGACAAATGGTCTATCTTTCCATAGGTATATGGACATACACAGAATGCTTAAACGTGGTAACAGACGAGTACGTAGCTCCGGAAGAGCTACTTCTTTTCACTATAGGAATTAACTAAAACATCACTGTTCCTCTTTATTAGCACGATTTACTACTGATAGCAGTTGTTGACATGAAGCATGGACCTTAAAGTCCAAGCTAGTTTATGCTGCTCAAGAGATCAGAAAGATATAAAAAAGTAGAAGTAGTTTATTATACAGCAGGCTTTAATGTGGTTTAAATTAATAAGTGTGAGACTTGCATGTTTTCAGGCAATGGAAATTAATATTCAGAAAATTTGAATATATAGACTTAAACAGGAAGTACTCAAAGGAAGTACTCAAAGAATTTACAGAATGTGAAGACTGTTCACTGCTGGCAAAGATGACTGGTATGACTGAAGACTATATTTAAAGCAGTATTTTAGACAGAACAGCACATTTCTAGATCTTTTGGGAAGCTATGAAAGGAACCCATAGGCCTTTTGAGAGAAGGGGGTGTTCCTGGACTTTCTTTCTGATGAATAAGCTGTCCCCAGCAGCTTCCTATCCTTCACGCTTTCCAACTGATGACTTAAAGAGCCCTACAGGTGGCATTAAAGAGCCCTACAGGTGGCATTAGAAGTCAGTTCTTTGCTAGCTCTGCATAGCTGTATCATTTCTGAGTCCTTGCCATTCGCCCTGCTGAATGCTACACTCATTCTGCCTCCCAGTTTGGCCTTGAAGTTTCCTTTTCCAGTCTTCCATCATTTCTTCTCCAAATGCATCCTTTCATCATACCTTTCCCCAGTTTCCAGGGGTAATACAATCAACTTGGAGATAGCAAAGAAATTTTGTACCACTTTGCTCAGATAGTAGAATCACAGGATGGTTTGGGTTGGAAGGGACCTTAAAGTTCACCCAGTTCCAACCCCCCTGTCACGGGCAGGGACACCTCCCACCAGACCAGGTTGCCCAAAGCCCCATCCAGCCTGGTCTTGAACACCTCCAGGGATGGGCATCCACAGCATCAACTTCTTCCTAATGGCTAATCTAAATCTCCCCTCTTTTAGCTTAAAGCCATTACCCCTTGTCCTATCACTATACACCCTGTCAAAGAGTCCCTCCCCAGCTTTCCTCTAGGCCCCCTTTAGGTACTAGAAGGTTGCTGTAAGGTCTCCCCAGAGCCTTCTCTTCTCTAGGCTGAACAACCCCAACTCCCTCAGCCTGTCTCCATCAGAGAGCTGCTCCAACCCCTTGATCATCCTGGTGGCCCTCCTCTGGGCTCACTCCAACAGGTCCATGTCCTTATGCTGGGGGCCCCAGAGCTGAATGCAGTGCTCCAAGTGGGGTCTCATGAAAGCAGAGTACAGGGGAACAATCACCTCCCTTGACCTGCTGGCCACGCTTCTTTTGATGCAGCCTGGGATACAGTTGGCCTTCTGGGCTGAAATTATAATTAATAATAATTATTATACATACACACACATATATAGTATAATTATATAATAAAATATAATAATAATGTGCAGTATAATATAATTAATATTCATCAAGGCTGCTCTCAATTCATTCTCCACCCAGCCTGTATTTGTGCTTGGGATTGCCCCAGCCCAGGTGCAGGACCTTGCATTGGGCCTTGTTGAACCTCATGAGGTTTGCACATGTCCACCTCTCAAGCCTGTCCAGCTCCCTCTGGATGGCATCCCTGCCCTCCAGCCTGTCAGCTGCACCACATAGTTTGGTGTCATGGGCAAACTTGCTGAGGGTGCACTCAGTTTCACTGTCCATGTCACGGACAAAGATGTTAAACAGCGCCAGTCCGAACACTGCCCCCTGAGGAACACCTCTTGTTACTGATCACCACCTGCACATTGAGCCATTGACAG
This sequence comes from Cygnus atratus, assembly GCF_013377495.2. NCBI lineage: Eukaryota > Metazoa > Chordata > Aves > Anseriformes > Anatidae > Cygnus > Cygnus atratus. The sequence goes on along the minus strand of NC_066363.1, from coordinate 110,120,899 downwards.
CAACTCTCTGAGTGCGACCATCCAGCCAATTCCTTACCCACCGAGTGGTCCATCCATCAAGTCCATGTCGCTGCAATTTAGAGACAAGGATATCATGGGGGACGGTGTGAAATGCTTTGCACAAGTCCAGGTAGGTGATGTCAGTTGCTCTTCCCCTATCCACCAGTGTTGTAACCCCACTGTAGAAGGCCAGCACATTTGTCAGGCACACTAACTGCCTCTGTGTTAGTCAAGCTTCTGTAACCCACATTATTCCTGTTGTCTTATATGTTACAAAATTGGCCTTGCAGCAATACCACTAGGAGAGTTATCTACTTATGAGAGATAAGGGGTCATAAAAGAAAGAATTGTCTCTGAATTTTGAGACTAACACTTCATCAATCATCAAAATCCATAGTCTGTTCATTTGTCTGCCTTGGTAAGTTTGCCACCTTATTGTCTGGAATCCGTGAAGTGCCTTGAAGACTGAATATAGCCCAGGTCTTGAGTACCTTTTATTAAAAATAAACTTTTCACTTTCATATGCTTGAAATTTAATCACACTTCTAACTTCTCTTTGTAGCCCACATGTGTAACAAGGTTAATGCATATTGGGAACACCAAGTAGCAACATCTTTTTAATAAAAAAAAAAAAAAGAATCTCATGGTAAATTGTTACAGGAGTGTTTTGTATAACTAACATGCTTTCAAGACTTCCTGATGCTGAAATATCATCAAATATTATCAAGTGCTGGACCAATTCACAGAGGCCAACACTCTCAGCATGAGAGCAAACAGGCACTGAAAACACAACAGCAATGCCTGTGTTTAATTAAGCTCACAAGAGGAATGTTCTAAATAATAGACTAAATGATAAAGGACTAAATGATAAAGATCAACAGTGTTTCTATTCTTTCATGATTTTTTAAGACGGCTTCTGACAAACTGTCCTAGCAATTTCTGCCCCACATCCCCCCCCCCCAAATCAATACTAAACACAGTGTCCAATACTGGGGATTAAAAGGAATCAGAAGTCTCTTGGTGCAGCCCTATAGCATGACATGAAACAAAGAAAATTACAGAACTGCATACAAGTTTATGCTTAGAAATCACAGACATAGCTGAAGAAACCAATCAGACTAGTTTGGAGGGGAGGGAGAAAAAGATTTTCTCGTTCTTGATGCATTTTGCAGAGCCTTATTCTGGAGCTCTTTGTCCATCAGTGACAGACAAGGTTTCATTCACCCTTCCCTGCCTGCAGCTGTCACTTTGGCAATAACTCAAGGCACTAGCTTTGTAGGAGCTGTTTAAATATCACTTTGTTGTGGCACTGTAAGGGAAAAATAACAAGACCTGAAGTCTCCCAAATTAACATATTACAAGAGCTGCTACAAGAGCTGCTGGCAACTGATATCAAAACATTTGTACAGTATCCCTTCTGTGTGGTTCAATAAATGCAAATTATTTTAATTACTCCATTTAAATGAAAGGTCACGTGAATATTTGGATGAAACAATGTTCAAGGATGTTACCAATACTAAAAGAATCGGATTGCACTTGTAAGTTACTATAAGGGGGCTACACCTGACCCAGGTCTGGATGAACTCAGTTACATGGAAGAAAAAAAAAAATCAGTGTGTGTGAGGGCAGAGCCTCTCTGGAGTGCATTCAGAAATTCTTGCCCCTTAACTGGGTATTGAACCACACAAGTCAAAGGCAAAGTGAAAATGGTTCTTCCATTGCAGGACAAGGACAGCGGCTTTCACCTAAGCAAATAAGGCTGTCTTTGTAGGGAAGCCATTAGGTAATGCTCACACAAACTGATCTGGCAGCTCTGCCAGGTAATTGCCTCCCAGATTGCCTCAAGATCATTTCAGGGTTTAGGGTCCTTTAGGAGCCAGCTCAACCCCCTCTGGTCATCTAAGCTCAGTGTCTACAGGTAAGGACTGCAGCTGCCCTGCGGGCTGGACTGTCTTAGCCATACTTCAGCACACTCAGCAGCTTTGGGATCTGCTTGCCTTTGTGAACAAGCAGCTATTCCCATTTTCAGACAGCCAAAGTGAATACAGCAGTGATTCTGCTACAGGAAATCGTTCTTTCTCCTGGAGATCTGTCCAGATGAGAGATGGCCTGCTAGAAAAGATGCACTTGGTTAAGAGTCAGGGTTCAATTTCTAGCTGTGCTACAGATTTCCTGCCTGGAGCTTGGCTAAGTTGTTCAATCAGTTCAGGCTTCACGTTAATTTCCCGGGTTTGTAGTATGGATGATGGTACTCCCTCTATTCTCAGGGGAATTCTGTGGATAAATACATTAAACACTTAATGTGGTTCTCAGATGTTATAGTGAAAAGAAGAAAAAGATTACACAAACCATCAAGTAAAGCCAATATTCAGGACTTGCCTTTACTTTGTAAAGCAGAGCTGTACTAATGGGTGATTCAAACACTTCCTAATAGATGTTCACCCCCCTCTGCAAATTAAATGTCTTATCTACTGATAGAGAACAGCTGACAGCGAGAAGTACAATGAAATGTGTTGATAGTGGGGCTTGGCATGAGAAACTGGCAGCGGAGGAACTATGCTAATGCAATCATGTTGTTTCCAGTTGCTGCAGAGGAACGAGAATTTGTTAATTCGCGTTGTTTGGCTCTGTCGATTTAGTGTCAAGAGCTGGCAAGAAGATGGATGCAGCAAGAAAATATTTACTTCAGGCTGGAGACTGCTATTCTGAAAGGTACACGTTGGTCTATTGGCACCTCGCTGCTTATGGTATATTTTGACAGTTATGGTATATGTTAGTTCTGGTCTTTGGACTCATTAAAATATTTAATGTGAAAAGTGTTTAGGTGTAGCTGATGGCGATGACTTAATACTGATGCTGACAAGGAGATTCCTTGGGGGAAAGGAAAGGTTACGTACAGCCTTATAACACAGCTACATATACAACATCCAGGAGCGCTGCGGGGAGCAGCCAGCCCTCACTGCACCCTGACAAGGGCACAGCACGTCATCTTCCTTCTGGTTCCTCTTCTGCAGAGGTTACTGCCTGCACAGCAGAGCTGGCCTTAGGGGAAATGTGTTCCTTCTCCACTGCTCCAGCTCACCGTGATGCACAGCACCACGGCTAAATGTGCAGGCACGGCCGAGCATGTCTGTCCGAGTATGGCCCTGCCCATGTGCCAGCATCCCCTGAGCAAAGCTTGGTGGAGAAGCCAAATTTCTCCTGGGGTGATGTGGAGATTGGGCTATGAAACCTCAATGCTGCATCTGCTGCAAGCAGTGAGCATGAGATGAGCATAATGTTGGACAGGTTACATTTCTGCGGGGTCTTCAGGAGACCCGATTCTCAAGCAAATGGTGTACAGGCACCCTGACAGGCTTAAGAAGATGAAGTACAACTTGGTAACAGAATAACCTTGCATGGATTTGGTCTCTGCAGTTGAGTTAATGCAGCACAAATAGATTGGACACAAGAACAGGAGCCAGGAACCTCTTCATTCCTACAACCGTGCGCTCATACAGCCACAGGAAGGTGTGCCGCGCTGAGCACAACCTGAGCACCACAGCCACAGAGGAAAAACTAGCTCTGCTAATAACCCTTGGGCTACCAGGGGATATCAGCAGCCCTGCAGCTCTGTCCAGACCATGTTGTCCAGACCATGTTGTTCTGCAAGGATGTTCCTGACAGCTTCAAGTCATGGACGTGGCTGCACTGTGCTTCATGCTGAGCAGCACGGTCTTCTTCTTGTGCCTCGCTTCTCTACCTGTGGTGTGGGCAATGATGATCACAGCTGCACACTTTCATGTTTCTCACAGCTGAGGGGATATAATGTCAGCAGTTACTCTCTTAATTAAAAAAAAAAATCATGTATTTCCAGGTTGTTCACAGAAATTATGTGTGAGAAGAAAGGAACCAGGGAGAGCAGGTGAAGGGAGGCAGCCTTGGTAGGCAATAGCTGAAATAGATATCAGGTAATTTTCAGCTGTAATATTTAATTCTAGTGAGAAATGCAAAGGAGTTTTGGCACTAGCTCCAAAGGCTAGGTGTTTGTTGCATTAAATAAATAGTAATTAGGAAAAAGCACACAGCGCTTACACATACACTTACCCTGTTGGTTGCCACACCAATTCCTAGCAGTGCTAAGGCCTGCAAGGAAATCACAAACATTCAAGACTTGCTTCTGGTTTTTAATTCCCAGCAGAGTTACCCAGTAGCATAAAGGATGGAATAACAGTTGATTCAGCATACTCATTTTATAGAAAATGTTACACACTTTATAAAACATTTTATTGATATTTTTTTTTCTGCCTTCTCCGCTCCACAAAAAACGTGAAGAATTATATAGCAGTGTGTGCGGAGCAGTAAAGAAATGCATGTTCTGTATGTCTGGGGTTTTAATGGTGCTGCCAAGTGCAGCATGTGGGGAGCACAAATGCTGAACTAAACTTCCAGTTTCATTGGAAGCCACACATTTTTAAAAAAGTCCATTCACATTTCCTACTAAAAGTTGGCTGCCTTCCTCATGCAGACATTACAGTTGTTTTACATATATTTTTTTTTTAGAAACAAGCTATTCCTTTAAACTTAAGGGAATACAGGTGCAGAATGTGTGTCAGGGTCCTGTAGCAAATATATGTAATGACACCCTGAATAACAAGTTCAACCTGAACTCTGAGTATGTCAAGGAGCGGTATCAACATTACACCACAATTTTCTAGACTGTGTCATTTTTTAAACAAATAATAATAATAAAAAAACCCTCCAAAGAATATCATCTGGAGGAGTTGACTCCATGAGGGTTTAAATTCAGCCAGTTTAGTGACCCACTCTATTGCTTTTATTTCCCCTTGTTGGTTTGCATCCAGCATCTGGGGATAAGGAAAATAAGAATCAAATACACTGCAGGATCCTATTTACTTTTTCTGTCAAACTCTAATAAAAAGAGCTGAAACATTGATATGAAGTGATGGGAATTCAGGAAATAGAAAGGAAATTAAAAGCTGGAATTCACATTCTGCCTGTATTGTGTGCTTTGGGCCACACTTACTCCAGGAGCTCGCAATGACTATAGTAATATCCAAACTAGGTTTGAGCCAGGCAAATCAGGAGCTGCAGGAAGGAGAGCAGAGTCTTCTGTGGGAATGAGTACATCTTGGCAGCATGTGTTGGATCAAAGCACCCTAAAGCACAGACGTGGCTGCCTAAAGTTTTCAATGGAAAAGATTTTTTTGACAAAAAACATAGTTTAAATAAGATGGCTACCAAACCAGCACCTCTCTCTCACACAAGGGAGAATTTTCCTGCCTTCAAAGAGTGAAACACCTGAAAAAGACACTACACTTCCTCTACATGCTGTTCAGGTCCTTGTCATGCTGCATTCAGAGTTCCTGATTAGGCATTTCATGATATACGGCACCGTGAAAACCTTGTGCTGCACTGCAGCACCCATGGTGAGTAGGGAACAAATGGGGCAGAGATTCCAGCCCATAGCAGTCCAACAGAGCAACATTTCTGAATCAAAATGCATGACTTCCATCTAATTATTCCTTATCAAGCTTTCCTCTGGAAGCCTCCCTGAATATAAAAGACATGCTAAATCTTCTAGAAAGCAATCCTCTTCATGAGGTTCCTCCACAGACCTGAGTGAAAGTTCTGGCACGTAAAATACTTAGTCATACATCCACCTCAATCATGTCAAATAATGCTCTTCTTTGGTATTATATCACCATTCACTGCCATTATTATTCAGGATCTGAAAAATGAAAAATAATCTTTATCAAGAAATGTATATAATGGGAGATATTTCATCCAAGGATTTTGAGGTAGCATAGTAACAAAAGGTGATATTCCCCATTACCTTTCCAGGGCCAGTCATTTGTCATATAAATCTGCATCTGTGAATATCGTACTGCAGATCTGCACCCACCTTTATTTTGAAGCCAGATGCACATTTGGAACAAGATATAGAACACTTCTGAATGATTAATGCAGCTGTAAACTGGGATCCATAAACTAGAATTCACAATTGCAGCATCACCGTCTTAATGAAAGAATTTTCTTATTACTTCTCTTATGAGTAGGCTTCATCCTACTCTGAAAACAACAGCAATGTGTTTTTTTTTTTTTTTCATCAATCAATGGAAACGTGGTTATTGTCATTTGCAATCATCCTTCAGCTTTGCCATACCATTACCGTTTTTCTGCAATGCAGTATTATGCAGCAGTGGAAGTGGGGAGGTGTCAGAGATACACAGAAGCAAAGACATCACTGCCCTTATCACAGACTTGAAAGAGTTAGACAAGATCTAGTCTATCTATCTGTTCAAAGTATAAAACACAGAATACCATTCAATATATTCAATACAAGTGTTTTCTGCACCTTGTCCAGCCCTCTCTAAAGACCTCTGTGCATAGCTGCCAATAAAGTTATATCAATTACACATGTTCAAATAACTCTAGAATAATATTAATTTACACATCTTTAGAAAAAATAAAAAAATATAAATTTTATTTCTTCCTATGAGCTAGCAGAAAGCCAGCAGAAAATGAGATCAGACATATGAATAACCTCCAGTTGCAATATAGGAACCAAACTCAACTCAGCCAAGTATAACATATGACAAATCTTTCTAAGCCAGATACGAACATCTCATGACTGAGCACTGCTATTTCTAGATATAAGAGGTGTATTTCCCAGAAGACAAATCCTAGTTGTATCAACTAAGTCTGACACCAATAAACTGTCAAAAGCTTTCACAGCATTTCACCGAAAGCCAAGTCCATCGCACATACCACCCTCTCAGGCAGGAAGGATGCTGCTCCCCAAAGGAAGATAAGGACCCTTCTCCTGTTCACAGTTTCAAAGTATCCGTCAAAGCCAAGGCAACCAGGGGTGGTAGAAGAAACCAGAAATTATTGGACTTTAGAGGATCATGTAATCAGCCAAGGAGACATCCCCACTTCTCAAACATGAATTTACTACAGGCTAACAGCACTGTGCTTCTGCTCATAGCCATCCTAGCACAGACTCAATGTGTTTCCATTAACTCATAACAATCACACCTTTGGTTAATACACATCACTTTCCTAGTATCCCTATGTGCTTCAGCTCCTGGTTTAACCCAACACAGCTGCACCAAAGTAAACTCTGTTGTACACAGCATACCAACATGAAGAGACTTCCATTTCAACCTTAACACATAGTTCTCAATACTCAAATTCTTTGGGTACAACGCAAGGAATAGAGAGGACTGTAACTCTGTCTTACTGGGAGAATTAGTTAAATGGCATTGGGCCTGGTTTTTACCTCTCAAAATGTTTCTGCAAGGTTACTTTTTAACTCAGTCCAGCAAAACTTCTAAGTGTTTAGGAACAAGTAGTGAGAACTGATCATCATCTGTTAGCATTTCCCCATTCCATATACCATTTTAGGTCCTCCTGTTGCAAGAGAGAACATTCAAACCTGTTTTACCTGCTGGTCAGAGTAGTGCAGCCAGGCACAGGATGTTGTATAAGCAGGATATCCATGCTTCAACATTTGCTCTTCTGGAGTAGACGACGACTGTCTCAAGCCCAGTTGGCGTTTTAGTCAACAGAGGATTATTTTGTTAAATGGCTGATCAAAGACTGCTCTTTTGGGAAACTGAAGGAGTGGAGGTGTTTTGACCTCTTCTTTTTTTTTTTTTTTTTTCTCCTTAAAAGTCATAATTTTGATTCAATAGATCAATTTTTGAATTACCCCCTCTATCTTCTCTCTAGCTATTTCATTGCAAGAGAACTGCAAATCAGAAAAATCCTTGGAAGGAGCAGAGAACAGCACGATCTCCTTGCTAACCCAACACAAACAGCTGTATGCAGCACAAACCAAATGTCTGTGACTTTGTGCTCCTGGGACACAAGAGAAGATGCTGGCAAACAGCATTCTTCATCTCACACAGTCACCTTCCTATTCTCTATGAGATGCAGAGCAATGGTTTTCATCAGGTGCAGATCTGCTTTGGCTCATCCCTTTCCTTTTTCCCAAGCAGGCTATTTTGGAGTGTTTCTGCTGGGGAGCAAGAACATATTTCAAATTACACCAAAGGATTTCTCCTCGCCCCCTGAATTTCATCATTATGGTTGCCCCTCCAGCCTAAGTTGCGCAGACTGGTGGGGTATTCCTGTGCTACTCCCCCCAAAACTGATGAAACAACTCAAGGATTAGGAAGAAGGAGGGTGCCAAGGTCTACCTTTGAAGGAAAGATGACTTGCTATGACCTTTGTTAGCACATCAACAACATATCTGAAATCTATGCAGCACAGCAATTGTTTGGCATCCTGATTTAAGGATGGCATACAAAATAAAAAGCATAGCGTAATAAGACAGTATGATGATAACAGGTGAAGTAATGTTAGCCACTTGAGGCATGGCTATCAATCTTTTCCCTGTTCCCCTTAAGCCAGCAGGGAGCTCAGATGCTGCAGCTATTTGAACTCAGCCTGTGCTGCACCGCCAGACATGTAACTGTGGCTGTGAGGAGTTGATATAAGCTTCCTTTAAAACTCTGTACAAGCAGGAGTGAAAAACTAAATGGGAACGTCAAATCAAACATCTCAGCTGTCATATTTACCCAGAGAAGCACCCCCTGTTGTCACACCTCCTGCTCTCAGGGAAAAGCAGGCTCTTTTAGAACAGGAAAGTTAATCTTGGAAGTGAAGAGAATTCCCCCAAAATGACTGATCCTTTCAGCAAACAGATCAACACACGAGGCCCAAGTATTTGATAGCAGACAGTGGTAGCATATGAAGTTCAGTTACTTGGTTTTCAGTTTTCAGTAGGGAGCTATTGTTGAAAAAAAGACCCCAGCCATTAAAAAAATGAAATCAAACACCCAATTATCCAAGCTTAAAGAAAAGTAGCTCCTCTGCAAAGTCATAAACAAAGACCTACAGATTAAAGCATAATCTCCAGGTACACAGTTTCCTGCTAGCACTCGGCATCAGTTCTCATTATCTGTGACTCTAGAGCTGCACAAGGCAAATTGCAGCCACCTCCCTGGAGGATCTCACATCAGGAGGGACATGGGCAGGGCTTGCTGGAAGGGAAGGGGATCTCTGAGCAGAAAGTAACACCCACTGCTGGGGAAGTGGCTTCTCTCCAAAATGAGCTGTGAGAGCATTTCATTTGGGACACAGTGCCCAGTTGCCTTTAGACTGGAAATACAAGAGGATTTCCTTACCATGACACCTAGTAATTTCCACAGAAGCCAGAAGACAAAACAGACTGAGTAACTGGAACCACATGGATGCCATAAAGGAGGTAACATACAGATGCTTTTTTCTTCATTGAGGAAATGTCACAAAGTGCAAACATGTTTACAATTGGCACACAAAATTAATTACTGACAGCAAAGCGATGTGATTCTCAACCCCGGGCAAGAGCATTTGATGCTTTCCCCTTAAAATCATTAAGGCTTGAGCATCCATCTTGGTTTCATTATGGTAGCAATACTGGTGGTTATTAAAAAAGAAACAAAAGAAGTGAGCCTCATCAGAGACCTGAAGTGCTGACCTTCCCCATGTTCCCCACCCTTGCTGGAAGGCATCGCCATACAAATGACCCTTTTTACATTTAAGATGCCTCTGTGAATTTTTGATGAACCTTTTTTTAAGGACTGTGTTATACTCCTGGACTTTGGTGAGCTGAAGGCTGCTGACCAATTTCCCGAGGAACGATATCCAAAGGCTCCATCTGACAGAGCTGAAGCAAGGACAAGAGTGGATGCTGGCAGCCCTGAGCCCATGGGATTGCCCGCCTGCAAGCTGTGTGCTCAGGGTAGAGCCGCATGGTACAGGAGCCAATTTCTGCCCAAGTAAGCTATTTTTAATACTCAATAACATGCTAAGTATATGAGATTTGGCTCCTGGATCAGGAACATAGTCAATAAGGAAGTGACTAAAAGATTGAAATCTCAGATAAAAATCTCCAAGTGAGAATGACAAAATCAAGAGAGGGGCATACAAACATCTGAGAAGCAGAGCTAGGCAAAAATCTTTTCTTTCAGCCAAAGCTCCAACAAAATCACTCTGAAATGTTCTGATCGATTCCACTTCTAAGCAATGCACAGTTGTTGCAGCCTTCCACACTGCAGAAACTTAGTCCTGTGCTGAGACTCCAAGAATTGTGATGCCTGTACTTTATCCGATATTTTAAAGCCAAACATGTAGAAATTACTACAAAATCAAGACCAGATGTGCAAAAGAGGACAACAAGGAGTGGGGAATCTCTCTGGGTTAATGAGAAGCATTACATTCAGGCCCCATGAACATTATCTTTCCCTCTTGCTAGGCCTATAGATCCCACAGAGCATTCAGGACAGCAGTGGTGGCCAAGTGCACAGCACCTTTCTCTGGTCCGATTTGTTGAACACACAGGTGTGCATGCACCAGTGGCATCCACAGTGCTTTGATACTCACCAGTGCCTCTGTTTCTGTTAAATGACATTTGTTTCCTCAAAGATTAAAACACATCAGTGCTGATAACACAAAAATTACAAAAGAAATAGATGCTGAAACATGCAGTCTGTATCAACCGCCCATCCGGAGTGCTCTCAGTGGTCATTTTCACACTTCCTGCTCTTAGCACCTTATATGTTCAGAGTTTCCAAGAATAAAAACTATTTTGTGAGAATGCACAGCCTACACATTTGTTACCTTCCCTTTCACAACACCACCCCCAGCACATCTGACCAGCAGAGCTGCCTGTTGCTGGTGAGCTCTCTGTGGAAGCCAACATAGCTGCTGGCAATTTCTTCCATGTCTCTTTTGAGGACTGGTAGCACAAGCAACTGCAAAGCACAGTAGGTTTTCCTGACTCACTACAGCAAAATACCTGTAGCAGAATGACTGTGGGTCCTTTCTGCAGGTGATGCTGAGAGAAGTAACCTTTTCCCAATAGCCTGTGAGCGTGATGTGTCAGTATCAAACCACTCACTTGGCACCCAGGTCTGGGTGGCCACTCTCTGTCTAGTTGCATGGCCATGTTTCATCTCACACTTGTCTGTTTCTGGATGCTGATCCCTTCCACAAAGCATATCATAATTACAAAAGGCTTTCAAGAGGAAGAGTTGCTTTTGTATCCCTTCTGCTCCACAGGGGAACAAAACCGCCACCGGTGTAAGCTCCAAACCGACAGTCCAGGATGCTGTGGAGGAGACAGAGGCTGTCGGATCCCATCTCCTTTGGAGAAAGCAGCACTTCTGTAACTGGGAGTGGAGTGCATCTCCCAGACCTGTTTTGGTACTTGCAGTCATGTCCAAGCACCCGTCTCCTAACAAGGCACCCAGCTGCTGGGAATGATGCCGTGGAGGTTGCAGTCCAGCCATTTTGAGTCCCCAGGATTCAGAGCTGAGGCAGAATTATGTTTGTTTCCAGTCCTACATACCACTTCTCACTCAACAGATATTCCCAGCAAGGGGCTTTTGTTAGAGTAAAATGCATGCAAATCGTGCCTAGCAAGCTGCAGAGGGTCAGAGGGAGGACAGGCACAGTATGAGACTGCATACAAACCATTGTTTTCTGCAGCAGCAAGGAATAAAGAGAGTCTTAAGGAATACAAGACCATGAGTCCAGTTCTGTAAGATCTCTCTTGTTGAGAGTATTTGTTTGAGATCCAAGAAACTAGTTTTGTAGGAGCCTCTTTGTGTGATTCTGGGCAAGACACTTGCCTGTGCCTCAGTTCCTCCACTGTTCCCACCTGAACTGTGCGGAGTACATCCCATCCCACTTGCCTTGGATGCAATGAATCATGTCCTAGGGTGACTAAGGTCATGTAGGTGTGCAGGCAGGCTGTACCAAGCTCATTTCACTCGTGAAGATGGAAGGGTGTTCAGCATCCTGCATTCCTGGGGCTGGAGCAGCAGGTAACAGGCAAGGAGGCATGCAGGCTCAAATCTTAGGCTGATTAAAAATAATAATGAATCCTTAAAGAAGCTTAAAATAGCTGAGTGGGTAGTTGCCAGATTGCTAGTTGAATTAATATATATATATGTGTGTGTGTGAGTGTGTGTGTTGAAGTTTATATATAAGAAACAATTGCAAAGGTAGGCTGAGAGAGGAAAAGCCATGATATCATGAGGCCACAGATCTGTGGGTGTTCAGCTGATTGCTTGGAGGTTTTTGATGCATGCAGCAGTGCCAGTGAAACACTGGACTTGAGTGGCAAAGGAATTGCTTGTACTGCAGCCTAGGGCACCCAGTGGCTGAAAAGGACAACAGAAAGGCCTTATAAAATACTGCTGCAAACCAGTATTGTATGAAACACACAAACAAACAAAATCCCATGCAACTCAGCTCTGCCTCTTCATGACAGCATAGCCTTTTGCATGCACAGGAGAGAGGACATCCTTAGCTACCCTTCCCAGGAGGCGAGAAGCACAGACTTCTGCTTTGAAAGTGCAGCTGGTGGGCAGGACAGGGAATGAGCGACCACACAGAAGAAGAGTTCTGTATAAACAAGGGCAATGCTTACACAAATAAAAACACTATGTAGAAACCCCATTCAACTCACTCTGATCACAATTTTAAAAAAAGTTCCCCCATGTATTTTTTCCTTGGATTTCTATCCTCGCTGTCAGGGCTGCAGCATGCCCCGAGGTCCCTTACAGACCCTGCCCTGAGGCAAAGGGTGCCAGGCCCAGGGTGGCCACAGCGCGGATGTGGCAGCAGCAGCATGAGCAGCACCCACCCCACATGGGCTGTGCCTGAGCTGGGCCCAGGCCGAGCGTGACAGGGGCTGGCAGGGTTTAATCCAGGTTTTTCCATTTTTCGGAGTAGGTCAGGTGTCTGCTGTGGGGCATAATGGGAAATTACCGCAGGCTTTTCTTAGGAAATCACATCTTTGAGACCAGGAGTCTTGTTTGATAGGAGGTACTAAAATCCACCCATCTGCAAGGTTGCTCCCAAACCCTGTATTTTGTCTGCTGCTTGGTCATAGTCTTCAACTTGATCCTGGATTAGACAAGATACCCTGCCTTGATTTCCCATTTGGAGATAGTGAAACCGATTTCATTTTTGAAGTGTTGGAGAGTGAGAAATGCTATGCTGGTTATATAAATGCTGTAAAGACTGTGGGGTAAGATGGCAGATGCCTTGGAAACCCCAAAGAGAGATGCTGCCTATCAGTAGGTTTCCACTACTGCCTGGCAGAACAGTGTCAATTTTGGGATGAAGAACAGGTGAGGGCTGTGCCAGCTTGTTGCTGATCCAAGAGCACCTGCACAAAGCAGGCTGGTCTGTCCAAGTGGATTTTTATCTCATTAACCTCCTGAATGCCATCAGCCATCCCTGAGCTGCAGAGACTGTCATTCCTTCTTACTTACCTCAATGGGCAAAAGTTGAACTCATTGGGCAAATATATTGCTAGGTATACGCAGACTTGCTCACAAAATATTGCTTAGCGTTTTGAAAAGGCTGGAGCCATTCTAATGACAGTGGCACCAGGGACTATATTTAGCCTAACAGTAGTCTAATTATTATGATCTTAAACCCCGTGAAGCTGAACTTTGGTTTTGTATGAAAAAAATCTTTCTTTGCAAATAGGCCGTCCTGTGATAAAGGTGGCAAGAAGATGAAATGCACAGATTTTGATGGGATGACCTTACCAAATAGCATTGAATTAAAATGTAAATACTCAAGGCATTTCTACTGTACTTGCAGTCCTTTAGCACAAAGAATATACATTTATGCTAGTCATAAGCCAGTTTGATAGAGACAGTCATTCCTCAGAGCTTCCAAACACTGAAACAGAGAAGTACCATCAGCCACAAACCCCCTGGAAGACTGCCCTAAATGTGAATGAGCGTGGGGGTACCGAACAAGCAGTGAATGCAGCACGTGGCACCTGTTGAAGCCCAGGAAAAAAAGGGAGTTGTTAGCACAGACGGGATGGATTTTCAGGAATCCATCTGCCAGTACGCACTTATCAGTAGCCTCAGGGAGAGACTCAGTGACCTAGCAGCAGGGCACAAAGGAGAGGGGTGAAGTCTCCCACTGAGAGTAGCTTTCTGATAAAAAAAGGAATGCTTTCACAGCAGTTAGCTCCAGCGCTGGTGCATGACTGATTCATCATGAATGCTTGTACTCAGGTTTCCCTTTTAAATTTGCAGTCTGTTCTTCAGGCCCTGCTGAGTTTAACTAGGTAACTGTCTCCTCTCCTTTAGGGAGAACAAATGAAAAGCAGCACAAGGGCCAATGCATGTTTCTACTCAAAATAAATGAAATGCTTGGGGGAGATGGACCGTGTTCTATAAAAGCACACAGTGCTTTGAATAACTTGATGCCCCCAATAATAGTGGGTTTTACACTTTAACAATAAATATAACTTCAAATTTAAAGAAAATGTTTAAAATAACTAGTGTGTTATGCCTAATAAGCAAATGTTTGCATGCAGAACTGGCAGAAGAAATGAGCTCAGTGGGTCCCATAAAGACTATGGGTCCTGTGGTGAATGCCTGAACTCTAGTAGGTTCTGAAGCACTCTACACCTACACAGAGAGGAAGGAAACCTAATCTGAAATCCTACATCAATATACCACCACAAGGAAAGAAATGCTAAACTAAGCCAGAGTATCTGAAATGCCATCACTCTGAGGGTGAGTTCCAGAGGCAGGCAACCCTGTCAAGCCGGGATCCAGACTGGTATCTCTCTGTATCATTTTTGCCTAAGAACTGATCAAGGTTCTTTCTTCCAAATGACAGGAGGATGTTGCTCTCTTTTTATATTGGGACCACGTAATATCAAGGCACTCTGCTAGGAACCAGGCAGTGTGAGCTGGCCAGACACACAAGCACCACAGAAACAGCACTCAGCATCAGCCCTTTTCCATTTCAGCTGTGCACAGGACAGCAGAAGCTCCTCAGTTCCCCTGCATGCCCGTTTCTACCTCCTCCTCAAAATACAACGCAGAGGAGAGCAGATGATATGGGCAGTGTCATGCCCCTCAACCTGCTTCCCTCTGCCCCGTGGAGAAGTGTTGAACTTCTTACCTCAGCTGCTCACCTCCATCCTTCACTCCCGCTCTCTCCCTTTCCCACCCCTTTGCTGCAGAAGCAGGGAAGCTGTTGATGCTTCTCCAGCTCATCTTCTCCCCCTAAGTGTCAGCAGGGAATGCTGCAGAAACTAGGAACCTTGTCCTAGAGAAAACGCTTAAGCCTATGTCTGTGGATGAAGTCCTGCACTGGGTTCCACTCCCTACCTTTAACACAACCCTCACACTGAACAGCCACCTACTTAAGATCCAGCAGCAATCCAGGACTCGAGATCAGAGCCCAAGTTTCCCACTCTAGGCCATTACATAAAAAATAAATGCAACCACGCCATTCCCATCTACTGCCTCTTCCCATCTGGCTTAAAAAGGCGTTTGCTGGAGATGTGCATCAAGAGGATTCCCTGTCCTGCACTGACTGCAAGCCTCCAGCAATGCCTGGAAGGTCGACGGCAGCAGTGTTCCTGCTCCATGATCAGGCTGACACAGGAGCAAGATGCGAAGGCACCTGCACTTCTAGGCATTCACATAAATATGTCCAGGTACCCACCACACAAAACATGAGCTAGATATATAGGGAATGAATGAATATCAATTCTGGACTTCAGCAGCTGTCCACCCAGACCTGCCTTTGGTGCCCAAACCAGTTACACAAATTTAACCCTGAAGTCTTGACTAGTACGTGACGATTTGAACCTGCTGTTTGCAACATGCTGCTTAGCTTAAGAGCATGCTGTGGTTTAAAACCAAGATGACTGTGTAGCTCCACAGCAGTCCTGTGTACTGAGGGAAAGTTGGTACAAGTACAAACAACTACACCCTCTTCACAGAAAACATAAAAGCTGAGGATTTTATTGGATTAAACAGATCAAAATAAATAACAAGAGTGAGGGCTCATTAAGTTTAGTTAGGTTTATATTCATTTTCCATGTTTGAGGTTTCTCAATGTGGTGTTGATAATGTTTCAGAATAAACACTATTCTAGATGACTAAGGGTGAGATAGCATTCTGGCTTGTCTCCATTTATTTATTTATTTATTTATTATTATTCATTCATTTTTAAAGACCTTTCTAAGGCTACTTTTCAGCCCAGTGAAATGACATTTCAGTGGTTGCAAGGGTAAGAACACATAAAGTTCTTTTCATCGTGCTTTATACTAAAATTGGGATGTATTTTATCTAAACAGTAGGATCATACACTTTTTTATGTTTGGAAGTTTACTTGAAAGTAGAAAAATATTCTTAAAACACTACAGCATGAAAGAATGAGTGACAGAAACAATCTGCAGGCCTACCACGAAGACTGGACATGATGACACTCTGATGGGACAATGGGGAGCACACAGATTACCAGAAATTACATGACTGTTGTCATTAAAAATAGCAAAACATTAATTACAGTACAGAACATATTTAAAATACAGTAAACCTTGCAGCTCACAGGATCAGTAAGAACACTTTTAGCGCCGTGTTATGAGTTGTTATTGAAACTCAAACCGTATGTTGGCAGCAATAGCTGCTTCATCTAGTGGCACTGCACATGAATTTCAGGATTTGTGATTTGAGCGCACTGGTCTTTGTGACAGCTAACAGTCTATGAAGTTGAGATAAAACACCAGCTATCACAAGAACAAATTTACAAAGTTCCCTGAAAAAAACTGCGCAAAAGTCAGCAGTGACTGCCAACAGCAGATAAAGGGAGAGAGGGGATGTGCGCCTGGCAGGCAGCGTGGCAGCGGTTGCCAGCCCAGAGCCTACTTCGGGATTGCTCATCAAAACCCCAAGCCTGTCTGTCTGTCCATCGCGGGGCATTTATTTTAAGTTTAGAGAGAATAGTTCTAGCCAATTCCTCCCAAGGACTTCTGAACTGCTCTAGAAAAAGTCTCCCTTTTCACAACAACAGTTTCTAACACACCATGAACTCAGCATTTTTTAAGGAAGTACATTAAAACAGTTTACAGAGGATAAAAATACACCCCAAAGTCATCAAGACAGCTATAGATTCAAAGTTCAGTTTTCCTTTTATTCCCCTCCTTTTTCCCTCAATATGAAGGCTTTTGTTCTCTCCCTGCCACATTCCTCCCCCCCCCCCCCCCCCCCCCAAATAAGCAGATGCAATCAAGGAGAAATTTATTTTGAACCAATTCTGCAAAACAGTTCAACAATGCCATACTTTATAAAAATACTTAGTTACATAATTAAACGTATTACTATTTATATAAAAAGTGTGAATGTGAATTTTAAACTCTGTTAGGGTAAGAACCACATCAAGATCCTCAGGTGAAACAAATAAATTTTCATAAACATACAAACTCTTTTGGAGAAGTCTTATAATACACAACCATTTACAATGAACACGTTCATTAAGTTAGTGTTTTATTCCTTTGCTATACAAGTGTTATTACAATGAACTGTTCCATTCTGTAATTAAAATCCAAACAATGCCAGTGTCATTTTTGGCATTTTTTGTTATAGCTGTATTAATACATAAACTCATATGATTGTGTTATTTATTTTAAAATATTTAGAAAAATTAAAATTCCATTGTATTTTTCGATTTTGTTGTGTTTTTGTTTTGTTTTGTTTTTCTTACATAAAGCCCTTTTAAAATTTGATAACCACAGATGCACAGGTGATGAGTGATGATGAAGGAAAATGGAAAATGATGGTACTGTACTTACAAAGATCTGTTTGGTAGCTGGATTCAGTGTAGTGTAAACCCATGAAAAATGGTAGGTTTAGTACCGGAACTATATTACCAACTTTTCTGAAATTCATTTGTTGGATAGCTTTACAATGCTAATATAAAGTCAAACCCGATAGATACGTAAGAGTTTAGTGTTTCAAAATTATATAAGCTTGATCAGAAATTCAAAAACGTCATGCAAATTGTTGAGTAAAAGACATGATGTTATTGCTTGATATGTCAGTAGCCAAAGAAAATAAATCTAGATGTCGTGTGAGCTGAGCTGAAAGCCAGCAAATTTCAATGTCACTATATTTGGACAATATTAAATATATTTTCTCCCTTTAGTTTTTAAACTTTCACATTTTCTTTTCTTTATTTTTAGTTAAATAATTCTGTAGGAAGGGCATAAGTGGGAAGAGCAACTGTGTAAGGGTGTCTTAATAGTCAAGAAAAGCAAAAGTGCAATCAAATCCCTGAACTAGTGACAATTAACATTTGTGGCACCCACCCTTGCTAACATATATAAGCCACATACAACAGTACCAAATCTGTCTCTGCAAAAGGACTAAAAAGTGGCCATTTACCAGCTTCAATCTTGCTTTCATGGTGAGCTTTGTTCAGGTAGTCTTCCCATACAAAAGCTCTCTGTAGGATCGGAGCTTAAAAGATTAAAGGATTTCCCCTCATGATTGTATCACCTAGTTTCAAGTTCAAATATCATCATACTTTAGCAACATGATTTTATAAAATATTACCTCATTTTCTAGTTACCTTCATTATTCTTAATTAGCTACACAGAAAGAAAAAAGAAAAATCTCTCATGCTACTTTCCAGTTATATTAATACAAGTATTAACACAGTGCATTATGCTCTCTAATTTCACTATTGAGGTCTACCACTTAGATCAAGTTTGTCATTCACTGTTCCAATTTCTCTTTTAACCTGCCTACCCTAATTAAGTCCATGCAAGAGGAAGCTTAAAGATCAAGACTATGTATCAAATATGGTTGTATCATCTTAAGGGGGGGGCGGGAATGGGGGACAGGACATGTAATTTTGAACACAGGAAGTTTTACAGAACTGGAATAGCATTGCTTGGTCCCACGACATTCTTCTGCTTTAAAAATGTCCTACCCCAAGATCACTTTAATTCCAGACAATTCCCTCCTTAGTAAATGATTAAATGTTGGAAAAATACAGGATTTGAAACAGTTTTTTTCTGCTATCATTCACACCAACACTCATTTTACTAGCCCATATTTTCAGTAAGCTTCCTTTGGACCCTGAAGTAAGTTGGGAAATAGGAAAAAAAAACCCATGTCATTGGTAAATTAGATTATAACACTTTAAAAGTGGTTTTGTGCAACTGTATTATGAAATTCCAGTTTGCCATTAAGAGCATGCAAAGTAGCGAAGATTTTCTTTCCTTTGATTCCTTACAGACGTCACGAATTCTTTGCAAGTCTTTTACATTTGGCAGATTTGTGCATGTTACATAGACTGTTGGCTTATAAATTGTCTCCAGGCTGGTACTGTGGTTCTGTAGCAGTAAAGTAGTCCTCCAAGAAAGACTGTATATATTCGAATGTTGGTCTCTCATCAGGGTCCTTCTTCCAACACAGTTTCATTAACTCATGGAGAGACTCTGGGCAGCCCTGTGGGCAAGGCATCCTATATCCACGTTCCACTTGTTCCAGAACTTCCCGATTCACCATCCCTAATAAAAAGAAAGCATTTTACCTTTGAATGACATACAAAGAACAGTTAGCCAAGGCTTTTGAAGCTTTTCCAGCCACGATGTTGTTTACAATGTGCATGTGAATCTACCCATTTCAGAATATTTCATGAATGCATTTTATGTTGAGTGAATTTTTAAGTTCTTGGATTAAATACATTTTCTGAAAACTATTTCATTGTTCTGATAATCCCTCAATACCTGGTCCTTCCTCCATTTGTATAGTTACTTGTATGTTTTGCTACAGAACATTTACCACTGTTTTGAGCCTGTTATTTCTAAAAGGAGACTCAAGCACAGATACCTTCTGCTTGCCTGAAGTTCTATTAAAGGACCACTTAACTTGATATCATTATGCCTTTTTATTATGCATATGCCTAGCAGAACTACCTTACAACTCTAGTCACAGAAAAATATCTGACAGAACATGTTACATATGCTTAGTTTCAAAAACAGGTCTGGCAGGTTCACTCCAGGGATGCTTACTGGAGACTGGGAAAATGTCAACAAAAGTAGAAATTTCAGAAACAGACAGACAGGAAAACCTAAGAACACCCACTAATCTGAAAAGAACTATCAGTCACATTTGCAAATTCTATGAGCTTAAAACACTTTAAGGAGCATGTAATAGTTAATCTGTAAATAAAACAAGTAGCTTTTGAACAAAGGAACCAGTGAAGCGTTACTAAGCTTTTGTCTCTGCTTGTCAGCTGTGAGCTCTGGATGAAGGTAAAAAGTCAAAAAGGTAACTTCAGAAACACAGAACACTGCTAAGTAAAGAAAAATCTACCACATTATCAAGAAAAATCTATCACATTGATCACATATCAATCTATCACACAGAAACATCTATCACATTTCTTCTCACCTGGATATGGCACTCTCCCCTTTGTTACCAGCTCGGTCAGTAAAATGCCAAACGACCACACATCTGACTTAATTGTAAACCGACCGTACAGCGCTGCTTCTGGAGCGGTCCATTTAATTGGGAATTTAGCTCCTGCAGACATTGGAAAGACAGATACTCAATTTACCCTTGGTCATGCATCGTTTACTTACACTTCAAAATATTTTAAAAAGAATACAGCACTCAAAATTTTTTAGTTTGCTTGGTTGACCAAATTCAAGGTGGTTTAATATTTTAGTATTTTAAGCTGGAAAGCAGTTTCAAACAAAAGCAGCAACTACTGGCTATAATTACTGGAAGCAGTTAAGACATCTGGGATTCTTAGTTAAAGATGTTTCTAAAAGTGGGGTGATCTTCAGAAAGTGAGGAATACCCTCTCTGGAATCTCAGCTCTCTTCAAACTGTAGCAAGTTTTTACCTGAAATAATCATTTCAAATGTCTTTCGAAAACATAAGCAAGTTGCTAAATAATTTTGAACTCAGAAAGTTTACAAAAAGTGCACTTAAGCAAGAGGGACACCCAAACATAGCTGTGAAAGCACATACATGCATTATCTTTATTCATGCAGACAGCATACATAGATATTCTGCTAAATGTAATAGTTCTAAATAATTTTAAGATAACTGGACTTATTTATACAGCAAATAAATCAACCTTACCTTGTCTTGCAGTGTACTCATTGTCCTCTATTAACCTTGCTAAACCAAAGTCTGCTATTTTACACACAAGATTGTCTCCTACAAGAATGTTAGCTGCCCGGAGATCCCTGTGGATGTAGTTCATTCTTTCAATGTAAGCCATGCCATCAGCAATCTTAAAAATAAAGTTTTATTAAAAATTACTTTCCATCTATCCCAAGCATTAAGTTATATCCTTTTATTTTAGCTCTATTCTCATTGTGTAAGTATAGGAAGTAAAGCACAGCTTGTGACAGCATTGATTTGAGCATGCCTGGCTCTATAGTATCTATTAATTTGTAACAGACCATTTCTTTCTGACAAATCACAAAAACCTACAACAGAAAATGTAAGAAAGAACAGCATACAATTGCTAGTGTTTAATATTTATATTTACTTGATATTTGATATAGTTTTAAATTTCTAAGCAAAAAATACAGTTTTCTTGGTTTATAAAGTGTACCTGAGCAGCCATGTCGACGAGCTGTGGAAGTTTTAAGTACTTCCCTTCTCCTTCTTTTAAGAAGTCTAGTAAGCTGCCTGTAAAATATGACACAATTCAGTGAAAAACAACAGAAAAACACGCTAACTTGTCCTGAAAACATGAACAAGATTTTTTTTTTCCTAGACATTACGATTGATGCATTCAGCTCCCAAAATCTGAGTTTGAAAATCCTCATTTACCAGAGCAATATTCAATGAGTATTCCTGTATAGTTGACTCTACGCTGCAAATTTTATCCAAGCATTTTTGAATCAATTTTAATAATTCAGGTAACGAAACGCTGATAAAGCAGACTGCCATTTGATGATTATATGCCTCATGATTATTTTGCCTGACCTTCCTGGTATCGATGCCTTTCCTAGCTGGACTTCTTGCCACAATTAATAATTAAACGAACAACAACGACAAAAAAAAAACCAACCCTGTTAGTTAAATCTTCTGCCAGCTCCAATTCTATACCAGAGAAGTGATTCTGAAATTGCTGCTTTTAATCCCTCGCATGGGAAAACAAAAGTATCTTCCATACTTTACGATACATTATGTTCTCATATTTATATAAGACAACTGTGTCCAGAATATTTCAACATTAGTAGTATTTAGAATTAATTCCAAGGACCTGTGCTTTTTTAAAGACAATAATTTTTACATGCATGTTAAAATCCTGTTTCTGACACAACAGCTTTCCATAAGGGTAGAGGAACAGACTGAATAAAGACTAATCCCTAATCTGTCTTATTGCAGTCAAAGTAAGACAGACAAAATGAAAAGTGCGGTGATGGTGGGGGAAAAATCACTAAATGGCAGGTCTTGTAGTGGACTCATGGCAGTAGTAATGAATTAGATCTCTCTGATGCGTTTTTAGTCAGTCGCTGTATTTTTTCATTGAAAATAAGAGTGTGAAAGGCTCAAGGCTGCTTTTTCAAGGTAACATCCCTAGAAAGCAATTGTTTATCTTGACTGCCTTGCTAAAACCCAATTTCTGAACAACGTAAACTGATTTTGCATGACTAATTTAAGATCTGACAGAGAGACTGTCTACTGTTATCTACAAAAAACAACAAAACAGAAGGAAATTCTTAGATTTTCTATTCCTATGTTTTCAAACTTGCAAAACACTTTAAAATCTCTTTAAACGGGGAAAAAAAAAACACACCCAAAACATATTTGTGGAAGAGTACTGAACACAAGCAGCTACTCTCTTGGCTTTGGCATTATTTCTATTTCTTACCAGGATAGCAAAATTTCTCTGAGGTGAACAGAAGTTTGCATTTTTCAAGATCTGGAAAAATTGACATGAGAATCCGTTTCTTCTAAATACTAAAATGCTTTTAAAGTTTATTTCCACATTCAGACTAAATCTCTATTTCACTAGCAGGGGGATATATCAAGGGGAAGAAGGGTGAAGGACTGAAAACAAGGAGAGATAAAGGCCAGAGTCTGCTAAAAATAGCCAACCATTTTAAAATTCATCACTCTTCTAGACAAGAAACAAAACAAAAACAAAACAACTGATTCTGTAGTTGTGAGCATGGACAGAAGGAAGGCATATTCTTGTAATGGTATTTGTAGCTATACCACCCAATTTAAATATACCAGGCAGTATGCACCAAAAAAATGAGGAAAAATGAAATGAAATGAAATGAAATGAAATGAAGTCATGTACTTGGAAGATTAGCAAGGGTGACACAGATGCATCAAAAAATTCATGCCTCCACCCATGATCTAAATCAGAACTGCCTCAAGTAGGTCAAGCATTGCTCATTTTAATTTAATCAGAATTATGATTTATACTCCAGCTAGTTTAAACCTAACATTAATTAAACATTTAATTTGTTCCTGAGATTTTAAATAATCTTTTAGATACAGTATCTTCAGACTATTCTGTCACACACCTTTTGTCATGAATTCAGTGACTATGTAGATTGGTTCCTCAGAAACAACGGCATACAGTGGAACAAGCTTGTCATGTCGTAATTTCTTCATGATTTGAGCCTCCTGCAGGAAAGCTTCTGGCATCATCGTTCCAGGTTTTAGTGTCTTGATTGCTACTTTTGTGGTTCCATTCCATGTTCCTAGAGAAGCAAATTAAATGTTATTCTCTGCTACAAAAACAAAGAGGTTTTCTGCTAAGACTTTTTTCTTTTTGCTTCATTTTTGTTAGATAACAGAGAAATCTTAAATTATTAACTACACTATTATTTTTAATTTTATATTTTATATCTATAACTTGATATTTTTTCCTTCAACTGTTTATAAGATTACCTTTTCAGATTCTGAAACTGACTTACTTAAAATACTATTAAATACTATTAAATACTTAAAATACTACTAAAACAGACAACTGAAAGATGTCAGATTAAGCTCTTACCCATCCATACTTCACCAAAACATCCTTGGCCCAACTTAACTTCCAGCCTCAAGGATTCTCTAGGGATTTCCCATGCATCTTTTGCTAGTCCCTGTGTTTGTGGTTTCACAGTGGGACACACAGTTGTTAGCTTATGACACAGCCCATCGGCATGTTCTGGCAAATGGAAAAAATAAGCTTAATAGTTAAACAGGGTAGCGCTATAGCAGAAGTAATGTCCTAATGTTGATAAAAGAACTATTTCATTTACTGTTTGTCAAAATCAAAAAGAAACTTTGTAATTGTGAATTTTAAAAATAAGCTACATATGAAGTTTTTCTTCCTCATGATAAGCACAAATTAGGATTGGAACACTAAAATTTAAGCTTACCTCTGTAGTGCTTCACCAACTTCTGTAGAGATTCAAATTGTGCTCTGGTTGTGATATAGTATCCACCATTGTCAAGTTTTCTGATTTTGTAGTGTTTCACATTATCACCTCTGACCTCATCCCAGTCACGTATGGAAAGGGAGTAAGCACCTAGGAAATAAGTCATACCTCCTGTTTCACCAAAAATTTACAAATATTTTCAATGCATCTCCCCTACTGTCATTATACACATACGTGTGTGCACATGCATACGTATAATGTAATCGACGTTAAAACAGTCATCATGCTCACCCTGGGGAGAAGAGGAAGAAGAGATATACAGAGATACACATACCTTTAGTGGTTTCACTCTCTCTTACTAAGAAAATGCCACGCTGGTTCCCAGGATTTAAAAGTAGCCTTTCTGCATCCTTCCTGCCCATTTTACCAAAATACCACCTAGAAAAAGTTAAAGGAAATACGTGTAAATAAAAGTCTCCTATGCTTTTCTAGTCATATAAATAGAAGATTTATAAATCTCAAGCATTGACTGGACTACTTATATTACAAAGCAGTTAAAAATCAATAAAAGTAAAAACATCCATATAATTGGAAGATTAAGATGACCTATTTCTACATGACTCTAATTTCTATTGTTCACAAAATAAGTATAAAAAGGCCTCTGTCTGCAAATATTATGTTTTTCTTATGGTTCAACAATAGATGTCAACAGTATTCATCACTGAAAGTAATGCCCTCCTTGTAGTAAAGTTCATAGGTCAAGCTGAATCAGGTGACAACGAAATACTGTTGGTGGCATACTCAAAACACTGCAGCAGCCAAAACTACCTTCTCTAGGAAGTTTCAGCTATATATTAAAAAACAGCATTTAATGCAAAGTGGGTGTGCAGCAAGATCATGGGATCACATGTTTATTCAGGTTGGAAGAGCCCCTGGGGGGGTCTCTGGTCCAGCCTCCTGCTGCAAGCAGGATCAGGATCATCTGTGAGATCTGACCTGGCTGCTTAGGGGGTCTCCAGTTCAGTCCTGAAAACCCTAAAGGATGAACGCTGCATAGCTTCCATACGCAACCTGTGACCCTACCTGGCTGCCTGTCCTCAGGATAAAAGGCTTTTTGTTACTTCCCGCTGGAACCTCCTCTGTTCAACTTCTGTTATCTCTCACCCTTTTGCTGCACACCTCAGTAGGGGGAGCACTTTTTTCTACTGTTCATGTAGAAATACCCTTGTGGTAGGTATCATGTAGTTCCCTCTGAGCAACACTCCATCTTTGAATTCTAATATTGAAAAGTATGTAGATGTTTTAACACATCTGCTTCTTTTCTTGACTGAAGTTATTTCAGAAAAGGAAATTCTTCTTCTATTAGAAGAAAATGATAATTTTCATAAAATTCATAAAAGTCACTAAATGATGCAAAGTGTAAATTTCCAACAATTTAATTTGGGACTGTTGTAGCATCAAGCTAATCTGGCTTTATGGTTGATGGAAGTTGGCAAAAAATGTAGGTAAGGAGGGATCATTTTGTTGGCTTGCGATTAGAATGGCCTGTGCAATCAGTTAGGAATTTTAAACTTATTTTTACTTATTATTGTGTTCACAATTTGACTGTTTAAGTAGACATGCAAAATTAGAATTGGTCATGAGCGTACATACACTTGAAACAACTTTGAAGTAACTCTTAGTCTTAATGAAACAAAGTTGAACCCCAAGACTATGATAATTTACAAACGATATTGTAAAGTGTTACTTTATTTTAGTACCTATAAAATAATAGCAGGTTTAACTTTTTTTTTTTTTATGAGTGTTCAACATCTATGTTATAGCAGCATTCAAAAGCCACAAGGATAATATGGACAAGCAGTTTGTGATATAAATGCCTTCAGGCTTAGAAAAGACCATTTAAAGGAAATCCTAGCAATTTGGGGATGTATATTGCCTTTGCACTCGTAACTCCAGCCGCAATCACAACACAAAATCTATAAACACAATCAAGACTAAGGGCTAACAAATGAGCTCTAAAGCAAATGAGCTCCATTCCAAATGCTGTAGTAATATTTAATAAAATTAGCACTAGTTCTTTAAAATACTGTCAGTTTAAAACAGCTTCCTCACTCATTACCCCTCACTCTCACCTCCAGTCATCACAAAAACCTATAACAAATCCCAACCACCCCATTTTGCCCGTCTTTAGGAGCAATACTTTCTTTGCAGAAGCACTGCATTCTTTGTTTGCAAAGGGCTACTGTTTCCATTTTACCACTACTGCAGCGGTAATGACATCATGCTTTTATTGCGGAGTTTAAAAAAGGGTAATAATAGTAATAATCTCAACTTTTTTCAAAAAACCTCAATTTTAAAAGCAGCTGAAATGCAAAGGCATAAAATAACAAGCCTGTGGCACAATCACTTTTCAATTGCAAAAAGCCAGGTGAGAGCAGCAGCATGCTTAAGTCTCAGATGAGATTCAGGAAATGTCTTGGAAATTGTGCAGTTTTCCCAAAAGTGCAGTAGGAAACACAGAAGCGCCCAGATCATGTATGGGGGACCTGCTTATTTGCAGAACCATGCCTGTATATCACAGCAAGAGCTGTGGAGCTTTACACTGGTAGTACAATAAATACAATTAATCCCTTGAAACAATTATCACCTGGAAGTATACCCCAACTCAGAACTACCAGAATAACTTTACACAATTCTGTAAGCACTCTGGGATCTTTGTAAATAAATGTAGGAAGTACTGGTACCCAAAGTCATGAAAACTTCCCAACTCATAGTTGTCCCTAGTGTGCCTAACAATTTCATCACCAAGAAGTTGCTATAGATTAATAGATTAGCAATAGCTGTCCATACCACTGTTTTTTAATAATGTGAGAACGGGTACTACTGAGGATATAGCTGATATTAAACTTAGGGTCTAGCAAGCAAAAATATGGATAAAAACCTACAGTTGAGGATGTGTGAACTCTTAACTAACAGCATGTATTTTTGCTCTACATGAAATACAGTGCATGTCCCACAGTTCTCACCTCCATTACTACACTCTCTCAAACTTTCTCCTTTAGCCCTGCACATGGCAAGCAGGCATAAAACATTTGCAGAAGTATCCACTTTACCACTAGTAATAATTATCTCTTTGACACTACCGACATAGCATTCCTATCCTTTAATTAGTAGTGTTATCCTACTATCCCTTAAGTGTTACATGCAGGGACTTAAGGGAATAGCATCACCATAGGGTACAAATGCAGAATGGATAATAAGAACAGATTGACAGGATACAGTGTCTTACTCTTCTGCTTGAATGGAGTCTGCAGGAGCTACATAATTGCTTGGGATGTAGCCTGTTTTTCCCGTAGCAATGGATCTTGCTTCCCACCAGTCTCCTTCCCTGCAATGAAAGATCAGTTATTTCTTCCACACATAAACAATACATCATTCCCTAACAGCTATAGCATCCTCACGTATGAAAGACATGTTAAATTTAGGTAGCATTTTATTTTAATTGAGAAGGAATCTGAAAGAATTTGTGCTACACCGGAATGTATTTTTCTTTTCACTGTGAACAGTGTGAGTGCGTCTTAGTGGAATTTTGTACTTTAAAGGATTCTTTGTTTAAAGTAAAAGGAGTTTATCTATATATGCAAAATGCAAACCTGCAACAAAACATTTTATGATGGAGGTGTGTAGACAAAATTCCCTGTTCTCTAGTCTTATTCTGCCTCACCCACATCATTCTGCCTGTACGCTGACAGTAAGCAACAAAAGAAGCAGAAAGCGAGCTAATAAAGAGAACTGGATGAATGAAAAGTGCCCCATCTACATATTAGAACTACTACCACAGCCAAAATCTGCATGCAAAGAAATCTCCAAAGTGAAAAAAAAAAATCTTCTTTACTGGGCTTCTAGAAATCAGGCCATAACACTCCAAAACATCAAACTACTACTAAGCTACCCTAGTGTGGGTTTACTATGGAGGCCAGCGAGATGTGCGTCCACGGTCAGAAGTCCTCTCCTACTGGCAGGGTGCTCACTCCAGCATTCGTGGTGCAGTGCTGCCAGTTCCCCCACCTCCCTGTCAGGTGTGGAGACTGGCAACATGCAGAGCCTGTGACATCTCTGCTGCCCTGAAGGGGATACGTGTGCCTTGCTGCAGAGGGGAATGCAAGCATGCAGCCCTATCAGCAGGGGAGGAGGTGGCTTTGGGCTTCCCTGGTCACTACAGCTCTACATCTGCACCCAAACATGACCTCAGCCTGAAAGTTATCGCCTTCCCAGTATCATTATTTAAATCCCATGCGTGTTGACTCTGTCATTCAAGAAAAAAAAATAATCCATCTACTCTTCACTGAAATATGACACACATTTGAAGTCGGGCTAAGGAATTCATTCATTCTGTACAATGCCCAAGTGAAGTTTGTGAATGAGAACACTTACGTGTTGTTTATTATCTGGAACCGTTCACCTTTCTTAAATGAAAGGTCATCTGTAGTTCTAGCTTCATAATCATATAAGGCCACAAATACAGTAACACCACCTTAGAAAAAGGAAAAAAAAAAGATATAGCAGTAATGCTGCAACTCTTGATTTAAGGACTTGCCTGTGAAAACAACTCATCAATTTTAATTTGGAAGCAACTGAACATTTCGGGTTCCATCTCATTTTGGCAGCTAGATCAATAACTGGTTCATTTCTTAAAGATAAAGGAAAGTCTGTAAACAAATAACCCTAAAAGGTATATTAATTCCACAGCAAAAAAAACAGTTAGATACACCACTGGAAGTACCTTAACAAATAGAGTACTTACAGAGAGACATCCGCAAAACACATCAATAGTTAAAAAAAAAAAAAAAGAAAAAAAGTTAGCTTCTTTATTAAGTTGGCTTCTTAAGAAATGCTATAATAAAATATTCTACAACACAAAAGCAGTCAACTGGCAGACATTAATTATATTTTTTTCCAGAAGTAGTTTCCTGTTGAACTCAGTTGTAAATAACTGTCATATTTACAACTTTCTGGGATTACAGAACAACAATCTACACAAGGAATTCAACTAGAAATACAAGTATTCTGTTGACGACAAAGACATTTCTCTGCTTTAATACTAACGATTTTTAAAAATTCCATCAAGTATCCCAACCACTGAAGCATACCCTTGCTGAGGATGATCCATCAGTGCATTCTTCTACAGAACAATGCCTGAGATATTTCACAGGACAAGCAGCTGCGCTCCCTCAGCCCTAGGGAATTTGCTTCCCTTGTCCCACTTCTGGTACAGGGCACGTTGCTGAACGTGACCCACAAACATGACACAAGTGTGAGAGAATGATGCCAGGGAGGCTCCTACACTTACGGTGGGAACACGTTTTCTATGCTTGAAAGAACTACTTAATAAAACTGGGCTAAAAGAAGAGAAAGAGGGGAAGGAGAACAGGCTGTGTGAGATGTACAAGCCATGAGCAAAAATAAGTACCATAGCTAGAGGAAATTTAAAATCGAAAACTGCAGATGGGCAACTCAGAAATACTTCCTGAGCTCTCAAAATGCTATTTCACAGTCTAGTGGGCATTTAGGAAGCCTAATGATAATCCCAGGAATAAAATAATTTTTGAAAGTACAATATTACATCTCTAACATGCATATATATGTACCAGGATATACACAGAAGACCACCTACAGAAACAAGCTGTGTCTAATCTTAGATGCGGCAATTAACATGATGGTGAAGAATACGTAATGCAATGGGTATTGTCTACATCTAGTGTTATTGTACTACGGATATTTTCTGACATTAAAGTTCCAAATCAGTAAAATATTTTAGTTTGATTTAGAGTCTTTCTGTGCTGATACTATCTCAGCAGGCCACAAATGGGAATGAATTTATAGTTCGTCTAGGAAAAATAGAAAAAACTCCCTAAGATTATAAAGTAAGTGAGAGTTTACGACATGGGTTTATGAAAGGTAGGTCCTGCTTGACGAACCTGATCTCCTTCTATGACCAAGTGACGCGCCTGGTGGATGAGGGGAAGGCTGTGGATGTGGTCTACCTTGACTTCAGTAAGGCTTTTGACACTGTTTCCCACAACATTCTCCTCAAGAAACTGGCTGCTCAGGGCTTGGACTGGCGTACGCTTCATTGGGTTAAAAACTGGTTGGATGGCCAGGCCCAAGGAGTTGTGGTGAATGGAGTCAAATCCAGTTGGAGGCCGGTCACTAGTGGAGTCCCCCAGGGCTCAGTGCTGGGGCCAGTCCTCTTTAATATCTTTATCGATGACCTGGACGAGGGGATCGAGTGCACCCTCAGTAAGTTTGCAGATGACACCAAGTTAGGTGCGTGTGTCAATCTGCTCGAGGGCAGGAAGGCTCTGCAGGAGGATCTGGATAGGCTGGACCGATGGGCTGAGGCCAACTGTATGAAGTTCAACAAGACCAAGTGCCGGGTCCTGCACCTGGGGCGCAACAACCCCAAGCAGAGCTACAGGCTGGGAGATGAGTGGCTGGAAAGCTGCCTGGCCGAGAAGGACCTGGGAGTACTGGTTGATAGGCAGCTGAATATGAGCCAGCAGTGTGCTCAGGTGGCCAAGAAGGCCAACAGCATCCTGGCTTGTGTAAGAAGCAGCGTGGCCAGCAGGTCTAGGGAGGTGATTGTCCCCCTGTACTCGGCTCTGGTGAGGCCGCACCTCGAGTACTGTGTTCAGTTTTGGGCCCCTCGCTACAAGAAGGACATGGAGGTGCTCGAGAGAGTCCAGAGAAGGGCAACGAAGCTGGTGAGGGGTCTGGAGAACAAGTCTTATGAGGAGCGGCTGAGGGAGCGGGGGTTGTTTAGCCTGGAGAAGAGGAGGCTCAGGGGAGACCTCATTGCTCTCTATAGGTACCTTAAAGGAGGCTGTAGAGAGGTGGGGGTTGGTCTGTTCTCCCACGTGCCTGGTGACAGGACGAGGGGGAATGGGCTCAAGTTGCGCCAGGGGAGGTTTAGGTTGGATACTAGGAAGAACTTCTTTACTGAAAGGGTTGTTAGGCATTGGAATGGGCTGCCCAGGGAAGTGGTTGAGTCGCCATCCCTGGAGGCCTGTAAAAGACGTTTAGATGTAGTCCTTAGTGATATGGTTTAGTGGAGGTTTTGTTAGTGTTAGGACAGAGGTTGGACTAGATGATCTTGGAGGTCTCTTCCAACCTAGGCGATTCTGTGATTCTGTGATTTATTTTGAAGTATGAATTACAAACAGAAAATTAGACTATCCCCCAGAAGTTAACAGTACCTAACATACCTAACATTAGGGGCTGGAGTCAGATGATCTTTAAGGTCCCTTCCAACTTGAGTCATTCTGTGGTAAGTTAAAAATCAACACAGTTCTACCAATTTTTGCCTGCATTATTGTGCTAATGCGTTATTTTGATGACACGAACTGCTACATGGAGTAAGAAAATTGTGGCAACAGATATCATATTCACACAATCAGAAACCGAATGTTAAGGAAATAAACTATCCCCAGAGAATTCTTCAGCAGATTATGAAAATCAATACTCCCAAGTCACAATATTACAAACACTTGTAACTGTTATAAAGCAACTTGGAGACTCCAAGAACTTCAAAATAAACTGTACAATCTCTAGAAAGATGCCAGGTCTCAGGCTGCAGGGTATGTCCAAGTTTTTTGTCCGTGTCAGATGACAGCAGTGAGTACGCTTGTGGGACGTACGCCTAGGTAGAAGAACTGCTCAGCCTGGTGGTAGAGCTTCAGGAGGAGGTGGGCAGGCTGAGGAACATCAGGGAGTCAGAGAGGATCAACTGGTAGAATCATACTCTACCACCACTGAGACAGATGTATCAGCCAGCCGCAGCACAAGAAATGAAGGATCCCCTACCCTCTCACCACCAAGCAGTAGAAGGGGAAATAAGAGACAGGGGGGAATGGAAGCAAGCTTCTCCTCTGGTTGGCAGGTGAATCCCCTCCCTGCATACCTCACATTCCCAGTGCCTTTACACAACAGGCATGAGGCTCTGGAACTTGATGGACAGGCAAATGATGATGCAGGTGAAGGTCCAGCCAGGCTGGAGGGGTCACCTTGGACAAGTCAGCCCACTCCCTGTACCACCTTCGGCACTAAAAAAACCCTGTTGTTCTCATAGGTGACTCCCATCTGAGGGGAACAGAGGGCCTGATATGCCGACTGGATCCAACCCACATGGAAGTCTGCTGCTTCCCTGGGGCCCCAGTAAGAGATGTTACTAGAAAACTCCCTAGCCTGGTACAGCCCTCTGATTATTATCCTTTATTGGTTTTTCATGTTGGCAGCAATGAAGTAGCAAAGAGAAGTCCAAGGGCGATCAAATGGGACTTCAGGGCTTTGGGACAATTGATTAAAGGATGAGGGGCACAGGTAGTGTTTTCCTTTATCTTTCCAATAGCAGGGAGCAATATTGTAAGGAACAGGCAGACCCAGCTAATCGTTGGCATTGCAATGAGGCACTGGCACAGGCTGCCCAGAGGAGCTGTGGATGCCCCATCCTGGAGGTGTTCAAGGCCAGGCTGGGGCTT
Source organism: Cygnus atratus (assembly GCF_013377495.2). NCBI lineage: Eukaryota > Metazoa > Chordata > Aves > Anseriformes > Anatidae > Cygnus > Cygnus atratus. The sequence continues at coordinate 110,088,109 of NC_066363.1, read as the reverse complement.
TGGGCAACCTGGTCTGGTGGGAGGTGTCCCTGCCCATGGCGGGGGGCTGGAATTAGATGATCTTTGAGTTCCCTTCCAATGCAAACCATTTTGTGATTCTATGAATACATGGCTCGGAGGCTGGTCTCACCAGAAGTTTGGGTTTCTTGAACATGGGATTCTCGAATACCAGGCCTGCTGCTGCGTGATTGGATGCACTTTTTTCTCAGAGGAAATTTGAGGGACTGCGTGCTAGTGAGATCCTTCAGTCCGCTTCATGAGGTGCTGGCTACAATGAAGCACATTTGAAATGTTTCTACACCAATGCACACAGCATGAGGAACAAACAAGAGGAGCTAGAAGCCTTGGCTCCATCCCAGAGCTATGACATCATTGGCTTAAACAAAACCTGTGGGAAGGAAGAGTCCTGTGACTGGTGTGCTACAATGGACGGTTATAGGCTCTTACAAGGGACTGGCAGGGCAGGTGAGGTGGGGGGTGGTTGGACCATACAGAGCTCGCCTTTGGCGATGACACGGCTGAGAGCCTCTGTAAGGATTGAGGGACAACCAAATAAAGCTGATGTTGTTGTGGGAATCTACTACGGGCCACCCAGCTGGGATGACGACATCACAGAATTATTCTTTAAGGAACTAAGAGATACCTCTAGGTCAGCCACCCTTGTCCTTATGGGTGACTTCAACTTGCCAGACATTAACTGGAAAAAAACACACAGATGATACAAACAGGTCCAGGAGATCCTAAAACACCTTGATGTCAAACATACTCCTTCTTGGCCTCTGTCTTCAACACCAATGATGGCCTCCAAGAACCCTGACTGTGACTGTGGGAATGATAAACTCCCAGCCGACCCCAAACTTCTGTGGGATTTGCTGCTCCAGCTGGATGCATGTAAATTTATGGGGCCCAATGGGATTAATCCCAGGGTACTCAAAAAGTTGGCTGATGTCATCATGAGACCTCTCTCAATTATTTTTCAAAGTTTGCAGATGACACTAAATTGGAAGGAGCTGTTGGCTTCCTTGCGGGTAGAGAGGCCTTGCAGAGAGATCTTGACAAACTAGAGAGCTGAGTATTCAGCTGCATGAATTTTAACAAGAGCAAGTGCTAGATTCTGCACCTGAGATGGGGCAACCCTGTGTATACGTACAGACTGGTGGAGGGGAGGCATGGAGCTAGGACAGGGGAGGGTTAGGCTGGGTGTTAGGGAAAGATTCTGCACCCAAAGGGTGGTCGGGTGCTGGGACAGGCTGCCCAGAGCAGCGATCACTGCCCTGAGCCTGCTGGAGTTCAAGAAGCATTTGGACAACCCATCCAGTCGGGTTTTGAGTATCTCTAGAGTAGGAGACTCTACAGCCTCTCTGAGCAACTTGAGCCAGTGCTCTGTCACCCTCACAGTAAAGAAGTGTTTTCTCATATTCAGATGGAACTACTTAGGTTTTAGTTTGTGCCCGTTCCCTCTAGTACTGTCGCTGGGCACCACTGAAAAAGAGTCTGGCCCCATCCTCTTAACACCCTCCCCTCCAGATATTTATACACATTGATAAAATCCCCTCTCAGTCTTCTTTTCTCCAGGCAAAACCAGCCCAACTGTCTCAGCCTCTCCTTGTATGGAAGGTGCTTCAGTCCCTTAATCATCTTCATAGCCCTCCTCTGGACTCGCTCCAGTAGCTCCATGTCCCTCTTGTACTGGGGAGCCCAGAACTGGACCCAGCACTCCAGGTGTGGCCTCACCAGGGCTGAGTAGAGGGGGAGGATCACCTCCCTCCACCTGCTTGGCCACAAGGGCAGTGCTGGCTCATGGTTAACCTGCTATCCACCAGGACCTTCAGGTCTCTCTCTGTAGAGCTGCTTTCCAGCAGGTCAGCACCCAGACTGTAGTGGTGCTTGGGGTTATTCCTCCGTAGGTGCAGGGCCCTGCACTTGCCTTTATTGAATTTCATGAGGTTCCTCACTGCCCAACTCTCCAGCCTGTCCAGGTCTCTCTGAATGGCCACACAGCACTATGGTGGATCAGCCACTCCTCCCAGTTTTGTATCATCAGCAAACTTGCTGAAGGTGCACACTATTCCATCATCCAGGTCCATGGATGAATAAACTGAACAAGACTGTGCACAGTACTGACCCCTGGGGGACACTGCTAGCGAAAGGCCTCCAACTAGATCGCTGAGCACAACCCTCTGAGCTCTGCCATCCAGCCAGTTTGCAATCCACCTCACTGTCCACTCATCTAACCCACTCTTCCTGAGCTTGCCTATGAAGATGTTATGGGAGACAGCATCCAAAACCCTGTATCAGAGTAATGAAACAATGTATTCAAGTGTAAACAATGCAATAAGAAAATTATCATTATTTGTGAGCTCAATTATTTGTAAGAAAGAACTGAAAAAGCTAATGTACAATCCTTGTAAAGTTTTGCTTTCAACACTTCAGCTATCATAAAACCTCTTTATTTTCACTCACGAGGGTAATTTACTCTATAGTAAAAAATAATAAAATGCTTCAGGCAAACAGCATCAGCACAGAATATTTTAAACAAACAGATACAGCTCAAATGATTTTTTAAGTCTCTTGCAGATGTTTTCTTTGTAAATTACGAGTTGTTCAAGATATGTGGGATCAAAACTTTTCCCTGAAAGAGAATCCTCTCATTAGTGCCGATTTTTCATCCTCTAATCTAGGACTGGTTTTGGAGAAGACTTTATTTTCTTGTTCAGTGTAAGGACTAGAGAGCACTAGTGCATACATAGCTGCATAGAAGGCAAGAATGACAGTAAATTATTCTGTTGTGATTTTCAGTAATATTCTGTGTATTCATACTGTCCGATGAGAGAATGTGTAGTACAGGAGCAGTGCAACTAACTCACGTTTCTTCTCCTCTTCTGCTCTAGAAGAATGGCTCAACTCTTTTTCAGCCTCACTACCAGTTATGATGACAACCATATCGTCCTTTTATCAGACATCACTGATGGACTGGATAAGTACTACTGACACTTATGCCCTGTTTGACAAGCCCATCTATTCTCCCCTCTTGCAAAACAAAGGGCTCCAGAATGTGATCTAGTGCTTTATTTGTGACAAAGACTGGAAGCTTACAGCCAGATGAAATTTGTCATTTAATCCATTCACAAAAATACCCAGTTTTGATTGATCTGAAAAATCATAAGTGGATCTATCAAACAACTCCTGATGCACTTTTTATTTAAAAAGAAAAAAAGAAAAAAGGAGAGAGTGCGTGTTTGAGGATGGACTGGTTTAGCAAAACAAGATGGAATAATTAAGTACGAAGTATCATTTTACCTGATCATAAAATGATTGTGGCATTCACCCAAATCAACTTGCCTGCAAATAACTGAATGCACTCTAATGAGATTCAAGCCTATCTTTCCATGAGAAATCCCTTCTGTTGACTCTGATCCAAGATACAACATGCTTAAGTACTAACAGGAACAGAGACATGCAGGAGACCAGCCCTGCTGGTCTAGGCAGAAAAAGATTTATGGTATCCGGGGGGGCTACATTCCTGATGTCTGGTAATGCCCAGGAGTGCCTGCATGCACTGCAGGAGATTCCCACGTGAAAGAACCAGATCTAGCAAGAAGTAATACACAGGGGTTTCTTGGAGGATATGAAGATTACTGTAAGCATGCTAAATAAAAAGAAAGGCTGCCATTATTTCATTTTTGCACATGTTCATCCAAAAAGGATTCAGAGCAGGCTCAAAAACTTTGAGACAGGATAGATGTTCATTTTTTTTTAAAGAATTCCCAAATAGGGAATGTGACGTAATCGTTACTTGACGATTCATATTTTATTTTCCTGAATTTCTTAATGTCAAGGCCACAGTGGATTTTCATGGATCTCAAATTTTTTGTGCTTAGAAGTCTTTAGATGCTACTGCAGCAAACACTTTAGATGTTACTGCAACAAACATTTTACCACTATAACTGTGCTAACAACAGAATTTTGTAGGAAAACTAGAAGTAGACTAATAAGGAATTATTTACCATATTTTGTGGAGTGTCTGCGTAAGGTTTCTTCCCTCTCTCTCTCTCAAATGCAGAATAAATGACAGTTTCCTCTCAAAAATATACATCAAAACTAAGTGAACTATTGAGATTACCCATAAGCACAAAACTAGTGTTTTTTAATAAAGTATTAAGATTTTGATATCAAGTGTATATTGCTTTTAAATGCTGTACCTTCACAGACTTTGTGTCAGCCAAGGCCTCCGCACCTTGTAAATTCTACCTTCTATATTTTCAAATTTTCTTTTAATATGACCATCAATTAGAATTCTACTCTTTTGTTTTATAATTGCTCATATATATAATAACTTTATAAAAAAATAGATTTCATGCCGCCTTAATGTAAATAACTTACAGCTAATCAAAAGATCTGAAAAACAGTTTAAAGCAAAGTATCAGCTTCATAAATTTCAGATACTTTACATTTTGCCTCTCTCTCCAAAGGTTTAAAGCCATTACTGCATATGCATCATCCCTTCCAGAGCTTAGAACTTCTAAAACATTTTTATCATCTACTCTTATTACTGCCTTTAATGTGTCAAATATCTCTGTGCTGTGGTTCTAAAAAAACATCCACCAAGCCCCAGTTACTAGTTGGTATGGGCTGAATTATTATCTGAGCAGTAAAGATACTGAAAATTAAAAATCTCTAAAAGGAAATTTATTTGAAATTTGAAGTTTATTTCTGTGTGGCAAGGGGTAGTAGTATTTTTTTTTTTGACTATGACTGTGAAGCTTACATATAAATAGCAATACAAAAAGAATTTTTTGTAACACTCACCTGTTAAAGTACTAGGATATGGACTTGGCACAGCTGAAAATGAAGACGATGCTCCTCCAAAGGGTGTCATTCCTGAGGGTCCTCCAAAAGGAGTCATGGAATGACTGTTAAAATTAACCGCTGATCCCTTTATTGCCGGCGACTGCGTTGCTTGGCTGGAGTCTGACCCGTAATGGCTGACATGGGAACTAACAGGTTCTGGAGTGTTATCAGTCCTGTATTTCATGGCCGGACCTTTATCTTCCTTGCTTTTAATGCACCCCATGATTGCTTCTGTGAGAACAAGAGGAAAAAATTAGTTCTTCTAGATTTTGCATCTTTTGCTAGTTAATACAGAAAATGTTGATTTATTGATGTTTACAAAAAACAAACAAGCAAACAAAACCCTCCAGCAGCTTCTACTATGTGCAGGTTATAAATGCCAATATTAATGTGCTCTGGAATAAGATCTAAGCCATTCCTGGACGAGAGGGGACATAATTATTTCCCCCTACCACAACACATAAAAACACTACATTTGAATTATTCTTCACCCCAGATCCTTGCTGGACTGTACAAGGCAAACAAACAAAAACCCAACAAAAACAGGCAGCCGAACAGAGGAGGAAAAGACATCAAAGTCTGCTACAGCAGGAAACCTGGGGAAGACCAGGAATTCTGACCAGAGGTGACAAGTATGGAGCGATGTAAGCCATGACACGAGGACGAGCGGGGCACCCCTGTTCTCTTTTTTAAGCACTTGTGCAATAAGGTCCAGAGCTGCTGATGGCATAACAACTAAGGATATCTTTAAAGACGTAAAGAAGTTGCCATCCATTTCCAAGCCCCAAATGCAACTCGCAAGTAAACCCATAATATTCATTGCCACAGGACAGGATTAAACTCCAGTGCTGAAGCTGAATTAGAAGAAAATTTACAAGAGTAATTACAATATCCGCAGTAGCTTAGAAACTGACATCATGGCAGGTGACAATTTATGGCCCTGGCAGCCCAGGATGGCCACAAATTTCCATTAGAGGCAGACCGTGCCAGACGTGCTTACTGCAGGGACACCTCTTACCTGATGACAGTCATCAGAGAGGAGACATGTCAGAAACAATTAAAATTACCATGTCTTAACAAGTCACCACCTGTCATTTATCAGGTGGTGACAACTGATAGCGGGCATTTTATAGCTTCCCCAGCTGGGAAACAAATCAGAGAGATTTGGAGAGGAGCCTGTTTTAGATGCAATACTAGTTTGACATGAAAATTTCTATGTTCTTAGGAAGAAAAAAAAAAAAAACAAACAAAAAAAAACACCAAAAGCACCAACCCCCCCCTACTTTAACCTCAAACATAGAAAACCCTAAAAAATAGGAAATTAATTCTCTAACAAATCAATTAAAAAAAAATAATAGCAGCAATTTGAAAGCACTAAAAATGTTTCTTTCAATAATTGCAAAAGCAGTTTCATGGATTCTTTAACTAGGAGTTAGGAAAACTGTTTCCCATTGTATATCTAATTATTTTTCCCTTTCAGTTCTCTCTTACCTTATTGATTATTAGATACTGAAATCTAGAGCAAAGTAAATCTTACTAAGCAAATACTGCCTTAATAGAGTCACAATGAGAAAACTTAGTTTTCCAATCTAAAAGTTTTCTCATTTCCTCTGTATAACTACTACAATATTAAAAATGCTGCAATTTCCTCAAGAACCTTCAATCAGTGTTCTTGGAAAGAAGAACATCCATAGCTATTGAAACACCATATAAAATTTAAAACTAAGAATATTCATCTGACATTTCAGTCTCTAACACTAATGTGTTACAGAGAACTACTGGTGCATAAACAAGAAGCAACAAAGTCAAATAACTGCATTTTTACAAATCTCATCTAAGGGTTTTATGTGGAATAATGAATGATCACAAAAGCACACCTTATTGGTTTTTTTTTTTTTTCCTACTTCTGCTATTATTATTGCCAGCTTATTCTATTAACATTTGGGCACAATTAATGACTCACATACATACATGAAGAATGTAACACATCTAAATACCTTCCAAAGGAAGCCTCACAATCTATAGTAGAAAAGCTAGTTATTAATTCATGATATAAGTGTATCAAATACACAAAACACATCCTTTTCGTTTCTCTACCTCTGTAAAATAGACACTGTAATTTGAAGCACAGTTTTTTGGCTGTTTGTCTGCTGTTTGTGAATTCTTGTCTTACTTTCTTTGATTCTCCTTAAACAACTGCAATCAAAGTTTTCTGTAAACAGGGAATACAAGTCCAAACACCTTTGTGAAAATGTGTTTGGAAATAGCACTGATTCCCTACCTTTGGTAAAAATTTAAGCATCATGCATGATTAAAAAGTACTTATGTTAATAAGTAGATTAAAAGGTAAGGGTAGGAACATTCGTACATGTTCATCACAAATATTTTTCCTCCAATATTTCAGGCATTTGGTTAACTTGTAACAGGCTGACAAGACTTTGAGATTAAAAAAGAAAAAAAAAGATAGAAGCAAGTTCACCAGTCCTCACAAAACCGGTGGATTCTGCCCACACTAAGTGACAGTAGTATCGCATGCTGCAATTATAACTAATATCACCTGTATGTGCTCACGTCCTTTGGTGGTGGTTTCACAGTAAAAAGTTAGCATTGGTGTACTTCAAAGCAATGAAAAGCCCTTACTGAAGACCTGAATTCATTCTAGAGAAATACACTGTCTCTTTTCCTTGTTTCTTCCCTCCCCACCCATTTCACTGCTAAGGTAACCTTCATTCAGGGGTAAAAGGGATTAACAACAGATTCAATCAGCACTTCAAAGAGACAGACATTCACAATAGGCAAACAAAAATGTAATCATTCTTCTACTTTTATAATTGCATACCCACAAAATAAAATCACAAAAGCAAAATAATTTGCTTTTGAAAGTCAAAAACATAGGTGGAAAAATTTCTGTAAAATACTGTGTACGAATTTATGAGGAGAAAAGACAGGGAATATGGCATAAAGGGTGAGTAGTAGGGAAGAGACTGCCCACACAATGGAAGGGGGAAAAAAAAAGCCTTATTACTGTTTAGCCTTGCAATATATTACTGGATAATGAAAAAAAACCTAAGCAGCTGGTAGTGTTTTTGTTTCTTCTAGTATTGCACTTGTTATTAAAAATTTATGTAACTGGAATAACTTACAACAACTTTCATTACTCTTTGACCAGAAACAAAACACTAAGAAATGTTTCTGCCATAACATCCATGGCTCTTTCTGAAGCACCACATTCTTTTTTAGAAACGGAGAGAAATATAAGAAGTTCCTGTTGGCTCTGCTGAAGTCAGTCCATCTATTCAAAGAAATGCTAACCCAAGGTAAGTAATCCATAAACCACGGATCCATTCCCATTAGTTAAACCTTTACTGTAGATCAGACAGAATAACTTCAGTAGCTTTTTTCTTTCTTTGAACAAATACTTTCCAGTGTGCCAACATGTTTGGTGGGTGGGTTAGGAGTCAGCTTGGTGGAGGACTAGCAGGAAAGCACAGTCTGAAAGGCCTGGAGTGAAACCACAGATGTCTTGTCGTGCTATCTACAGGAAACAATCCTGTATTAGAATGCTTTCAAGAAGCAGAAGCTAAAACGATTACTGGAAGGATGGATGAAGGCTAGCAGGATGCCCACAAAAATCAATAGAACGAGTGTATGCCAGAAAGTAGTCGTCATCAAATACGATTTTAGTGACATCTAATTTGACTTGGGATTTTAGAAGAAGTCATACAAAGGGCAGAAGTTCATTGTAATTCAATACTCTACAAACACCTCAATAACAAAGGCACCTTAACAAGCCCTCTGTCAAACAGAGAGCTCCAAGAAAGTCAATGCTGCCCCCTTATCTTCCTATTTTACAGCAGAGTGCCAGATCATAAGGAAAACACTGTTCAATAAATGAAAAGGTATGGCTAGTAATGCCTTTGAGTTTTGTTTTTTCCTGCTTTCATTTCAGAAGGATGACCTACTAGCCCAAGAAAAACGGATTTTTCCTCAAGAGCTGTCATATCCTCAGGTACTGACAAACCATTCCCTTAGGGAATCTGCAGCCTTGATGTCCATCCAGCCCAGATAGGTGGGTGCCACAAGGGAACCCACTCTTTCATTAAATGCATCTTTGTTCCCTCCAGTTGATAGTTACAGAAGTTATTTATTCACTGGTTTGTTGGAATATAAGGTTTCCTGGGAGTGCTTCAAGAAAAGTCTCCTACTGGCATGAAAGCACATCAGGTGGATAAACCAACAATGCAACAGCTAGCATTCTCAGAGCAAAGCAGTCTGCAAATGACCTCAAAACTGTGTATTATTTCCACTTCCTTCAAACTCTACCCATCAGCATCAAGATTTTGAGGGCCACAGGTTAGGCTCTGAAATCCTGAAGACCAAAAGCTAGGAGAGCCTCATGTTTGTTCTGCTTGCTGTCACTGATTTAATAACAAAACCTGTTCACTATGAAAAAAAAATATTTTTAAAATCAAGAAAAGTAAGGAGTTTCCTCCAGGGGCCAAACTGAAGGTATTCTGCTCTCGCACTTCTGTTACGAACCATCACTTCCAGTCCTCTGGAGACTTCATCACTACATAAGGCAGCAAACAGCAGCCACACAAAGAGGCTCTAACACACTGCAAAGGGAAAGATGCTCTAGGGAGTTGTTCTCTATTCAACCTCTTCACTAAATCAGGTACTAGAACCATACAGGGAATAAATGCAAGAGGTAGGAAAAAAAGAAAAATCAGTAAGGGGGATGGTGGAATGTAACACTTCTTTTCTCCACTCCTTTCAATTACTGAAAACGCCCACACTGCTGAAAAGAGCACCTAAGTCCTTTTTCACTATGAAGAGGAGTCATTACAAGAACACTGGGGAAGTCAAATCTCTTTCAACAAGAATAAAGTAAAACTGCAAGTATCTTTATTCCTAAAAAATAAAAGCAGAAACCCTATGTTACATAATATAAAAATGAACTTTGTTTGAGATTCACAAATTGCTAATGAAAAGACCAAAAAAGTAAAGATTTCCACTGCTACTCTATTTTCGTTTCTCAGTATTAACAACAATAGTCTCTATCAATAGAAGTAGCATCTTCAGTTCTCAAATGTAAAAAATGTCCTCCACAAAAAAGTTCTCTCAAGTTTTAAATAGAGCCATGATTTGAAGTTATTAAAGTTTCATGCTGTAACAAAGACAGGATATTCTACAGAAAGTACACTAATGGATCCATTAGCTAACAGCTGACTATTTGCTTAAACAAGTGCAGAGCTGACTCCCTATGTCACTGGAGACATGCAACCTCTACTGGCTTTTTGTACACCAGGCAAACAATGCGGAGCATTCACCAAACAGGTGGTTTCAGATGGCAGCATGTAAAACTCATTTATTAGAAGTGACACAGACCGAACCAAATGAAAATAATCAGAAAAGAGGCTAGTAACCCTTTTGGCCAATGCTATTGCATTCAACTAACTCAATTTTAAAATTCGCTTTGGTAAGAAAATAATATTATTTTTATAACTTTTTTTAAATACAAAGCAATACACCATGTAGGTAAAGAAAAATACAGTAAAGAATGACCCAAACTAGCTTGTGTTCTTTGCACAGTATACACAATTTTCATTCTCAAATTATGTACTTTTTACCATGCGATAGTTTATCTTCTATAAGCTGTCATAACTTGCAACGTTTCCTTACTTTACTACGAACAACCCATGACATTTCAAAGAATGATGTTCCACTGGATTCAGTTTTATAATTAGCAGTAACATTAGCATAATGAGACCTCAGACAGTCTGTATGATTATGCATTTAAAGTGCCACTGACATGACCTTGTAGTTAATGATCTAATAAGGAGCAAAAAGTGAAGATACAGGAAGAAGCATAAAACAAGACATAGAAGCAAGGACTCAGGCTATTACAATTTCAATGTTTATCACTCATCTGAGCATAAGTCTATCCAGAAAAATAACTATAAACCAGCACTATTAGATCTTAGGTTGCTCATACATTAAAATACGTATTTAAATAAAGTCCTTTATCACTAACTAGAAACTTTTCATCCTAATGTTTCTACAGACCAAACCCTGCTTTCAATATGACTGCAAAAACACATTCAAGGAAAAATTACGAGGCTCCTGTGGCAATGCATTTGATTTCATAGAAGCAGAACAAACTCCAGCTAGGCTGCTAATAAAGCTATGACTAACAGAACTAGTATAGCAAACAGAGGACACTGCGCAAAGAGAAAAAATGAGTACAGAACTTCTTTTGTAACTGGAAATTTTGGGTATTTCAGAGAGTTAAAAGCTGTTGCAAGTATTACATATTTCTGTTCTAGCTCCTACTTCTTACAGAAATCAGATTAAAAAATTTACGTTAATGACTTTGAGTGTGTCTGGAGGAACTAGCTGGCAAGATCATTACAACTATTCTCTGAAGGAACAACAGATCCCAAAATACTACCTGAAAATTCAATATAAGCAGGAATTGCATGAGAAAGAATGAAGCCCTTCAATCTTTCCTGTTCTCTAATGATTTCTTAACATTTTGGTATGGAAGACGAGTCTGATGATATGTGCTTCTTCTGAGGCTTGACTGGGTTACACGTGGGACACCTGGCTACATGTATCAGACTTTGGACATAACTGTCTATGAAGGAGAACAAGTATTTCCAGTCCTCCAGTTTGAATTGTCTCAGACAAAGGCTTCTCTCCAGAAGAAACACCTACTGTTGTTGGAACTAATATGCAGGAGGAGATGGAGCTGCTCCAGAGGGCAGGACTACCCTCATCCCAATCCACACCAGGTCCTATCATCCAGCTGCAAGGCTCCATCAGATGTCAGATTACAGATGTAAAGGAAAAAATAACCACTGCAACAACAACAACAACAAAATCTAACGACCAAAATGGAAATAAGGATTATTAGTGTGGTAATGTCAAGGAAAACGTGAGCATTCTCAGTTTTCCCTCTCAGTCACACTCTTGTTCTTCCTGGACAAAATATGTAGGATCTCCTCCCACTCCTTATGTGCTTGGACAGCTCAAGCTGTAGAGGTAGTCTTTCATTTTAAAGACATGCAAAAGTTTTGGGGGCATATAGGAGAAAATGATCATGTCACGGATGACACACGGCCTCCTCTGCAAAATATATGCTCATAAAACTGTTTATAATCATGGCTTTGCCTACACTATCTGAGATAACGTAGGTTTGCTTTGACTACATATTTTATGACAACATAGCTTTTCAATACTCTTTGCAGCTTTTCAGTACTTGAAGGGGGATTATAAAAAAGATTGCGAATGACTTTTTGCTCAGGCAGACAATGACAGGACAAGGGGGAATTGTAAAGAGGGGAGATTTAGATTAGAGGTGAGGAGGAAATTCTTCACTGTGAGGGTGGTGAGGCACTGGCACAGGCTGCCCAGAGAAGCTGTGAATGCCCCATCTGCGGAGGTGTTCAAGGCCAGGCTGGATGGGGCTTTGGGCAGCCTGGTCTGGTGGGAGGTGTCCCTGCCCATGGCAGGGGGGCTGGGATTGGGTGATCTTTAAGGTCCCTTCCAACCCAAGCCATTCTATGATTCTGTGATAGCAAATAAAGATGGTTTTTCCAACCAGAGTAATGTATGCTCAGGAAAGACAGACTGGACCTGCAAGACAGCAAGCCTACTGTAATTCTAATGACTTTTCTAACGAAAGATGACCTAACTTAGTATCCTGTCTTCAGTACTGGCCTTTGCCTCCAACCAAGAGCTCCCCATTCACCACGTGCCTGGGCACAGCCTCTGACAACCAAGTAGGCTGTCTTTTTGTAGGAAGAGTGACAGCAGCGGATGCCTTGGAAGAAGAGAGGAGCAGGATAAGCACAGGCGAAATGTCCTCAGCCTTCAGTGATCCACTCAGGAATTCCAGTCAGATGGAGACGAGGGACTCTGCTACACTGGAAAAGTCCTGCAGGTGCGAACCTGCTAATGGATTTAAACCAATGTATGTTATGTTCATGAAACACACGGATAAGATTTCTACCTCCACTTCAGCTGGAAGCTGCCCACCTTGTGCGAAAGGTAACAGAAAGCATGAAAGAAAGCAGATGCTGGAAGGAAAACCAAAAAAAAAAACAACCAGCACCCCAAAACCACATGTACTAGGCAGAGCCTAGCCAGACTGAGCCAAAGGGAACTGCTTCTAAATTTCATAGCACAGCAAAGACAAAATCATCAAATTTTAATGTTTAAGCTCATTAAAAAAAACCTACAAATTGCTATGCAGAACTTTTATTTTAAGAAAGTTTATGTTTTCGGGATCTACTCAGAGTTTTCAGTGGAGTCAGCAAAGTGTTCATACGCAGAAAGAGTAAAAAATAATTTGCCTTTTTATACATCCAACAAAGACCTGCCAACAATCCTAAGGCAGATGATGCAAAATGGATACACAACACTGAGATTAATTTTCTTTATTCCAGAGGTCAAGATCACAAGGGAGAGATTAACTGAAATATCAGAACTGCAAAAGCAATTTTATGTGCTGAAATATATAATGCATATACATGAAGCTATTTTTAAATTTAGAGTTATAATGTCAAGCCCTACAATTTGAAGCCTTTACCACACCAAGAAATTTTCTCTGACAATAGACTATACCACAGACAAAACAACCAATATATTGTCTAGACAGCATTATTGCTGCTCCATTGTCTTGAACACTAAAGCTCCAAGTCAATAAATAAATTCAGGCAGAAAAGGACAATTTAGTGCAACAGCTATTTATACTTCCTAATTTGTAAATAATTAGAATTATCTTGAAAACTAAAAGCCCGAAATATTCAAGAAGTCTCTCCAAAAGAATGTTTCAGATGACAGTAAGATGCATGTCATAACTTGTCAAGCTGTCTAGCCTATTTCAGACAGGATTTACGAACTTATTTATAAACAGAAAGATTTTGTTTTCATTGAATCCTATTCAGAAGAGAACGAAAAGTATGCCTGGTATCACAATACTTTTAGATATACCATTTCCAACTATTCTATTTAAGTATATAACTTCAGAAAAAGGTGCCTCCAGAAGTAATTTAAAAAGCACATTTTATATATTGTTTACTAAAATGATTGTTCTGTTTTCAACAAGATGCATACAGATTTCCCAAGGGAAGTCTGTGTTAGAGAAAAATCGAAGTGAAATTTCTGCAGTAGAAGAACAATTTGCAGCATTTTTCTTCTCAAAAATTCTGTGAAAATTTAAGAAGTCATTTTTTTCAAAGTTCAATTATGAACTACATACAAAAAACAGGTTACAAAAAGCGCAAGCTCACAGAAGTTCAGATACTGAAATTCACAAGAATCTACAGTATTCTGCATCTTCTCAGCTGGGCTTACAGATAAAGTGACAATTACATTTTAAGATGAGAGAACAGAGGAATTTAGTAATAGCGACACTCCACCTGCTACTTCATTTACTCACTGTTAGTCAACTCAGAAATACTACAGAAAGGACCAGTCACAGCAACTTAGAAAGTGAACCAAAAAAAAAAAAAAAAGATGTTTTAATAAATGATTGTTACCTCCACCCAACTTATACCACAGGAACAGTGCTAGGGAATCTGATGGAACTTAAACTTAATTAATTTGGTGTGTGTTTGACACAACAGTTACTTTACATTTGCACATACCTGCTTTGTGGAGATGAGTTTTTACAGCTACTGTTTGCCAAACGTCACTCTAAGTTGAAAGCACACTCCCCTTTATTCTAAAGCTATTTTATCCTCACTAACGTAATTTACATGATTAGCACGTTAACAAAAATCAGTAATTAAAGTATTTAAATCCAATTACTGATAAAATGTTACAGCTCATTTATTCAAAGACCATAGACCCAGATCTCCTTCAGCAATTAGTTCTTTGCTGAACAACAGGAATTTCAGGAAGCCAGCTGGAAAACATCACCCTTTTGACTAAAACAAAAAGTAAAAGTATGCATAAACAATTACAACCAGACATGTACGCTCTTTTTCGTGATTCAATAGCTTGTGTTTCCCTTTGCACGTAAAAAACAAGTGAAGAGTACAATTATATTGTAAAGAAATTCAAAACTAAACAAAAAAAATGTACGACACCTGCTAAATAATAGCCTTATTAAAAGGGAAGAGCTGGATGATGTTTTAACTAAACAAGAATTATAACCCTAATAGCTATCATTATGGCTGTTATGTTACTTTCTGCACTGACAGATCTAATAGCTGTCATAGGAAAGAAGACCGGAAGAAATTATCTTAATTAGCTAGTCAGGCATCTCGCACAACAGAGGCCATAGGGCTGTGCTGAATTCATTTCTCTTTTTCTGTGTTTTTGAAAGTACACACATGCTCGAATTCGTTCAATGTCAAAATGATCTGTTATGAGAAGCCACCCACACTGGACAAGTAGCACGTTTTAAACACGGTAACCTCTGGAATAGGTGCCCTGTATCACACTCGTAACACCTTCGCCTGAGAGCCCCACCAGCACCAAGTCTCCGTTCCCTCTGCACACAGGCTCCTGGGCACCCTGCCCAGTCAGGGGCTGCCCCATGGGACCTCCAGAGGGTCTTTCCCACCTCAGCCACATCATTCTCTGGGCATTTCATGACTCTCACCTTTCCCTCCAGTAAGTGTGATGCATCTCACTCGAGTGCAGTCCTGCGAGTGGCTTTCCAGACAATCTCATCTTCTCCAAGCCCCCTCAGTTTTTTTCAGTGCTTTCCTTTAGCAGGGATCTCCAGGCACAGATACAGCATCCCAGGTAAGGCATTTTCTTCCTCATCCTTCCTTGAGATTGTAGTATTTTTTCAGCTGCAGCCACTGTCCCTTACGATTCCCAGGGATTTTTCAAAGCTGCTCTAGAACAGAACACCCTCATCTTGAAAGCACAGCCCCCATCTTTCTTGCTACAGGTGTATTACATGTCGCTGTACAAAACAGGCCCAGACTCTCAACTAATCCAGATTATTCTAGTCATGGAGCTGTGAGGAAGAACTGGAAAAAGAAAAAGCTATCGCTTGTCTGAAATCAGAGACAACTGGACATGGTAAGAGCAGAGTCTCACCATTACCATGCCCAGGGCTTCTTACACATGCCCCAAACACTGCACAGTCCCATTCATAACCTGCCCTACAAGCACTTGGCATTGCTTTGCAACAAGCACAGAGCTCAGCCATGCAGCAGCTCTAGTTCCCAAACTCATCTGCTTCTGTAAGAGGAAGATATTCCTGCTGCACCACAGCACACACACTGCAGAAAGCGTCCACTTTGTCTTGGGAGGCAGGAAAGCATTCACTTTCTTTTTGTCCTGGGAGGCTACACTGGAGTATTTGCACACTACACCACTTGTCCCAGTCCAGGGTTGGCTCCTGCAAAGTAGGAGTATCCTCTCTCTTCAACAGGTTAAGTTTTGTTCTTAATGTGGGCATTTCACAAGCAATTTGTGAGCCTGCTACCAAAAAAAAATAATCTCAATTCTTTGCTTTCAAAAGCAACGTGCTGTTTTCCCTCACATTCATGCTGATTCTTTTGCCTAAAGGAATCAAAATACTCAACTCTTTCCAGCTCCAGACTAGCAATTAGAGTGGCATGTACAGGATGTACCAAGCCTGCAATGATGACATGTAATGGAAAACCACACAGCGTTCACTTCCCATTTCTCCTTTGTTTTCCTTTAGATGGATCTTCTGCTGATTTTTCCTTACCACTTAAAACTGTCCAAAGGACTTTAAAAAAAAAAAGTTGAAGTCTTCAGGCATACTCTAAATATTAAAGATTACAGCAGTTATCTAGTTATCTGTTATCTGTAAAGGGTTTTCCACACCAGGCAACAGATCTTCCCTTTCATTTAGCATTTTCCAGCTCAGATTACTCACTAACATGCAGTCAACAAAATCCGAGTGTGAAACTCCAAGTGAGCAACACATGAAACACATTATCAGTCACTAGTTTCCCCAGCGTGCAAAGTGAACACAACCGATGGCAAGTTAGCTGCTGCACATGGTGCAGAAGAGGAACAGATGAGAGAAGGGTGTGAAGAGGTACAATTGGAGTGCTATGGGTTCTTACTAGAAAAAGAAAGAATATTAGTAATCAACAAAGGAAAGAACAATAGAAAATTTTTATTTTGAGGTATTTCACGTATGTAAATACTGTTCACCTACAATAAAGTACTCCGTAGTACAAGGACATCCTTCAGTTTTTATCTGTAGGTTCTGATAACACTACTCTAAACAAGCAGACAAAATGCCTTAGCCTTTTTTTTTTTTGTTTTCAGTCATTCTGGTACTTATTTTTCAGAGCACACAGTTTATATTTAAAGATTCGCTTCAAGCTAACTACTGTTCAGTAGCAAATTTTCTCATTCCTACCCAGTAAGCAGAGCAGAGCAGAGCTCTTTTGACTTGAAGAGTATAACCAGAAGGAAGGGCAATTTCCATTTTAATAAAATGTTAAAGGTGGAAACACTGAAAGGAGAGGGGGGAAGATGGCCAGGATTCAGCAAAAAACATGCACGTCAAACAACTTATTCCTCGGTAACTTCTGGCAGTTATTTACATTTTGGTCACAGGTCAGAAGGATTTAAATTCTGAGTAACAACGAAGGAAACAAATTAACGACATTTAGAAAGAATTAGTGCTGCCTAAAATAGAAAGACTGTGATGCCAGAACTCATACCCTTCAAACATAAGCAGCATGCTTAAAAGAGCTGAAGTATGTACCCCACAGCAGAGCCGAGAAGCTCCAACAGAAACTTTCTGTGAAACAAGTATTTATTAAAAACAAATAAAATTTTAAAAAGCATTCAAAATAACTCTACTTTTTTTTTTTTTTCCAGAAAACAAGAGAGAGAGAAGAAAACCTTGTTCTGTGTCTTTCCAGGGGTGGTAGGGAAGGTATTTTAAGTCCTTTTATGTGGTTTTCCTATTCAGTTCAGTGCTCCAGTACTTACACGGATCTAAACTAGTGGCTTACAAATACTTAAAAACTTGTATTTGTCACTTCTTGTAAGTTTAAATAGGAAGTTGTATCTACCTGAAAGTTAAGAGGTATTCCCAATCCAGCAGAAATGGGATTGCTTTGCTTCAAATCTTCTAAACTTCAGAAATTCCTCAGGTCCCTACCAGCTCTATAACCATTGTGCTTCTACATCTCCTCTCTCAAGCACGGCCAGTGCAATGCCATCATCCCACAGGTTAACTTCAAGAACCAATTCTGTGTATTTTTAAAGCCTGTCTTCTAGACTAAACACTAACCCAATCTGCTGGAAAACAAGCTCTGCTGTTTGGAACAATTTGTGGACGGCTCACTGCCAGAGCGCCCTGCTATTCACCACCAGTAACAGCAACAGTGATAACCCTGGGGCCGAGCAGAATTAGCAGGAGTAAATATCTGCACCTTCAGCCACCAGGGGAAGGTTGGCATGGTTCATTCACAAAGACTGGTAAAATCTACACAGTGTAATGGTAATCTCTACCTGAGAAATGCTCTGCGAGTGCTAAGGACAGGCCAGCAGTGTGCTTCATCCGTCCTTTTTCTGCAGCACGTCATAGTTGCGGCTTCTGTCTTTTTGCTATTTCTGTGGCAGAGCCGAGAACTGTTTTACCTCCTTGTCGGTACAAGTAAGGAGTGCACATGAAATGGGTCCGACACCCAGCTCCCCGTTGTGAGCTGCAATAACCCTGAGCTCACGGTGAGGGGCTCCTTTCCCCCTGGTGTTTCTATCTGGTGCTTTAAAATTCACAGCTAGAAAAATGTTTGAGAAATGCACATTTATCTAGGTGTATATAACCTGAGATGATGATGTGAGTTATTTTCTACCCCCAAACTACTTGTCTAGAATGTCAAGATGGATATAGGAAATGAAAAATACTAACTGTAATGGAGAAAAAAAACACAACAAGCCTGACAAAACTCTGACTGCTTTTGATGTGTAGCTGAACACAAATATAATGAATAGGACAGAAAAGTAGAAGTGTACAGTACAATCCCCCCCCCCAATATAAGGATAGAGTCTGGTAGTAGGACTTGATTAGTGTGATGAAGAAGACGAAGTTGCCACATGTGATGACATAAAAAGCAGAATTCCCCAAAGGAAATAAAAAGAAAACAACAAAAGATTTCCCCTGAAAGGAAGTAAGACCTATAAACAAGGAAAAATAAAGTTTAGGGGAGGGGGCAGGCAGGGGACTGACAGTATTCAAGCATGATGGAGTGCATGAGCACGGCACAGCATTAAAAGTTCTTTAAAAAAAAAAAAGGGGGGGGGGTGATATGAGCTATTCCAAGCGTCAACTTCAGAGAAATCGAAACAAAAATTAAGGAAGGTATCTGCATGCCTGTCTTTCAGTCTGGAAAATCTGAAGGCTGGATCGCCTGTACGTGGGCTTCCTGTGTAACCAACAGAGAGACATGGGCTGCTCTGGACACCTGAAGAGGTTTTTGTGTTTGTCTTTTTGTTTGGCTCTGTTGATTTTTTTTCCTCTAACATTTAACAAAGTTCAGAGCATAAAGAAAATTGTATTATACGCCCTGCTCTTCTCATTATGCCACTTAAAAATAAAATAAAACCAGCTGGCAACACAACAGCTTGGCTAATTTTAAGCATCTAACTCCACAAGGCTATGTGAATATACCCTAATTGTCAACTTTCAAATGTGCCATAAAAGCAGAGCAGCTTCAGAAAACACAAGACACAAAACAGGATACAGAGCACTGATTTTAAACCTCTGGAAACCAACTCATGGGAGAAAACAAAGGACTTCTACTCAATTGCTGTGCCAGTCAAAGCTTGTCCTTTTGAAAAACTCCCTAGCTTAAACAAATGACATTTATACTCAGCAATGGACTTCAGGTGGAATTCATCTTCCAAATTTAGAGATCTCGCTCAGGACGAGATGAATCATGCAGTGGAAGTGCTTATTTCTCTCCACTGACTATAAAGGGAGCCTACAGAACCAGCTCACACACAGGCAGCTGAAGCTGGTGTTCACCAACCTGCCTCCTGATAGCTAATGCTGAAGTTCACGTTGCACAGCATGCTTAATGGTGCCATCTATTACTGAGTCAAAGAATTAGGCTGGGAAACTTTTCTTTCAAGAAGGTGAGAAGCAGCAATGCCCTAAATTAGCATCTGGAATTAGCTTAAGTTAGGTGTAAACGTTAGCACCCACTACTATTTTCCCCTCACACTATGGTTAGAGCACTCTTTGTATAAAAACGAGCACATCTTTCAAATATAAACCCCAGACATCTGACATCTTAGTACAAATTGTAACACCTGATGAATATGAATTAATTATTTTAACATAATGCAACCACATACAGTAAGCTTTATAAAATTATACAGAACTAGATGAAAATGCTAAGATTATTAATTGCCTAAACTCAGCCTGAACTGTTTCTAAGGAAAATAGGGACCTGGGATTCAAAACCCCTGCCATGCTAAGGTACATTATTAAATCAAAATTATCAATTAAGATTGAACCAAAGAGTAAAAAATCATGAGTTGTGCAGCCGCCACATTAAGAAGAGAGCAGCTATATTAAATAGCAGTTTCTTTTTTTTCAAATAGCATGAATCTGCTCAAATGCAGTACTTCTATCCAGCACAAAGTATGTCTTCTTTATATTACTCCTCCACTTACAAGTAGAGAGCTCTCTCTAGTCACTGCAGAAACAAAGAACTACATTTTTCATCAGTAAACTGGTCACATACGACACGGAGATACAGGGTGCTGAGTATGCCTGTGGGAGGGCAGGGAAAGACAAAATCACTGCAAAGGAGTCTGAAGGGAAAGCAGGAATAACCAGCCTACAGACAGTCCAGGCCGTGCATTTGTTTTATCAGCACCCACTCAAAAATGCCTCTCTCCCAAAATACCTCTTTCCCCAAAGGGCCTCTGTTGTGCATGGAGCATGAGATAAATGTGACTGGAAGGGCATCCGTTAAATAACCTAAAAAATACTAGGCAACAGTAACAGGACAAAGTCATACGAAATTAATCCACCGTCTGACATATGCCAGCAGTCTTCTCCCTGCCCTGAACATGACCCTGGCTTCGTGGAGACTCTGTATTTTGGCGGAAAATACAAGGTCACACAGAGAATATGTAGCCTATGGATCTACACCACCTCCTACATAGGTTAGTGTCTTGTTATGGCCCAAAGTTTGAGTGCTACTGGTAGTAAGGATTCTGGAAAACGAGTCAACAGAGAAATCAGGGGAGAAAAAAAAAAAAAAAAGCTTTACAACAAAGGAATGGCTGTACTGACAAGATCAAAAGGTCCATTCAAATACCCTCTCACTAACAGTACCCGATACTAGATACCTTGAGAAGCATGGAAGAACATGATAAATATACAGCAATACTTCCCCAGAATACTCCTTAGTTGAGGAGCCTCCAACATCCTCCAACAGTTTGCAGAAGTAGGGTTTCCTGAACAAGCAGGTATTTGCAACTGATGATTTTTCCTCCACGTTGACATCAGCACCGAGGGGAAATGTTTAGCCTCCTTAAATTCCCGAGGCAAGAAATTCTATAGCTTAATTACACGTTCTGTCAAGAATCACCTCCTTTTGTCTGTTTTCAATTCATCAGCTGCTAGTTTCATTAGATACCTCTTGGTGTGTGTGTGCTAAAAAAAGACAGTGAACAAACACTCCCTATTTATGTCCCCTTTGCTACTGATCACTTTACAGAACTCTACCACACCATTTTTCAGTCGTTGCTTCTACCCAAAAGAATTCACGTTGTTCCTCTTACACAATTTTTTTCCTATTACTTTGATATTTGCTCTTCCGTAACACTTCAATTATGTTCTGAAACTGTTTGATTTTTATTTCTAATTGTCTTAAGAAGTAGTAGAGGTGAGTGGGGCAGAACTAAATAAAATAATTCACAACTTTAAAAAAAAAACAACAAAACAGTATAATTACTAGTCTCTCTTTATTTTCTAAACATTTCTAACCTTTGGCTGTTTTTGACATCAATGCTGAGGGGCAACAGTCAGCTTTAACCTCACCTTTTTAGATGTGAAGGTAAGCTTGCTCCCCTACTCCTCCAGAATGCACCACATTAAGCTATTGATTGGAAACAACTTCTGCTGTTTTAATGTCCACTTGCTGAGCATTATCAAGTCCTTACGTGGCGTTATGGTCTGTATTTGTGCCTACTACCTGTCAGTCAACTCTGAGAGCTCACCTTTCTCCCATATCCATCATGAACATGAACATTCTCATGAACAAAACCATGGAGAATTATTACCCAGGACTCCTCTCTACTCTATTTACTCCAACCCTCTATGTCTTTTATTTTAGTCATCAATTTAGCCACATGAAGTCCTTTCTCCATACCCAATGGCTGCTTAGTTTCTTCATAGGTTTTTGGTGGGGGCTCCTGTCATATGACTGTTGGAAATCCAAATGAACTATTTCTGTCAGATTTCACTCATTCATGTGCTTGCTGACAGCTTCAAAAAGCTCCACTGAGTCTGCAAAACATGACATCCCTTCATAGCAGGCTCCTTACTCTTCCTCACCACATCATGTTTGTCCATGTTGTCTTCCATTATTATTTTTACTGATTTACTTGGCACAGGTGTCAAGCTTACTGATCCTCAGATCTCTCCTGAACCCTTTCAAAAGATGATGATGATAAAAAAATCAGTGTTACATAGGACTATATATATATATATATATACATATATACATATATATATATATACACAGTGTTAAGCCATAACAAATCATCCATAAACGAATTTGTATCTTAACTAGATGGTGTCTTTGTTGTTTACTGCATACAGTAAGTACAATGTTTGTTTGCTTGCTTACCGTTTGGAAAGCTAGACTTATAGGTGTAAGCATAAATGCAAGCCTCTAGAAAGAGATGTGTATGTTTTTATTTTCCTTAGACAGTTTAAACAGTATTTTGGGGAAGATCAGTACATGATAAAGATTTACTTTAACAGTAATACTACAGTAATACTACAAAGATTTAGTTGCATCAGAAGAACTCTGTTATCTTTCCAGTCTGTAAATTATAGTTCCATAAATATGCACTGCTGTGCAGCAGGAGCTAGTCAACTATTTAAGAGTGGTCCTAATCACCAGAAGACACAAACAAATGTGCAAAAACACAGTTATTCATTTATAGATAAGATACTGTTCAAAGGGAAGTATAACTTTTAACATCTTGCTTGAGGACAGGAATTGAGAACTTCTACAGAAATTATAACCAACAACCAGGCAACTTGAGAGAAGGACTACACCAAGCCAATTTTTAACATACGCAAGTATTTTTATCCTTACCAATGGTTTGAAATTGCAGCTTCATTTTACAAGGTTGCTAAACGCTCTCTAAATTTCAAGTTGAAGTTCACCCAATTTTTCTTCAGGACGGTGCTGTCATTTACTACTCACAAGTCCTAAGACAGAGCTGAAAATGAGTCCCATCTCACTGAACTCATCAGGTGCCTTTTTCTGATGTAAGCTCAAAAGTTTCATATACGCCTGCCTGTGACAGGTTTCCTTGTGACCATATTTCTAATATAACAGTGTATATAAATCCACATGCAACACTTTCAGATTCTTATCTATATTTTGTATTAGTTTAAGTCAAGTTTGTAGTTCTAACACCAACACAACGACAGTACGGACTCGACAATTCAGGGTGTTTAGTCAAACGTATGGAGGAAAAACAAAAAAAAATCACCTCATCACCATTAGTAAAGACAACATTGGAGCAAGTATAGAGTTCACATCCTAAGTTTTTACAGCATTAAGGAACAACAACAAAAAAAGATGATTCGATCACAGATGTTGAAAAACCACCTTTCCAAACACAAGATGAAAACATTTCTTTGACTTAAAAGCCTCTAGTGCTGTTCAGCCTTCCAGGCAGCAGAGAAATTAATCCCAACTCCTCTTCACTCCTTCCATGGAGAGGAGGGAGGCACGACAGACAACGAGGCCATACACAGACTTTATATTACTAGCAGAAAGCAAAGAAACCCAAGAGAACAATGCACTTGCAAACAGTTATTTCACCTCTCCCCAAGATGTCAGGAAAAAAAAAGTTGGCTGGCAAAACAAACAAACAAAAATATTCTGCCTTTAAACACCCGTGTTTTGTTAAAATTCAATTATGACACTTATTTCTGTGTCGCTTTTACTCCTTACATAAAAACTACCCTGAACAGGTAAACTTGGAAAGGACATCTGCAGGTTGTCTACTCCACCTCTGCTGCTCAAAGCCATGTCCACCACAGCAAGTTGGTAATGGCTGTATCCAGTTAGGTTTAAAGTTACAAGCAAGGATGGAGATGACACAACCTTTCTGGACCACCTGTCCAGTGTTCAATCATCCCTACGATTTTTTTTTCTATTATGTCTGTATGGAATTTCCCATATTACGATTTGCGCCCACTGCCTCTTGTCCTGTCTCCGGACACTACTGAGAAGAGTCTAGATCTGTTCTCTTTACTCACCCTGTGAGGTATTCATACGCATGAGATACTCCTCAACCTTCTCTTCTCCAGCTGGCAGCAATCCCAGCCTGTCTTCGTATGTCAGACACTCCAATTCCCTCATCATCTCTGTAGACCTATGTTGGTCTCTATCCAGCGTGGCCACGTCCCTCTTGTACTGGGGAGCCCAGCACTGGACCCAGCACTCCAGGGGTGACCTCACCAGGGCTGAGCAGAGGGGAAGGATCACCACCTCCCTCCACCTGCTGGCAATGCTCTGCCTAATGCAGCCCAGGTTACCACTGGCCTTCCTTATTGCAAGGGCACACTGCTGGCTCATGTTCGACTTGGTGTCTACCAGGACCCCCAGGTCCCGTTCTGCAGAGCCGCTTCCCAGGGTGGTCCCAGGGTGTCCTGGTGCCTGGGGCTGTTTTTCCCCAGGTCTAGGACCCTGCACTTCCCCTTGTTGAACTGCAGGAGATTCCTCTCTGCCCAGGTCTCCAGCCTGTCAATGTCCCTCTGGATGTCAGCACAGCCCTTCGGTCTATGAACCGCTCATCCCAGTTTCGTACTCTCTGCAGATGTGCTGAGGACACACCTGCCTGATCACCCAGGATGGCGGTGAAGGTGGTGAACAGTACTGGCCCTGTTACTGAGCTCTGGAGTATGCCACTAGTGACCGGACCGCAGCTGGACATCTCGCCACTGCTCACAACCCTCCACGCCCAGCAGCTTGGCCAGTTTCTAGCCCCCCTCAGCATGATTCCTCCTTCATAAAACCATGCTATGCTGACAGCTCCTAACCACCTTCCAGCCCGTCATACTTGGAAATTATTCCAGCTCCCGTTCTTCATCTTTTCCAAACTAAATATTTTTCACATCAATGCAAATACATACACTCAACAGTAGTTGTACATCTAATAGCTGGGATGTCCTTAAAACAACCGACAATCTCACGCCGCTCCTTAAAAAACTGCGTAGTCCAGCTAGGCACTGAAACAACAATGCTTCTTTTTTCTCTGGCAAATGTATCTAAACCGATAGAAATGCTGTTGCAGCTGTAATGGCCAAATGATCTCAGAGAAGCCAGGAAAACACCCCCACCCCCCAAACACACTCGTTACTTAACGTTGGGAAAAGAGTTTACCAGGCACACTGTATGACAATCATGCCTACAAGACCTTTTCTCTCCTTTAGAGGAGACATTTAAATTAGGAGAAATTTAAATTTAAATTAAGCATTTTGTAAAAAACATCCTTTCTGCAGATCTAGTTTTATTCCTGTATTTTGTCATGCTCTTGACAGAAGTAGCTCCCCTTCACAGATTCCCAGGCCTCCCAGCAATAGCGACATTAGGAATCTTAGGGTTCATCTTCTCCATGTTTTTTTCCACAACTTTTTTCACCTTCTGTCTTCCCTTCAGGGTGCAGTGAAGACAATTATCAGACCACAAACTGTGCTAAGAAGGTGCCTTGTGCTTACACCATCACTCCAACGAAGGGCAGGTTTGGTACTGCCCAGTACGTGTATCCAGAACGTGAGCATCCTTTCAAACCCACTACAAATTCATCAAAAAACTTTGGCCCGCAAAGAAATGACACAGTATTCCCAAATCCCAGACAGCTCTAGACATTTCCAGGTACTAGATAAGCCAGGAGCTGTGTGGCTAACTGGTGGCTCTGCTCTGCAAGCCTTACAGGGATGGCAGGCTGCAGATGTGGTTTTGTACCGTATTACGCATCCGACTAAGTGCTTCAAACACAAGCTGTGGCATTACACTGCAGTGGAAGAGCAGATTACAACACGAATCCTGTATTCTTTCACCAATTTAGTGATGTACTGCCAAAAAAAAGGAGCCCATTATAAAAGCTATGTTGTACATTTGGCCAGGGCACGTCTACCATGGTTTTGATAGACCAAGGATGATCGTCTAACAATAGCTCCTAGGATATTCATACCCGCTGCAGTGAAGTGGTTGACTAAAATATTTTAAACAAATTTGGACATACTCCCAATGAGATTATAACAATTTTCAGGCAGCTGAAACCTTGGGCCAACACTAGTTGACAGCATCCATTTAAAAACTCTTTCACACTTGTGCAAAGTTAAATCAACTTGGCACTCGCTCTGGTAGCCAATTGTCTCCTTAAAGTATGAGCTCTATTCATTCCATTGAATCGCTGCATTAAGGGGACAGTTGGCTGGCATGGGGAGGCTTGGGCTGATTGGCAATGTGCTTTAGTCACAAAGAAGTTGCAGCAAGGGTTTCTAAAAACCAGAAAAGCAGTTAGGACGCTGAATAGATGAAGCTCGCTGAAGACAACAAAAGTACAGGATGTTTCCGGGAAGAAGCCCGTGCTTCAATAACCTTCCTAACTACAGCTGATCTTAAAGCCCTTTTTAGGTTTTGCTCTGTAAACTTAGCATCTCAAGTATGACAGTGAATGTTAGTTTACTGCTTAACCCCACCCCAGCAAAATATTGCAGCAGCAGTCAGGATTTGGGGAATTTTTATTTTTGCAGAGCTGCGAAAGCTTAAACAGCTTAGAACGCTGTGGATCTGCGTTCTTCCCACTGATGGGATTTCATTTTGCTTGTGAAACATTAATAAAGGAATGCTGAACAGCATTTACGCACTCATTCTACGATTATTCTAAGGGGATTACAATGTGCCAGCCTTTCTTCCCTTTGTGGAGCTTCAAAGAGGCAATAAAAGAAAGCCATCCAGTGCTTAGGTCAAAATAGTTGCAGAGACTTGAATTAATTTGCGATCCCAACAGATACTAGAAGCACTGAAAGAAAGACTTGATAAGCAAAATTGACACACGATACATTTTACATGAAGTATTACACAATAGTACATGAGTAATCGCTGTATTTCAGTTCATTCTGCAAATTCTCTCCCTTGTTTGCGTACACAACACAGACAACACCACTGCGTAAAGCACAAAAGAGATGCCAAAGACGCTATTGTCTGTTGTGGAAGTCAGTGAAATTACTCTGCATACCCATGGTAAACACACAGGCTGACATCCAGCCCAGCTTCTGGTGTAAGTGAATCTCCTTCCCACCTTAGCAAGACCACGGAAAGCCCCTCAGAAGACCTGCCCTACGTGAAGCAGGTGAAAATACAGAAGCCCCCCAAACCCCACATAACTAGTAATATAAATCATATCAAATTTAAATGGCATATAGAGCCCTTTAAGCAACTGAGAAGGTGAATGGCTTGAAAATTTGCTAACAGTTCAGAAAGTGTTTGTGTTTTCTCCTCGTATTTCTTACATCACACACGCACAAGAGTTCATAAACAGGTTGCGGCTTTCCGGTGCTAAAAGACTGATACTGTAAAATATCTCCAGTCAAAAGTAAGTGACATCTGAAATTGCTCAGTGCAGTGAATCAGAACAACCGATTCTATCTAACTGGAAAAAGGAAAAAAACTTCTTTGATTCACTGCTAAATGAGCCTAGCTGTTTGAGACAGCAGATCCAATTTCACTCCTGTAAAGGCAGGCCACACTTCTTTGTCTTCATTTTATACTCCAGTGAAGCCTACTTCAATACAGTTGCCTCCACTTATCCCAGCGGACAATTTGGTCCTTTTATGTAAAGCTAAGCCAACTCTCCCTGAAGTCAAGAGGAATTTTGCACTTAACTTCAACATTAAAAAGGATCAGGTCCTAGAACAGCAAAACTAAAATATCCATGAATAAGAACAGATTCAGGTTTTTCCACTTCCTAATTAGTTGAAAAAAAAAATCATACAATTGATTTGACAAAATGAACAATTCAAAAATGGAAAAAAGTCTGATTTCCACTTCAGTTTAAAGCATGTGAAAAGTTGTTTAATATGGCAAGGTTTTAAAAATAATAATAATAACCCCATTCCAATTTTCTGGCTGTAGAGCTGCATCATTTAATGAATCCTGCTTTGTCTTTTCAGTTTCACAGGAACCGAGAGGCGGGGAAAAGTCCAAGTCTAGGAAATAGGTCAACAGAAGCAACAGGTCAATCGCACGGTTTCCAAGCTGTACAAGTCATGCAGCAGCAACACTTACACACTTCCCAATTGCCCATCAGCACATTGGGGTTTCCTCAAGAATCTCTCACGCTGCGATTACTCTGCTGGCTCCGAAGTTTTGGCAGGTTCCTTTGTCAGCCTGAATATGAATTGATTCAGACATCTAAATTATCTGGTTACCTGCGTATACTATATGACATCTAACGCAGTAAGTAACATTAACTTCTGAGTATTCTTGCAAGAGCAAAAGGAAAATATAACAGATCTGCACAGGCAAACAGAGTCATATGCTAGCTGGGCACAAGCCATGTTATAATGGAAAGTTACCTGTCCGGTTGCATTTTTTAATATTTAAGGTTGAGAAATAAGTATTTATTTTTAATTACAACATCTATTTATAGTAAGACCTAAATTTACTGTTAGGATAACCTATATTAAGTCCAATTGTATTCAAATTATGCTAGCTAACAAAATTTTAAACCAATTCAAATCAGGCAGAGCTCACTCGTAACCAGCGTTCAAATTCTGATTCAAGGTGATGTACCTTAACCACCAGCTTCTCTTACAAGTATGCAGGATTTCCACCCAAATTAATATTATATAAATATCAGTTCACTACGATCTGTGAAACATTCAGTCAAAATATGATCAGAAGAGGCCAGATTGTTGTTCATGTCTTCAAAGAAAACTAAAACTTACAAGTACAGATCCATTCATTCTAACATTTCAGAGCTTTTGGTAACCAAAACCAATTAACAAATTGAAGCTAACATTCCCTTTTGTAAATATACCCATCAGATTTAAAACAAAATGGGCTTTCCATTTAAATTATCACCTTCTAAAACCTCATCTAAAAGTCAACATGTAAGTTGTTAACACCTTAATATATAACACTGGTTATTTATATGAATTTCAATCACAGCTCCCATTCAAATGCCACTGAACACAAAATGGGAAGAAAAAACTATCTCGCAAATAAATTTCGCTTTCATTGTTTAACAATTATACATGTAACTTAAAAGAGATATTAAGACTTTTTATTATTAAACAGTACAATTGGAAAATCCATGTCACTGGCAAAAAACCTAGCAAGATTAGCACAAACCCTAGTATACAGTTATAGTCAACTTATTTTATTGACCAGGAATACTCAGCCTCTTTGACTGGGAAAAGAGCTAAGAAGTACAAGTGCAAAACCAGGTTAAAATATTCATTTAAAATACCATATAAAATCAAGGTGTCGTGCTTGTTAACTTAAGTCACTTTACAAATCACCCTGTATTAACTTGGCCATGGTTTTACCATGTACACACCAAATGTAAATAGTATTTGGATGGTATATCAGACTTAAGCTAAAGGTGGAAAAAAAAAAGTTAATAAAAAAGTCCTACATTTAATAACCAATGCAAATTAATTCAAGAATACTTAAATATACCTACTTTGTATGAACAAACCAATTTTATTTTCAGAGCAACATGGTTTCCATCTCTAAACTATCACTTGTGCCTTTTTTCGTGTATCGTGATAACCTGAATCAATCAGTTCTACAGGTTTTTACAGTGTATGAAGTATTTCCTAAAATGAAAAAGGAGATTGATATCTTTAGCAAATTATATAATATATATAATTATTCAGCAAGCTATTTTTAAAGTGATAAGAGCAACCTCAGTCACTATGATTTATGAATTGCGTTTTAAGTGTAGAACTGTACTTCAAGTACAAAGCTGTACTTAAAAGTTAAAAAAAAGAAAATTATAGTCATATTACTATTGCATTTTAGCCTCTGACACCATGTACAAGTCACTGCTTAATTTTTGTGTTATTTCAGGAGTTGAGAGTTTTGTCCTTGAATTTTGCTTGCTCATTTGAAAACCCCAGAATGCAAAAAAAACAAAGCCAAAACCAAAAACATAAAACACCAAAAAAACACAACATAACCTTTTTTTCTAACCTTCAGAGAATATTAATACAATACCTACTTACTTTTCAGGCTTGAAAAAGTATAGCTGGTGAGAAAAGCAATTTTATTCAGGACAATTTCCACTGACTAGCTGTAGCTCAGGAATTATCTTGTTTTTCCCTACAATTCTCTTTGTTTCACAAGTACTTGTTTTCAAAAGGAACAGTATTTTACTATACACATTCCTGATTAGAGTATTTAACTTTACAATGAAAAAGGAATTAAATATGGGTGTCCACGGTGAGAATAGTATACCCTCTCTCTCTCCAAAGCATGCTTTCCAGTTAGGTACAGATGAGATCTGGACTGTACTATTATAACTTTTAATAACCCTTTAAACCAATCTTCAAAGATCAGTTAAACCCCTCCCTTTGATTTCAGGAGGTTGTCATTCCATTAATGTACCTTCTACCTAGAACTTGGGGGAGGGGGAGGAACACAGACACAGACACGCACAAAAAAAAACCAACAGAAAACATACTTTGGCAAAAATCCCAAATATCAAGTGCCTCAGAAACTAGAAAGCACATGTACATTTTGAGATACTACAGCTGGAAGAAAACCTGAATACTTTTCATATAAAACAGGCAGAATCAGAACCACCACCTGTAGCTGAACAAACCTACTCTGAAATCTTCCCCGTAAGTGATGTTCCAAAAACTTTTACTGGAGACTTCATTATTTCTGAGTTCAGGATAAACTCTTAATATCTCTAAATAATCTCTTAATAAAGAGATATTTGGTCTAGACTTTTGGTCTGATTCACGACAGCTGTCCTTTCAGGAGGCTTTATGTACTGAATATGAGCATCAAAGAGGAAAAACACTGTTACAACTTAAGATAAAAAAAAAAAAAACAAACAACAAAACCAGACAAACCCAGGTTTTCAACGCCCATGCAGTAGGAACAGCCTTCTTACAACAGTGATGCACAACTCACCTGGGCTGGCCATCACTCAAAGCAGAGAAAGGCCTTTGCCCCAGGGATGTTACCTAAGCCTTACATAAATTTGCATTAGGAAACATAATAATCTGTGCTTTCAGGTTCACTTGTCGCATATTGCAAGACTTTCTACTAAGGGAAATTACCCAGTGGTACGTAAGGCGTGCAGCCTCATAGTAGCACCAAATGAGTTTGCACCTACATGGAAACATGGACTACTTCGACTGAATTACTGAAATCAGAGCTAATCTAAAATACTAAATCATTAAAAAAAATCAGAAGTAAAACATTCTGCCTGCACATTTTGTTTTCAGCTCCAAACATTATGGGAAAAGGGACACAAAACATTCACGTCTACCACCATAGCCTTCCTCCCATTCCATCTCACCTTTGCTTAGTCCTTACATGAACATAAAAGCCACGTCTTTAAAATGTGAAGTTTGCTACTAGGTTCCGTGCAAATTTTTCATTTTAAAATCACATAAAACAGATTTATATAACATTTTTAAACTGTGTTTGGAGACCACTCACTCCAAACATATTTCAGACATACACATGGCCCTTAATTTTCAGTTTCTCACAGGATAACTTCGTTAATTTTTTTCTGAAACACCAAAAATTTTGCCTGTGAATACGCTTCTGAAGACCTCAGTTTGGAAAGTACTAAGATAAGGTTTTAATCTCAAACTGCAGACATTCAGAAAAATAATATCAGAATCAAAGAAATTTTTTAAAAAAAGGAAAATGTACTACTAAACTTGCTGATTTTAAGAAGTTTACAGTAAAGTATAGAACTTTTGTTATTATATTTGGATTTCCTTTCTTGACCACATAATAGCTCCTTGAAACTAACATTTTTCTGCCAATCGGTAGGAATAAGCATTAACAGGTAAATGTAGATTTGAAAACTAGAATATTGCCTATATATTAATTCTGTATTCATTTTTCAGTGGAGCATGCTTTGACCAAAACCTTAACTGTGTCTCCTCTCTGATGCACACACATTATTCAGTTAAACCCACTGAAAGAACATCTCACCAGCAGTCCATCTAACCCAAATCTCTCCCTGAATTGGATCAGAAGCCTACCACTAGCACCTACTGCCTGGGATGGCAAGCTGTGCCCTATCTTCAGGGTGTTCAGGAGCATAAGAACCAGGAAAGCCCGTGCCAAGGACGGTTTCTGGACTTTGTGGTACTGTCACTGGCAAAACAGAGTAGTTGTGTTGAACAAGCCAGGCTGGTGAAGACAACCAGAAGCATGAAGAGTGGAGAAGAGTAGAGCAAAGTATATACATAAGCACTTGGGAGGGTTTTGTTTTGTTTTTTAATTAATTACAAGTGTAGTGATTTTAGCTTCCAATAAAATGTTCTTGAAAAGCAAGAAAGTACAACACAACTCGGACCTATTTTTTCCTTCATCAAATTTTAAGCATAAATATTAATTTTGTTGTCTAACCGCACTTAAAAATAACTTATTAGCATGGGATTGTTCAGCATTAATTTGTTTTATGTCGTCTTCTCCTGGCTGACTGCCAAAAGCAGTTACCACGCTACACAACTGCAATACACAAGGGATTCACGGTACCCTCTAATTACTCTTTAAACACCTCACTTAAGCACTGTCTTTTATTACAGTTGTGAGGGCATTAAGTATGGTTGAAAATTTCAGAACCTTTAGCCCAGATAACTGCATTTTTCTTCCTGAAGCTGAACTTTCCAAGCATGGAGTAGAAGCATTAGAAGGTCTTCCTGAACTGTGGACAAACATTTCGAGCTGAGCACAGACAAGCATGAATGCTGTCCTCTGCTCCTACTGCTCTTTTGCTACGGGGCCATCGATCCTGGTAAGCATACCTGAGACCTGACTGCATTTATGCTCTGTTATTCACACTGCGGATAAAACACTTCTACTGTCTCATTTTTATAAGGTTAGAAGGTGCTTTGGGCATGTGGAAAGGAAGGAAGTTAACCCCAGTGAACCAAAGCCCCCCGATATGAAGACTAACTTGAAATATCAGATTAACACCACCAAATGTGCCAAAGTTTCCCCCAAAACAAGTTAGAGATCTACAAAGATTAACTCCTGTGACCGTGTTTACTCAGCTCACCAGCAATGTAAGTAAATGAAGATACTCACTTCTGTAAGCCTCATTCTAAAATCCGAACAGAAAGGGTGGCTCTAAGCTTCTGAAGAATCATTCATTTTTTCTCAGAGGTCTCTAGACTTCTGGTGTGAAGAAAACCACAGAAGCATGTATCTTAAACCACAGAAGTTTTGCTTCCTCCTGAAGTACTGATTTGAAAGACAAGCTATTTGAAGTTCAGTAGCACCAACAGAATTCACAACTTACATAAACGCTTGAGATTTAAGTATCTGTATTGATTATATCTATCTTATATAATGCTATTACGATAACATTTGCCTTCCAAAAATACAAAGATAAAACAGAGCTAGCCTAGCCAAAAAAAGGTCATCTAACTCCATATGTGGCCTCTCAGAGTACTCAAAAAGTTGAAAACCATGTAATGCCTGCCTGAGGTTTTGGTGGTCACTACTTCCTTGGCACTCTCCAGCCATATCCTGTAACATTACGCAAGACTACAGTCAAGAAAAATCGAAACAAAACCCCAAACTCAGCGATAACAGTCAGCACGGCTAAAGATGCGCTTGCTGACAATCCCTTCTGCTGCATCCCGCTCAGCTGTGGGGTCGGACAAAAGCCTACAGCAGGCAGTCCCCAGAGGAGACCCTTAGCCCAGGGACTCTTTGCAGCAGAGTGCAGCTTTCACTTACTAATTTTTGGGACAGAGCATGAGACCCAGTGCAAGACCCAGCACTCCACGCAGGCACCTACCTGAAGGGACAACAGAAAGGGATGCTTGGTGGCTTTAATCCCACTGCCAGTCACGTTTTTAAAGAATATCTATTTAAATATAAAGAGAATAAAACTTGTGCACAACTAATAACTTCTTACTTTACTTCTCTCTCTACCATTACTATCATCTTGATCTCCGATCCCTCAACCAGCCGTGTGTGTTAACGTTACCTAAGGGTGCAGTCCCACTCGCTTCACCAACTTGCCTCGGTGCTGATTGCTGCTTTGATGCACTGGCACCATTAAGAATAAATCCTATTCCCATAGGTGGAACTGGCAGTAAGAATGACCTCTGAAAGACTAAAATTAAACTTGTCCTGCAGTTAGCTGACAGCATCTTCTCAATACTACTTTTTCCCTTCAGCATACAGATGGGAATTTGTTCAGGTTTGCCTTCAAAACCTGGCAACTGCTAACACGCTCTGGAACCCCACAGCTCCAAGTCACTGGTTTGAATGCAGCCTAGGACTGCAGCGATTGAAAGAAGTTACCATATGGCAACTGTAGTTTGTATTCAAAATAAAAATCATTAACAAGAAATAGTGGTCACTACATCATAAAATCCAGCACGAGAGAGCAGCACCCTACTGGCATTCTCAAGGAGAGAAATGAAATAAAGACAGAGAATGAGCTATCTTCTCGTAGTCAAAGGTGGTTCCTCTAAGACCCTAAAAATTAGCCCCTACTTTTAACAGTAGTTTTAGAAACTACATTTCTTCCTCAATACTGGACCTGTTCTGTCAGCTTACAGAGGATTTCCAGTGCTAGAAGCTGAAACCTTTCAGAAGGGCTTCTCAAAAACTGGAGACTGCATAGGCATGGAAGGTGTCCTACCTGACAATATCTGCCCAATACGACACAGCCGAATAGGCAAGCACTCTTGAAGTAGTCTGCGTGTTAATACTGACACCGATTTCTAAATTAACATCAAGTTAGCGTACTCAAACTGTGATCAAAGTACAAGGCAAAACAGTTTGATTCAAATGGGAAATAAAGATGAAAGAATGTATTTCTCTTAACTATCAGTCTGAACATGAGGAATCAGCTACTGACAACGCGCTGCTTTTGCCCACATACAGAGCATATAGGAAAGTAAAACCGTGCAGCTACCGCGTTCATAAAGTAAACTTTGGCCACGTGAACTGACATGAGCCACGACGCAGACGTTCACATCCCTGTCACATGATGACAATCTTTTATCAGCGTGAACACAGTCCTGACTTATCTTCTGGAATTGCAGGAAGTACACAGGTCTCAAAACACAGAATATTCCTCTGGTGCAGAAGAGTATTGTTAAAAAAAAAAAAAACAAACAACTAAATTATAAACCGCAATTTTTCAAGAAATAATTCTGGTACTTACTATGCACCACACCAAAGATTTATTAAGTGTGACACTCCTTTAGCTATTTCAAATAAGTTGGCTATTCCAATATACTTTTAGTGCCATTCATTTATTTCATAGCCAGAGAACTGTTAGGTCGTAAATATTAAAAAATAGAATAAAATAAATCCCTCTTTATAATACGAAATACAGATTACAGCTACCATGGCCTCACCCTCACTCCAAATGAAGTTCTCCAGATTTCAAAGAGGAGTACTAGGGGTTCAAAAATTAGGAAGTTATTAAAAACTACACGGGCAGCTCTGCGAACAGCAGAACCGGTGAAGCCTAATTTCCTGCATCGATTTCCAGCTCGAATGAAGTGCTCATGTGAACTCTGCGGTGTGCAGCTTAAGAGCTCTTTTCTACCTGGCTTCCTTACTTTCGCAAATTCCGTACAAATTGTCCACCTGGGAGACCTCTGCTGCCAAATTTGTTTGAAATTGGCTAACAGCTGGAAGATTTGTTAGAGGGACTGACAGGCACACAGATGTTGCAGTTGCACTTGAGTTGCACTTCTTGAGGAAATAAAGCTAACAAAACCGGTGGAATAAAACAATTATTGGCAATCACTGTTATCAACTACTGACACAGTTTTATATACTTGGTATTGTGGGTGGTTTTTTTTTTTCTTTTTTCTGAAATTCAGCACAGTCCCTTTGAGTGCCAGTGCTGCTCTCCTTCTGTTCATGTCACAAATGCTACCTCATCCTGAAATTAACCTTCGCACCCTGGCAGTACAAAACACACCCAGGGTCTCTGCTTTACACACATGTTCAGTAGAAACCCCCTACAGCTGAATTTACAAACATGCATAGGAAACACACATAGGAGTTGTTTTTTTCTTTTTTTTTTTGGCTGGAAAGGAACAGTCCTTAAACTTACCAAGCCTGCAGAAACATACAGTTGTTGTGGTGTATGAAGTACAGTGTTACAAATGTAACTGACAACACGGTTTTATTAGAAAGCCTTCTTTATAGTCTTGGTTTCCAAAAACGAAAAAGAAAAGAGACAAGTAAACTTTTGTATCTCACTTCCTCAACTAAAGGTCAATTTTGCTTGCAAAATTTGCCTGAAATTTCATTCAGCTGCTGACGAATTGTTAAGAAAAATACAATACACTTTCCTTGGCAACACGTTCTAGGTTTTAAGCTGGGTTTGGCTTAGCCTGCCAGTTAAAGTAAATTCATACAGCTATTTTCTAATTAACAACCAGCCTCTGCCTGGGCTCAAATTCAGCAGGTAGGCCTGAACAAACCTTCTTAGCAACCACGAGGTTCGCTCGTATTCATATCCTACTTTCTCTGACACAAACTGGCTCGTGCCTCTGTACGTATCCGACATCTGGAAGGGACCATCCTGAAGCAAACGCAGTGAACCCGTGCATTTGTAGCAGGGTGTAAGGCAGGGAGGCAACACGCTGCTAGCCCTTTGCCTGGAGGGACGCGTACATAACTTCACTCACGGCACGCCTGGGGGTCTGCAGCAAGAAAAGTTGCACGCGGTGTCTGCGGGGATGGGGGCCTGTGTGCTTTTAATGCTTTTTTTTTAAAAAAAAAAAAAAAAGAAGGAACATGAGGAGGTTTGATGAAGTGTTATGACTGAATATTCAAATTAATGACTCAGAAATCTCAAGCAGTCGTGTTCCTGCTAGGTGGAGGGACGCAAACCAGAGCACCGAACGAAAAAAAATATATACATATATATAATAAAATAAACCGAGGCGCGCACAGCCCCTTCGGAAACCAATTTCCTGGATCTCGCCCCAAGGCCCCCCCACAGCGACCGCGGCCCCGCTCCGAGCCCTCCCCGGGGGTCCCCGGGGAGCCGCAGCCGGCCCCGGGCCGTGCCTCCTCGCCCCCCCCGGGTGCGGCCCCCCCAGCCCCGCCGCCTCCCCGCTCGGTGCCCCGGCGGGGCCCGGCAGGAAAGTTGGCGAGAAACTTCGGGCGGAGGAAGGGGTCGCGGCGCGGGGAGAGGCCGGGGGAGGGCGGCCGGGGCCTAGCGCCTCCGCTGCGGCCGCCGCCACCGCCGCCGCCATCGCGGCCGCCTCTCCCCACGGGGCGGCGGAGCGCGGCCGGGTCCTCACCTGCCTGTCCTCGGCGGCGCCGGTGGGAGAAGGAGGGGGGAGAGGGAAGGAAGCGGGGCCCCCCCCGCTCCTCCCGGAGCCGCGGCGACCCGGGGAGGGAAGGGGGGGAGGAGGGGAAGGGAGGAGGGAAGAGGAGCGGGAGGAGGAGGAGGAGGAGGAGGGAGCCGGGCTCTCCGGTGCGTGCGGGGAGCCGGAGCCTGGCGGCGGGAGGAGGAGACTCCCCGCCCCTACGGCCGGGCTTCTCCGCCGGGCACCGCCGGCCCCTCCTCTGCCTCGCCTCGCCTCTCGTCTCCTCGACCGGCTTCGCCTCGCCCGCCGCTGCCTCCGGGCGAGGCTCCCCGCCCGAGTCAGAGGCCGCGGGGAGGAGCCGGGCGGCCCCCACGCCGCGGGATGGCGGCGGCGCGGCCCCCTCCGGCCGAGCCAACATGGTGGCGGCGCTTCGCTGGCGGCGGGGAGGCGAGGGGCAGCCGTCCCCGCTCCCCGGGGGCGGCCCCCGCGGGCTGGGGTGGGTGTAGGGGGGTCCCCCGGGGTAGCAGGGAGCAGCCCGAGCTCGGCTGGTGGCCCCCGGCTTCACGCCGGTTCAGGTGTGTGAGCTCCGTCCCCTCCGCCACACCGCCAAGTGGCTCCCAAAAGCCCGGCGAGGAGGGAGCAAGGCTTCCTGAGGTCCCTCATGTTTGGTTTTAAGGGTTTCCCACTGTCCTCTCCCTTAGCTCCGAGATGTTTGGAGTCATGGGTTTCCCACCAGCCTCAATTCCAGACGCCAGCCTTTCACGCTGAAGAAGTAAAAAGGTTGGATTTGTGTTGAGGTGGGCTTAAGGAGAAAGGTCACTGCAACCTATCCAGCCTTCCCAATTACTGGCTGCAGGAAGAAGTGGAAAAAAATAACACAAACCACCCGAAGGAGACAAAGTTATTGAAGTTTACGTGGGCCAATTGGTGGTTATCACTCAGAATTATCTTTTATTGCTTTCAGCTCGCTAATAACAAAATTTGGTGCTGTAATAGTGTTTGTGTCTATTGCATCTTCATCTGGTTCACAGGCTGAATATAAAATGGTAATTGTATTGATCTGTAATGATAATCTAATAGTGTAGTTTTAATCATTAAAGCAAGCAAAACATGAGATCTGTTCTCTAGGCAGGGATGCAAAGTAAAGCCATTTGTAATTTTTAATTTAAGACAATACATGTATTTGCTTTTACAGGACCATAAATACACTAAGCAGGCAGTTAACAAAAAAAAAAAAAAGCATTTCAGATTTTGAGGCTCCTTACCATAAATCATATTCGTGCAATCCTGTTAGCGTGGTGGAGTTTATCATTTTCCTGCCCTGTCAGGAGCCTAAATCACATTATAAAGAATTGATTTTTAATTTAGAAATCAACAGCGAGTTTTATGAATCAAGCTGGACAGCGAATTACTTAACCGAGGAGTATTTGCGGAGTGGCAGAGGCCTGAGTCTGTCTCTGCTTCCCAGCACTGGTGGGAACACAGTCTGACCTCCAGCATCGGTCGCATTTGCCTATACACAGGCAAGCACCGCCACATGGTTAATTTTACATCTCAGTGGTAGAACTTGCATATCTGAAAAAATGACAGCCTCAAGGATGTCGTCATCATTATGCTTCAAAGTTACTCATTTTTGGTAAGAAATGGAGCAGCTTTGGGCTGAAGCTTTATGGTTAGAGGCATGCTGGCTCTTGGCACTGCAATTTGGTGTCTAGGTTTCAGGCCTGCGGTAGGTGGATGGGATTTCTCTTGGCACCTGGCTGTACGCATATGGTAACGACAGGTTACCTGGGATTTTCAGTACATCGTACCTCTCCGATTGCTTTCTCTCCCAAGGAGCAATATAAGGAGTGTGTCGGTGGGTTTCTGAAAGGCAGCAGTTGACTGTGGCCTGCGCTTGCTCTCTTATAGCATATATGCTGTTGACTGCCCAGATGTGCCTCCACAAATAGTACTAGGGCTGCACCAGCAATCGACTTCTCTCAATAGTGAAGAGACTGGCATGTTTAATTTCAAGCCCAGTGTGATTAAAATAGCACAGCAGTTTGGGGGAAGAGGAGATGACCGGTCTTGCAACTGGTAACAAGCTCGGCCCCGCACCATGTGGATGTGAAAGAATAGATTAGGGTTTGAGTCTGGAGTCGTGGAGACTAGACATGCTTTCATTGCAGTGGAAAAACTGGCCACTTCTTAAATTGTCTTGCACTTGTTACTGGCAGTCTGAGTGCTCCTCGTTTTTATGAGGCCATGTTGAACAGGTGACTTAAACCCATCAAGCTGCTGGTGGCTCACTCTGTTTAATTCTGTGCTAGAAGGGACTCGGGGCATCATTGCCACCTTCTGCCTGTGAGTCAGCCTGCAGCCTGTCGCCACATTTTACCTAGGTAAAGCTCTCTTCTGTTACTGCTCGGCTGCTATTGAGTGGGCTCTAAAATCTTGCAGTGCTGTAAGTGCCATAAGTCATAAAGGTTGGGCTTAAACCCTTCGCTGTGCACTCAGGAGGCATCAGCTGTAGCTGGTACCAGTCTCAGCTGAGAGTCAGCTAAGACCAGTGCCTGCTTTTATGAATTTCTCCACCCTTTTGGTTTAAATTTATATTTTTGACAATGTACAGGAGGGGGAAGGAGGAGCTGTAGCACAGCTGGGATGCAGAGTGAGATGCTACCACTGCAGAGGTGAGCTGCTGCCATGTGCTGGGTATGATTTCCTGACCAGCCCTTCAGACAGGCTCAGCATTTGTTAATGCAACAACTGTGTTGTATTTTTAGTATTTTAGGAGAATTGCTGCTGTTGAGGTTGGCATTAGCATAATCACAAAGATTCAGGTAAATTCCTAAATATAGGCTATCTGTGAAAATTCTCATATAATTCTTATATCTGTGAAAATTCTTATAGATTTGATTTCTAAAGAAGGCAATCACTTATATTTATACAATTCTAAATGTGTTTTGGTTCAAATTACCTGGTGATTGGTGGGATCAAGAATAGAGTATGCCAGATGAAGTATTTTTAGGGATATAAGAGGGAATACAGGTATAAGAGAAGAAAGAAGGAGGAGCAGAGGAACAGATATGAAGGAAGGCAAACTGGGTTATTTCAGGTACTTGTATGGGTTCACTGATTTGTGACTGAGGAATACAGGACTTGTACCCTGAGATTTTGAAGGAGGCGGGCAGACTGATTTTCTGAAGAGCTTTAACAATACATGCTGAAGGTTAATATATGGTACACATTATAGGTATAGAGTAACTTGGGAACGTTGAGACATTTTTCAACACAACTGATGGGATTATTTCCCAATAAATATGAATAAAAAATAAAATACTGTAGAGGTTCATGGCCTCCTCCAAATAACTTTTAAAAGAAACCTGGACCTAAATTAATGCTTTCATTTTGAGAAATAAATGGTAGTCAAGGCCTAATCTTAGCTTTAAAAGTGTGGAAAATAATGGCAACAGCTCCTAAAATTCATTGGCAAGTTCCCATTGTCTATTGTATAATGTCATCAAATTACAAAAAGCAGTTCTTCTTAGAATTAATTGATATTCATCACATACTAACTTTTAAGCACTTATGTAAATATTTTAAGAATTGGGAGTTTAGCAAAGCATAGATATTTCTTTTGAATCTGATTATTCTAATTGTTAAGTGTGTAGTTTTTGTTTTGTCATGTTAAATTCTTAAAGTGAAGTTATTAATAAGATCATTGATTTTTAAAAGTCAAACATCTTCCTTGGATATAACGCAAATTGCATATGCATGTAGTAGTTCAGTAAGGAAGGGGTGTTAAGTCACCAAGTGGTGGATCTGTCATTGTTTCTTATTCAGAAACAAGTAAGCTATTTAAACTTTATGTTAATCTTCAAAATGTTTTCTTCACAAATATCCCATTTTGCCATAAAATGATTCTGCATCTCCAAATAGCCGGGGTCTTTGTGTTTGCTACTCACTTCTATTTGCAAGATTAAGTATTCTGCTCTTACTCAGATAACATTTCCATTTGATCTTCTGAAACACGACCAACTACTTACACATATTATACTTTTAGCAAATGTGTGGAGGTTGGTTTTGTTGTGATTTTTTAAAGATTGAATCAAACATTGTTTTTGATGTCTCAGAAGTAACTATTCTGAGAGCATGCTACACTCTTGTAAAACACTGCACTTCCAAACCTGTTGCTATTTACATTTGTGTCACATCCAGTTAGATCAGACACGCTGGATTACATTGTATAATGAAAGCCCTATTGCTGTACTCTAATCTTTATCTCTTTATATCCGATCTCCTTTGAATTGCACATAAGTATTGCTTATGGTTACTTAAAATAGCTACTGCCTTTATTTCAAGGGCAGTGTTATGTGTGATGAACACTTAACACCCAGCCCTGCTTTGGTAGCAGCTACAAATCGTGTATCTTTGGTTCTTGCATGATTTAATGTGGAAGCTGCACAGAGACAGTATGAATAGGTACAGATAAGTGCTTTCATTTAAATTTCACGTTTGAAAAATCTGAAACCTGTAAAATCATACATGTGCAGAAAAATGTAATGCATTTTTTGAGTCACTGTGTTCTTCTGAGAGATTTGGAATTTATACTCTCTTCCTCACAAAGCGGGTTGTGCACTCTTATTCAGAAAGTAGGAGAAAAAGAAATACATGTGTTAAAACTGACCTGAACTAGTTTTGTTTTTGACATCAGTGCTAGAGCCGTTCAGAGCCTTTAAGAGACTTCTGACCTCATTTGGCAGCCAGTGTAAATGAGCAGTTTCTGCTGACTTTGGGAGACTTGCACGTATAAATACTGGTTTTGCTTATTAAGTTATTCTTGCACATTGTGCTGACTGCCTAAGATAGTACTGTGGAAGAAACACACTTATTAATATTATTAGCTGCAAAATCCATGTTAATACAGCATTTAGAGAGAGTCGTTAGGGGATTCTGTGCCAAATTCAGTTCTTTTCCAGGGCACCCTGAGTTTTAGCTGCCGGATACACATGCTGATACAGAGATTTTATACATGACTTCATAAAACTAAGCAAACTGAAGCAAAATTCAACTTTCTTCTTACAAAGACATAGGGATTACATACGTCATCTTCATATGGCCCTGTGGGAGAAGTCTTTCCCTAATTAGCCTCTCCTCTGCCCACCCCATCCTTCACATCCCTGCTGTACTCCCCTGTCTTCTCCTCCTCAGGGCTGGTTGATAGTTCCTGTGCTCAGCCTTGCTTGAATCTCAGGGTGGTCCTTTCCTCTCTGCTCCCACCCTGACTGAAGATGGACAATCTCTGGGGGCCTGTGTCGGTGCCCTTTGTTATGCATTAATCCTTAGCAGATCTGAATTTTCCATGACTGGTTGTTTATTCCTGCCCTTGTGTTTTGAGGATAATTGTCTGGCTGGTGTTCCTGGGCACCAGAAAGCTTTCCCTCTTCGCTTGGAGATGAATGTGATGAAGTTTATTACTTTGGGAATAGCTCCAGGAGCAAAATCATGCCTCAGTCTGGGATGCCAGACAAATCCTTGGAGTGGAGCTTTGATCAGGATGGGGCTGTTCACTGTCATGGTGTTCACCATTACAGGTGAACACGAATGGTTTGCACCATGTAGAGATCTCAGAAAGTTGGACAGCTGTCAAATGCGATTTTCTTTACTTGGCATGTCCTGTATCTCTGTTATTTCTTCTCCCCTGTCTTCTGTTTTCTCATCACTATTCCTTCAACTGAAGGCTTCAGTCCCCTCAGGTCTGCCAGTACAACTACAGCTATCATTTTTTTCCCTGTATTTTTGCAGTTCTGTCAACACGATCGCAGTCAGTTTAAGTCTCTTCGCAGTTTTATAAAAAATTGAGGTAGGGTTGATACAACTTCTCTAGTGAGTGAGATATATACAGTTGTACTCACTGCTATGAGGAAAGAGGTAACCGCATAAGGAGGAGACCAGTGACTCCTTAATCCTCCTCAGCTGCAGCCACAGTCTGAATTCTGCTAAAATTCAGAATTTAGAAAACCCCAATGTGGCTACACTGATAGATGAGGAGACTGCGGTAGTGGTGGGGATGAGGGAAGAACCAGTGGCTCTGTTTCCCTAATATTTAACTGTTACTTGGCCCTACGTGGCTCTTTTCCAGCTCCCACCCTGCTCCAGACGAATCCCCTTTTGTTCCCTCCTTGTTACCTCCTCTGCTCCATTGCAGCAGCCGCAGCCTCTTTTTTCGTCCTTCCATAAGGATCGGTGTAAGGACCAGTGGGACAGTCAGGAGCGAGGCAGCCGAGGCAACAAATGCCAGACAAGAGGCACCGGTGGAAAAACTCATTTTTAAAATGTGAGAAACACATCAACAGGTGGAAGAAGCCTGGATTTAATAAAAGCAGCACTGGTAGCCTTGCTGCTGGTTAATGATGCCTAGTGAGTTTGCAGTTGCCTGCA
Source organism: Cygnus atratus (assembly GCF_013377495.2). Taxonomy (NCBI): domain Eukaryota; kingdom Metazoa; phylum Chordata; class Aves; order Anseriformes; family Anatidae; genus Cygnus; species Cygnus atratus. The sequence continues at coordinate 110,044,086 of NC_066363.1, read as the reverse complement.
ACCACCCAGCCTCAACTTCTTAGGCTGAGGTTGTTCTTGGCAATTGCCTGCCTTGCTGCGGGGACACCTGCACTGTGAAAATGTGCTGTTTTCTCATGTTAGAAGAAAGTAACTTTTCCAGCTGATCTGTAGAGAAGTACTTCGACCTCCAAACTGGGAACAGTCATCTGAAACTTAGCAAATCTCCCATGCTGATGTCAGGGATATGACTTTCGCGGTATCTCTTAATAATACACCCACATTTGACCTGGTGGTGAGTAAGCCTCTGCACAGTCTCACTTCACATGTAGGGGCTTAGTTCATCTAAGCTGAGCTCTCCCCAGACTATCTGCATATCCTCCCACAAGCCTTACTTGCCAAGCAGACTGGAGATGCTCCGCTCCGAGGCTTCAAAGACTAACCCAGCATTTCTTTGCAATTAGGTAGGAACGTAGCACTGGGATGGACCTCCCACCGTGCAACAATTACTGTGGGAAAGTGGTAGCGGCCCTTCCCTTCTCCACCCCTTGCTTAAAAAGAACAAAAAAAATACAGGGAAGAATAAATAAGGAAGACTCTGTTTCCGAGTTCCTCTCTTTTCATGCTTCAGGCTGCTATCCTGCTCTTTTATCAGCACATTTCTCTAGAAGCTGACTCTCAAGTGGGGAAACGAGCAGAGCAGAATCCAGCCTGAGCCCCTTTACATGAGCATTTGAGTTGGTGATATGTCACAGCTTTTCAGAACTTTCTAGGTTTGTATTCCTCAAAAGGGGGTTGTGGTGGGAAAGCTGCTATAAAGACTCAGTAGAAAACTCTGTACGTGCCATGAACTCAGAACTGAAAACATAAAAACGACCATGTTAAGATTTATTTATATATATACGTATATATATTTTTTTTAGAAAGTAGAACTTTTATCAACATGCATTTCTCCAAATTTTGAGTAATTTAAAAAAAAAGGATCTGGTGGGTATTCTTTTTTTCCTCTAAATATGTAAGTAATAGACCCTGTTGTTTTGGAAAACTGCAAAACCGCAGAGAGAATATTATTTTTTTATTTTTATTTTTTAAAGTAACATCTTATTTCACTATCTGCTTATGGTCCCTACATTTCTTTAAACAGATTGTGGCAGCCAAATACCGTCACATAATTGATTGTTCATAGAATAAATTGTAAATTATGGGATATAAAGAAACATTTATCATTCTCCTCACAATAATGGAACAATGTTAATTAATAATATGAAGGCAAAGAGAAATACTAAATACTCAAGAAAAATATGTAGTGTTAAAGATTACATTAATGTGGCTCACCTGCTGCTTCCTTCTGCTTGTTTTTCCTTTTCACTTTTGGTTAAAGTGGGATTTTCCAAAACACAGGAATTTGCTTATCCTGTTCCTAGTTCTTTCAAAACAGAGCCTACTGAAAATCAGACTGTCTGTCCTACACTGTGCCATATTTTTGCTTTTGTTCTCTAATTGGGAAGAAAAATAAAACATGGAAAGTTCCACAATATTTGGGTTTTGAAATGTGGGCTTAGGGCGCCTTTGATGGATCATCATACCACAGCTAGAAGGGTCTCTATTGTTCTTTATGGAAAATGTAATTCATTCAGGGACCCCAGATGACAGGGAGAAATGAGGGACCTAACCATGACAAACTCCTGATGAGTAATGACAAGCCATCCTGAAGGAAAACATTTAGATTCACTTGGGCAGTTCAAAACATTTTGGATTCTCTTTTATTCTCCCAAAGGGACATTACATTGTTTTGGCATAACCAACTTTTTTTCCTGTGGAAAAACATAATATTGCAGAAACCACTTCTCTATTAAAAAGCATGAACAGAAAATTCTGGGGTAGCAATGGGGGAAGACGTCAAGCTAAAACCAAGCACATTTGAAAACGCCGTCCCTAGAGAACACTAGGACTGCTCCAACCTGGCAATAAGAATTTTATATTATCTCCATGTTTTACACGAAGCATAAAGGTAAGTATATTTCATAGACAGTGAATATAACAAAATGAAATCCATGTGGCATGACTTGCTATGTTTTAACACATTGAAAATATGATGTTTCACAGAGGCCCTCAAAAACTGTGCTTGTTTAACAATGTAAAAGAACTGTTGTTGAAAGCTTAGGCCTTTGAGGTGAAAAATCCCACACAAGATTTCACAACTGTTTTGCTGGGACTGGGCACTTTTTTAAAAAACAAAACACTGCTTTTGAAAAAAAAAAAAAGTGTACAAAGCAAAAGCTTCAGCTTTTAGCTTTGGAAACGTACTTGTAGCTATAGAAACATAAGGAAAAATTCATTTTCCTTAATGTTATTTATTACCCAGAAATATATTGCTAGGTTCAGTTCTAAGAAAAGGACACAAATTTTACTGATGACAGCAAAGTAGAAGATATGGAATAGGGTTCTCTTACTGAAGTTTGAGGATGCTGGTAGTGAGGATAACCTGCCAGGCTATCCTATAACCTTGGTGTTGCAAAAGTGGCTGTGAGTCCCTGATGGCAGATGGAGGCTGCAAAGTATAAGAGAGCCTCTGGCTTTCTAGAATTGGCAGACATCCCAATATCTATATTTCAGGGCAACTTTCACGTTAAATGTGGCAAACTTTGTCCTGGCTGCCTTTGTATCAGGGCAGACTTCATCATTACGATAGTGGATAGAGAGCAAAGCCTGTCATTTTCCGTAACCCAAATTAATCACATGCTTTGCCGAGGGTAATTCAGCAAGTTTGGGAGCAGAAGTGATGAACAGATCAGTCAGTGAAGCTCTGCAGATCACCACCTCTCAGTTTTTTCCCACACATGAACCCAGCCTCTGGGCCAGACCAAAGTGTCCCATATAGATCAGAAGGCACTGAGAGGTGGGGAGTCCACACCTTTGGGTGGTAGAGGCTTAAGGGAACAACAAGCATGAAGAGCAGAGCAACAAACCAGATCAGGAATCTGCCTGCTATTTGACAATGATGACTGCCTATCGGCATGCGGATCATTTGTCAGCTATGTTACATGATCGCTTATCTGGTTCTTGCAGGCATGCATCATCTTTTTTTTTGTTCTTTGCACAGTTTTCAAAATGGAATGCTAGTCCCCATGGCGAGCCTGTTGGGTGTTTTCATAATAAGAGCTATAGGAATATAAAAAAGCCTTGCTAGGCAGACATGCAAAATAATCCTAACAATTCTGAACTTCATCACACCCAGCTATTGAAGACCAGGGTCATTGCAGATTTGCTGGTAAAAGTGAAAAATGCTCTTTTTGCTTCATGATCATTCTGAGAATGTCTGTGGAGTCAAATTAAAATGGAGGGGTGTATTTCATAGCCGAGTACTTCCCTTTGGAGCACTTGTGGCTCTTCACTAGCTCAGAGAAAACAAAATACAAATGGATCCTGCTATGGTTTCAGAGGTACTTTAAATGTATAAATGTATTAGTGTTTTTTTTTTGTTTTTTTTTTTTTTGTTTTTTTTTTAGCCAACATCACCTGACAAAGTGCTGTTTATTAATGTATTCAGTGTGTTTCAATATATTTTTTCTTGTCTTTTCTTTTTCTATAATTGCTTTTGTTAGTCATTTCTGTAGGCAGCTAGGCAGCTGCTGCTGCAATCCGTTTGTTATTTGTGGTTGGCTCCAGACTTAATAAAATGCAACTGCACCCTCTTGTGGTACCTAGTACGTGGATTATTTTGGTTTCACGGTACCTCCTGGTTTATTTTTTCTGAGCAAGAAAAACAAAAACAAATAGCAGAAGTGTCCTGAGGCCACACAGAAACAAAGCTTCCTGGAGAACTTCAAAAACTTAGCTGCAACATAGGAATGTCTGAGCTCTGGCAGCCTTTGAAGACAAACTTCTGTGGAGAATGCCTTCAAAGGCACCCTGGGAAACCTTTGTGCTCTTGATTTTTGGGGGGATTCCTATCATAATATATTCTTCAAGAAAAACAGAGTTCATACGGCTATATGCATATAAACAGTACATTTACAACTAAGTCTAAGGACAATAATTCATTATAAGTATCTAGCATGGACTTGACAACTAGTTTATGTTCATTATTAATCTATATGTATAAATTCATGAACAGACATTTGTTCAGACACCAGTCTCCTTGTATGCAATAATGGAAATATTGTATCTTCTTGGGTGAAAATATACTTGTGAGGAGTGTAGGTTAGGCTGCACCTTAAGGGTTCAACTTTGAACAATTCTAAATCTTGATGTCTTTTTTTTTCTTCTTTTTCTCTGAGACTCCTGTGAAAACCTTATATAAAACAAGTGCATTTAAATTCATGAGTGCATTTATATGCTGGTCTCCGAGGAGTGGTGGCAGGTGAAACAAGAACTCCTTCAACTTGTGAAGCAAGTGTATGGGCATGTCCATCTTCCACCCTGTAGTACAGAGGCTCATAGAGAGGGGTTTATTCAATATTTCCCTAACTTAAAAAAATAATAAAGAAAAATAAATGTAAACAGGAAACTCATTTTTCTGTAAAAGATCCCCAAAATATTTCTCTCTCTCTCTCTTTTTTTTTTTTTTGCCCCCCTCCACTGTTAGTGAAAAAAGGAGATTCTCCATGAGATAAAATGGAGGAAATATATTTATATATATTTAATTATAATTCATCATGTCCTCCATAAGCAGAAGCAGTCACTGAGAAAAGGGGAAAAAATGCCAAGAAAGTAACACAGTATTTGTGAAAATATAACTTTCCACAAGTAGATTTTGAAGAAAGAATGGTGAAAGAATGGTATAATTTTAATAGCCAAGGTAACCTGATGAATGAAGTTCTCATTTAAGCACCAGCCACTTCTATTGGGGCATAGCAGTGCTAGCCTTTTGCAGAGCAAAGAATTAACCCAGAGCCTGCTCTAGTGTCAATTACAAATCTGGAAGAATTTGTCTTATTTACTGCAAATGGTTAATTAATAATATTTTTTGAAAAAAGGTAACTGTTACACAGCAATTTGATCCTCTGCCCTACACAGGATTTAATGAGGTGAACAGATTTGCACTTTTATGCCTGGACTTGTTTTTTGGCTGCCAGCGTCTCTCAGGAAGCAGTGGAGTCCGACCTATCCATGTGGCTGGGTGGGGTAGCAGCCTTCAAAAGGCTGGTCTGAAAGCTGCATTTAAGGAGCCATGGTCATATACTCCCATCATCTTACCCCTGACAGAGTTGTTTGACTTTCTAAAATTCCACAGCAACTAATATATTATTAAAAAATTCTATTTCTATTTGTTTTTCTGTTGTGCTTTTCTCTTTGCTTTCAAGGGCCCTTCGCCACCCCCAGGTGGTGTACCAGTCAGCAATATGGTACTTTATACAGGATAAGGATCTGAGCCTCATTTTTATATCTCCAAGCTGTTAGCTCTTGTCCTGCATGCTCTACTTCGTGTGTTTCTCCCAGATCAGCAATAGGGCCAGCACCCAGGAGGAGCAGCTATCATTGCAGGTCTCTGGAGGGAGGCTCGCCCCCTGGCCACCTTTCTGCTCCAAGGTCTATCACAAAGGTAAAGAAACAGGTCAAGTACTCTCATGACTGTTGACACTATCATTCGGTTACGTCTTCCCACAGGGCAGGCAAGTGCACGCAGGTGGATGAGCAAAACGAGGAGCGAGCACCCTCATGTATGGGAAAGCTGCTTCTTGGATGGCGAGAGGAATTGCTTTGTGCTGCCAAGTGCAGAAGGGCTCCCCATCACGTGAGCTTGCTCCTTCTCCAGAGTGAGTGTGGATGTGGAGTTTATTCAGCTGCATCCCTCTTTCAAGTTAATTATATCACTCCGAGTGCTTCAGCTACGATCCCACACTGCCCTGCTCGCTGCTTGAACCAGCCTGCCGATTCCCCTGGGTGCCTGCCACAGAGGTTGCCTCCCTGCTGAAATCCTGGCACAGTACCCAGTCCTCTGCAGCCCGCGTTTCTTTCAAGCTCATGCACCCGGAATTCTGCTGCAGCCGTGCCTCATGTCTCTGCATGATTTCAGCTCGTTTTCCAGTCTCCCTTGGGGAAAGGAGCATGTCCAGTCTCATTTAAAATAAACATTGCTGAAATCCAAGGATCTACACATGGATTCAACAGCTCCTGTGAGGCTAATAAATGCCAAAAAGCCATTTTCAATTCCTAGCATTGATCACCCACTTAATAATCCTGAGCATCTCTATTGGAAACAAACCCCCCATTCCAGGCCCATACTCATCCCATACTCCAAATCTAATGCGATTTCTGAGGGGAGGCCTCATGGCGGCCTGCAGCTCCCTCACGAGGGGAGCGGAGGGGCAGGCGCTGAGCTCTGCTCTCTGGTGACCAGTGGTAGGACTTGAGGAAACAGCTTGAAGCTGTGACAGGGTGGTTTCAGACTGGATATCAAGAAAAGGTTCTTCACCAAGAGGGTAGTCAGGCACTGGAACAGGATCCCCAGGGCAGTGGTCATGGCACCAAACCTGCTGGAGTTCAAGAAGCATTTGGACAATGCTCTCAGACACATGGTCTGATTTTTTTTATTTTTATTTTTTTGAGGGGTGGTCCTTTAGGGACCCAGGAGTTGGACTCGATGATCCTTGTGGGTCCCTTCCAACTCAGATATTCTATGATTCTGTGATTCTAACCCTAGCTTTAACCAGTAGTTGGCTTTAGGGTGCACTGGGCTTGACAAATGCAGAAAACAAAAATGGTCAGTTCTATCCGCCCAGAACCCACAATCCCAGTTCTAGAGTACCTACAGAGCAGCGACCTCCATTTCTACCAACTCATAATAAACAAACCCGCTGTGTCCATGGTACTCTTCCTCACAAGCCTTCTGGCCTGGCAATTCCATAAAGAAACCCAGACCTTCATTTAAAGGCAACATGAATCTTGCCAATCATCCTGTGCATCTTAAACCTTAACCATGGATCCCCGCTTGTTAACTATGGATCATTGGGTGCTTGTGGCAGTAGGATTTGCAAAACTCAGCAATCAACAGAACTCATTTTCAACTCTTTTTTTTTTTTTTAACCCTAACTCAAATATTATCCACCCCCAACAAGATGCAGCCTTTCCAAATTTTGTGTGAGTCACTCCCGCCTCAGAGCAGGCCTTACCTAGCACCATCTCCATTCTTCTAAACACTCTTCCGCAATAAACCCAGCCATTCTCCTCATGGATGCTGCAGGATCTTGATGAATTTCTTCATTCCTTGCTATCACAGACGTGGGACAATGGCTGGGGTTGGCATGGTGAAAGGTTTGTGGCAGCAGAACAGAGAAGGGTAGGTTCCAAGGCTAGTGATAGATGGGGTAAAGAACTGGGTTCAGAAAAAGAGGGCATGAAGATCAGAACAGCATAGGATGTGGGTTCTTGCAGTGAAGTCTGGAGTTGCAGCTAGAGGTTCAGATAGGAAAGGTTGATCCAGAAATGCAATAGGGGATGAAGATGCCAGCCACAACTGCAAATTAAATGCTGAGTTGTGATTAATGCTAGCATTAAAGTTTGGCTGTTAGCCAGCGCTCAAGAAGTCTGAGAAGTCAAATGATTGCTGCATCCAAGAGGCACACAGTGAGGACTGACATTGGTAGGAGAATGAAATAAAACAGAATGCTGTTTCCAGCAGCTCATGTTGGAATAGTTTGGTGGGATGTATGTAAACCCTGTGCTTGGGTTAGGGTTAATGTTAGGTTTCAGTCCGTGGGAAGCTGAAAAATTCAGGAAGATTCAGGATCTACTAAGACCTCTAGGACTTTGATGAGGAATGGAGCAAGGGTAGGTTGAATTTATTTTCAGGGTAACAAAAACTTGATCTGCTCCAGGATAGAATAAAATTAGGCTTATATCAAAGCTTTGAAATTAGGTTTGGGTCCAGAAAAACAGGAACTGAAGGGTTCAGCTTACTGCTGAATTCTGCAAGACATACAGGAAAAACACGATCAGTGCTGGCAAATAATTTATGGCTCATTCAGAGTCAATTAGGAGTTTCTGGGTGATGGTTAAGTGCAAGGATTAGGACACCAAGGGCTAAAGCACTGAGTTTACTTCAGGTTAAGTGCAGCAGCTGATTTCAAACAAAGGAGTGGTTTATGTTTAATTCCACAGTTATATTTAAGATTAAGTACAGTGGGGCTTAATTTCTTGCTACTTTGGTACAAAAGAGTTTGGTTTCTTGATGAATCTGGTAAGTATAGATGCTAAAATGAAAAGAAGTATTAGATTAGTTTAAGATTATTTTAGTTAGTGTTTACTTCTTTCTATATCAGCTCTGACAAGTGAGGCAGGAATCTCCTCATGGGAGTTCAGCTAATTTATTTTCGGGGATGGAGAAGAAGAGATTAAATTGGACAAAACCAATTTTGGTGAGTTTAAAGCTAGAAGTCATTCTGGGTGAACATATTTTGTGACACTACCAATAAATAACACTTAGGTGTTCTAAGGTTTTAGTCAGATTTCTGGTATGCTTGCTAAGACCAGTAGGAAAAACAAATACACTTAGACCAGTATGAAGGTGTTTGTGCAGATCAAACATTAACCAGGAATCTCAGGGTCCCATGCAGGAAATACACACGTGCACACACATGTTTAATTGTATGGGCTCTCAGAAAATTGAGGAATTGAGGCATCACTGTGGGAAGGTTTTAGAAAATCTGAATACTTCAGCTCAAGGCCTAACTACTAGTTTTAGAAAAGACAGTGGTTACCATTCAATTAAATTCTTATTAAGTCCTGTAGTTACCGTCATACAACTAAGAGAGTAGTAATTACCAATTTATTTATACATTTCCACAGTTAATTTGAAATTACAACACATTCACGCATCTTACTAAGCATTCTGAGTTACGTCTCCTTTTAACAATGATTCATGATTGATGAGTAACATACCTAAATGATAAATTGCATAATGCACATTGCATAGAGAAATGCAGCCATACAATACATTTGTTAGCCACCTTGGTTTGGTATTTACAGAAAATCCAAGTGGCCCTTCAGAACTGTTGAATCAATATTTCAAGAACAAAAATTTACAAAAATGCTTAGAACAATTTTTCATATTGTAATATTTAATAGTACACTTTGGAGGTATGTATTCAGTGTTTAAGGAAAGGTTGGATGTGGTGCTTAGGGACATGGGTTAGTGGGTGACATTGGTGGTAGGGCAATGGTTGGACCAGATGATCTTGGAGGTCTTTTCCAACCTTTATGATTTTATGATAATTTCACACGAAGACTACAAATCAGTTTACATATTACACCTCAGAATAGCCTCTGCTATCATTTAGACTTCTTATATATATACATAAATTCTTCCATATATATATAATATACATATTTAAAAGCCAGTAGTTTTTTTCACTTGTTCTTTTTCTTTTTTTGGGTAACTACTTCTATTCAACAACAGTTGAATTGCCTGTAAAGGCCTCTTGTCGACCTCAGTGGAGCTGCTCAGGACAGAAAAAGTTTTTGAGGAGAGCATACCTTTTCATAACACGGAATGTAACTTGAAAAGTACCTACGTGAAGTTACACCCTTCTCACTGCAACAGGAACTTATGCCTTCAAATACATTATGACACGTACAAGACATGCATGTCTTGTAGAGCTAAACAGCAGACAAATGTATAAAAAAGAGGGGACCCTTTGACATCTTTAAAATTCAGAGTCAGAAGAAGCCTGTTGCTGGGGTAAGAGCTTTAAGAAATACTGGAGTACAGGGCTTGGGAAGGAGGGGCAACAATCTTGTCTCCTCTCTCTGTGGTGGCTCTGGTTTTAAGCACAGCCTCAGGTAGTTACATTGCAGGACACCACACCCAGCAGCTGCTCATCCTTTAAGGCTTCTTCCCCTCAGAGCTTGCTGGCTGGGGAAGCACCAGGACAACCACCCTGACACTGATTTTGGGTGGAAGTTTCAGAAACCTCTGCAGGTCAGTAGATCTGGTATAGTAGCACTGGCAATCCAGAGATCAGGGTTTTCTCCCTGCCTCCCTCTCTGGTTTGCTTCAGCCAAATGATTTCTCCTGTCAATCTGTAGGATGTAGTTAACATTACTTAATTTTTTTGCATGCCTCTGCGCCTTACAAGCTGCAGTTAAAAATTATAAATATCAATAGTATGATACACATAAAAGAGTGTATCATTCAATATAACTGACACTTTTGATTTTAAGAACTCATTTCAATCCCAGTTTCTTTCAGAAAAGATAACTGATGAGGACAAAAATAAATGTTTTGTCAGAAGACCTCAAAAGATTTCTTTAAAAATTCCCCCAAACCTTCTATTTATTGTTTTTTGCTCATTTTGTTTGTTTTTAAACTCAAATGCACTACATTTTTGAATACAAGATTTTTATTAATAGAAAGCTGTAGAAACAAATATTCTCAAGCATGCTGACAAGCTCTAACTTCGAAGTGGGCAATTCAGTTACAAGTTACACTCAATTACGTTTGTGAAAGGAGAACCTACACTAGAAACAAAGCAGTCCAAGGGCAAGCCTGTTCTTTAATGCAGCATTAGAGTACGGATGAAGAAATGCATTAACCAAAACACTGGCTGCATGCTGAGGGCCTCGTTGTACATGAGAGGAAACAAGGAGTGCAGACTACATTCACCACCCATCCACCATGGGCAGAGACAATAGCCAGTGTTGGACAAGCGTAAAAATAACTCCGCTAAGAGGAGAGCTAAATGCTTGCTGTGTTCTCACAAAATAACTCATGTTTGTTTTTGAAGCTTCTATCAATCCCCCAAGCATTGTGTTTCAAGGAAGTTCTCGTTTCTGTGCACATAGTTGCTTTGCACAGGATTTTCTCAGCAACTTGTGTTTGCCAGTCTTTTGGTCTGTATTGCTCATAGGATATTTATAAACTCTCTGTAAATGCCTACAGGTTGTTACAGTTAGCCTGTCCCTCCAAGGAGAAGTTTAAGCTGGTTTTCCTTCTTTCTTCAGACTTGACCATTGCTCACTGGGAGGCTTTTCCCTAGGGTGGCAGATGGTGGGACATTCGTTGGAAACCTCCTCTTGTGCATCTTCCTGAAGGCTGTGTGGTATGATAAACTCTCTTTATACCACATCTTTTTTCACAGCTGCACAGGGACTGAAATCTCTGTGACATTTGTAAACTTTTTGTGCAAAACTAATCCTGCCCATGCTCCAGACCTTTTGAAGCTGGAGTTGTTGGAACAAGTGGGATGCATCTGAATCAGGTTTCTTACCAGGCAGGCGTGAGACTAAGACAGGCTGAGCCTAAGAGCCAGGACTGTGCAATGCGTCACCTCGCCAGAATGCAGCCTCCTACAGTGTTTTGCTATTTCCGTGGTTTGCAGGAGACATCTTGTGGTCAAAAAGCAAAATCACACAGCGTGCAGACCCTGTTGTGCAACGAGCGTGGTCTTTCTCCTGCGAAGGCTGAGGAGTCAGACTGCCACTGTCTTTCAAGTGTTTAATTTTCACTGCCAGGGAATAAGTGAAGTAAAAGCTATCCATCTGTCTGAAGGGCATTTTTGAACTAGGGCACAACAAATGAGTGTGCATTTGTATTTAACTTCAGCTGTTTTTTTTTTTTTTTTCTTTTAATGATGCTACTCCTGAAGTTGGACACCATTCAGCCAATTCTCCTAAATCTCACTGATAACTATTTTTGCAATAAGAGTGCAAGCCAGCACATGTACCAGGTGAATACAGACGGACACTGAGAAAGCCCATTATTTGAAGTTATCTGTTTTTGTTGTTTTTTAAAGCATTTTTTTAAAAAAAAGTGAATAAAAAAAAAAAGCATAAGAAAAAGCAAAAGGGGAGATAAGAACACCCCAACACCCCAGGGAAGCAGAAAGACGAGGTTGTTTTAAGCATTTTAGTTATAGGTCTCTCTCTCTTTGATGTTAATTGCAATTATTACACTATTATATAATAGCATTTCTCAGCTGGCCTGGCTTTTCACTGTGGCAGGTGCCATTTAGATACACATAGAAAATGACAGTACTTGTTTCAAAGAAAGTATCAGCTAGGTGACAATATAGAGCAGATGAAAGAGAAAAATAAGTGGATTGTGATGGGGTGATGGGAGATGTGGTAACTGTAATAAGAGGATGGGTGCAATTCTAAACTTATCATCATACCATGCAATGTTATTAAAAAAACCTCATGAGAAAGCAGAGAAATAATGAGTGTCCATGCTAGGTGAGTTGGGAACAAAACAAGCAGCAAAAGGTAAATCCTAGAAGATGGGTAACAACGTATTATCTGACTACAGAAGCCATTCAGCAGAAGCTGTCTCAAGGCCAGGAGTCTGGTAATGAGACCATATAGTAATCATTTGTCTCCAGGCTGCTATTATCCGTGGTGAGAAAATCTGATTCTTGCAATTGTGCAATGAGAAAAATCATGACCTTCCAGACCCCTTGAAGTTACAATTTATTAACAGAGCCTTGCAAAAGATGGAAATTCCACCTGGCAAAGGACTGGACACTTGTCCTCATTAGCTGCAGCACCAGTAACTTCACAGATTGTATGCAGAAGGGTATTTCATAAAGGGTTAGTTTTAGGTCGACCTGGAGATTTCATTTTGAGATGTGGCCATTTTATAGGAAAATATAAAATTAAATGAATGGTCCTTCTGGAAAAAAAAAAAAAAGTACACCTCAGAATGTTTCTGAAAGTGACAAAAAGAGCATTTTCAACATTTTCAGAACTTCTCTCACTTTTTGTTCCCATTTGTTGAATGAAATTACAGAGAAAATTATGCCATTTTGCAAATGTGTCGATGATAATGTGAATTCTCTATTCCAAAATTGCTTCCCCAACAGGCTCTGTTAATCAGGTCTCACTGGTCTTCCAGAGCTAAATTTTGTCCCCTTCTTTGAAAACTGAAACAATTAACTCTTGGTCCAGCAGTGTACATCTGTAACATGCTGGCTTGAAAAAGAGCAGCCCTTCTGCAACTCAATGCAAACTGTTCATGTGGGAGCCAGTGCATCTCTGGCAAGATCTCTTGGAGCCAGACTGGGGAAATGGCACAAACATGGGTGGGTTGGGCCATCTGATCTCTTTAGAGCTTGCTGTTGTCTTATGTACAGGGCAAACCTACCCTGATTTAAATCTTTGCTGTATTTGCCTGTCTTGGTTGCTGAAACAGCCCGGAATGGCTGACATAACAGAAAGACCTGTACAAACAAAAATCTGGCTCTTCTGAAATGTTCCTTATGCTAGCCAACAGAAAATAAGCCAAAGCCTGAAGGCTTTTCTTTAATTTCATCCCATGTTGCTGTCGGCCCTGGTCTTCCTTCTAGCCAGCATTAACACTGGGATGGCCTAATGCATCAGGAAGACGTATTCACCCCTCATCCTTATCTACTCAGCCACAGATGGTTCCACATCAATACTGGACCTTCCAAGGATTCCCTATAAACTGTGAGAAGGGAATTCCCGTGTCTCAGAAATGCCTGTAGGTGCTGCAGGGTGGCAGGCTCATCAGAACAGAGCAGACACAACATATTACTCTGATGTAAAAACTGAGATGTAGCTCTGTGCCATTGCTGTTGCTGGCTGGATTGGGACTGAACACAGGAGGAACATCCCAATGGCAGCTACTGACAGTCCAAACCACCTTCTTTCCTTCCTTTTCCTGGCTCTTTGTAGAATGGGTATCATTTTTTTCAGTATAGAATTTTCTTTGTTAAGTGAAATAGTCTCTGTAAGAGTAAAATTGTCCCTTTCTTGGTCTTCTACAGGGAACACTAGAAATAGAGGGAAAAAAAAAAGCTTAAAACCCATATAACATTTGCAAAATTTATGTTTAAATAAATAATAATAATAAAAAACTCTTTAAAACAAATTAATTGTGTTTACTCTTAACGCTGGAAAATATTGTTTGTGACTTAAATACAAAAGCTATGCCTGCTGTCAAGGTGTTGAATTTTGTGCTTTGGTCATAATACCAGCAAAGTGAACAGAGAAACACAATGCTCCATGTAAAATGGTATTATAACCAGTGCAATTTAGGTATTCATACTGCTGTTGATCACCTCAGGGAAAGCCTGGCTTCAATCAAGGCAAGAAAGTAGGTTTGCAGCTATGCTGCTACATCAGTTTAAAAATCCATAATATAGATATGTTCTTTTCTGCACTGCTACAGCCTCTAATAAGGTATATCAACTCACTTGGTTTCTGTGCTACACAGCGATATGGATGTAAGACAAATATGAAAGACAAATATCATATAGTAATTAAGTGAAATAACAATACTCCCTTTTTCACACTAGTAATTAAAGTGCAAAATAATATTTTGTAAGTATTTATATATATATACTGTAAGCTACAATACTGACTGATTTTTGCTTCTAAACGGACATTAGTGACTGGTAGCAGACAATGCTAATCCTGATCAAACAATTAGTTTATCTCTTCCTCTTGCCTGATAAGGGGAGGGTAGCCAAGATCGGTGTGGAAAGCTTGACACTGTCAGCTCTATTATTTCCCACCCTACTCAGTAAGAAAGCTGTAGTTTAAGTTAAACCTGCTTGGCACTTGATTCTGAGCATGTTTGTCTGCAGGGAGCCTGGCACCAGCTTTTGAGCTACCCAGCCTCCAAGTTGCCTGTGAACTCTTTGTGTGTGTTTGAAGGGCAAGTCAACAGTGCTAATAATATGCAGATAAAGAATTCAGTTGTCATCCACAGATGGCAATTTAGTATTGCCCTGTATACCAGAGAATAAGAGCAAAGGCATGAAACAAGTAGCAGTTCTGGTTTCAGAAAAGTGTTGAACTGAAATTCTAGTCACACTAAAGATCCCTTTGAAACAAGATGAAGGGGGAAAAAAAGCTCATAGTCCAGTTCAGAATAGACACTTGATTAGGCACAGCTCCTAATTAAGCTGTGAAACTTGTTCACATATCTAATGGAAGTCAAAGGTATAAACCAGTTCAAAATGCAATTAGACACATTCACAGGGAAAAGTCAAACAAGGACAGAACATCAGAAAGAGGATACACTTAAAATCTCAATTATTCCTTAAGCCACAGATACCCAGAAGCTGTAAGTATGTGAGGAGAAATCATCAATATATGTGTGCCCTGTTCTTGTATTCTTTCCCAAGCTTCTGGTAGCAGCTGCTGTTTGAGATAGGCAAGCAGGTTTGATGGACCACTGGTCTGAGATAGCACAGCAGTTTTTACACTCTTACGTACCCAGCTGTGTTCTCTACAGCTCTGAGGTGCTCTAGTCCCAGGAGCTTCAGTCTGTGTCACCTGTGTTGCAGACAGACACCTCCAATGTGGGGCTGTGTGCATTTTGAACAAGTATTTGGTAGAATGGTTTTCATAAGGAAATACAGAAAGTAATGGCATCTATAAAGTCTCACACAGTTCCTCCATTGTCTGTACAAACAAATACCAGAGTACTCCAGGAAAATCAGAATAGGGTCCCAAACTTATGGCGCAGCAGATTGCTATTAGTCTCAGCTATTAGTGTTTCTGCAATAAATTCATCTCTCCAAAGCTTTGCCTTAGAGTAGGAGAAAGCCTAGATTTTGACAGCTGTCATTTTGTGTTGAGGATTCCCTACACAGTTTAATTGCAAACAAACCTGATATTTAATTTCAAACACATATTCAACAGCTATCATGTGAGTACAGTGCAATTTCTGCACAGAGCTTTTCTCACAAGAGACTCATTGCTAAGGTAGCATTGGTACTGCCAAAACTGAAGGCCTGGAGCCATGTAGATTGTACTAATCTCAGTGAAAATTCAGTTTATGGGTTTACATCTATTAATACTAACCAAACTGTGAATCTGAAAGTGGAAAAAATGCAAAGTACATACTCTGCAAAGCAACAACAATATTGTATGCATTATGTCAGTATAGAAGAGAACCCAGTTGATTATTGATATTTTTCCTGAAGAAGAGACTATTGAAGGACTAATTTCTGGTAATATTAAACATGGTTTAAGTAGATTTGACCCCCACAGATCAATTGCAGTTTTCAGGAACTGAATACCACATGTGACATAAAAGCATTCCCACAGGAAATCTATTCGTCTCTACCCAAATGTCATTATCTAAAAGTGGATAAAGATTATTTGCATAGAGAACTTGAGGAAGATATTTTTCAGCTATTACAATGCCACTGGGATTAGCACTTTCAGAAAAGATGGTTTCTTCTTCCTTTTATTTTTCTTTTAAATGGATGAAAAAGTCAACCTTTCACTCAGGATTTTATTTTGTTTTTCCTTTTTTGCAGGTAAGAGATGGCAATTTTTTCTGCTTTTCAAAATTCTGTTTTAATGCAAAGGTGTCAAAGACAATCCTTCTTTTAGGACTGGGAAAATAAAAATATATTTTTTTCCTTATGTTTTGGGTTTTTTTTTGGACTGTTACTGGGGGTCTTGCTCCAGAATACATATGTGTTTTTATACTGCATAATAAATATGGGTAAGATATTGTTTGTATTTCTATACCTTACTCTTAGCAATAATAGAAATAGAAATCGTAGAAATCTAATGTGTTAAGGACCTCAATAAATGACCTAATCTAATTTTTTTGGTGAGAGGTATCAAGTATATCTAGGCTACTGGCAAAGATGTTTGTCAAATGTTTCCTAAATGCCTTGAATGAAGGAGGTCCCTCAGCATTTCTCTGTGGCTTTGCCTAGAGACTCGTCACCTTCCCAGTTAGAAAGTCCTCTGCATATCTCACTTTGCTAGTCTTGGCTGAAGATTAACATGGTTTCTTCTTGACCTTCTTTCAGGTGGTCAGCACACTCCTGCTTCACTGCATAGCACTTCACAGATTTCCCTGCACTACAGGGGTGATGGCAGTCTTCCTTCTCAGCGTCCTGATGCCCAGAAATAAGACTCTTTTGTCACCTTCCATGAATCTGCGCTATCTCAGTGCAGTAAAAAGTTTATTCAGAGAATGAAGCTCATCACATGTCTCTCAATTGTCTGCATATTTTTTGGTTGCATCCGATTTCTTTTAAGGTTTTGCCAGGATCTCTGGGACAAGCCATGAAGAAGAGACAAGAAGTTTTCTGTTCCAGAAAGTCTGCAGACCAAACCCAGTAGCTTATTTATTTCTTTGGCCAAACAAAGTGAGGTTTGGTCAACTGATAACTTATTTGGTTTGCTTTTTGGCTAAACAAGGCTGAAGATGTGAAACTTAAATTATTTTCCCCTTCTGGTGTGAAAGAACAAAAATTAAAAACTGTGGATCAGAACTGCCAAGTACAGCACTGCAGTTCTTCCTGCCCACTGGAGCAGGTATGAATCACAGTCCTTCCTTCCCTACTAAAGCGGGGGCAGATGAAAGCCACTTGTGACTGCAGTGATAAGGCCCCATGGGTGAAAGCAGAGCCTTTCCGAAAACTCGGTTCTTATACTTCCAGAGTTGCAAATCAGGGTGAGACACTGTATGCTGTCAGGTGACAATTACTATTTTTTGCTCTCATCTCTGCCTTTGTTAGTTAAAATGAACTGGGAATTGTCTAAACTCCAAGCTTGTTGTTTACATTTACTTGAAAATAAATATCTTGCCTTTAGAGACTATTATATGTCTGCAAAGAAGTCTATTTTTTTCTGATCTTACAAAAGTAATTTACCAGAATAAGATTTTTTTTTTTCCTGGAACTGGAGTACTTAATTGTTTCTAAGCAAATGTGGGAAAGAACTGTCATGTGTCCTTTGCTTTGTAAAGCACCATTAAGCCTTGGACCTATTAGCTTGTGTTTGGAGGTTTCATTTGTCACTCTTTGTAGTTATATAATGAAATATTTATTGGAAAAGGAGTAACCGTTAACACTCTTCCATTAGTAAACAAGTGTCTCCTTCACCTTCTGAAAATGGAGGATGGACTGATCTGCAATTAAACAACAGTTGGATGCATGGGTTTGCTGAACACATTTTGTCTGAAGAATGGAACATCTGTTCTGCCTCTCAGATTTCCTCAAGGAATTCCTCTTTTAAGCTATCACAGTTTTACTTTCTGCCAAGGATTTTATTTATTACTCTGACATGTTCAAAATTGCTAACCTGAGGTCCATTCAAACTGTACTAAAGTAACTACAGTATCTGAAGGATTTTGTACTTGGTTTTGTCTTAAAGTTTGTAAGCATCTTTTTTCCCATAAGTATGTGCACAACTTGCATAACTAATTCTCCTGTGCCCTTTCTTGTCAGACACATGCAGAATTCATTTGCTAATAGTGTCTGATTTCCTTTTAGGCACTTCTGGTTTATGATTCTTTACATTTTTATATGTTGCTTCCATTCCAATATTAACCGATGCTTCTGTGATATTTTATAGGGTTTTATTGTGTAATTAATAAAAAACAGCCTTTAAACAATGCTAATTTCTGACAATTCAGATGCTTAGGAGAGTCACAGAGGTTTTCTGTGCATGCCCATATCAAATTATTTCTCTAATTATGTGTTATGATTTGTCTTTTCTGGCATTCTATTTCTTCTGTATGTTGCTGAACAAATTGCTCTTCAGAGTTATTAAGAGAGAGATTATCAAAAGAATTCAGCACCCACCTACAAAAAGATAATGATTTTCAAGACCTTAGGAACTCACCTTTGCAGTACTTTTGTCCAGATTTTCAGATAAACCCAACATCCAATGCCAGGAGCTTGAAAACCTGAGTACCTCTTCTGATGCCTAAATTGGCCATGGGTACTTCTGTTCATATGCGCATTTCTTTGACATCAGGATCCCAAAATACAATGTGCAGTCCGGGATGAAAGATGATTTACAATATTAACAAGAACACATTCAAAATAAGTCCTGGATTCTATAAAAAGATATGTTCCTATACACAGGAATCACCTGCAGCTCTGGCAGCATAAGTCTGTACTTCATCTGGCTGATTTCTGACATAGAATTTAATAGACATGGCAAGGGAATCTACTGTGTAAACTCCAAGGCTGGCGACACACCAGCCTTGACCTGACCTCTAAAACAACTGCCCTTTCGGTTGTGGATCCATCTCAGTGTTATTGTCAGTTTTACTATTTGCCTTTATTTTGGGGAAGTACAGGGAATGGCATTTTAGGAAGACATAGGAAGAAGCATAAAACTGGTGTTCTTTTGGTGAGCTATCCTGCTGTGTAAGCCCATGGTTCAAATTGTAATTAACAATTGTAACTTTCTACCTCTTCTAGTTTACTCATCCAAGAGGAAACACGATCCTCAGAAACTAAGAAACTAAATTCTGCTCTTAAGAAACCTCAGGTCTAACTTTCCTATTTAAACCTTTTCCTGCATCTGGAGCAGTCTTATCTGTCAATTAAAGGCATTGCTTCTAAAAGAAATAATAATAAAAAAAGCTCCAAGCAAGCTCAGCAAAAAATTCTGTTTAGATGCTAACCCAGACTTTACCAAATTCTTTGTAATTCAGTTTTGTGTTATCCTTAATGCTTCAGAATCCCAAACTTTTCTGCCAAAGGTAATATCCAAAGATTCAGATATGGTGTTTCCATCCTAATTGTAGAAAGCTGTAGGTACAGCCATGATAATAGCTTTCATGGAATCATAGAATCATAGAACAGCTTAGGTTGGAAGGGGCCTTAAAGATTGTCTAGTTCCAAACTCCCTGCTATAGGCTGGGATGCCAATCAGTAGTTCAGGTTGCCCAGGGCCCCTTCCAACCTGGCCTTGAACACTTCCAGAGATGGGGCATCCACAGTTTCTCTGGGCAACCTGTTCCAGTGCCTCACCACCCTCACAGTGAAGAATTTCCTCCTAGCATCTAATCTAACTCTCCCTCCTTTTATTTTAAAACCATTTTCCCCTTGTCTTCTCATTGTCTGCCTGAGCAAAAAGTCACTCTCCATCTTTTTTATAAGCCCCCTTTAAGTACTGAAAAGCTGCAGTGAGGTCTTCCCAGAGCCTGCTCTTCTTTAGGCTGAACATCCCCAGCCTTTCTCTCTCAGCCTTTCTTCATAGGAGAAGTGCTCCAGCCCTCTAATTATCCTCGTGGCCCTCCTCTGGACCGCCTCTAGCAGCCCCACATCTTTCTTGTGCTGGGGGCCCCAGACCTGGATGCAGCACTCCAGATGGGGCCTCACAAGGGCAGAGCAGAAGGGGACAATTACCTCCCTCCACCTGATGGCCACTGCTGTGGTGATGCAGCCCAGGACGCAGTTGGCTTCTGGGCAGCAGGTATGCACTGCTGGCTCTTGCCGAGCTTTTTGTTCACCTGAACCCCCAAGTCCTCCTCTGCAGGACTGCTCCTGGTGAGTTCTCCCACTCTGTGTTTGTGTCTGGTATTGCCCCGACACAGGTGCAGCACCTTGCACTTGGACTTGTTGAACCTCATTAGGTTCACATGGGCCCACTTCTCAAGCTTGTCCAGGTCCCTTTGGATAGTACCCCTTCCTTCTGCTGTATCAACCACACCCCACAGCTCAGAGACATCTGTAAACTTGCTGAGGCTGCACTTGATCCCACTGTCTGTGTCACTGATAAAGATATTAAACAGCACTGTTCCTGGTAGAGACCCCTGAGGGACATCACTCCACCAGCCTCCACCTGAACATGGAGCCATTGACCACCACTCTCTGAGTGTAGCCTTCAGACAATTCCTTATCCACTGAATGGTCCACCCATTGGACCTCATTTCATCCTACGTGAAAAAGTAGGAAGGGGTGATAGTCTTTGGGACCCACCAAGCTTGGCAGCTTCTTCATAATATTGCATATGCGGACACTGGGCAGGCAACAAACTTCTCTGGAGAGATTATCTGGATGGCAAATGGGTGCCTCAGTGCCTCTCAGAGAGGAGTCCCCAGTGACTAACACCCTTCACGCCTTTTTTGTGGCACTGGTTCCGATGCAGGTGGCAGACTGAGCCAACTTTGTGTGGTTTGCCTTTCTAAGGTCTTTACTGTTACTTACAAAGTCTCCTCTCTCCTGCCCTAAAAGCAGGGGCTCTTCAGGGGCAACCTGTGTTGCTCTCTTGTGAGATGCAGAAAGCACAAGCTACTAGATTAAGCACAGAATGCTTAGATTCAGTTTTAACAGAACAATAAACTAGTCCATAGGCTGGAACTCACAATCAGTAGTTTAGGCTGACAAACCTGGCTAATTAATTGATTTAAGGCACCAAAGGCATGGCCTACTTTATTTGTCTTCATCCATCTTCATTGCAAATATTTTTGGTTTGTGAGGAATGAGGAGTGAAAGTTGAGGTGGTTGGGGACAGAAGAATTATCTAAACCAGAGATAGCGTTGATCACTGTAGGGAAACACTGTGCAACAGCACCAAGCTATGCTCCTTTCTGTGCCTACAAAGAAAACAACATCCACTGCGGCACCTGATGTCTAAGGACTTTGCTGTATTATTTCTAGTTCAAGCACCTTGGCTGAACTTAAAATATAAAAAATATAAAAATATCAATAGAAAATCCAGCTTATTAATTCTTTTTTTTTTTTTCTTTACAATATTTTAGAAGCCTAGAGCAGATTCCAGGTTGCCTAAATGTGAGAACCAGGAGCTCTTCATTTGTAAAGCAAGTAGAGGAAAACATTGACAAGCTCAGTTCTCGTGTTAAACAGAGAATTCTGTTTGCTTAGCTGTTTTTTTTTTTTCCCCTCTCTCAATATCTTCTACATCTGTCAGTAATGAAATTAACTGCAAACGGAAATGATGTGTCTGATCTCTGAAGCACGGTGTATAGAGAAAAAAAATCTTTTAAAGGAGAATCTACTGCACTGTCAGCCCTTCCTCCACTCCCATCATGTTTAAGGACAGCTGATTTCAAGCTGCTTCTATCTGTAGTCTCTAAACAATAATTTTGTCAAGAGAACAGGAAAATGGTGACTGGTATAATGACATTCATTATTTTTGCTGTATTAAATATGATTTCTGCAAGCATTCTTATTCATCAGAAATTTGCAAATTGAGAGGAAGCACCAGATATTTACCAGCTTCATAAAAGTTATTTAATTTCCTCATCTCCCTCAGTGCTGAGTCTGACCTTTCATTTTGTTTACCACCCACCACCAGTGCTCTGGGTATAGCTACCCACGAGAAAGGCCATTCAGCTCCCAAACCTGGTTTCATATGTCAATTAACCACATTTTTTGTCTTGGCCAAAGCACCATGCACAGCAAATCTGAAATGAATCATGAGGAGCTGGATAAAAGCAATTTGGAATAGGATTTGTTGTAAGGAGTTCATCCGCCTGTACTTCCAAAGGGACTTTTGGAATTCTCAAAAATGAATTATCAGGTTGTAGAATAATATCAAGCATTTATGACAGCATAAATACAAATATTGAGAAGAAATTGTTGATGCTGTCATTCATTCATCCACAAATGTGTTTTCTTCTGAATTTTTCCCATATGCAGCTGCATGTTCTCCCTAATTAATGAATTGCCCTCAGGTTACTCACCCAGACAGATCTAATCTGTCTCTGTCCAAAATGACTAAACTCTGTCCTGCATTAAAGATGTAAAAGGCCACAAATTACTTTCTTGGTCTTTCCAACTAGAAAATCACTGCTTACTGAATGGCATTCTCTCCATGTGGCATTCAGGGTGATTTCATCACCTCAGGGCTGAAGCTTTCAATACAAGTGAAGAAAAACCTCTATTGCTAAAAAGTTTCTCAGTTCAGATTACAGTTCAACAGAAGAAACGTTCACTTCAGGTTTAAGCTTATAATAATGCCATGAATGCAATAAAATGTATAAGTATAGCATTCTTTTATCTTTAATGCACTTTATAAATATTAACCCATCTTTCTTGAGAAAGGTTTCCATGTAAAGTTATGTGATTAAGATGAAGGATCAATATATTGTTACAGAAAGGTATTTTTTTCCAAACCTTATAATAAAAAAACTGTATTGAATTAGCATATAAAGTGAAATATGGACAAGTACATGTCATCTTTACTACTAGCTGACCTTCACTGCAGTTATAAGACTATGGATATACGCAAATTTCATGTGAATTTTACTGTTGTTTTCTTACATAGCTTGATATGGTTTCCCCCTTAAGGCCACCAGGGGGATTTACAAGCTTATAGATTAAAAATAAATAAATAAATAATAAAAAATCAACTTCTGCTCTGCTGTCTGGTATGAAATAGAGAGAGCATCAACAATACTTGGTAGTCTGAGGAATTGGAAATGATAGTGCTGAATGTGAATTCCCCACAGGAGTGCAAGCAGCAGGAATGCTTGTTTATTGAAGTTGAAAGGAAAAATGTCCATACAGTTTGATCTCTGTTTCCAGTGTGAACACTGCAAGTGAAGTAGCTAACACCATGCTAATATTGCTGGTTATCTGGCAGGCACAAATTTGGTCAGAAACTTTAGACTTGTATTTCACAGAAAACATTCCCTATAATCTCTTGCTGGAATTTGCCATTGAGAGCAAACCTTGTTAAATCCCTACATCTCTTTCTGCATTCATCATAATAAATGAAGAGGAAACAAACAAACAAACAAAAACAAGAAACAAACAAACAAACAAAACCTCAGATGTGTACTGCAAAATTGTGTGGTGAAAGAAACAGAACAGTAAAAGTGGAGACGTGGAGTTGATCTCCCACTTCGAGACCAATTTGCCTCTATTTTTCTTTCCCTGTACAGGGAAAGCAATCACTCTTGTTCCTACAGTTGCTCATTCATCTCTATCCTCTCTGTTAAGACTGTGAAGTCTTTGGACCAGAGCTGTTTCAAGCAGGTGCATAGAGTGCCTAGTACAATACACTGCCCGTACTAGACAGTACATTATGATTTGATCCTAATGTGAATAAAAATCTGAGGGGAACATTGAGAAACTCTCTGTCAGTGTGATATTCTAATATTGGAAGAACATTTGCTGTTCATTGTTAATTTTAGAGTGAAGTAAGTTAGAAATATGAATGAAACAAACCCATCACCTAACTATTTAGAATGCATAAAAGCTTTTGTTGATTTCAGAAGTTTACTTTTCAAGCATCCTTTGATCAAGTTGTGCATGCAAGATGAAACTAGAACTTCTTAAAAATAGAACAGAAAAGAATGAGTTCTAGTGAACGGTACTTCAAGAATACGTGTGTGTTTTTGCATTCGAAATAACTACAAAGATTGCCCATTTGGGAGAAACAAAGGTAATATTGCAGTGATTTTCCAATTTCTGAACCACTTTTCTACCTTTCTTTTGTAAAAGGTACCTTGAAAATCATGAAATTCACAGCTGGCAGGCTGGTAGCTTTGTTTTCTTACCCAACTTGATTGGAAATTCTTTACTGTTGTTATGGTATGCCATACTGTATACTGGCTACCACTGTATATTTCTGCTTTTCTAATTACGTTTGGGTTTCAGAGAAATAGTGACAGTGTAAAGAATTTTGGACCTCAAGCAGTCACCCACATTTAGGACAGTGCAATCAACCCCCTGGGAAGATAATACAGGAAAGCTTGATTGCTGGTGCCAATAGGTTTTCTTTTCCAGGTCACTGCACAGGGTGAGGCCTAGAAGGTGGATGTTTTCCATTTTGTTTCTTTTTCTAGTCATTAAAGAGGCCAGCTTAGTCATGTCCTTATTTTAGACTTTTCCACATGATCCAGAGTTAATGTTCCTCAGATGCAGAAAGTTCCATATGGTCCTTCATAATCTTCAATGTTTAGTATGTTGCAGTCCTGGTGTAGTTCCTCAGGGTTTGTATTGCAGTGAGATGAAGTATTTTTGCTTCTTCTTTGGACACAGTATTTTAATCATTAAAAAGAGAAAAAAAAAGTGATGTTGAATTTTGTACTACGCATTTTGAGATTTTTGATAACTACATCTTAAGAAAGGATGTTCTCCACCCTTAGAGTGTAAGGTATCACTTTTGAGATCAGTTTGCAAAGTAATTGTTATTGACGGGTGTCAGGGTCAACTGTCAACCTGAGCTCCAAAGTCTTCACAGACTGAATTGGTTCTGAACATCTGAAATTTCATTTTTACTAGCTGTCCAAGCAGGTTGGTTTTCTCTGATTGACAAGGTACTGACGCAAGCTGTAGATTGCCCTCTTGTTAGAGATTAAAAACTCTTTGCAAAGCATCAGCTGACCCAAGTTTTATCACTTGCATGATTATTTCTGGAAGCAGGATATTTTGGTGCAGGATGACTAATTTTTAGCTACTAGCATCTTTGATGCTTCCTATTGAATGATCATAAAAAGCTTTTTAAACACAAAATAAGTTGGTGGTTGGTACTATTCCAAACCAGTGGGCTCTTCTTACTGTAATACTAGTTTCTCTCTGTACAAAAACACAATTCCTTCTCAGCAGCACCAGCACTAACATCTTCTAGAGTTTTCATTCTTAACTGCATGCTGCAGTGGCCAGAGCTGTAAGCAATCTCCAAAATATGGAAGTCTGGTAATTTATAAACTAATTGGCTATTTTGACTTGCAAATTCCTGTGCTGAAATTGCTCTATATGAAGCACAAGCTTTACAGTAATGAGATGATCAGAATGAGAGCCAAGGGAGAAGTTTCAGGAGACAGAGCTCTGAGTGCCCACTCTTTCTAAGAAAAATGACTTACCTAATTGCTGAGAGATGAAAAAGGTGAACGTGGTGCCACGTCCATATGTTCTCCCTGAGACAGCAATGGCAGCAATGTACTTGAAGTATATGAGATGGGTATGTTTCTCTCTGTGTGACAACTTGCCTCTTAATAACATCAAAAGTGGAGGAAAATCTGAGTTAGGAAAATCAGCTTTCTGCATCCTTTCAGCCACTGCCAGGATGCTGATACCTGTGGATGAAGGGTAAAGGAGAGGGGGAAGTAGATATAGGAGAGAGTAGTGATCATTTGGTGATGTGACCTGGGCCACGGCCACCATGTGCTAATGGGACTTGTCCTCCTCTTGATGCCTCTGGTAAATTTTCCCTACAGCAATTTTATATTAGCACTGAGGCAAAGGCCTGTGTATTTGAATATGCAATTTGCAAAGACTATGTTTACAAATTACCTTGAAATTGTTATGGGAATTAATCTCACGACATGTTTCCTTACTCATGCAATTAAAGAATATACTTCTCTGAAGCCTGAGAATAGACCAAGTCTGGAAAACTATAAATAAATAAATAAAATAAAATGAAGAAGTGTTTTCCAGAGCTTGAAGACTCAAGTACTTTTAAAGGAAACTGCTGTCAATGTTTGCTTTTGTGTTGACAGAATCCTTTTAAAAGGTTTTGTGGTGCGAAAAGCTCCTTTTAGTGGGTTTTCGTAATGCACCGGGAGAGAACAAGGAAATGTTTTTCTCACCGTGGCCAGCCGTGGAGCTCGCCCGGAACATCGTGTACCCAAACTGGGAGGCGATTTTCCCCATGTCTTGTGGGCAGAGCCAGCGGTGTGGGCTCCCTTGCCTGCCCCCCTCGCCTTGGAGACCCAATGGCCGCTTCTTCCGAGTGCTCTTCAGGATGACTCAGGCACCTTAATATGCTTGAAGGCGATACTGAAGGCGAGGGCTTGCACCCCCCCCCCGAAGTGACAGATTGACGTCCCCATGGCTTGCGGGAGGCGAAGTGGTTTTATTCGGAGTGTGCCCACGGAGCAGCAGGAGGGGTGGCATCCCAGCTATAATCTAGCAGCCACAAGGTGGCACGAAGGCTTTGCTCTGTGAAATGCATGCCATCGAGTGGCAGCCAGCCGTCCGCTTCCTCCGTGTGCTGGTCTCCCCCAGCCTGCAGAGCTGTTTGGCGGGACCCTGAGGGTTGCTGTGTGCAAAAGGCAGTGCTGCTACGTCCCTGGGGCTGCTGTTTCTCAGCCTGGTTAGATTAAGACCAGCCTGAGTGTATGCCTACTCTTGCACCAGTCCTCCCTTCCCATTCAGATGACCCCCTGGAGGTCTGCCACTTTCTGTCCTGTAGGGTCAGTGGTGTCTGAAGAGCAGCCTTGCAAACACAGTACAGCACGCAGGCTAAGGAAGACAGAGCCCCAGCGCGTGCTGGTGCGAGCCCGCGGTGCTCACCTGCCTGCAACAGGTCTTACGCAGCAGGGTGTAAGAGCCCAGATGAGCAACAGGTATTTCCACTGCAGCTATTCTAATATCTCCACTCTCAACCTCATCTACAACAGATATAACAGCCGGCAAAATGAGGAAAAGCACTGACACAGGAGGCTGCAGTTCTCTTCTGCACTGAGACCTGCTACAGTGGGAGACACTCGACGTCTTCTGTTGCAAATAAGTCCCTCCTTGGGGCATTTGTCATACCTCTGTCATACATGATGACTGTGACAGCAGGTTAAGGCTGGCTGGGGGTGGACAGGATAGGATGGGATAGGATGGATGGATGCATCTTGTACTGCTGCAGCATTTGCTGAGGTGAAACTGAGTCATGAGGATGTGGTAGAGAGAGAGGGAAGCTGGGGCCGGGTTATTAAAGAGTGTATCATGGGGCTTCTTTGAAATGCATTTTTATGAACTTTGCTGTTCTTTTTGCCTCTGTCGGAGCCAGAGCTTTCCTTATATCTTACTTCCCAGTGCGTAGTTTGGATGATGTTTAGATGTCACCATCAGAGGTGCAGCTTCTGCTGGCCCCCTTGCAAGACTAGTTCTTACCCTGAGAAAGTCTTCCTTCCACCCCTGCCTTAACATTTCAAATAGAAGACCATCTGAGGGTGTAAGATAATGTGAAATAAACACTTCCTACACCTGGTGCTGTGCAGGTTCTGTTAACAGTCAAGCCCTGAGGATGTCAGGCATTCAACACTCCCATTCGTTTTATTTAATATTTAAAACTTGGGGGTTTCTACTCAGGACTCCAGGCCATGCAGGGATGTTAGCAGCATGTAATAGTTCACTGGGAGCTGCAGGGATGCAGTGTTCAGCAAGTACAAGGCAGTGGCTGTGAGTTAAAGCAACCGTAAGTGCTTTGCTCACAGGTCTCAGTGGAATTAGAGAGCTATACCTGACTGCACTTCGCTCCTTTCATAAAAACTTCACAAAAGAGAAACCCACAGCCCCTTCACCTTTTCCCCATTTCTTACTAGTTAAAAAATAAAAAAATAAAAAAATTGAGTTTAATATCCCTGTGACCTTTCAGTTTTATATTGCCTAACTGGAGCAGAGAAGCTATTTTCTTCTCCACAATGAGCTTCCCTTTCACTGCAGGCTCATTTAGGCTTAGGACTAATGTAGCACAGCACAGAATACTACAAGGATTTGAGGTTTTGCAGTGCTGTTCCCTGATAACTGTTTCTAAGTTTTATAACCACGAATCATATGTTCTGGGATGTTTTACCTCCCATTCTTTGTTATTTACAGAAATAGGAAGGAATAATCCTGAGAAAATATTTGCTATAGGTTTAACTTAAACCAAATGCAGGCTCTGAAAACAGGAGGCATCGCTGGACATTTCTCTTCACATTCTAATAACAAGTTTGTGTTTTTAGTTTATGGGTCCATGCTTGGGAACTTTTGTCATCTTTCTAATGCAATCCAGTGACCGTGCTGACATTACCTGGTGCCATGTTCCAGAACAACAGTACACACAATTGTTCATTAAGAAAAATATGAGGAAAACTCATGATTCAGCTCTCCCTACTGCCTCTCCTTCCCCCAGGAAAATCAAGGAAGGACACCGACTATATTGAGTGTAATGACTAATAGTACTGTTCACCAATCAACACTGGAAGATGGGGAAAGATTTCTTCTGAAGGACAGCTTTTGCTCAGTTGCAAAGTCTCCTTTGATTACCTTGTTCTCTGAGGATGAGTTAAGTGGTTTTAATTATTTTTAGTTTAGTTCAAGGTTATTAATCATCTTCTAGCTATCAACAACTACAGAAATTCACCAGTGTTTCATGTCATTCAGTGTAGATTTTCTTTTTTGGATGCGTAGTTTTCTTTGTCATTCTAAATAATGTTGATTTCTACCTAGCCTGGTGAAGGCCACCACTCAATGGTGTCTGTCTTGGGAGGTAGCATGGGACTTTCTTGAACTAAAATCACCCCTATAGAGGCTGAACACTGTACTTCCCTGAATCCATGCCAGAACCCATCAGTGGATATTTGTTTTACAGATTAATGGCATTGAGTGTTTGGAGGTAACGGGTGGTGTAACTCCTGAGTAGCAAAGCCACACTGATGGAAAAACAAAAAAACAAAAAACCAAAAAAAACCGAGTCTGATTACCAAAGGTGATCATCTGACCTCATTGAAGTCACTAGGAGTTTTGCCTTTGACATCAGTGAGGTCAGGTATTTATTTTAGAGCTATTCTGTTTTTTAGCTACGTGCTCCCAAGGAAGTCACTGAACTTGCTGTACATCATGCTGTACTGGGTAAAATAAATAGATTATACTTATAAATACATGCCTTATAAGAGCATTGTGAGACTAGCAGTAATGGTTTTTGATGAAAGGTATAACATCACTGTAGAATATTTTATAATGATGAAGAATCCATAGAGTAAGTATGGATATGTCATCAGCAGATCACATGCAGATTATCTTTCATGCTAATTCTGTGATGTGGGGATTTTAACATAATTTTCTCAGAACTGAACAAATATTTGCCCCTTTCATAAATAGAACTTTAAACCCTTATTCCTGTATTTACCTTGTAGTTCAAGCTCTGGAGCTCTGGGATAATTACATAAAAATATTCTGCACTGGGAGGAAGCAATCCCTAGCTCAGAACAGAACTGGGAGAACTGATCTGAAGAGGTAAGTTCAGAAGATATATTCAAAACAGAGTTACTTTCTGTAGAAGAGAGGTTTGAGTAGATCATATTCTTGACAACAGGTTTTATTCGTCTGCGATGGAAAGTTTTTCTTTCCCCCCGCCTGAGAAGTACATGAAATATATAAAGGTACCTCCCTTTGGAGTCCTTATTAACAACAATGCAAAATTGAAACCCAAAAGGCAAACTACCTTAAATAGTTACAATTAGATAATGAGATAAAACTATTTTTATAATTTGTTGCTCATACTTCCTGTCTTTTGTGTTTCACAACAAATTCTTTTCTCCCCCGGATTTCACTTATCCAGTGATAAAACATTCATTTCAGACTGTTAAAAGACCAGTGAGACCAATGTATACATTTTACAGCAACCTCAAGAGCTGCTGAGACTTAGAAGAAAGCTGTTTTCATTGTAGAGTGAAATATGTCAGAGAATCACCCCAAATTACATGCAATTAACTCCTTTTTCTAAAAGCCTCTAGGATCCAAATGCAGAGTCAATAGCGTACTTGCAAATAAGAAAGCCCCGGGAAAAGGAATTACACTACAGTGCAAAAAATCATGTTAAAGTTTCAGGATTGTAAACATCTCCACGGAATAATGTAGTTTATTATTTCAGACACAGTGGTTATTGTTGACAAATACAGTTTTCTCTGGTGATTTGAGGATCGAAAGAGAAAGTTCAGTCCTGCAATGTCCTAGCAACCTCTGGTTGTCTTGAGCTCTCTAAACTGCTATGAAATTCAAACAGGACCAAAGGCAACAGTATTTACATAATGAGCTCAATAGACACATGCCTGGAGTTAAGAAATCACATAGGAGTTTCTGCAGACAACCCTCATTCCTAATGAGAAAGGTCAATAAATCTCATCCAGTTCTGTCTGAAGTCAGTAATATCCTTTCCTGTGGCATTACAAGGGTCAGAGACTGATTTTTGGCATTACAAGAGGCCATTACGAACATCTCATCTGACCTTTCCATAAAGCAGGCCAAGGAATTTTGCTCAATACCTCAAGATCTTTTAGGAAGACAGCAAGCCTGACTTTAAAGATTTTAAAGTAATGGAGATTGTAATCCAATTTTGTTTAAGTGATTAATTGCCTCAGCTGTTACAGAAATGCATTTTATTAGAGGATAGAGATGGATCGGGCCATAAAGACATACAAAAGAAATTCTTTGTGCTTTCTTTGTATATAAAAAATAAGAATCGCTCATTTCTCTTTAAGCTAAGTAAACTCAAGTGCTTTACTGAACTTAAATGAATAAATAAATTAAAATATAGTTGCAGTCTTTGGTCCCTAAACATCCCCCCGTGGGTTGTGTGTGCAGCTAGATGTTCATTTCATGAAGCTTGATTATGGTGTGTTTTGGGGCAGGAAGCCCAGAAACTGGTGGTTGAAGGCAACTGGGTGCTACTATAGCCCCTGGTCTCCCACAGCTGGAGAAGTGGCCATGGGTGGGAGGGAGCATGAAGGGCTGTGGATGGAGGGATCCAGCTCACAGCCTCGCTGGGGACATCACCTTGTAGATGTTCCTGTATTTCCTGTGAGCCCAGTTGCAACAGCAGCCAAAGCATGTGTTGGCTGCTGGTCCTAGTGCCTGTCTGTCCTGCCTGGCACGGTGGGGTGCACAAACTGCCTAGAAAGGTCATATTCCTGACCAAATGTCTTTCCTTTTTTTCCTTAATGAGACAGCCTTTGCAATTCTGTCATCGCAACGTGCAGCTCTGACTGATATTTACTGGGCTCTGCATGACCCGTCCCTGTCGTCTTCAGTGCGGATAATTGGAATTATTGAGCGGAGCCCAGCTCTGGCGAGCTGGGGCCCACCCCTGTTGGGACAGTCCTCACCTGCCCACCTTGGGCTGCCTCCGCACAGCCTCGCTGCTGGCAGGCAGGATGAAGCCGCACTGTCAGAAGCCAGGGGGGCATTCGACAGTTTTCCAGCACAAGCATCACCGAATTGGTGTTTTGTAACAGGCCGCACACTGTTTGGTAATAAGAAAATATGGACGATTCTATTTATTCTCTCTGGCTCCCGCGATGATAAGAAATGTTCTAATTCATTATTAATTTGTTCCAACTATTTCTGGTAATTCTAACCTATGAATAACTTTAGCTATGCCATTAGCAATACCTCAAAACTACAGATGGGTTTTAGTTTCTGGACGCAGGCACGAGGCAGTCCCACTGTTTCTAAAGGTGTACCCCAAACTCCGTCATATTTGGGTACATAACCAATACTTGCCATTCACGCTGGGTTACAGCTTCAGCAAAAGCAACCTGGAGCACAGAGAAAATGTGGCTGTTATTTGTCTGGTATAAATTATTGTAGCTCAGCAGCAGTCTGTGAAACTTTGCATATTCAATCTGTTTAAGGATTCACTCTCCCCTGAACACTAGACCAAATAGAGAGGAGAGAGGGAATAGGTCCAGATCTGCTGCCATTACCGAGGGCTTTTATTCCAGCAAGAACTTCAGTGACATTTTGTAGGTTGCTGGCTCACAGAGCAGGCCCTTGGAATATTTAATCTTCAAAAGCTGACTTTTTGTTGTTGTTGACTTTCGTACTTTATTTCTCCACTGTTGAAACGTAAATGACTGATCAAAGAACCATTGTCAGAAAGGGTCAAGGAAAACAACACTTTTATTCCCTCATAGAATGTGAATTTACACAGGTGAAAGATGGGGATTATAAATATACCTATTGCTCATCCAAGGAAATCAGCCATCACACGCGTAGCATGGTGGCACCTCCTTGTGGAGCCAAGTCTGCCGTTAGGTCTTTCGTTAATCCAGAAAGTGCTTTTCTTGCCTTTGTGTTTTGATAGGAATGACTCTTCCTTCGCATCAGTGTTGTCGCAGTCATTGTGCTGGGTTTGCTGCACAGGGGGAGGAGGATGCCCATCACGTAAGGTCAAGCGCTGAACCCCTGTGTGGGCAGTCTAGCAAGGCCCTGACAGCCCACTGCCTTTGTCTCTCACCATGAGCTCTACACAGGGACAAGAGTGGGATGACTGCGCTCTCTGTACTCCCACGCTGCTGTCCTGAGAAATACTGTTGTGGCTCATCACTTCAGAAAAGAAAAGAAAAGCAAAAACCAGCCCTTTTTCTCAGAACATATTTAAGAATGGGTTTCAACTGTTTGCTTGGAAATGGAGGTAAGGTGATAAAAGTCAACAAGGAATTATCAGAAAAATCCTCCCAAAGAATTTACTGTGGGATGCTGACAGCTAACTCTTGCTGGTCACCCGTGAAGAGTTTGTCAAGGGACTCCATCAGCAAGTGAGCCCTCTCCATTCGGTCAATGCATTTCCCTCCCCTCCTGGGATTTTAGACTTTTTTTTTTTTTTTGCCTCAGACCCTTCACTGTACGTGTCTCTAGAGTTGCAGTACCAGTTCTGTTCCTGGTTGTTGCTCTCATTTTTTCTGTGGCTTGTTCCTCCTTCCCAAAATGTTCCTGAGTGAATAAACTTTCTGGGTAACAGCTTTACTCTTTGAGTCTATGGCAGATGTGGGGAAGCACACTGGTGTTTGTGCTCTTCACAGTGCCCCTAAACCTACTGCTGCTTTTACTTGCAGAAGAAAGCACAAGAGAGAACAGTTTAACCAAAGGAAACCATCTTTGTAAATGATGCATTTCTCTGTGTCTGAGCCTATTGCGATCTAACCTTGAGGGGGAAACTGAGGTTTTCCTGCCTCCACTGCAGGTGCCAGGTCTCAGCTGGAAGTGCTGAGATATCCAACAAGCCCTACCTTCCCATGCTGGAGCTTTCTTAAGTGCCTTCCCAGGCACCACCTCATGGGGAGGAGGAGGCTGGAGGGCTGTGAGAAGATGAAGGCTGACGTTACAACCATGAAGCTGATGCAGACATGAACAGAGTTCATCAGCAGACTGGTTTGCAATGGGTTGCCCAAGCCATCTCTGTAGGATAGGAGGCCAGGGGAAAGACAGTGACAAGAAACTCAGAAACCCATAAAGGTGTGTGTGTGAGAGAGAGGCAGCTGGGTCGGTAGGGTTTTTTACTTTTGAGAAGGAACAATTCATTCCTTTCTATATTGGCAGAAAAATGTATAACCTTTCATGATAACATTACATATTCCAGGTCCATCAGTCTTCCAAATTCCTTTTAAAACACACAGCTAAGGTGGGATGTGCAGAAAAAAAATGTCGATAGAGTGGCTGCACTTCCAACAAGTGTGTGTGACATATCATCCAGCTTTATGGACCAATAAAATTCCCGACAGTTTGATGGACTGTTCTTGGTATTTCTTTATAGAAATCTGCATAAATATGAAAAAAAAAAAAGGGGGGGGGGGTGTTCTGAAGAGTGGATAAGATACCCATCATTTTGCATGATGAAATATGTTTCTTTGAATTATACATTTGGCAGTAGGCTTTAGAGCAGTCAGTCCCAGTCAGGCTTAACAAGGCTCAGGGGTTGTAAGCTCCACTAGAAATATCTATAGAATTATAATGCTCTACTTAATAGAATAGATATTTAAAATAGCGTAGTCAGGTAAATTAAAAGGTCTAATTTAAGCTGATAGCAGAAAGATGAAGGAAATTCTGCCAGTGAAAACCTACTTTCCTTCAGATGCTGCCTTAGGAATTTGCCTTAGAGG
The DNA here is from genome assembly GCF_013377495.2 of Cygnus atratus. NCBI lineage: Eukaryota > Metazoa > Chordata > Aves > Anseriformes > Anatidae > Cygnus > Cygnus atratus. Next base: position 110,009,846 of record NC_066363.1, on the reverse strand, counting down.
CAAGCATTACAAACGCCAAATCCCTCTCAGCCCTGAAATTACACAGTTATCTAGAAATTTGCTTCTACGTGGAGGACAGATTTAAACCTGTATTTATTCAGCCTCAGCTGTGTTCATGTTGTCTGCATATTCACGTTGTGCGCACACACCCATGAAGTACACCGAGATGCGATGAGACTTTTATTGGTATGAATCATTTGTGAGTTACTCACTCACCCTAAATGAGTGTCTAGAAGCCGTATTTTTGCGAACCGTCCTGGCATCACTCCTGCGTGCACAGTAACACCAGGGGCGGCACCGGGCCGCTCCGGAGCATCAGGACCCTTGTAGGTGAAGCGGTACCGCTGCGATGCCGATGCCTGGGATTTCGGGCATCCTGGCACTTTCTGGAAGGAACCGGGGGAGCAGGGGAGACAGGAGAGGAAATGAGGCAGTGTAAATAAAAAGTGGTAAAAAAAAACTAAACTGAAAACAGCCACAGCCTTAAAATGTATTCCCCGCGATTCTGGTCTCTTTGGAAAGAGAGAGCCTTTCCTATTCTTTACACAGAGACTGCAAAGCCAAGATATCCACCTAACCCCAGCCACGCTTGTTTCCCTAAAACCTTTTTTTTTTCTTTTGTTTTCTTTCTTTCTTTACTTTTCTTTCTTTATTTTTATTTAACACCGCTGTCGCAGAGTCACTTCAAAAGGACACAAAAAAAACAAACCAAACCAAACCAAACCCACCAGCCCCCCAAACCCATCTCCGGCAGCGAGCGAGGTTCCCCCAGCATCCCCTCCCAGGGCAATCCCCTTTCACAGCCGGGACCGGGGGCTTCGGCGGCGGCTGGGAGGGGCTCCCCCGAGCCTTCCCCAGCCCCCGGAGCGGGCACCCCCGGCCCCACCGACGGCGGCGGCGGCAGGCGCGGAGCTGCCCGCGCGGTGGCGCCGTGCGCCCACGGACGATGCGCGCTGGCGCAGCGCCCGCGGCTCCCCGGCTCCGCGCCCCGCGGAGCGGCCGCCGGCGGGGAAGCCCCCGGTGACCCTCGCGGGAGCCGTGGGGGCCTTCCGACCCCGGCCCGGTGTCGCTTCCTTCTTGCTCGCCCCACCGGGGACCCCCGCCGTCTCCAGCCCGTGGCCCCCGTCCCTCCGCCCCGGCATTGCGTCCGTGGCCCTTTTGGAAGGGGATAATTCATTCACGCTAAATTTCCTTCTTCTCCGGAAAAATGTTGCAGCTGCAAATGAGCATAATAGGGACGTAATTGTACGGCGTGCCTTTTGTTGTTGTTGTTGGTTTTTTTTTGAGAAATCGATTTGGGCTCAAATAACTCGGCTAAGCACGTTACACCGAAACCATTCAACTAGGAAACAGGAGAAGTAAATTATTGCTGCTTCCTGAACTCTCTGCTTATGATCCCAATAATTAAAATGTGCAGTAATGGCTCCTGCAGCCAGCCTGCGCTTCTCGGGGCAGTTCTCGGAAATGAAGGGCCCGCTTTGGGCGCAGGGGGAGCTGCTGCGGGGCCGGGAGCCCGCCGGGGTCCGCGCCCAGCGCTCGCCTCCCGCATCCCTGCTCCGGGGGAAATAACCCCCGCGGCGGGGGACTCCCTGGGGAAGGGATTTCCCTTCCAGTCCCTCCCGCAAGTCAACTTTCTTGGCTTTTTTTTTTCTTTTTTTTTTTTTTTTCACCCCCTCTTTTTTTCCCTTAATCCCCTCCCTCACTGCCCCTGCACAAGGATGGGAGGAGAGAGTCCCGAGTCCCCCCCACGGGCAGCGGTGGCCACGCGTGAAGCCCCCCACGCGGTCACGGCACCTCTGCTCGCCCCCGAGGAGGGACCCTTGCGTAATGACAACAACATTCCCAATAGTCCTCAAAAAAAAAAAAAAAAAAAAAAAGACCCTCTCCATCCCCAAATCCGGGTGGAAGTGGGGGTCCTGCATGGGGGTGAGCCGGAGAGGAGACCCCCCCCATCCCGCACCACCCTCCTCCGCCCCTCGGCCCCTTCCCGCAGCAGGTACAGCTCGGCCGTGGCGAGCACCCTCGTAAGGCTTTGCGGGATGGGGTGGGTTTTCTGGGTGTTATTTTCTTCTTGTTGTTATTATTTATTTATTTTAGCCTTATTTATTTTTTTTTTTTTGGAAGCGTGAGTTGGTGTTTATGAGAAGCTTTATGACTCCTGATAAGCTCATCTTTGAGGACGACACAGAACCGTGTTCCTTGAGGAATTGGGGTGGTGACGTCTTTTCTGATACCCGATTATTACGTGACCGGGGAAAAAAAAAAAAAAAAAAAGAAAAAAAAAAAAGGCATTTGATTCATGAATAAAAATCCGGACACCACCACGGGGGCAACAAACAATATTGCCCGTCCTCTAAGGTAACGAGCAGGCGAATGTTTACGAAGAGGGCTCTTGCCGAAGCGGGGTGTTTGCAAAGATTTGGTTGCTAATTGCGTATCAGACGGAAGGCTGCGGAAGGCTGGTCAAGTTTGGAGCCACCGAGCAGGAAGAGAAGAAGAGGAGAAGGCTGAGAAGGCTCTCAGTGAGGGGAGAGAGCTGGGGAAGACAACAGCTCACGCAGCCAGCCCGCGGCTCCCCGCCTCCGCTCCCTCCCGGGCTCGCTCGCTCTCTTCCCCCTTCCCCTGCGCTCCCTTCTCCGGCGACACCTCGCTCCATCCATCCCTCCTCTCCCTTCCCTCGCAGACTCCACTCCAGATCCGTGCTGCTACCTGCAAACTTTTTTTTTTTATTATTATTTTCCTTTTCGCTTTTTTTTTTTTTGCTCTTTTTTTCCTCTTTTTGGAGCGGATCCCCCTAAAATCAGCAAACAACTCACTGCTGCTTTGGCGGCGTCTTCACCCCGCGGGTCCTTCGCCCATCGGAGAGGCGATGCCACGAGCGGTTTAACTCCTTTCGGCCGCAACTTGGGAGACAGCTCTATTTTTTTTCCCTCTATTTTGGGTTTTTCTTTTTTTTTTTTTTTTTCCCATATATTTTTTAGAGACCTGCCCTTTTAGTTTCGCAGCCAAACGCTCTTAGTGCCGGGTGTTTAGAGTTTGATGGTAAGGACACGAGGCGGCTCGCCGGGGCCTCCCCGCCGCGGTCCCGGGGCGGGCGGGCGGGCGGGCACCGACGGGGCGGGCGGCGGCACCGCTCCGAGCCGCTCCCCGCTCCGCGCCGCTCCGCCGCCGAGCATCCTTCCCCCGCGGGCTCGGCCAGGGCTTGGTGGGTCGTGGGCGATTTTTTATTTTTTATTTTTATATATCTTTTATTTTTATTTTTATGTTTTTATATTTTTTTTGACAGCGGTTTTCCTTTCCCTCCCGCACAGAGTGGCAATGTGTAGCAAAGCGATCCTAGCACTCCTGGTCTATGGCATAATAATGCATTGCAGCGTCTACTGCTCACCTGCGGCTGGACTTCAGTACCCGGCGCTCAGGTGGGTCCGGCCCCCGCCCCGGGGCTCCCCCGGGCCCCCGCAGGCCCTGCCCTTGCTAAGGGAAGGGGGGACGAAGTAAGAGGGGAAGGGGGGACAGACACCAAAAGAAACCCCCTCCTCTTTTCCTGCATGCCCACCCTGTCCGTCCTGAGAGAGGAGACCCTGGCAGGGCTGTAAGCGCCGGGGGGACAAGTTGGGGGGATGCTGTGCTGATGGGACAGGCAGCGGGTTACCCCCCGGCTGCAGCACTAACTTCTCCGGGGAGCCTTTTGTCCCCAGGGACCGGGAGAGGAGGGGGTGGGGAGTTGCCTCCCCCAGGACCCCCCTTCCTGTGTCCCCTCGCCCCAGGACCCTGGCAGCTTTGGTTGTCTGCAGCCGGCCGGGGGAGCGGCGAGCATCCCTGCCCTGCCGTGGGCTGGGGGCGGCAGGGTGCGCCGTCGCCTGCTGGCGTGCGAGAGCTGCCGCGGCTCGTGTGGTGCCGGCGGAGTTTGCGGGGTTTCGGTCCCTTCCCCTATTTACCTGTCTTTGTGCCACCTCCCTCCTCGTGGGGGAAGGCGGCTGCCGAGGTGTCGCGGTTTTCTCTCCTTATCCATCTACTCGGCATCAGGGGCTGGTGCCTGCGCCGCCCCTCTCGGCTTGTGCCGGGGGTGCTCGGAGCCCCCCGGAGGCGTTTGGGGCAGCAGCGGGGTCCCCCCGTGGGATGCGCACCGGCCTCTGGACGGCTCCCGGCAGCCCGGTCCCACCCTGCTCGGGGGGCTCGAGGGGGAGCTGTGGGCTCGCTGCTGCCGTCCTGCCCCCCCCCACCCCCCCGAGCTCGGTTTTGCTCCGGGGGGACCCTGCGGGGGACCCCCGCCTCGCGGCTCGGCTTTTGGAGGGGAGCGAAGCCGGGTGGCCCAGGAGGGTGTCCTTTACGGGGTGTCCTTTGGGGGGCTCCGAGGTGTCCTGGCAGGAGCCCGGAGCCCGTCGGGGCTGACCCAGAGCAGCCCCTTCCCCTCCCCGGGCAGAAGGGCGGCAGGGCAGTGGGCTCGGTGGCCTGCGGGGCCATTAGCCGGCGGCAAGCTGGCTCCCCTCCATTCAAGCGCCTGAATTAGCAGGAGCGAAACACTTTAGCGGCATCTATTATTAATACCTCCGCTAAAGCTCGCAGACAAAAATAGCTGCCTGTATCGTACGATGACCTACATCGTACTGCAGAGAGAGAGGCGGGGAGGGCTTGGGGGGGGGGAGGTTGGGGGGGGGGGGGGGGGAACGACACCGAACCGGAGGGACCTCAAAGGGCAGAGCCACCATTCAACGAAAAGCAGCAGCGGGAGCAAGCCCCACCCCAGCCCGCGGGCGTTGCGGGGAGGAGCGGGGCGCAGCCCCCGGGGGGTTGCCGCTGACCTCCCGGTCCCCGTCGGGGATGCTGCAGGCTCCCGGCCAGCCCCTTGCACACGGCCGGGTTTGTGTGTGCGGGTTTGTGTGCGGGCGTGCGTGCGGGTGCTGCCCGTGCGTGCGTGCGCTCCGCTTGGGAGGCACCAGGCTCCCAGCTCTCGGCAGAGGGGAGGCTGTTCCTCGGGCCTGGGGATGGGGAAAAAAGAGGGATGCTGGAGGATTTTCCGCGAGCTCGGCGTGATCCGTCCCTCGTGGTCCTGCCCCGCAGAGGCTGGACGGGGATGGGGCGGGAGGAGCGGGTGGGCACTGCCGGGGGAGACACGGAGGGAGCTGACTCCTTCCCCTTGCTGCTCTCGTTGCCAGGCTGGAGGATGAAGTGTACGACGAGGACGGGAACACTCTGCAGGACTTCGCCTACGACCACGAGCCCCTGGGGATAGCGAGTCCGTCCTCCGTGCTGGGCGAGATGTACACCTTGTACTACCCACCGGAAAAAAGGTGACCGCAGCTCGCTGGGTGGCAGGCGACAATTTCGAGCCGGGTGTGTCCGAGCCGATTGGGGGACAAAAAAAAACAAACAAACAACCCACCAAGCCGCTAGCAATTAGAGAAAAAATATTTAAAAAATACCCGACCCCAAAACAAACGACCACCTGCCCGGGTCCCGCTTTCCTGCCCGGCCACCAGAAGAAATAGGGTCGCAGCCTTACCTCCTGGAGGGCTGCGGGTGGGGAATGGGGGTCCCGGGGGGGCTCGGGGAGAAGCCGCCCCCCGCAGCCGGCGGGGAGGGCCGGGGGTGTCGCCGCTCACCCGGGGGCTCTTCCCTCCGGCCCCAGGCACGCCGATGGGATCTTCAACAAAGCCTACAGGAAACTCCTGGGCCAGTTGTCCGCCAGGAAATATCTGCACTCCCTGATGGCCAAGCGGGTCGGGTAAGGCTTTCCGCTCGCTCTTTTCCCCGCGGTGGGCGTTGGTGGGCGCTGGAGGGAACAAAGCGCATCGGGCCGTCGCCGGGGATGCCTTTCGCCGGCGGCGGGGCTGGGCTGGGGGGGATGTGGGGGGATGTGGGGGTGTTTGGGGGCTCCCCGAGCCTCAACCCCAGGCCACGGCTGCCGGGGCTCTCCCGGAGCAGCGGGAACCCGGCGCCAGCGCCGGCGTGCAGGGAGGTTTCCTCGGTGTAACACGCCCTTGCGCGCATATGTGCGTTTAGATCCGTCTTCCTTTCCCCGATTATTATTATTTTATTTTGGTTTCACGCCGAGAAGTTGGGCATCCCCTCCCTTATCCCCCCCCCTCCATCCCCGGTCCCCCGTGGGCAGCGGTGTCCCCAGGGGGGGACGCGGCGGGGCGAACCCCCGGGGCACTCCGTGGCGGCGGCGGGGCAGGGGCGGCGAGATGCCCCCCGCGGGAGGTGACATTTCCTCGGCTGGATGAATAATGCATGGCCGGGGCTGTTGTCTTTGTCTGCCCGCGGAGCCGCCGCGCTGCGCCCCCGGGAGAGGCGGCTCGGGGCCGGGGGGCGCGGAGGGGCGCGGAGCGGGGCGGAGCTGGGCTGGTGGTGGAGCTGGGCTGATGGGGATGTGCTGGTGATGCTGTGCTGGTGATGATGCTGTGCTGGTGGTGGAGTTGTGCTGGTGATGCTGTGCTGGTACTGCTATGCTGGTGATAGAGCTGTGCTGGTGATGGAGTTGTGCTGGTGATGCTGTGCTGGTGATGCTGTGCCGATGGAGCTGTGTTGGTGATGCTGTGCTGGTGGTGGAGCTGTGCTGGTGGTGATGCTGTGCTGATGGAGCTGTGCTTCTCGGTGCTTGCAGCGGTGCCAGCAGCGGCCTGGGGGACGAGGCGGAACCGCTCACCAAGCGGCACATAGACGGCATCTTCACGGACAGCTACAGCCGCTACCGGAAACAAATGGCTGTCAAGAAATACTTAGCGGCCGTCCTGGGGAAAAGGTATAAACAAAGAGTTAAAAACAAAGGACGCCGAGTAGCGTATTTGTAGCGATGAGTAACCAGCCCCTCCCGTGTATACAAAGTCCTGAGAGAGAGAGAGAGAGAGAGAAAGAGAGAGAGAGAGAGAGAGAGAGAGAGAAACCCACCACCAACAAAAAAAATCTAAACAAAAACAAAAGTCATTTCCAAACTGACTGAACAATCACCGCTCCTGTGTTATCTAAACATGTATTTATGTATGAAGTAAAGCCATTAAATGAATATTTTGATAATAATATTGTTTTTCTTTTGTACAAAAGCACTAGAGAAACGCACAGATCTACTTTGTGGACCAATCCTTAAGTTATATATAATATATAAATATATATATATAAATACTACTACGAATACTAAAGAACAATTCTTCATATAAAGCCTGCACAAGAACAAGAATTCGCCTGAGCTGTTTATGTTTTTATATAAAATAAATAGAAAAAAAAAGACAATCATTGTTTTGAATATTACTCCTATTTTTGTAACGGAAATTAAAAGGATAGTATTTTTATCCGCGACAGGGTCGAAGACATTAATTTTCACCATTTGCTACTGTACATAGAGAAGGATGCCCTGCTCCCAGGGGATTTTGAGGAAAATGATTTGGGAGAATTGCTGAAGCAGATTCTTCCCCCGGTGAGTCTCGAGGCAGGCTCCTTTGCCACTAGCTCTCTGAAGGGGCAGCGTCCCCTTTGCTCTAGATTTCGATTTTTTAGTTTTATTTTTCCTGCTTTCTTTGAATCCAGTCGTATCTGTATTAGCGTCTCCTCAAATAATGAGCTTAGAGGACAATCCCCACGCGAAAACAACAGCTCGATCCAAATTGTGCACATCTCTGTTGCCTATTGGAGGGATAATAGTTAAAAAAAAAAAAAAAAGGAGAAAAAAAAAAAAGAAAACCAAAACCAAAACTCAAGACCAAAAAATACCTAAAACCCCAACGACCCCCGAAGCAAGGATAGCGAGCACCCAGCCCCGCGCAGTGCTCTTGTGGCCGGCCGGGCAGGGCTGCGGGGCAGAGCGGAGCCAGGACCCTTTGGGGACCAGCGGGGACGTGAGCTGGGGTGGCCCCAAGGGGCCGGGGGTCCAGAGGAGACCCCCCCTCCGATCCGCTACCCAACTGCCGCGGGCAGCTCGGTACTGGACCTGGATGCAAAGTACAGTGTGTTACTCTCCAGTGCTGTCCATGCTTCTCATCGTGTGTAAATGAGCAGGGTTCTCGCCTTCGCATTTTTTCGGTCGGAGTTGCTCTTTTCTTTGACTGTTGTTATTATTATTATTATTATTACTATTATTATTATTTCTTATAGACCCTCCCGCCTCTCATCCTCTCTTCGCACTTTTCCAAGCACCGTTTAACCCACCCGAGTCACCTTTTTTTATTATTATTTTTGGGGTTATGTTCTTTTTGGGGAAAAAAAAAAAAAAGATTGTGAACGCTCTCTCACTCCTTTGTTCTGTTTTATGCAAGCTCTTATTGTAAAAGTTTAGGAACCCCTGTTGTAGCTACCACTAAAGAATTATGCACTACTACTAAAGTTTTTGTTCCTTGTTTATTGAGTTTGGAGGTAAAATGTATTTTTCTACATTCTGGCTTATTGCTTAGTAAAATTTATTTCATAAAACGAACTTTTGTCATACAAGAATGTGTAGTGTTCACCTGTGGTCCGGTTTCTAACGAGATAAACCATTTTCACCTCATCTCTCTATGTACGGGCTCCTATCTTACCTTGCACCCGGGGGACCCTCGGCAGCGGCGATCCCGGCCGGGGGGCTCGCCCCCCTCCCTGCCCGCGGGCAGGTGGCGGAGGAGGACACGTAGGTACCGCTTCCTTCCTTCCAGCTCCCCACACAAACCTCACAGGAGTCTTTCCAAAGCCACAAAAAAAAAAAAAAGAAAAAAAAAAGAAAAAAAAAAAAAAAAAGAAACAGCCCCGAATTCGAGCCGTCGATTGCTTACGAAAACAACGTTCCTCATCCTCCCCCACCCCCCACAAAAAAAAAGAAAAAAAAAAAAAAGCCTCGGGCAAAACCGCCCCCGGGGACAGCCCCGGCCCCGGGCAGAGCTCCGGGGGGGTCCGGGTGCTGCCGTCCGGGCTCCTGGGGCCGAGGGCCGCGGGGCGCAGTTTGCAGCTTTGGTGCCTTCTCTTCACCTTGTAAATCGCCACGAGTTGACGGATGGCTATCTAGTGGCCCTACGATGCTGCAACACATCGGCTTGCGTTTTTAGTCGTACTTCTGTCTTCTGTTCTGTGGCAATGAGCAGAGTTTGCTGTGTTTGTGTCGGCTGTGGTGTAATGACCTAGGGCTCTCTTGACGTTTTCTTTCTGACCTTAGCCGTTCGAGTTCAGTGGCTAGCTGCAAGCATCATGAAGTGACCGCCTAGGTTATCCTCTGTGTACTTTTTAGAAACGCCAACAGCCTTACCAAAACTTGAGCAGATTTGAGATACAGTGCTAGTTTAGGTAGATGTTAGTCTTGGAGAACTTATTTTGTGTGCGAATGAATATAAAAAAAAACTGCAGCAAAGTATTATTACACACATGATATCTATAACTAGGACTTTGATAACTGTTATACAAAGTGTGTAAAGTTTGTATTAATAAATTTTTGTAAACAATGCAATTTCGTCTAGTGTTTGGGGGAGAGGAACCTAGAAGCTAGCAGTGAAAGCTGCATCGCATTTAAAAAAATAATAACAATTAATTCATTTTTAACATTTAATCAGTGCTTCTAACTTTTCGTGCCTGGCATACCTTCTTATTCAGTCTCCACATGTTGTCACCAAATAACCCCTAACGCCTTTACTGGTGCTTATTCTTCTGCTCGAGTCCATTAAGAGGAACTGCCGAAGCAAGTCTAGCTCCAGACACACAGCACCGAAACCCCAGCTTTCCAAGATCCGCAGCCCGGTGCCCCTCTCTCTGCCAATTCCCGTGCTTAGAAGCCATTCTTTTCCAGCGGCGTTGGTCTGTTTGAGGAGCTCGTCACCTAATCCGCTTTTAATGAGCTGTGTGTGTGCTGACACTCTCCCGGCACCTCCCGGCTCGGGCGGTGGTGGCGACTCGCTTTGGCTCAAGGTTGTGCCGGGCTGTCCTAAAAAATGTGCCTGCGACACATCAAGACTTGCTTAGGGCTTAAGGAGTAATAGGCGGCCGCAACGAAAAAGCACAGGCAGGGTGGTTTGTCGGCACAAAGCCGAGGGCAGGATATCCGACCTTTAATCTTCAATTCCGTTTATCAATAGCTGCTCGTGTTTATTATTTTTATTGTAGCTCAGGGACTATATTCAGCTACGTTGGAAGGTAACAGCAATTTAGCTTAAACTAAACTCTATTTCCTTCTAAGCTCATACAATTAAAAACTAAAGCACAGGAATTAAATGACAATTTCCTAGCAAATTATTTTTTTAAAAAAACTCTAAGTCCAGGATTGGAAACAGACTGGTCATATCCTCCCCGCCATGTGTTCACCTTATAGGCTAATTTTGACAACAGCATTTTCCTGACTAACAGGACATTGAGAGAACTTAAAACTCCGCTGGTATCGGTGGTATGCGTGCAGAATTAGTGCAAAGCCAGATAAAAGCTCTGATTCAGGGCAGATTCGCTCAGAGAAGAATGGAAAGAGATACTCATTGGGGGGAGGGAGAGAGAACAGGGATTTCTCAAAGTAATAGTGTAAGAAAATCAAGTCACTGCTTCCCAAGGACAGCACAGAGTGATAAACTACTGTTAGGTTTATTCAGTAATTATGCAGTGCTCATGCATATAATCCCATTACATTTCGTGCCCACCTAGAAAGAGAATGTGCTTAAGAGATCCAAGCTGAAGACCTGCTTGGCATTGGTAGTTCGAGATTGGTCCACCTGAAAAAATGTGATCTTCAAGTCCTGACACTTGAAGATGTGCAGAAGGGGTGCAGAATTCTGCTGTACGTGGCAGAGATGTTCCTAGACCGAAGCTACTGAAATCACTCTTTACTGAATCAAATATGATTTCAGAAAGAAGCTCAGCTCTGTTCCCAGTGATTGAAACTGCTACCTGGAGCGATACACTTGGAAAATATTGTGCAATACTGAGTCATATAGCGTGAGTTTTGTGGGTAATTTGTGTGCTGCTGCTGTATGGCTCCCTCCAGCAATGGAGAAAAAGTCTTCTGAGGGAATAAGAATGACTGGACAACACATGATTTTGGAACCCTGCATTGTGAAAACCTCCCAAAATTCAAAGCGACAAACTCTTGTCAGTTAGTAAAGGAGGCTGAGCAGAGCAGGACATGCAATCCAGACCCCAGCCTTCAGAAAGGTGTTGCAATGCCACATCTGTCACATAGTTGAACTGGGCATCAAAGCCAGAAAGCCTCAAAGAATACATTTCTGTAGAACTTCAGTGTAACTCTGGACATGACCAATGCCTTCCTGTCACAAGATGTGCTTGCAGAGGTGCTGATCTCCTCTCCATGTGCCTGTCAAGACTTTTTCAGCCTTCTTCATAAACTGAAGTTCATCCATTGGCTGTATATGTTTTCACCTAGAGTTAAGGAAAATAGAAAATCAGCAGGAAGTTTGATCTTTTGGGGGCTTGCTCCTTGATACTTTTGCAACTTAATTTCCTGCAAGGAAAGCATGTTCCTGAAAATTTTGAGGACTTATTTCTTAGCTTCTCAAAGTGCATATCCTTTTAACGACACTCATAGATTTTTTAAGACCCGAGGGGACTCTTACAATCATCTACTCTATCTTAGATAATACAGGGCATAGGATTTCATGGAGTCCTTCATTTAGCATTTAATTTCTGAGTGATCTATTCTCTATGACAGCAGTCATGATTACATGACTTGCAGGAATGACATATTTGCTGGATAAGTTGTTCCAAATGGTGCAGTTTAGCACTCTGTGCCCTGTTTCAGTTTGTCTCATTTTAAAGTCCAGGATATTTGCAGCCTGCTGAAGAATCTCTAATGCCTGGAGATTTTCCTCTCCATGTAGGCAGTCTCAGGGAGAGATTTACTCTCCTCTATGCCCTACCTTTGAGGTAGAAAGGTTGCTCTTCAAGTGCTCACAGTAAAGGAGATTTTGATTACTTCTGAACCACTTGCATTTTTTAATTTCTGTAGTAAGGTTTTGAGACTAGAAATGGTTACAGTATCTGGCAATGACAACCTCGAGGATGTGGCAAAAAGTGATAACTTTTCTCTTCTTCCCCAGGTGTTGCTGGTTGCTAGCAAGTGTCACATTTGCTCTCTTGGCTATTGCGTCATGACAGGAGATCAAAATCCTTTCCCACATCTTGCTTCTTTTCTGGATGATTACTTCACATACCTAGAGGCCATGGCCCTATCTTGCTCCCAGAGACATCCATTTCTTCCTGCATAACCACCATGTTTTGTCATCTCCATTGTCACCTGGCACCCATTCCTGTAGCTCTCAGAAAGAGCAAACCCATGACAGCAATGCCATTTCTGTATTGTGATATACGGGCCAAATCCAACACCAGTGCAGATCTGTGTAATCATGTCAGAGAAGGATTTGGTCCAGCTGGAGCACAAATCCTGGGATAGAGCAAATCACACAGTGACTCGTGGCAGGCTGCTGGCCAAATCTCCTCAGCTGTGCTTGGGCTCCTAGAGGCAATCCTGTCTTGGCACAGCCAAGGTCCATTACTCTAAACATGTGTGGGACATCTTTAGCAAGTGCCTTTTGCTAAAACTGAGTGTGGCTCAATTACTTACTTGGAACACCTGGAGAAGATGAGAAGGATATGAGGCATTAGAGGTAAAGGGGTTGAACTGCTAAGGCAGAATAAGTGTGAAACCTATGGTATCTTTTGCATCTTTTGCAGTAAATAGTGAACTGGCTGTTGAGAAGGTTTTTCTGAGCCTAAAAATCAGATTTATTTTTGAACAAAGTTATTTAAGAACCAGAAATATGCCAGCTTACAAGCAGTGGAAACAAGCATCCTATGTCTGCCATTTATACAAGAGTGTTTGTTTTACAACTTCAATAATGATAAAAAAATCCAAGATAGATAGTTGCATTGATCTCTGAAACAGCATAGTTCCTTTACGTGGTCCACAGAAAGTAGACCTCTTTCTCTTGATGCTTTGAGATGAGTTTCAGCTCTTTTTCTTCAAAGAGAACCTCGTGGAGTTTTATGGCATTATGAATTAGAGAAGTTGGACAGAAAAAGGGCAGTCACTTCTGGTTCCTCCTTAGTGTCATTCAACGTCTTAATAGCAGGATATGAGGAGCTACATAGATGTAATTGGATGGGACAAATTCTGTCATGAATAAAGACCTACCAGATGACATTGTCAGTGTGGAAATGTGAACTGGAGAAAGGAGAGGGAGGTAGGGAATGAACAGTTCTACTAGAAAGGGAATTTTAATTGCTATCTTCAACAGATCCCTCAAAACAGACATCCAGCTTGGAACCTGTTTTTCTCATTTGCTGGATCAGCTGCTCGGGAGTGCAGGGCCCACTAATTTCATCTGGGTGTTAAAGGGTAGAGAAATTTTAACAAAAATTCTGTATTTTTTCCTCTTGGCTGCACATTTCTGTAAGTCTTGGATTTTGTCCTCTGTTTGTTCATATTGGAAAGGCTGGTCAGCCTCATATCCTGTCTAGTTTTGTAGGGTTAATATGCTCCTCTGGCAGTGTATATCCAATGTGGTATGTGTATTTACAGGTGGAGAGGGCAGACTGAGGAAATAGTTGCCCGGGCTAAAGGGTTTACCATTCAAGATTTGACAACAGATCTAAATTTGTATTCATTTTGGACAGATTAGATCAGACTCAGCCTATGGCTGGTCTCTGTTTTGACATTTATCTTCATGGTGAGAAGAATGGTTACTTTTGAGTGTTGGAGTTATGAATAAATGACTGTCTTTCCCTCAGGAGTGAAGATTAGTGTCACAAGAAATCAGCCATCATGTATGTTATATGCTGAATGTGTGCTCCCTCAGCTCCCACAGCCTGGATGGGATTGAAACTTCACTGACAGTTTGAGAGGATGAAGAGTGCTTGGGCGGTGTGGGAATCAGGCTGCTCTGAAAATGGTTAAACTCCTAATCAGTTGTGAGCCGTTATGTCACCAGCAAAATAACAATATATGTAAATTAATTCATAAAAATAGCACAAAGAAATCTTTCTCTCCCTTGCTATGTATACACATGCATATGTGTATGTATATACACATATTTCTAAATGAGACAAAAATTATAGGAACACATTAAAGTTACAATATTTATGTATCGGCCATAGCTAAACTTAGATACAACATCTAATTTACACTGACGTCTTTCTTTAACAAGTTTTGTAGGAGAAATGATTTAAGTTCAAGGAAGTGCAGTGAGTCATCTGTACGGTGGGCCAGTGGCTGAGCTAAGTTTAGAATCAAGGGGAAGTTTGGATCTTCTGGCTCCAAGTTTTTCCCTTTACATCTCTGCTTTTCTCAAACATTCTTTGTGCTTATGAAAAAAAAAAAAACTTTCTTCACACTTTTTTTTTTTTTTTTTTTTTTTGTAATGTATCCCTGGTTCTCTGGTCTTGAACACTAAATCTCATTCTGAAAAATCAGGTTACCTGATGACCTTGCAGGTCATCATTGTGATAGCTCTGTTTTCAGAGGGCTAAGATTTAAAAGCATAAATGAAAGGTGAAATCAGTCCACATGATACCTGCGCAAAGAAGCATTCCCCATCACAAGAGAACAAACCAAGTGAGGCTGAGCAAGGCCAGCCCATCCCAGCCCACCCAATCCAACAGTTGTTGCTGTCTACCCATGATAAAACTGTACGTAGGCATTCTCTTCAGCTCTCTCTCCTTCCAAGATCTTTTTTTTTGGGTCATTGGCTTTCCTGTCAGAACAAGAGAATCCTACAGATTATGTGGCAACACCACCCATGTGAAATCCATCTCTTTCCTTGTCTGAGAGGTGCCTTCAAGCCAGAACAGGGGAAGATTAGTGCTCTTTCTCCATTAGCGGGTTATGAGCCCGTTTCCTCTGTGCCAGAGCTGGGGGCATTCCTCTCATGTGGCCTGGGTTGGAACCTCGTGCGTTCCCCCCAGCTCTCGCAGCCTCTCCCCAGCACATCCTGGTGGATGGGTATTACAAGGCACTACCTGTTTCTGATACAAATCAAATGGTTAATCTGCTGTTGTACAGCTTCTATTGATTTTATTTTATTTTTTATTTTTATTTTTTTCCCCTTGGCCAATAAATATATACAAACTAAAAAAAACTGGCCCAAATTCTATAAGACCATGCTTGTTTAATGACTTCTGTTTTCCCTGGCTGGCTGGCTGCATTGCTGTGTTTTGCATCAGGAAAGAGTCATGACACAGCTAAGAGGTGATTAAACCAGGGACTTCGTGTAGCACACTGCATGCAGACAGGTGGAACATTTATACCAAAAGGAAGCTGTTTTCTGATTACATCTGACTTTGCTATAATAAAATGCAGTTATGTTTTATAACAGTTTCATTTTATTCTAGTTATACTGTGATGACAGGATTATTACAACACTGTTTATGCTTTTTGCTAAGCTTAGTCATTGTTTAATCTTATAAACAGAGAGTCAGCTTCATGCCTGATAGTTGTTGCAGCTCATGCTCCTGAGCCCTACCACAGCTGTAGGTACAATGAGACAGTGATGTAAAATCAATTAGATAGCCTGGTCATTACAATAGTCCCACCAGGGGAACCTCATACTATTGTTACTGTCCACTAGAGTTGGGCACTTTGAGAAAATGAAAATATTGAAGTTTGCCTTGAGGTGAATAACTATTAATTATCGATTATCAGTATCCAACAGGAGTGTGACTGCAGTCACTATTGGCCAATGCTCTACTCAGCCTTATCTTACCAATAACAATGGGGTTAATGTCAATGGAGCCACAAGCAGAACGAAAATGCCACTCAGCATGAGTGAGCTTCATCAGAATCTAACCCCGTCTTGTAAAAGATGACTTCTTCAGCATGTGCAGTCTTTTCACATTCTAGATCAGTGGCTCCTGAAAGGTGGGCTTCAGAGTCAGAAAATCACAACACGTCCTGGTAACATCACAGCGAGCAGCTGTCACTCTGGTAAGATGAATGCCATCTTTTATAAACTGCAGTTACTGTTCACTTTTCTCTGCTCTCCTTCTGTCTCTGCTTTGACCTAGTCTGAGTCATTCTCTGCATGGGAAGCGTTTCTTCCTGTGAGCATACATATGACTGGGGTTGTGTACTGATAAAAGGGGTATAATGTGTCCCCTGACTCTCCAGTGAAGTGCTTCTGCCTGGAATTAGGATACTTGGTATCACAGTGAAGACACAAAACAGTGGGATTTTGCTAGATTCCCGTGCTATAGGTAGATGCTGGGTGGAAAAATAGCCTTTAAATAGCAATAAACATCTTCTGTGGGGAGCAGTCTGGCACAGCCTGGGAGGGTGAAGCAGGAGCAGAGGGAATCTGAAGGCTATGCTGTACCCATCTGGCAGGGCACCCACCATGCAGGGACCTCAAAAAGGCACCAAAGAGGAAGAACTCGGTTCCTCCACACTTGAATTGTGATATTTCATTTTCAGATTTTGGGACTAAGTTTTCTACCCAGCTCTAATGGCAAGAACTTAAGACCATTCATAAGGACCAAGCCAAATGGCTCACCCAGCAGCCTGTTTATGATGGTGGCCAACAGTATGCGAAAAGTCTATGAATTAGACTTAGGCATGTGGAACGATCATCTTTGCTGAAACGAACATCTGGCCTTCAGTCAATTAAGGACTCGTTACGCAGTAGCCTGTCTTTAAATTACTGTTTAAGAGACCCATATGGACTGCCAAGGATTTGGTGGCTCTTGTATTTTTGACTGTTTTGGCCACTTTTATTTTTGACTTTATTTTGGCAACAAATGTCCCATTTTATTTATGTACTATATGTTCTTGTTATTTGATAAATTAATTAATTACATGCATAACTTCCCCTGAAGATTCCAAGTATCTATGGTCACAGTCTCATTTTGTGTATATTGCCAGATGGGACACATTTTAGCTGTTGTTGGAGGGTATGGAAAAGTTACAGCTTGTTTTTTTATAACCATACAACCAATGGAGAACAGGAAAACTCTTTCAAACCGTTTTTTTCCTCATTAAAAAACTCATATCATATCTAAGCTATTCTTTCCTATTTATTCTGTCCAGTCTTGTTCACACTTTAGAGCTTTTTAAAAATTTCTTCTTATGACTTACAAAATACTTCACTTTGTGTTTATACCCAGTACAGCTACTTTTTATGTATGAGTTGCATTTTGACTTCTGTTTCTACAACGGTGCCTCTAGAACAAGCAATACTATAAAGCATTGCATACTAATTTGGTTTTGCTTTCCGTACTGCTCCAGTACCTGAGTTTGAAGTTTAGGAGTGGATTTTTGCAAACTAAACCACAACTAAATCAAATGATGTTTCAGGCTGCTTTTGCAGTACAAAGCCACACGTTTGAATCCCTGCTTCAGCTGGTTCAACAACTTGCCTAAGAACTTCCAGTGATTACCCTGAAACATCAAAGAAATGACATAATTTTTCACCCAGTCTGAGACTTTCACCAGCTCAGTCCAAAACTTTAATTGTTTTTATCTTGAACAGTTCGCTTTTTGTATTTATACACACCGTGTGGTATGGAAAGAGTAGCATTAACTCTCTGGGCAAAAGCAAATACTATTGAAATATCTGCCAAGCTTCAGAGTACCCTAGGAATTTCATATATGCTATATCATTTGTTCATCAGATATGCTATGCACCCATTATTTCTTTGAAGCTCACTGAGAGCTGCTGGTGCTTGCTGCATTTCATGACTGAAGCCCTTTCAAGTACAAAATTCCCTCTGGCTTTCGGTGGCTTTCTGTGTGTGGAGCATCAGCCCAGGCTCATTGCCACAGGAATGCAAAAGGGGCACGGAAATGCCTTTCTCTGACCACTTGCAATTGAGATGCTTCACATTGCAGTGAAAGACATAAGCCAGCAGGAGTTTGTTAGAGTCTGGCTGCCTTAATCAGAAAAAAAAATCTGGTGAGCTGAAGATGTCCAGATGGATTTAAAAAGATAAAAATAACATGCTGTGTCCTTCCCTATGATGAGAAATAATTCCATGTCAGTGATGCTTTCACAGCGTACCCCCTGTTCTGCCTCTGAGATATTTCCACAGCAAAGAGTCCCTAAGGATCACAAGTGAAGGCAAGTGGGACTAGGTGCAGTCAGCAGGCGCTCTGTGCTGTTGGTCAAAGAGGGAATTAGCACTGCAGAATAAGAGGATACCTCCAGGAAAGAAAACTTGATTTAACAAGAAAAGTCTATCCATGCCAGCACACAGGAAACATGGCCAGGGAAAACTTGAGGTAGTGGTTGGGACAGTCAAGGAGGCATACTTCAGCACTGAGGACCTTTCTGGTAGGAAAGCAAACAAATCAAGTTGCCTTGTATCCAAGACCCATCACTTTGCAGAGTTCCTTATACCAACATCATTTTGGGAAAATCCAAGCTGGACACATGTGTAATGAATATATAATCATGGGTGCGGAAGAAGGTTTAATTTATATCAGAGGAATCAAAAGTGACAGATACATCTAGATCAGATTGGGTGCTGGGGTTTTGTTGCAGTTTCAAGTCAGCAAAAAATCTACAGGTTTTTAACAGTTTTAGTGGAGAAAATTCTGGAGCAAGTGGAGTTCCATTTCTGCTGTGAGTGTTTGTAGAAATGATCATGAGTTCAAAACCAAATACTTTTCCCCACCCCAGATGGTTACTTACACCCCTGCCCTGCCTTGCAGTAACCAGGCCCTCTGCTCTCCTCAGTCTTTGTGTGGAGCAGTCTGTGGAAGAAAACTTTCCTTCCAGCTGTATTAAAGTTTTTCAGCAAACTTTTTGGTGTATCCTAGGTTTTTCACAGCTCAGTCTTCATGGTTTAGTCAGTGGAAGAGATGAAAGTGTTTGTTGGGGCTTCCTTGTTGTGCTGGGGAAGCCACATGCATATGCAGCAGATGAGCACATTCAGGCAGCAATTCAGTGTGGATATTGATGTATAGCGATATTGAATATGAATGCTATTGTGCTAAATGAAATCTCAACAGGGGAACCTAGGAATGTTCTTGATGGATCAATGCAGCAGGGGTGGCCCGAAGCCTTTGGTATAGAGGGTGAGTAAGTGCCCCTTTGGTAAGC
The DNA here is from genome assembly GCF_013377495.2 of Cygnus atratus. NCBI lineage: Eukaryota > Metazoa > Chordata > Aves > Anseriformes > Anatidae > Cygnus > Cygnus atratus. Next base: position 109,990,866 of record NC_066363.1, on the reverse strand, counting down.
TGTGATCTGCTCAGCATGAAAGGCAAAGAGTAACCAAACTTAGTCTTACAATTCAGGTTATGATCTGAATAAAGCTAAATGCAGAAGTCACTTGAATGGATTACCTCGACTCTGCACAGATTGTGCAGATCCTCTTTTAGATCTTGATCTTTAGACTTAGTAAGTATAAGTGACAAAGGTTTGCTATTGTACAATAAGCTCGCCACTACTCAACTTTTCAAAATTTGGCTCCCTAACCAACAGCACTGAATGTCTTTGCACTTTTGGAGTATGAAGCTGTGGAAAAGAAGTATTAGGCTTTCCTTTTATGCGTCCCTGTCTCTTCACTTCTCCCCCTGGATTTTGGATTGGAAATATATCAAAAGATTCTCTATTTTAGACAAAAGTTGGCATTGAAAGTGTGCTGTTAACAAGCAACTCATCTCTTTGATCTGAGTCAAAGCACAATTTACTGGACAGCTGTTGCTCCTGGACCTTGGTGCTTGTCATGGTAATTTTGCTTTGTAGGTTGGTGGTTGGTGTATCCTGGAGCCAACAGAAGGAAGAGATGGCCTGGTGCCTGAAACAGCCCTGTGTTCCTACACCTCCTGCCCGGCAGCGTAGGTGTTTGAATTTCACTGGTGTCTCTCCTCGCCCTGGTAACATACACCAAATGACTGTGGGCAGGCATCCACCTGATTATCTAAAGCCCCGACATAACCAAACACCTGGCTGTTTGACAGGATCCACAAAACAGATATTACTTTGCCCACTTTCTGTGCAGGACGTCATCTGATAGAGTTGTAGGACAACAGGGTCTTGCCCCTTCAGGACACAGCATCAGGCAGAAGCCAGTGGTTAAGCTGAGGGCTGGGAAATGGGGGTCACATCCTACTGATGCCCCCTGTTTGCATGTTTGGCCAAATGCTTTCATGTGAAAAAGTCAAGAGTGATGTTTAGTAACCTGCTGGACCCAAAGGAGCAGAACCTCCCTTTGCCTGTGGTTGAACTGCAAGCTACCTTTCTCCCATGTCATGTCTTCTTTCACAGGACATTACATTGTACAGTGATATTGCACCCTACATGTGTGAAGCAGTGAGTTGGAAGTTTTCTGTAACCAGAGGATTTGGAAAATGGTAGGAAAAGTATAGATTTTCTTTTTTTTGTTTTTTAATTTGCATTTTTCCCTGATGACGCTTGCTGTGGGAAAGAATTAAGTTGGGAGAAAGTTGAAAAAAATTCTTTATTATGACATTGTTCTTGTTGTACTTTAATTCTTCAGAAATTCTTTCTGTAACTAGTAAGTATTTCCGAAAGTCACTTTATTTTTTAAAATTTGCAGTCATAAGAAATTGCAATTCGCATGTTGTTGGCTGCTCCATAATCCTGCATAGTTAAGTATACGACCATGAGGATGCATGCATAGAGTTACCAACTTCATTTTTCAAGGTTTGTCTTTAGAAATATGAGCTTCTTTCATTTTGGCACAGTATCACCAGGTCTTTGTACTATCTCTGAGCCCTGTGGCTTTAACCATCCTTTTTGTTTGCAAGCCAGCAATGTTTATACTTCCTATTTGTAACACTTATATTTTCTTCTTTTTTACAAATGTGTCAACAGGCAAAAATATACTTAAGCATTTCAACGACCAGCACAGTTGCTGGATATTATCAGGCATATCTGTCACTGTTGAAGAATAAAGGTTTAAACTTCCTTATTTTATAAATACACCTAGCAGCACTTTCTGTGCAGTAAATGCGCATGGATGTGCACATAGCTATTTATCTATGTATATAGTTCTGTAACGTTCTCATAGAAGCAAATATAATTTTGTTTCAATAAAAAAACAACTCTTCAGACACACCAGATTTCACCAGTATTTGTTATTTTTCCTGCAAAGCAGGAAGAAAACCAGCTGTTTTTCTGAAGGGTATCAGTTTCTAAAAACCTTATGTCTGCCTACAATAGAAATATATGTTTGTACACATTCGAAAAAAAAAAAAAAGAGGAATCTTCCAAGTTTTAGGTTGTTCAGAAAGCGTCAATTCTCTAATACTTTTAAATATAACTCCTGATTTACAGCTTTATTTTGCAAAATCCCATCTTGGCTCAATGAGCTTAATTCTTTTTAAATTGTAAATAAAAATATTACTTAAAGTGAGTATAAATGCAAATTAGAGCTATTTAGTTGTCTTCTTGCACATCCGAAGAAGTATGAAAGGTTCTCATTTGAATGAGGATACTTTACAATATTGTCGAGAGAGAAGCCCATGAAGTTTCTGCTTGCCCTTCATGTGTGTAAAGTCACCAGTTTGGACACGCCTGGCTCCAGCATGTGTGTGTACACACAGACAGACAGACACAGACAGATACACATCTCCTGGCCACTCTTCTGATGGCAGAGAATAGAAGCCATGGTCTGTGCTGCCAAAAAGCTGCAGTGGTACGTGGTGGAGCTGCGTTACCATTATATAGTGTGTGTGAGGCATGACATTGCTAACAAGTGTTTTGGGGCACCCCAGCATGGAAGTGATGCTCAGAAGCATTCCGCTGCAGGGAGTGCCATTGTTACTGTCCTAGAGAACATGCTTACAAAATCAGGGTATTTTATTCCCATGTATTATTTTTACTATTTATTTATTGCTTATATTGCCATAGCAACCAGCAGCTCAGCCACAGATGAAACCCCCACTCTGCTAGGAACGGCACAAACAAGAACAGGCGAGGAGCTCATCTTCGCATTAATAATGTGTTCCTAATTATAAAAGATCTCTGAGGTCATGTATGTGACTGCAGACAATAAATGTAAAGCAAGTTCCAACGTAAACAGATAAATAAAACCACAAGCAGGCCCTCAGTGATAACTTGGCTGCCCTCTGAAACTCCATGGAGAAATGCTGACAGTATCAGCAGACCTTGAACCATGCACTGATGGAAATTAATCCAGGCTCTATCAAGTTGGGAAGGAATGGCCACCCAAGGACCTCATACTGCGGCACCTCCATGTTTACCAGGTGGATGGTGAGTGGGGACATCTCCACTGGTCCAGCTCACCACGACTTCCTCACATGGAGAGCTGTGCCATGCTCTTCTGCACAGGTTTCAGACTTTAATGAACCTGGGATCTGAAAGTATTCCTTTCCCCATTGTCCCACCATTGACTTTAGAGAAATTTCATATTTGTTAAGAAGAAAAGTTGTCAGCCCTCTGTAAGAAACTATCAGCCTGCAAGTCCCATGGGGAGGCGCTATTGAAAGGATCATGATTACATGACACAACGACCTTCTTAAATTCTCCTGCATGTCAGAGAATATCGATTCCTAGTGTGGTATTGAGCTGTGCAGTACGAATGCTATTTTACATTCCAGAAATGCTAGCTCTGTTAATGCCTCAAAATCTTCCTTCAATTTTTACTGCCCTAAGAAGAAGCTGGTTAACTCATTCCTTTCCTTCAATACCTCTTTCAGTTTCCCATTTATTATTATTTCTTTTGCTCTCTCATCTTCAACCTTTCAAGCTTTTTCTGCAGCTTGTTGCCATCACATCTTGCTGCCTGAATGAAGACACAATTTATTTTACCAGGTTAATGTGGGGAGTTTGCACAATTTTTATTATTTCAAAATGAATGCAACCCAACATGTATGTGCTAATTAAACAAACCATATGACTAACGTGGCAGCATGCAGACCTCGTAGCTCTGGCAGCAGTAAGAAGAGTCCTGAGGGAAGCATATTTCTTCAGACTCAATTGCTGTAAGGATCTTTACAGGGATGCCCTCCTTTTTTCTGAAGGCACTGTGTTTGTGGGGAATATGTTCCTGCCTAATGGTCTAACATTGACAGTCCACTGCCTCTGCTCCTTTTTTTTCCACAGTAAACTGGTGATAAATCCTCCTGGTCACCCTGTAAAGTAGAACATATAACTAAAAAAATTGCGTTTCAATCCAACAAGGCTTCAGAAAGCAGGAGTGTCTGCAATGTTGTTGCAAAAGGGGATTCAGCAGGCATGAAGTCCTGCTGTTTGCAAGCAGTTTCACTTATCACCCAGGAGAAATGGGAAGGCAGGGGCTTTTCACATCTACCTCGCATGAGCTGGAATGCCTGAAGCCTGGCTTTGATCACAGGCACAGATTTTGCAGCTGGCCAGAGCTGCACTCTGCACCTGAGCTTCCAGGAGTCTTCTCTGCAGGGCACAAGCCTCCTCTAAAGACACCTTTTGAAGTTGGAGAGGGGCCCAAACTTTGTGTGAAGACACACTCGGGGAGATTTTCTCATTTTCTTCTCCTTTTTAACAAATATGGATTTGTAAGCAACTTCCTTTGACTTTCTGTTGGGACATAGTGCTTATTGAAATGGGCTGGAATTCTGTGTGAAAACCATGGCTCTTCAGATACCATATGAACAATTTTGGGTTTTGTTTGTTCTGTCTCAAAAATATACACACTAGAGAGAAAGAATGATAAAGAAAAAAAAAAACACAACTGAAGGAGGGAAAACCTTCGAGTTTTGTTCAATCTCTGTTTGGACAAAATACCTGTTTCTGTGTAGGAGTCTTTTTAATCCAAATGTCCAGATAATTTGTTATTAGTGGGCAAGCCAGTGGGAAACTGTTGTGGTTTAACCTGGCCGGCAGCTTAACACCACACAGCTGTTTGCTCACCCTTCCCCCTCCCTCTCTGGGATTGGGGAGAGAAATGGGAAAGTGAAGCCTGTGAATTGAGATAAAGACAGTTTATTAAGACAGGAAAATAATAATAATAATAGTACTACTAATAATAATGTGTATGAAACAAGTGATACACAATGCAATTGCTCACCACCCCCTGACCGATGCCAAGCCTATCCCCGAGCAGCCAGCCCCCCACCCCGGCTAGCCACCCCTATATATTGTTCAGCATGACGTCAGATGGTGTGGAATACCCCTTTGGCCAGTTTGGGTCAGCTGTCCTGGGTCTGTCCCCTCCCAGCTCCTGCTGCATCCCTAGCCTGCTCGCTGGCAGGACAGAGCGAGAAGCTGAAAAGTCCTTGGCTTGGTGTAAGCACTGCTCTGCAACAATTAAAACATCAGCATGTTATCAGCGCTCTTCTCATCCTAATCCAAAACATAGCACCCTACCAGCTACTGGGAGGAAAATTAACTCTGTCCTAACTGAAACCAGGACAGAAACCAATTCAGATTTTGTGATCTTTAAGGTCCCTTCCAACCCAATACTTTTGTATCTGCATGTGTCTACAGGCAAAGTAGCTGAAGTCTCAAACGCCGTCATTTGTTGTTATAAAGGCTTCCTACTCAGCCTAGAGCATCAGCGGAAGACAGCTTCATAAGCGGACCCTGGTGTCTCTCCGAATGTGTCTTGGAGACTGAAGTCCAGGCAGGTGAATAGCACTGATGTGAAGAATGAGGGAGGAGTGTGCGGACAGGCCGCATAATCAGCACTGTTCAGCTCTGTTGGACTGGGATGAACGGAGTCCCCCTTCTTTCAGCTACCTCATGCATCCATGCCTGGTGACAGCCTCTTGTAATTATTTTTGGGAGGACAGATCCAAAGTAAGACTAGGAGGGCAACAAGCTACCTGCTTTGGAGAACAGTTTTTGTAAGAGTTTCTGCTTTCTACCCTTTCTGCTGCAGACACTGATTCATCTCTGACCTTGGAAAAAAATGTGCCTGCCAGCTATACTGATCTGTCACATTTGAGTATTTGGAAATTGCTTGGAATACTCTGTTACAGAGTCCTGTATCTGGACTGTCTGCTACCAACACATTTTTGAGTTTCAGCCATCTCCATCTTTAGCTTCTTAGGGATACTTCTGATGGCTGAGGGATATTTTATAACTGGGCACAGACCAAAGCAGTCAATATCACCCCAGTGGCTATTTGCTTCTGGCTCCTGTACTCCATCTTCACCACATGCTTCCACCTGCTCTGAGGCTGCTTCAGAAGGAATGCTTCTTCCTACTTTATCTTGCATGAATTAAGCTTTCATATGCTCCCCAGGCTACAGAAGAGTAAATTCCCTTCTTTACCAGCAAATACAGGGTAAGTGGCTCTGTTGGTGCTTAGGCACACCCTGTCAGCTTCTCGCAAGGGATGCTAATTCACCTCTCTTCTGTTTTTGGCCTTGAATGTCTGTTCCTGCCAAGTATGCTATGGGAATGGGTGTTAAATGTTGCTGTCACTTATAGTATATGAAAGATGATAAATACTGTGGAGGCAAGCTGTGAAGAATGAAGACAAGAAGCTGATGTTTGGTGTGAATGAAGAGGGGGAAGGCTGTGAAAAGTGAAATCACATGCTCAGAGAAAAAGGCTAGGACAGTTTTCTTCACTGTAATGTTATGAATGGAAATAGGTAGGAAAGTTATATTTGACAAATGTGTAGATGATGTTAGTCAAGACAGAAGATGGTGAGAGCCTGGAGGAGTGTTTTAGGTTATGAATGAGAATAAAAACATCTAGTTTATAAATGTAGTGCAAAAAGAGGCAGTAAGAATCAAATGGGGATTAAGCTAAAGAACACGCTGAGGCTATGGACCTGAGGAGCTGGAGAAGTGGCAGGACAATAGTATTTCCATAGTGACAGAGAAAAGGGAAAAATGTCAGGGGGAAAGACGAAGAGCCCTACTCTGACCATGCCACTCTCAAGCAGATGGCTGAAACATGGAGCAGGTACTTTATTTATTTATTTTGCAGATGAAATTATCTAAAATCTGATTATCTGTATAATTATCTGTAAATGAATTATCTGGAAACAACATGAAAAGAAACAGAGACAGAGCCCAGGTGTAGAAGGCTTCTGTAGAATACTGGAGGGAAGAATGAGGAAAATCCTTTGAAAGATATGCTGAAAGTGCAGCTAGAGGGAAAAGAGACATTGATGAGTCAAACAAAGGCCATGGACAGCAGCTTTCCAAGAGAAAGAGTTTTGCAGGCAGGTTGGGGAGGGTGACAAAGGATTCTCATTCTGACTTTTGCCAGGAATGATTCATGAGGGACTTTGGCAAAAATATGATTTCTTCACCAGAGGGCAAAGGAAAGAAAGAAAAGAAAGAAGGCTTCAGACTAAACTTATCTGGAAGAGCTCCAGAATACATTTGCAGACACAAGAGATGTTTAGGATGGCTGATAGAGGGGACAGTGGAGTCAAAGAGTTTATTTTTAAAAGGACTTGATTATATGGTGAGGTGGAGAATCCCAAGGAAAGCTGAATTAAAAAGAATACAGGAAGGAGTGATAAAGTGCTAGGTGGATTAGAAGATAAACTTGGAAGAAACTAATGGTGAGAGGCTGTCGGCCTAGCATGAATATTGCAGATTACATGTCCTGTATGCCCTGCAGAAGGAGAAGAGAAATCTGAGAAGGGAAGGAACTTTGAAAAAAACCTTAAAATATTAATTCCAGATAAGTTAGTAAAATGCTGTGCAGGGAGAGAAGTGTATGGATGGGAAGGTGAAATGATGGTGGTAAAGGAAAAGAAAAAGACTGTTGAAGGGCTGAATCGAAGATAGAGAAAAACTGTCAGCTCTGGAAAACTAGAATTCATGTAAAGTATAGAAGCATAGAAAGTTTTTTTTTATTGTTTATTTTGTTTTTGTTTTTATTAGGGATGAAGCAGAACTGAAGATCTAGAAGAGAACTAAAGGAGAAAGGGAGGAGAAAGGAATGAATTCAGGGTGGAGGGCATTGACCAGATTGGAGAGGAGGAACAGAGGAAGCAGGAACTGAGGAAGTGCTGTGGGCTGGGGGACAGACCTTGCAATGGGAAAGGGGGAAAAAAGAAGTGTGAGTGGGGAGAGGTAAGGTCTGGAGAACTTCATGAGTGTGTGGTGACAGAAGGAAGAGAAAAGACATAGCAGGAGAAACTGGAGAGCAGAAGGAGGGATATCTATACTTGTGATATGGGCTGGGTAACAAGGTAAACTGAGGAGACAGATGGTTGATCCTCATTTGTCAAGACAGGGAAGGGAATTTTCATCAGTCCTTTGACCAGGCAGGTCAGATGAAAAAGCCAAGTTAATGGCAAAAGCAGTTAGGTGTGTTAACAATATGGTACATGAAGATAGAGAGAATGGGGGAGGAAAGATGGGAAGAGAGAGACAGAAATCTAAAATTGTTAGAAACTGCGAGAATGCTTGTAATTTGTAACACTTTCAACTGGGGTAGAGCTTTTTCATAATAAAATTGTAACTTCTGATACTTTTACCGATAATACTGTTGCCTCTATAAAGCTCAATCACAATGGCTTACTTTTTAATGTTAGGCATAATATTACTCATTAGCTTTTTATGTTTCCAAAATTCATAATACATTATACATAATACATTAAAGTGTTTTTCTGTGGGCTCCCATTAGCATTTTCCCCAGAATGCTATCTCCTTAGCACACCAATTGTGATATACCCGCTTATATCTAGAAGCTCCTTAAAACTTAAAAATATTAAGCTTACTAAATGATGTATTAACTTAAATCATTAGTCAATGGCTAAGAAATCTTGAGGGACTTCCTAGATCAATAAGCATACTGTGAATTAATAGGAAAATATGTACTGAAGGAAACTATGAAAAGATTTCTTATGCATGCCAGAATAATGATAATGGTCAATGCTGAAATAGACATTTCTCTCATTTTCATTCATATAGCTGCATGTATAAGATAAAGAGCAGATGTATAGCACCTCTGACAGATATATATATACAAATTTATAGTACATATATACAAATGCAATCTGAAATACAGAAATATACCTACCTAGCAGTAAGAGCTACAAGATTTCTCAGCAGGTTAGGACTTTTTACCATAGTCCTGGAAAACTCTGAAGCACATTCTTACTCTGAACCTTTACCGATCTGTTGATGCATCTGAGTTCAACAAATTATTTGCTAAGCCAGACACTCTACGTGTGACAAGTGCCACTGCCATTTTCCAATTAAGTGCTTTTGTTTTCCATTAAGGGCACAGGACTGCATTTCCACTGGAATGGATTCCCTCAGTCATCTAATGTGTTCTCGTAATCCATCCATTTCTTTACAAAACTGGCTTTCAGATATATTAGAGGTTTAATTAAAGTGCCTAACTTTGATGTTTACTGCTCTAAGTTTCTCATGGGCAGTTGCTAAGGCTTTTTGTGAGTGTGATGCTTATTTACAGGGGGGTTGTTTGACACTGCTATATTGCTGCAACTGAGAAATAAGTGATATGTATAGTACTGCTAGGCCCTTCATGGGCAGAAAGATGTATAAACTGGCTTGATTGTAGATGTGAATTCAAAGCATGGTGTTAGCTCCATGAGCTGTTGTCTCTTTTTCTTCTCTCATTGTTGTTCTTATCCAAAAGATCCTAACTATCTTTTCATTTTAGAGAATGTGGGCAGAAACAAGAAGAGATGGAGTTGTTGATTAAAATTAACGCTTGTCAGCTGAGTTGCATTTGTACTCCTCATGCATATATCTTCCCACAGCTGCAGCCAGTTTTTGCAGATCAGCTGACAAGGAATAACCCTTAACTGGTGGTAAAGTGGGCCCTTGCAGTCATGCATACACTACAGCCATAGCCTATGTGCACCACTGAGCCTTTCTTCTCCTTGTTTTAGATCTCCTTGTCTAGTAGTGGAGACAGCTTGGGACCATTCTCACAAATGTCAAACCTTGTTTCTTTTGGTGGTCTCTGGTGTCTTGCTTTAAAACTCTCACAGCTGTAAAAAAAATCAAATAAGTGTGATTTTAGGCACCAAGCCAGTTATCTTCCTGTTCATGTCAGGATATAATGCCCTTAGCTACCAGGTAGGAAAGATTTGGCATTACTATTATGAGGGTGACCAGAGCTGGGAAGCTGCTGGAAACCTTCTCTGCTTTTGTGAGGTGCAAAAAAAAAAAAGTTGATGAACTTGGGCAAAGTTGGGCTGAGGAAATGGCTATGTTTGTGTGAGGAAATTAAGTAGTGCCAGGGAAGGCCCCAGGGCACAGGTATCTGATTGTCTGTACTGTTATTGCTGCAAGGGCCCACAAATAGCATGCTCATGACCCACAGAAAACAACAGCTCACAGCCAGCTTCTGGACATGACTCAGGACTTAGCAGCTCCCAAAGGGCATTTTAGCCTCTTTTGGAGGCTAGGATTGTTTAACAGCTTGGACAGGGCTAGTCTGTGCCTGTAGGTTTCAGTGCCAGAGTGCAGACCAGGGCAAATTTAATTATCTAAAGTGAGGAAGCCTTACAGTGCTATACATTACATGTGTCAGGAAAATCCAGAAAAGGAGTAAATGGCCTGGTGGTTGTTCACCAGTGAAAAGGTGAGCTGAATCAGTTGGTGGTGGAGGTAGGGACAGTACCCTCCACAGAGTGATCCGTATTAAGGCAGACATAATTTCTTGAATATTCCCTCTAGCGATGAATCATCATCCTTACTGAGCTTCATACAAACTATAAACGTCTTCATCTTACAGCTCCTGCAGTAAGAAAATATTCAATAAATAGGCTTGTGAATAAAATATTACAACAGACTAATGCCATTTTTCTATTTATTTCCTATGGCTAGCCATCTCTAGGAAGTAAACTAAGGGAAGCAGAGGGTCTGTGATTTCCTATTTGATATTTTACAGGTTTATTAGTTGACAAGGACTTTCATCGTGTCTAAATGATGGTTATAACTGATAAATGTTTGCACTGCTTATTATTTTTATTTTTATTTTTAAGGTCTCTAAGGAGTGCTTGAGAGATTGTTTAACCTGATTGTTTTCTCTAACTTGGACAAACCATTAATGGAGCCTTAAAATGTTCAGTTTATATTTAATTTCTCTTCTGTTGCGATAGGTCAGAAGAAAGGAACTTTTGCATGATCCTCCCTGCTAAGTGCTTTAGCATGACCCGTACCATTGCTGCATATTGACAGCTCGTCAAGCAATGACCTGAGGCAAAGTGGCCATCTGTCTACATATAAGAAAAAGATAATTTCTAAAATACAAATGGACAGGTTGTTCTAACAGTTTCAATGTAATTATTACTAGCTATGTGTTGTCTAGAGCCTGCAGTATCTCCAAACACCAATCTGTATGTGCACACATACAAGCATGCATACAGTTGTCAGGATTAAGCAAAGAACACAGCAAAAAATGAGTTATATTCTGACCAAGACATTTGAAAATAATCTTGCTTTCAGGAGCTTTGGTCTGTGAATTTCAAAATAGAGATTTTAATTCATAAGACAGAAGCTCAACATTCTCTGGAGCTCTGAACCTCTGGAGATAACTCAGTCTGGACAAAACATTAAAACTTACAAATTCTTTTCAGAACCTGAGCCACCTTGTAATTTTTTCCAGCCTGTAAAACTTGTTGGCTTTACACTATTACACATACTGCACCATAAAAGATCTAAGCTGCAATTGTACTGCAATCCATTTCTGAGGGTGAAAAGGATGGCTCTGCATTTGGATTCGCCCTGGTTTTCTACTGATGCAGCCCCACCAATACTGATGAGACCACTGCCACCAGTGGTAATGAGATTGCTCCTTATTTGCAACTTTGAAGCGATTACAAGCTTTCCTTCTTCCCAGCAGTGAAGTTTCAAGCACCGTTTACTGACACTCAGGGAAAGCATACTTGAAATTCTTGCCTGCTTTATGTCAAAGTTGCATCTGCTAGGAGAGCTTTATCTGTGAGAAAGTGAATGAGGTTTCAGATAACCTCTGCGACAGACCCTTAAACTACACGTAGGTTCATAGCATTACGAAGCTGTGAAGTAAATTTAGATTAGTGTGGACTAAATATAAACATGCTGTTCACTGCCCTGAGCAGTCGATGTGAATGGGCTAGACTCCTGCCAGAAATATGAGCGTAAGTCCCTGCTATGCACTGATTTTTTTGTGGAGGCTGGAGTAAGTCAAGGAGATACCCAGCATGAAAACCTGTTGAATGGGACCCCTGGCCTTCACTCCGCAATTGTAATGTAGAATAACAATAATTAATTACTGAGTAGCAACAGTTCAAAGATTTGTGGGTCAGTTTGATGGCCATGAATGCTTTAGCCACTGAACCAGTAATGTAGGACTCCAGCAGTTACCACTGCATGCAGAGACCGCCTTTGCTCCAACACATGCCTGTCCTGTAACGTGCCTAAAAGATTAAAAAAAAAAAAAAGAAAAAAAAAGTATTGATTCAGACATCTGGAGCTCAACAGAACACAGATATTAAAGTAACAAGGAAAATTAATAATTGTGGAACTAAGAATTTTTGAAGGTGAATCAGTGGAGACCTTGGATGAGAGGTATGTTTTACCCTCTCCCAGAATATAACATAAGGATGAAGGCTTCATATCAGCAAAGAGTAAAGCACCACTTCTTTATTTCTTTAGCCTTTATGAATAACATTGAGGAACAAGGAATTCAGCTTAAGAACTGATGCTGCAGTTTGGTCAGTTTGGTCCACAGAGCCTGCTGACTGAGTGAGAGCATTCATTCAGACTCTCAGTCAGGAGATCCTTTTAAGCACAGATGAAACCCACACCTGTTCACCTCATGCACATTAGGACTCATGCACTCATGTCTATGAGTCACATACCCACAGGCCAACATCATTTAAGTGCCGTTGACTTCAGTGGGATCTGAGACTGACTTCACCCTCCTTAAACAGGGATGTTGCTCAGAGCAGTGCCTGAAAGCTGATTTTCCCCAAAGATGACAAGGATATATTAGCATTCATTGGTATATGATCAAACTCTGAGTTTGGGTGGCTCTCATAGGACCGTGTTTCTTAAAATCTAATGTGTCTTATTGCGTTTTCTTATTTCCAAAGAATCTCTTTTAAGTCCTCAGTCATTAAAGCCTATTTTGGGAGTATTTTTCTGCATTAACTAGATTTCATTTGATTAAATTCAGTATCTAAAGGTATATAAGATTTTCAGTGCTGCTATTTAAAATACCTAGGGAAGCAATTTTTGTGTGGTGTTGATTAAAAGATGGCTTAAACTAGTAAGCGTAATACTCCTTTTATATTATTTTTTAATTTGCAAGCTAGGGAGAAACCATACAAACATCCCAAGATATTCATAATGAAAGCGACGTAGAGGACAATTTGTTCAGAACTGAAAAGCAAGTCAGACTTCATATATCTGTCTGTAGAAAGTACATTCACAAAAAATCACTCTCCTTGACATTAGCGTTGGCAATGCAAGTACTGAGGAAGAAGAAATAACCCACTCCTTCTCCAATCTCTTGGAAGAAGTATGCAAGGTTATTTGTTTTTGTTTTTTGTTTTGTTTTGTTTTTCTTCCTAATTTTAACCCAGGGGCTCACATCAGCCAGTTTGTGTTTTAGGGAAGGTTGTCATCTAAAGCTCAGCCTGAGTATTTCTGGGTTTTGATGAGAGTGAATACTTCATTTAGCTGACTTACCTGAGTATAAGCTGCCGGGCTGTTCTTCATCCCTTGCTATCCATGCTACAATGAAAGAAAATAGCTCTGGTTCAGCTTTGTGTACAGATAGCAGGAAAAGCAACACAGAAGCCTTCAGGGTCTCTCGCAGCAGGTTGAAGCTTTCAGCAGACCCGTAAACGCAGCACAGCAGTTCCTGGCTGGTATGAGTGCACAGACAGGAGATGCTGGGGACCATGGCATTGCTCTGTACCCTGGCCAGCCCTGCAGAATCCAGCTTGGCAAGCTACTCTGCTTCTACCACTTCCCAGCCCTGTAAGGAGCCTGCAGGAGGGTTGTGGAGATGGGAGCATGGGGATGCAGGTGCTGAGGAAGGGATGGACAGGAGCACAGATGGGGGATGCACTTACCCAAGGCTGTCCTGCTCAGGGGAAATGAAACACAGGTGAGCACTTGGCTGTGGTTTTATTTACCAGTATCAATATAGTCACAGAGACCCTGGGACATCCCAGTCTACCGTTAATTATTTCTTGTCGCTCCTCTGGCAAGCAAAGAGCACGTTTCAGGTTTCCTTTTGTCTTTGCAGCTGATTTAATCACAGCAGCTCCTAAATCTGCTGTTTGGCTACAGCCTTCGAGGTGAATCTTGGATCACAAATATATGCTCCACTGCAAGACAAAACAAACCTAATTCTGTGCCTCAGGCAGCAAAGCTGCCAGTGCAGATTGTTGCCGAGTATTACAGCCACTTTTATGGACTGGGAGCACCGAAAGGGCAGCTTGAGCACAGAAGGGGAAATGTGCTGCCAACTCCCTCCACTGGCCACCTTGGGAGGCAGAAAAACACTAAACAACAACTGCAAAAAGTTAGAGAAGATGAGAAATGGGCAAAATCCTCCCACCATCTCCAGGAAAATGAAGAGACCTGCTGCTACCTGCTAAAGGTAGAATTGTGGTTTGCTTATAGACTGCTCGTGCAAGGTAAATGATATTTAAGGAGAAGCACTTCATTCATCTGCAAACTGTCTGAAGGACAAGATGTGTCATCTGGCTAACACGAACAACAAATTAACAACAATTAAGCTCTGCCTTTAAACTACCACCTATATATTGTTAGGAAGGTAACACATAAGCAATATTGTAGTAGGATATATAGTTAAAGTTAGGAAAAACAAAAAACAACCCTGTCAGTGCTTTGTAATGCAACAAGTTCCTGCTGTTAGTGGAATTTTGCCTGTGCTGAGAGACTCTCATTTAAGAGAAATACCCAGTGCTAGGAAAAAGATTAATGGGCTGAAGCTCTGCAAGTTCAAAAGTGGAAATGATGTGTGCTCGGTTCTACCTTTTTCACATTTTTTCCTTGTCTTCCTCCCTCAAGCCTTTGTTGTATGAAGCTAGACAGTGGCCAATTGCTTTTCAGTTGAATATTGGGTGATACGGATCTACACACCTACACCCAGAAGAGCTCACCCACAAGTCTTAGCTTATTTGCCAATTGAAGGTATAATTTTTATTTTTTTTTCAGTTGCTGCCAGTGCATTTCAATGAACATTGCAAATTTCTCATGACAGAAATGATTTATTACCCAGCAATTCTTATGCAAATTCAAAGATACAAGAGATAGATCACTACTTGGGAACAAACTAACCTGAACTCTTCATGCAGGAGACTGTTTTGCTTCATGTAAATGGATTTGAGGAGGTAAGAAACTGACTGCGAGGCCTCATTTTGGGATGAAAGGGGCACACACCTCCTCACTTTGTCCATCATGGCTGCTTTACTCAGAGACTTGTGCTGCCTTTGGCTGATGTAGACCAGGCAGCACTGATTAATTGTGGCTAAGGATTTTGCCCTGTGCCTCCTTGCTTACCAAATACTCAGTAGCTGAGGGATCCTTTTTTGCAGAGTCACATACTTTGACTCAAACGTGTGGGCACAGAAAAAGGAAACGGCAATTTGAGTTTTAAAACCAACTTTTTACATTTAACAAAACTGCAAAAGTGTAAGTGTAGACTGATTTAAATCTTTCACGGTGCGGGCACTGTCTCCTGCTCTGTGCATTGGACAAAGCAACGCTCAAGTTGCCTAATCTGTCTGTTGCAAAGATTATAGTAGCTGTAATGGCTGATGTCTTTCATCATTTCTAGACCAGGAGATCAGCTTTAAGATGGATCAAAGCACTCAGGAAAGAAGGAATGTCACCTTTGCTGCTTTCCAAACTTGGCTGAATTATTGTGTCATTTGGTAACAAGAAGTCTATCCTTACAGCCTAAGGAGAAAAAACTATCCTGGGCAAAACCTAATGCTTATAAAGTAGGGCTTTGTGTCTCAGAATATGAGGATCAAAATCTCCTCACAGCTAAAAGATGAAATTGTTACCTTATGTTAGATACACAACTGCTGTTTAATTTTAATTTATGCTGACTATTGTTCCTTCAGTAACTAAGAGTAGAAGAGCGTGAGATTACATGACCCTGAGTCTGTACAGGAGAGGCAGAAAAATTTTTGGAGAGGGCTCCAAAGATCATTTTTGCACGTGAAACTCATGCAAACAGCTTCAGGGATGACTCTGCTGTCTGGAAACTTTATCTTCTTCTTGCTGTATCAGACAAAGGATCATAATTGCTATTACCAGGCTGTGAGTCTGATGTTTAACAAGCCCCAAAATAACATCATGGTCAAATTATTCTATGGATTTGGGACAACAGAATGGCCACATTAATGTTTTGTCTTATGATGCCTCCAATAGAAGAGAGTAAGAGCATTAGAGAGTTCAGAGTTATGATGCTAAGGGCAGTCTTCAAACTGCACAGATCAAAATGCCCAATGAAATGTTAAATAAAGAGAAATGTGAGAAGAACAACACACGATCACATTTTAAGAGCTTTAATATGTACAAATTTGGCTCGACTTGAACAACTGAAATAATTTCTTAAATTGAATAGGAATGAACCTTATGCACTGTTCAGAAAAGGAAGCAGATAAAGCACAGCATTTCAAAACCAGCAGCTGTTCAAATATAAATTTCCTGTTTATTGAGATTTCAGTTGTATCAAAATAAAGGTCTCAGAGAGGCTGAGCAAGTCAATCATTATATACCTTGTTAGTGTGACAGCCCCCTGTGTATTGTTTGACTGGAAAAAAAACACAAATACCCCAAGCCCCTACTGTGTCTGCTTCATGGTGCATAAATCTATTGTGTGACACGTCACTTAGAGTTTTGATGGCAGACTACCAAATGGCAGAGGAAAATACACAATCAAGACTTCATTTTCATAAATGAAATAAAAGTACACACAGGAAATACAGAACAGAAGTGTTTTCATTAGTGCTATTTCAAGGGTCCATCACTCAAACTGGAGACTTCTGCAAGCCTCACTGAACATTTGATTACATATGTAAATAAGTGAGTTTTCCAAGTGTATATTATTTCCTTTTCCAACTTTAATGGCATTCAAAAGCTTTCTTGTAATAAGAAACCTGGTCTAAGTTATTTTCAGTGGTATTACGTCCTGTACCTGGCTGGACTGACAAGGACAGAGCTCTTGGGCTCTGCCAGCACTGCCACCAGCCGCCAGTGTGCTATGAGGGCTTCCTTTCACAGAAGCCTCCTTGGAGATGTACCTATATTAGACATATTTAAACACCAAAATGCATGGCCTTCGAAGTCAGCAATAGAATCAGAATGCATTCCAAAATGAAGGTTGAGTTAGCTGCAATCTTCAAGTTCTGTGTTCTCCTTTACCTAATTATTTGTATTGAGGAAACACTTCGAAATCATTGACTTAGTTTTGTTGGACATTGAACAGAGCAAAAATAAAAGGAAGGATCTTACCTCTAAACCTTCTGATCAAAACTTGCATATCCATTGTGCTAGGAAAGCTGGCAATTTTGGGAAGAAGTATAAAAAAAGACAGGACATAAAGGTAATGTTTTCACCTTCCTCACATGCATCACTTCTGGAAAAAAAAGAAATAAAACAGATGACTGAGAATTAGATTTTTGAACTAGATTTTGAGAAAAAGAGAAATCCAGTATTGTGTAGTAGAAAAAGTTGGCTAGTATTTTCTAGGTTAAGTTGAATCTTCTTAATGTTATCACTCTATTTCCACTGGTACATTCCTTCCAAAACTTCAAACATCTGTTTGTGTTATTTCATTGAGCCCAGGGGGTCCCAGGATTGAAATCATGTCTAATTTAGGAAAGTTGGTCCCCAAAGAGGGCTCTATGCAACACTGCCCAGAATAAAGGAAGAAGGAAACAAGCAAAGAAACAGTGTGTGGGATCCAGTCTGTTGAACCTGTGCACTGAGCTTGTGTTGAAATGCTGGATGCACGGTGAGGCAGTCCTACAGCAAGTGCCAAGTTTCCTGTCTTGTCTGTGGCAAGGATTCATGTGAAGGTCTCCAAGGGAAGTTCCTGTCTCTGCAGTGTAGATGTTACCCTTGTTCACAAAGTTTTGTCTCATTACAGGCATTTTCTCCATTTGCTGCACAAGATTAACCCTAAGAAAAAATATCATAAAAGCAACTGGGACAAGAACAAACACAGAAGCATGTCTGAGTGTTCAGCCTTTGTGCTAAATGATGGGTGACTATCAAGAGATGATATTTTCTGAGGATCCACCAGTACAATGGTACAGTCAACAGCAACTGATGGCACTTTCAGAGTTACCTGGAGAATGTAGGCATTACCATACTGCTGCTTTCTAACAGGAGTGGAGAGTGTACTCCTTGAAATGACTTGGAGAAAATCTCAGCTGTAATTTTCACCTGACATAGACAAACACAGCCACAGTAAGAATATAAATTTCTCTTGCTGGTGTTGTGATCGTATTTGTACATTCTGACAGTAAGGCAGGCTGGAGAAAAAATGGCTTTCTGCTAATTAAAATTAATTCTGCTGTGTTAAAACCTTTCTTTTGTTCTGTTTCTGCGTGTTGTTTTCTTCTGTCTGTCCCCTTAGAGGCAGGAGTTCCAGGAGGGAACACAATGATTTCGACTCCAAATTTGATGATGGGACTGGGCATTTTTGGTTACTCTTTCTCAGTAGTGTGTTGTTATTAACATTTCCACAGTTGTAAGGTGAACTGATCATTCCTGAGAAGCAGGTGCTCTATTAGTGTTTTCTTTTCTTTTTTTTTTTTTCCTTCTGGAGAAAAGAAAGAAAAATTGTGGTGGCTAGACCTTTAAGGACAGTAATAGGCATGGGTACAAGTTATTGATCAACTTGAAGGTAAGTTAAACGAGAAAAAAATTTCTTCCCTAGTAAAGAAATCTCTACTGTATGTTTCCAGATTTTCTACCTTGAAGATTTATTTTAGTTTAAAACAGTATTAAGAATAAATGCAGGTGGATAGTAGAGCATCCTGCTGAATGCTTTTTCCAGTCAGATGAACATTATCTGCTGCAGTTTTCTGTTCTTCCTGTTTTAGACCAGGAGTGTTGCTCTGAGTTGTAGTAACTATCTTCTAACCCAAACTGCATACCTCTTTCAAAGACAAGCAGGTAAGGGTCCAGACCTTCTAGAGGTATGAACAACACAGCTGTACCAACTGCACTGAGCACTACTAATCCACACCAGCTGACCCTGCTTATGACTGCAGGTTGTGCCAGCAAATTAAAAAAGGCTACAGATGTGACACAAAGGCCCTCAAACTCCTTTACTGGAGGGGGAAAAAAAATCCCTATTTTCACTCTCCATTTCCTTTTGTGCTTCTCAACACTGTTAATTAATTCCCAGAATTAAGCTGTTAATGGCAAACCAAAAAAACATACAAAAAAAAGTTTATTTAAGCTGTCAAAAACTCCATTACTCTCCTTGTTATTCTGATTTCAGCTCAGACTTAGAGCAGGTCACAGGAAGGACTTTCATATAGTTAGCAGCTCCAAGATCAATCTCTCTGGTGCTTGTGATGAAGCTTCCCTTTCTAATAGTGTTTCTAGCAACTCCCTTCTCCAGGCCAGATGAGACCTGGATTTCTAGAAATTTAAGTTCTTAGAAATTATCGTGCTGTAAACAAGCAGTCAAAGGAAAAAGAACCTCTTCCTTCAATTTATTTCAAAAGTTGCAGGTGAATTTTCTTCACTCTGATCAACCTTAATTACATCTGTTGCTCTTTTTTACAACCAGTAGAATGTAAAATATGCAAATGAATACAGTGAGCTCCAGATTAGAATTGTTGAATCTAAACCTTGCCCAGGAACTTGCTGCTGTGGCTGTATTTTAGCTTCTTACATAGGGAAGTGGGCCTCAGATAAGAACCCACAAAGAATTTAGAGCAACAATGTGCAACTCCGTATTTGCTACATTTCAGGAGGATGGCATAATCATCTATCTCAAGAAAGCGAACAGCAGATGGTACACTGCAGATTTGTATGTTTGCACCACTTATTATTTTATAGAATAAAGAAAGTAGATTTTAAGATTTTAAAAAATATTTTCCCTAGATGTGATAATGAAGTAGTTCTTGTATCATCATCTGTTACGCAGACTTCTCTTTAAAGGATTGTGCTGCAAAAGTTCTCTTCCGAGATGTCCATTTGTTTTTCAGTATTAGATAGTAATGGCTATTCATTCATATGTAGAGATCTAATTCTACCTATCATGATTGATTCTGTTTGCACATAATTTTAGTTCTTCCTATATAATGGAGAAAGAATTGCAAAAATATAAATTAATACGGTATGTGTTTTATTGCTTAGCATCAGAAGCCATGCAAAAGATCTTTTAGTAAAATATTTGTGCTGTTTGCTTTATACTTTGCAGAAAGAGTCAGATTATGAGAGCTACTTTGGGAACACTGGTGTTGCTGACATAAGATCCCAAATGAGGGAGTTTGTGTTTCCAGATGTTTGTTCTTGCCTCCATTTCTGTTTTTCTGTGTACATTTTTCCCCATATACAATCTAAAAGCAAAAGGAAAAGGCAACAAAACCTCTTTCTGGCTGACTATACTGATGCATTTGATCCCAATTTACTTAAGAAGAGACACTACGGTTTGGTCTAGTATGGATGTACGTACTTAAGATAGAAAAAAAAATAGTGATCTATGAAAAAGATTGGATTGACAGCTCTGGGGACTGAAGGCTTTTATTCATTCAGTCAGCTGAACACAAACTATAACTGTGCATCCTCCCTCCCTCTCCTCTATTAAGATGCTCCAGTTCTTTGTTAGAGAAATCCCTACAGGTTTGGATTTGTGCCAGGTCAGTGTCTCTCTTGAAGAGCAGCCCAACAGGGGCACTAGTCCCTTGTGGCTGAGAGGATGTGGAAATCTGTCTGGAAGGAAATAATCTGAGGGAATTTGACCTGGCAGAACATGGATTCAGTGTCCTGCATGTCCTGAGCTTTTCTGGACAAGCAGAGGTTAGTACTTTGTTATGGATCCCAAGCCACCATCACTGAGTACTTCCAAAATCCTACTCCCTTACCCCTCACCAATTTACAGTACTTGAAGGTGCTTGAGCTTCACATATGGGGGAATGCTAAATTCTTAAGCATTGTGAATTAAGATCTCTGACTTTAACTCACTATACATATTTTAAAAGATTATCAGTCCTCCAGAATTTACTCTTGAACAAACCTATTAACTTCAATAAAGCACCACTGACCAAAAAAGAAACGGACATTAGTATTTTTGATTAGGGTTTGTATGGTTGTCTTTAAAGTGAAGGAAAACAACACCTTTGAAACACTAAAGCACCCCAGCCATATTTCAGTTGCTATAAATACAAAATTATACGATAGACTTAATTTCAGTTAGTTAAGTAATGGCAGGAAACTATCAACACTTCTGCTCTCAGAGTAATCAGTGATAATTTACAGCTAGGGAGAGTAATCAATATGCAGGAACTGACTTTATTTTGGGTAAATTGAAGTCTTTGACCTGGCAAGGACTGATGACTCGCCCTAAAATAGACTAGAATTTCCTATGGTAGAAGGGGTAGTCCAAATTACTGCATTTATTTACCTGGAAGCAGTAAATATAGGGATATATCTGTTCACTAGGAAATACTTCACTCTTTTCCAACATATTTCTAAATGATCTGCCCGAACAATTTACATGTGCAATGTTTGTATGCTGCAGATACTGCATCACCCAAGACAAACTGTGCATTGGTCATCTTGCATCACATAAACACCAGGTGATGGGAGCCCCGACAAATTGGATACTTTCCCTTAAAAGACCCTGGTGTCAAATCACTTACAACTTTGCCCATTTTCATCTAGATTAACTCATATTTTTTCTGTTGGATATCTATCTCTGGCTAAATGCTTAAAGAAAATGTCAAGTGATATTGGATTTGAAAATGTAAGTTGTTTCCTCTCATTAGAAAAGCTTGGGAACATAAAAATGAACTTTCAAATTTGGTTCCTTCTGTACCTCTCCCAGCATGTATTTCATGGTAATCCTCACTGGGAATATTATAAGGAAGTGTTTCTTGATAACTTCTTGGAAATCCTCTAAATATAAGTGAACAAAGAAATCCTTCTCAAATAATTTTAAGAGTTGTTAACAGAACTTCCTAAATTCCCCAAGATAAGTTTGTTGAACAAAATATAACCATCCCTTGGCTTGTCCAGACCACAAGCTGTGCAGTGCCAGCTGCACCCAGAAGCAAGAAGCACAAGGCAGCATGAAGTGGGTGGTGGCCCCATCACTAGATGGTGGTCTGGGATGTCATTGACCTTGCAGCTCTGCAGCCCTACAACAATGGAGACCCGCTATCTACAGATGTCTTTCACTGGTTTGGGCAGGTTAACACATCCGGAAAAAAATCTTTGGCAAGATTTTCCTGTTCTTGAAGTTAGGGTTCATCAGTTCACATTTGCAAGCTGGAGAAAAGGCTCATACTTGACAAACCACATAGTTGTGAAGAGCAACAGACTCAACCCATCTTAACTTTTATATCCTTTCTCTGCTTACTTTTTTTTTCTTTTTTCTTTTTCTTTTACCTACTTGGCACATGATTTGTAATGGTACTGGATTTTAATATAGCAAATGTATCATAAACTGACAGAGCAGTTCCTTGAAAATCCATGCTAGTGAACTAGTATTTTCAGGGCTTCCAATACAGGCTTAAAGTCTTCTAATTTTAGCTGAGGTTCAGGGCTCCATGGCTCCAGAGATCTTTTCTTTGTTTCATTTGTAAATGACTGAAAAAAATCACCGCCTTCCAGAAAAAAAACTTCTTGCAGATCTTGTCATGCACTTTGTTCCCTTAGGCAGGCTCTTGCTGTGTCAGGGCCTCTGGTTTAATAATAATCCTGCAATCCTATTCTGTAAGTTTTCTAGCTTGATAGGGTCTTTGCTGATTAATGTTGTCAGAATGAGATGTGCTGAAAAACACCTTCTGATGCATTACATGAAAGGCTCAATCTAACAGATGTACGAGATCAGTGTATTGTCATGTTCTTTTACCAGGAAAAGTCAAGACTTTGGGCTAAATCAATGATGCAATTTGTTTAATGTGAAGTTTGATTTTTCTTGAGTCAGACCTCACCAGTTTTTTCTTTCTCTGAGGCATGCTAATAAGTTTCTTTTTAAGTTTCTGATTTCCTTTATTTATTTTTTTTCTAGATTTGGTTCTCCCACTGTGAGTGAGTTATCTGAAGGATATTTATTCATAAAGTAAATTCTTTCCTGTCTGGTCTGAATGAAAATATCTTGTGGATTCTCCTGAATTTTTGAGAAATATTTTGATCTTAATATTTTGTGTAGGACAAAAATCTCACAGCTGTCAAGAAGGTACATTTGCTTTGATGAAACTTCCAAATCTTTTGTTATGAAATATGTAAATGCTCTGGTGTCCAGGTGGAAAATATAAAGATACTTAGATATTTAGATTTAGTATGCAAGAATAAAATCTGAAAAAAATCTGAAGATAACATTACATCCTTGAATAAAATAGATCTTTATTTGGAAATATTGCATTCAAAGGTCCTAGTCTTGAATCAGGATAAAAGAAGTGTCAATGGTAATTTGCACTGAGTTCCTCGTTATTAAGAAATTATATATATAATTGCATATTTTGCAGTAACTTCCCTTCCCTTCCCTTCCCTTCCCTTCCCTTCCCTTCCCTTCCCTTCCCTTCCCTTCCCTTCCCTTCCCTTCCCTTCCCTTCCCTTCCCTTCCCTTCCCTTCCCTTCCCTTCCCTTCCCTTCCCTTCCCTTCCCTTCCCTTCCCTTCCCTTCCCTTCCCAAGGCAGAGGAGCAAGGAGTGAAGGTGAGCCTGTGAGAGGGAGGTAAGGGGAAGATGGTGGTTTTATTTTTTCTATTTGTTTCTCACTACCTAAACCTGTATTAATTGGCAATAACAATTTATTTTTTTCCCAAACTGAGTTTGTTTTGCTCATGACAGTAACAAGTAAGCAATTTCCTTGTCTTTACCTCAACCCATGAGATTTTTTGTATCCTATTGTCCTGTTGAGGAGGGAGAGTGTGCTTCTGAGTGGACATGTGGCTGCTGGACAAGTCTAACCTGCCACATCTGGACATGTATGATGCAGAATTTATTTGAATTGGCCTTTATTTATTTTATTCCTTACCTTCCTCCCCTTTAGATTTTAAAGACTGAAGCATTCCTTTTTGGCAAAGCTGAATCTATGAATGTTTCCTCTTCTCTGTGTCTAGCTATCATTTTGGGAAACACTTACCATTTAAATACCAATTAAAATACAGGAATAGAAAACAGAAGGAACACTAAAAAAGAAAAGTCTTGTCTCCAAATCTGGAGAGACATATTTCCAAGCTTGTCTAGGATCAAAGCTCTTTTACGTGGGACAGAAAATCACCCATTATTTTTGTAAGTTGTATTGTTACAGGTTTACTACAATAATGATGTAGCTGTAAAGAGGTGATTATTAATGACATGTAGGTCAAATTCATCTCCAAGGTACATGAGTTTTAATGAGTGAAGCCTATTTTCCTCAGCGCTCAGCCCTTTTAGGACTCTGCACAAGCTCCCCAGTGGCTGAATTGGCTGGTATTACTGGTTGGCAAAGCATTGTGTTCAGTCCCTGGATGGACACTTACCACATGAACATCATGGGGCATCTGGCACATCTGTGAAAATTTGTCTTCCCCGGGCTTGAGCAGAGGTGAGACATTGTCCTTTACTGCAGGTCATGTTTGTTGGAACAAAGTCATTCTTCCAGTAGTATTGCATCACTATCTGCATGAGACAGTGAGTCCTAATTTCTGGTTTCTTAATGTCTTCAGGAGTATTTCATGGATCCCTCTCCTGCAGCTCATAGCTTCTCCCCAGGCTGAGTAGCTTCTCTCTGTCTGCTTTTCAGGCCCAAGAGCCAGCTGCAGTATCCACACAGGGTTCCTCTTACTACAAAAATACTCAATTTGTCCACATAGCTTTTGGAGCTTCCCTTAATATTATCTCAAATATCCATAAAGTCTAAGACCACAGCACGTTTACTCTGTTTCGAAACTCTGCCCCCCATACTGAGATTTGGGTTTTGATGCTACCTCCATTCCTTGGTTGGAACATCCATAAACCCTGATGTGTCATCACTGTACCCCACCGATGGGTAAGTTGTGCCTGGCATAGAGCTTCACACACTCAAAAGGTTTTTCCTGACCTTCTCATCAGTTACATTGAATTCAGCAAGTGTAAAACAAGAGGAGTGGATCTGTGGAGAGCAATGGTACTGAGGACCGCTTGTCTTCATGACATGCTTCTCAAGGGTTTTCTCTTTGTCTGGCTCTAGCCATTCTGTGGCCAGAATGCCCATTCGTGGCTGGAAGACATCAGACGTCCTCCTGAAGGGCATCTTTGTGTCTGCTTCACCTGAAAGGAATCTAGTTCATGTGCTTTGCTGCTGTGTGTGCTCTGCTGCTGTGACTGCATGGAGAGTAGGGATGGCTGAGCAATTCCTGGCCTGAACTAAAATACTGATGCAAATGCACCACAGGCTGTACATGAACAACTCCTCTAAGTTGCTGTAAGAGCTTTTTCTTTAGCTGTGTATGCAGCTATGACTCAGTGATGCTTTTGTTTTGTGTGTCCTACTTTTACATTTCTAATTCCCATCCTCACAGGCAAGAAAGCTGTATTTATCTGCTTCTCTGAGATGATGCAGGCTGAATAGGAAAGAACTTGCTGTCTTAATTCTTGTTCCCTTTTTAAAGCCTGAAAGTAGTCGGTTGCCTGTTCTGTGGGGAAGACAACAAAAAATGATGAACAACTAAGTAAAAGTTAGCAGAAAATGTCATGAGAAGTGTTTTGTTGTCCTGGCAAAGTTCCTTTTATAAAAGCACCCTTGTTCCAAATACTTAAAATATGATCTAGCCAGTTAAAGTATTGCCACAGGTTAGCAATCAAGTTTCTGGTAGAAGACAGGTAGTCGGTGGAAAAAAAGATGGAGATTATCTACCATTCTATGGATTTAGTCTTTAGAGATTCATTATTCCTCTACATTGCAGAAACATTTTAAAAAAATAAATCTCTCTTTAGGGATTTCACTGCTTCAGAACCATTTACCATATTTAAAAATCAATTGAACACACAAAACTGATAAAACATGCTTGTTTTTAAAGTATCTTACGTCCTGGCTGTACCCATGTAAAATGCAAACCATCTAGCACGTTTGGAAGTAAGGTCAGTGGCATTTTTGTCAGCACGATGGAGCTCTGTCATCCTTCAGTAAATCT
Source organism: Cygnus atratus (assembly GCF_013377495.2). Classification (NCBI taxonomy): domain Eukaryota; kingdom Metazoa; phylum Chordata; class Aves; order Anseriformes; family Anatidae; genus Cygnus; species Cygnus atratus. The sequence goes on along the minus strand of NC_066363.1, from coordinate 109,964,863 downwards.
AGCAGTAAGAAGAGTTTGCAGGACTCAGATGCTTCTCCTCAGCCTGCTGTGCCGGGCGTCTGTCACATGGCCCATTAATGGCAAGATGTTGACACTCTGTCATTTTTCACAAACTTGTAAGTGAGCTACGAGCCAAAAGCAGATAAAAAGACAAATTAACTCATGCAGCATGTAGCAGTCTGCCCATGATCAGCCTTCCCTGCCTAGACAGAAGAAAGACTGAAACAATACTTCCAAAAAGTACTCATTATTATTCAAATTTCTCAACACAGCAGTTTTGAAGTGTGGTTGCATAATATTTGTGCAATGTTGTGTTAAGAGAAGTGCTTATCACAGACCTGAGACCTCAATTTGGAAAAATAATGGTATGGCATGTTTGATTAATGCTCCTCTCTGATACTGATCAACGGCAGTGCAGTAGGAGAAGCGTGGGCTTCCTCAATCTGCCAACAAGAAGGTCTTTCAAGCTTGCCAAGAAAACTGCTATTGTTTGTGCCCAGGCCCCAGTCTCACAAGCTGTTCTGTGCGGGTGGACCTCAGTGCTTTGCAGAGTGCTGGTGACTTTGTTGACTACAGCAAAATGGAGAAATCTGTGGCATGAATGCAATAAATCCTTCTTTGCTTGGAAAATGGGATTCAGATTCCTCTGAAGAACAGCTCAGCTCACTTGCATGCAAATGGAGTCATTGCTAGAATGGATGGATTTGATGCTCTTTTAAAAAAGGCACAGCTAGAATATGCATTTTATACATATTTACTTCGTAAGCTGAAATCCAAGGATGAATTTCAAAGCAGATTTTGCCATGTCAAAATCACAAAATATGTATGTCCTGTTTGATAGGCAAAGCTTAAATTGGCAAGATGAGAAGAGCTGAGGACGTCTTCTGAGTTATATAATACAGCTGCTATTTCTATGAGCAGAATAAATGGTCTGTATGGCTGAGGAGCCTGCACCACGGGTCAGGAGCCCTGTGTGCTACTAAGCACCATGTGAACAAAAAAAGCTGTGCTGAGGCTGGGTTTTGGTTTGTTAAAACTAATGTGGCCAAGAAAGACAGAAACATTTTGACTCTGGCACCTGCCATTTGGGTGTGTGCTGTTGTCTGAATAAGTGCTGGCATCCCGAGGCTGTGGAGAGCCTGGCAAGCTTATGGGCAGTGTGAAACCTCTGAGGGTGCTGAGCCTGGGCGCTCCCTTCCTGTGGGACAACATTTGGGTTGGATGAGAATGGGGGGGTTTACAGACATGATCACTTCCATCTTTTGGTGTCTTCTTTGTGGAAGACGGGGACCTGACTGGTCAGCATGTGAGGGGAGCGATGGAATCCCTCCTTGGTCAGGGCAGCTTGGAAACCCTCATTGTGAGGGACATGATGGAAACCGTTCTGGTTCAGGGCTTGTGTGAAGGCCACCGCTTCTTGAGAGCAGCTGCCCATGCCTGGGTGGGACATGGCTCTTTGGAGATACCTCCAGGGTCTGGCATAAACCATGTGGACAGAGAATCTCAGATGTAGCACCTAAATCTGTCATCAAGCCCTATTATCCAAAGGCTGCTTGTGTGAAAGCTGCATAGGAGAATAATCCAGGAGAATAATCACATTGAAATACTCCAAATTTGCTGTATTCCAGCCTTCAAGGATATTCCCAGCCCGCCCCCCTCCCCCATTCTGATATGGATGTACCTAATTCACCATTCTGCTAAACAGACACTGTAAATAGTGAACGAAAGTAATGGCCAGCTTTGTTCTACAAATGTATATTTTCTAAAGCTAAGATTTAAGAAAAGATATGAAAAGAAGTATTTCCAGAATTGAAGAAAAGAACAGGTGGAATACTGTGCCTGCAAACACATTTATTTCTCTGCCCTGTTTGCCAATCATGTATCACAGAAAAGTGTGGAAAATTATAATAATCATAAATACACTACAAACAACACAAAATATACTACAAACGACCATGAAAACAACATGTTTTTATTTCCTCAAGTCATAACTGGAAAAATATGTATTAAAACATGGGTTAGTCTCTACTTACAGAGCTCTAAAGTGAATTTTCTCCAGATTTTTTAATGTTTTTGATAAATTTCCCATTTGTATTAATCACATTCAGTTATTTAGAACTGTCTTTAAGTTCTGTTAATATAAACATACCAGTCCCTGTGCTGTAAATTAAAATTCTATCTTATTTCTATATATGCTTTCTCTCTTACTTTAATGCCAAAGGTTTTTCTCTTGTCTAATGGCTATAATGAAAGCTTTTACTGCTAAATTAAAATAAAATGAGTTAATGGGTACCCAGTGCCATGTTCTAGTTAAAATGTGCATCAATTTGCAATGACCACTGCTTTGGGATTATAGCAAGTGTTTTATCTTAGACAAAGTGTAATGAACAGTGTGAAATTTTGCTTTTGAAGTGTCTGTAGATCTGCTCTTCTGTAGGCCTATTTATAGTTTATTTCAGTTTCTAATACTTTTACTGCACTTTAAAAAGTCATGTTGAAAATTTCCACAGTAGGTGGTTGCTTCAGATCAATTTTTTACAATATTATTGAAAATAGTTCAGTGAACGAGGGTGAACAAAAAAAAAAAAAAAAAAGGATATATGTAGTTTTTAATTTGCTCCTTTATGATGTGAACCAGCAGGTAGATTTTTTCCAAAGAATACATCTAAGTGCAAGCAACTTTCACTTCTCCCATTGATACCCACCTGGATATGAATGAAATAAAATCCTCAGGTATCAGAGTGAAAATTTAAATATGTTACTTTAAAATTAAAGGCAATGCTGATTTCCAGACCTTCACCTCTTTCTAAATTCCTAATTTTCCTTATCATATCATTTTGTGTGAAACTGAAGTATGTGTAAATGGGAATTCGTATAATATGTGTAAGTGATCACAGGGGTGAATTCACATCTCTGCCTTGGTATCACTTTCAGCAGGAACAGGTTTGAGCCCATTCATTCTCAAGCAGTTTCAAAAGGACAGTGCAATATATTGCCACTAATACTCCATCAGCAGTATTTGCAAGTAAAATATTGCACTTTCAGGAATTCTTTTTGTATGAATTATGTATGGATAGCTCCTCTGTTACATGCTGAAGTCACTTAGTATGCAGAGTAACCATGCAGAAACGATGTCTCCACTTTTCAAGAGTTGGAGACTTGGTGAAGAGTGTTTGATAAGATTTTTCTGCTTCTTGGTAACCTCATCTTTGGGCAAAAGTGGCAGAGGGCACTGTGCACCTCTGCACTAAGCTCAGGATGGTCTCTGACTCAGCCCTGTGACTCTGCACTGATGCATGAATGCTCTGTGTTTCATGTCCGATGTCTCCAAAGGAAGCTCTTTAGGAGCAGAAGAAGCAGCTGCAGGAGAAAGCAATAAAAGTGCAAAGGCTTTGGGCCTGGTCTTATCACTTGTACCTGCAAACCTGTACCTAACCAAGTCAGATGCTACTTCCAGCGGGTTTAGGAGACTTCAACTCCGGAAAACCTCACACTTCTCCAAGTCCTATCAGCTCTTCCAGCTGGTCACCCTGCTCAGCTGAGCTGTCTAACCTTACACAACTCCATATTCTGCTCTGGTCTCTACTTGGATCGAACAGATTTGCCAAAAGTTGAAGCTGATATTTATTGAAAAGTTATTTGCAAATGGACTTTTTTCCATTTGCAAATAACTTCAAATAAAGATTTGCATGGGTTCATTCAGATTCAGGTACTTATCCACTGACAATGGAGTTTGTTAGGGAGCTGACTCTATGCAGACTTTTTGATGGGAAATATAGAAAGTTGATTGTTTATCCTCGAATTTATGGGAAAAACATGAGCGTGTAGGTAGATTTTAATTTGTGGTCATTTTTTTTTCCCATAAAAAAGAGTTAGCAGCTATGATATAAACTCTTTAAAAAGCCTCTGTTCAAATGCAGTAGAAAGATCTTGTTCATTTGGACCTTAAGAAAATATTAATAATAGAAAAATGATTGTCTGTAAACAAACACATCTACCTGAATTATTTATTTATATCTGGGAAATTAGGCATATTTCTTTGAGTAAATTATATATGAACTATCATATTCATTAGTCTAACAATTATGTGGCTAGCTGACACATTACCTAACAATGTATTAGATAACTGTTTGTCCATCATTGGATCAATACATTATTTACAATATGGGATTTTTTGCACTATTTAACCATAACTATTAGTGAGTACGTTGTTTAGCGAAGTCACAGGACAATTTGTGCTCAGTGATGTTTGGCTGATTGTGTTGCAATGTCAACATTGCTTTATACAGCAATACTGCAGAAACAAATGGTGTCCTTAAATGCTTGCTCTGCCTTTTTGCTTTAACCGTTTCCTCCTCAATTCATTTCATCACTTCCATTTATGTTTGTGCTTTTGTATATTTCCATATGAAAACAAACAAACATGACACCATTTGAGGAAAACAGACAGATCAACGAAGCTTTCAAGATGTTTTGCACATCTCCTTTCTGTGCAACAGGACATACACCCTTTGTTTTTTGCATTGGAAAAAAATCAAATGCTAATTAAAATCCAGCTGAGAAGATTCTACCGTCAAAAGAATTAAATCTGCTGGATACCTTGGGATGGCTTTTTGACTTGCTGTGGAGATCAGATTTTGACTCTCTGATAGTTCAGAGAGTGGAAGTGACAGACAGTGTCAGAAGTTCACACTTTTTTTCACTTTAGAGGAGTTTTATAAAGTATAATAACATTTTTTTTCTCCCCCTTTTCTTATCATTATAGACAGGAGGCAAGAGTGAGACTCGACCTCTTGCCTGAATGCCTGCTGGCAGACAGCTCCACTCCCAGCAATTAGTAACTCCCTGCCTGGTGCCCTGTACTCAGAGGAGAAAGTTATTTGAGATGTCCATTTTCCAGGTTTCAATAAGTTCCCCTCAGCTGGAACAAGACCCTGGGTATGCTTTGAATCTGGCCTGTACCATGAAGTGGGGACAGGGGACATCTCTTCCAGGACTGTCTCTTTTTGCCTTGAGCAGGGAGTCAGCTTTCCCTGAGGGGCAGGGACCCTGTAGCAGGGCATGTATTATACATGGGCATGCATTATATAGAGGTGGTGCAATCACAGTGCCCATCCTTGGAAAGGGATCTTGCCTACTGAGAGGTGTTGGAGAAAAATCTGACCTGCGCATTGTAGGAGAATGTTCCAACATATTGTAGCCCACCAAACTCCTCAGTGTTTCCTCAGTAGTGATGGGCTCACCAGGAAGACTTCCATTAAAATGGATCGAGCCAACAGGTTGAAGTGCCAGGTTGCCATTTCTTATAAGTGGCAGGACAGCAAAGTCAGGGGATGAAATGCTCCCACCCCCTTTGCAGTTGCTGCTGTCCCCTTTTGAGGATAAGATGCACAAGAAGATGCTCAGCTGTGTGTGTCTCGCTGTACAAGAAGAAATACAAGACCCCAAGAGACCCCAGTGTTAATTCCTCCCTGGTCTTGGCCAGAAGGAGCAATGGAGGTCCAGAAAAGATTGCTGCTTCTCATGGAGAGACAGAGAGTGTTGCAAAGTCTGGGATGGCCATTGACAGTACGGTCAGTGTCAGAGGAAGGGGGGGATGTGTATATGAGAAGTGGGAGAGGGTTCTAGGGTAGGCATGGCTCATGCTAATAGCTTGCATTTTTGGAGACCTGCGTTTGGTGAAATAGCCATAAAATTACTTGGTGCATTCCTAAGTGTCAAGTTAACTGGGCAAATTCCTGCCCAGTCACTGTCTCCTGCTACATGCATCTCCTTCCTGCACAGGGGCAACACTAGAGGAGTTGTGCTTTGTCTTTGCAAATAAAACCTCTAATTGTAAGGCCCAGATGTGGATAAATCCTTGTCATCTCATGTCTGTACAGTAAGGGTCAAAAGCACTTTCCTGCCCCACAACGGGCAGGAAAATCACGTTTCCTAAAAGGTATTAATACATACTAAAATTGCTCAGGGTTAATTTGAACTAGGTATTCTCTTCCAAGTTGTGCTGTTCAAATCACTGCTCTATCCCACACAAGAAATCATTGGGTCATCGGACAATTACTTAAAAATAGTCATAGAAACTTAGAATCACAATCACAGAATAACTGAGGCCAGAAGGCTCCTCTGGAGATGATTTGGTCCAACTGCCCTGCTCAAAGCAAGGTCTGTTAGTTGGCAGGTCGTCTGGGGCCATGTCCAGTCAAATTCTGAGTGTGTCCACAGGTGGAGACTCCACAACATCTATGTGCCACCTCTTCCAGTGTTAACTACATTTACAATTTAAAAAAAAAAGACTTTTTTATGTTTAAATGGAATTTTCTGTATTAAAATTTGTGCCCATTGCCTCTTGTCCCATCACTGGACACTACTGAGAGAAGACTGGCTCTGCCTTCTTTACCCCTCCATCAGGTGTTTATATACAAGTGTATAAGATCCCCCTGAGCCTTCTCTCCTCTAGGCTGAGCAGTCCCAGCTCTGTCACCCTCTCCTCATATGTCAGATCCTCCAGTCCCTTAATCACTTTTGGAGCCCTTTGCTAGACTCTATCCAGTGTATCCATGCCTCCTTTTTACTGGGGAGCCCAGAACTGGGCCCAGCACTCCAGGTGAGTCCCACCAATACTAAGTAGGATCACCACCCTCCACCTGCTGGTGATGCTCTTCCTAATTGTGCTCCAGGATAGCACTGGCCTTCTTTTCCTTGAAAGCATGTTACTGGCTTATGTCCCCCTTCTTGTCAACCAGAACCCTCAGGACCTTTTCTGCAGAGCTGCTTTCCAGCTGGCTGGTCCCCAGTGGCAGGACTTGGCCTTTCAAACCATCTTCTCAAGGGAAGGAGTCCATGGCATGGCTGTATGTTACTGTCTCATGTGGCAGTGTGCACAGCCTTGATGGAACCAGACTCAACAAAGCTCTTATGCAAGAGAGTGGGGAGCATGAAAACAATCCACCTCCTTTTAGCCTCCTACAACCTGTCACATAGTCTGGTCCTTCCTCCTGCATGCGCTTGGCCTGGGGGAGTTTAGTGAATCCATCACAAGCTGCCAAGGGTCACTGACAGAGATGCTGGTAGGTGGCTTTGCATGGAGGAAGCTTTCCTCCTCTCCCTCTCTCCCTTCCTCCCATCACCTGGCAGCCAGAGAGCTGTGAGCCAGCCCCACTACCTGGGAAACCCCAAGTTAACCCATTTCACTGTTTTGTTGTTGTTGTTGTTTTGTTTGTTTGTTTTTCACCCAGAGGTGGTTGGGTAAGAATTTACCTCAGCTTCTATTGAAGATTCAGTTAAACCCAGTCTTGCTCTGAGTTCTAAGACATAGGAGACTGAAAATCAGTGCCTAGGTCTGTGATGCTGGCTTGGGAGATGACACTGGATAAAAACTGCTCTCAGGCTTTAGGAGCTACACAATAGGGGCTCTTTCAGAAGCTGTTTTCACTGGTTTGTATGTTTTAAAGTGGAGCATGAATAGTTTATGAACAGATATTTCTTATCCCTTAACCCTCTGTCCAGGAGATCTTCAGGCTCTTCCTTCCTCCTGACTCCCAAGCCCTGGGGCACTGAGGCACCCTCAGCCCTCTCCTGGGCAGACCCTACTGCAATTCTGCTCTGTAATTTCTGTCCCCATGCTCAACCCTACAAACTCCAGTTTACTGCCAGTCCCTGAGAAATTGTTACCATTCAGTAGAAGTTTTCAATAAATTCAGCCATGGCTGGCTACCTGCTTATGCATTTCCTCTGGAAGCCAAGCCAGGTAGACTGGCAGTTTACCATTGAGAAGCTCTTGCCAGATTCATGGTGTTTCTAACTTTGCTAGTGGTGACAATAGAAAATTGGATTTGGTAACTGAGGAAGTCCCTTCCACTGCTATATTCCAGATAAAATCTGCTAGAAAAAATTGAGACAAAAATCTGTGCCAAACATCTGGTATTCCCATAACCTGCTTATGTTGGGGTTATAAATTACTTTTGATTATCTGTTGTGAAAGGCTGCCAGTCATTTCAGGATAGCTTATGGCAGTCACTCAAATGGTTTACAATTAGATCTAGGTATGTCTATACATTTGAAAACAATAACATCTCTATTCTCAAATGTAGCATCTTTTCAACTCAGTGCAAATGGGACCTCCCTCTGGGTTAACAACGTGCACAGAAAGGTCAGTGCAAAGGGGAATGCAAAGGGGAATGAATTTTCCAGCTGCTTTAGTTTCATAGAAGTGATGACTAACTCAGAGTTATGGAATAAATCAGTACTTTTTTTTTTTTTTTAAAGAAGTGAGCTATTTGAATTTTCTATTTAACTTTTGGTCTTTTTATTTCTTCATTAAGCCTATTAGTCCTTTCTTAGTTAAATATATTGATGTTAGTTTTGCAAACAAGGCCAAATTGTGGCAGCTTATTTTTATCTTTTGCTCAAAGAGAGTGGGACAGGAATGAATCACAAATCATTTACATACTATATTAACACAAGATTGAGATATAAAATTGTGCGTTTCATTTTGCTGATCCATTTAAAAAGATCATTAAAATCAGTCCATTCCCTAATAAGCTCTAAAGCTGCACACATGCCCAGGCTAAGCTCCCTCATATCTTGGCACCCTTTTCCTCCTTCAATGGCAAGTGACAAAAAGAATAGCCACCACCTGTATGACTTCCCCTTACCCACTGGCCCAGGAGCCCCATTTAAGCTCAGGCCCTGGTGCCTGGTCCTTGCATGAGCTATGTTGCATGTGGGTATGGTGTGTCTGGCCTTGTTGACTTACTCCTTGCCCTTGGACATGCCCCTGTGACAGGGAACATATCTGGTGGTCACGAGGCTTCTGGTTGAACAGGGAAATGGCCCTGGAGTCTGCTTGGGACCAGCCACTCATGCTGCTCCCTGACCTCCTGTGCTTGGCAATCTTGTCACACAACCGTCAACTTCTGTGTGTGAGCAGGTCTTGTCTCTTTGGTTTCTCCTTCTGTGGCAGCATAATTATCTTTGTTGTCCTCTGTGTGCTTTTTCTGTGTTAGTTACATCTTCTTGAAGAAGGAACAGCTAAAGCTATATCCCATGCCCACGTATGTCCCTGCATCAAAGGTTTACATAGCAGCAAAAAGAGGTTTTTGTCTTTGCTCTCCACCCTTCCTAATAATTGCTCTCATCCAATTTGCCTGTTGTTGAGCAGTAAGTCAATGTTTTCCGAGAACTGTCCGAAATGACTCCAACATCCTTCCCCAAGTGGTAATAGCAAGTTTAGAGTCCATCATTGCTTTTATGCATGTTTTTTTTTTCTCCAGTGTGCATTACTCTGCATTTATTGGCACTGAATTTAATTTGCTATTTTAGTGCCAAGTCACCCAGTATCGTGAGATCATTCCATAAGTTGTGTTAGTTTATGACTATCTGGAAAAAAACTTGTATCATTTGGAAATGTAGTTCTTTCACTCTTCACATCTTTTCCATCTATGAGCCCTGAGAAACAGAGATCCCAGCTCAGATCCTCAAAGGATTGAGTTGTAACTTCTCTCTGGTGAAAGCTGGCTTTCTATTTCACGTTTTGTCTTCCTACCTTCTCACTGGTTGTGATCCTAGGGGAGACCTTCCCTCTCACATTATGACAATTTAACATATTTAGGAAAAGTGTTGATGTTAAGTGCTCTTTGATAAGCTGGGAATACTCTGTCACTGGGAGCACCTTGGGAACACCCACTTCTTCCAAGATTTCTTTCAGTTTTGGGGGGTGTAAGGGTTTTTCTACCAATCTTCACTCTTTCTGACTATCATATTCATTCATGTTAGTGTTAATGCTAGTTGATGTTTCTACTTCCTTAATCCCCACAGAGATGCAAGTAAAAGGAAACATTCAGCTCTTAGTTGCTGCTACCAGTGCAAGTTGTTTTTTCACCTGCACTTATTCATGTCTATAAATCCCTTGTTATTGAATCATCTGAATGTACAGTCTCAGCACTATGCTTGCCCTCATAGCACATCACTTTGAAATGGGATTCAGATCATCTGGCTACCCAGGAGCAATGCCACTTGCCTCCAGGTCTGGGACCTCTCCGGTATACAACTGTGTGTGATGGTCAAACAGCCAAAGAGCCCAAGTAATTATGCAATTGAATGATCATATCTTTCTCTTCCTCAATTTTTCTCACCCCTGAAGAAATTAATCAGAAATATGTTAAGCGATTACTGTGGGTATCAGATATCAACATATGCAGTATTCAGGCTGATGGACAGGGCTGTTGAGGAGCCTGTGGAAATAGCCCCTTTTTAGCTCCTGACAACCAGCCACAGTCTGGTCCCTCATGCTCTGTCCACTTGGTCTGGGGGACTTTACAGAAATGGGAGTTTGCAGTGTGCTGATGAAAGCTAACAGGGATGGATATGTGTGGGGAGATCTGCTTTTCCTGGCACCCCATTGCCTTGCATGTCTTGGGGCAGATCAGCACCACAGCCTTGGAGGTCTTCTGGGAGAATTTGGTACAGATGCGTGGAAACCTTATCTGACAACGTTATCCAAGAGCAAAACAGTGTTTCTGGAAAACTACTGCATTATGTATTTTTTCAAGTTAGACACAATCTGTACTTTTCTTTGTGGAAGCTTTCTTATTTTTCTGTTTGCACTAGTGATGGTACATGTACATAACGCCTATATTCTAAAGTAAGCTGAATCATGTGAAACAATTAAAAAAAAAAAGTGAATAGAGCTTAGGTTTCCCCATTTTTCAGTAAAATTCAAGGCTTTTTTCTTAGAACGACAAAACAGTTTAGCGTGCTGACTGGCTGCTAACTGAGTTATTTAATTGGAGAAATGGCTTAATAGCTTCTTTTTAATTATTTAGCTGCTGCAGAGAGGTAGCTTGTCTGCTCAAGAAGCTAGTGACAAAGGTGCTGGTAACATGAGATGCTTAATGTCAGCTGATTTCTGCCTTTATCTCTGGCTGAGGCTCCTAATTCAGAGATCACCATCCATATGAGCTTATTTATCCATCTGCTGCATTTGTCCTCATTCAAAACTCTCAAATTAAAAAAGCACCTTTGACCACGTAAATACTGGTATTACTAGAATTCATTTTTTTCTGCATTAGTTTGATATTAGTTGAGCACTACACAGATAACTGAATTTTGGCTAAACTTCATTTTATTTGCACTCTGAGTGCACACTAACACTTGTATTTGAGTTACCATAATGTTATTGTCACTTTTATAATAGCTCATTAGTGGGTGAGCATGGAGTTAATTTAGCTTTAAATGTTACCCTTGTGATTATATATTCATTTATAAATTATCACCTGAATACAAATCTGAATACAATTAGTCTCCCTGTTAGACTCTAACGAAAACAGTTTCAGCATTCACTGATATCTGTCAACCAAAACTACACTGGAGAAACAGCAGAACTTCTTTTTTTCTAATTTACAAGTTCATTCTGATTTTCCTTGCAATTATGTGATAGACTCTGCCTAATTTAGACTTATTCCGAGTGACTTGAAAGAATGAATTTATATGTTAGTTTTCATTTGTTAAAAAGTAAATTTGGTATAAAAATCACTAATGACTAGAGAAAGGAGATATATCTAGTTTTTCTAGTGATTCATAAATGCTCTTAATGTTTTGTTTGCTGCTGGGAAATGCTAGAATATAAGAAAAGTGCTGAGGTTGTCTAACTGCGTGAAAAAAAGGGTGGGAAATATGTTTATAGGCAAAAGGGAAGGGAGAGAGCAAGGGTAAATGTGGCAGGAAAAAAACAAATTGTGCCTGAAATGGCTCCATATTTTAAGATAAATTCACAAATAAATGGTCCAGATGGGAATCTGTGATTAGAGTGGAGCTCTGTCTTGTTGCACTAGTAAAGAGTGACTCATTCTACCCATCATAAAACTCCAGCTCCCAGAAATGAATAAATTTTTGTTATAAAAGTTCTCACTAGGCTGACGCTTGGCAGAGTTCTCAGTCCAGGAGAAGAGTATTTAGTATTTCATTTCTTTATTAAAAGCAAAGTTTGGCAGGAACAATTGCAGATGTCTGCTGGTTCCAATCAGTGCTATGGCTTCTGGGTGATGATAACTCTGGGGCTAGTTCCTCAGCCCATGTGGTACCATCTGTGCAGTAAGGAGCTCTGAGATGCTTTATTTCCCTCCAGCAATAGTTCAGTGGCTTTAATGAAGTCACGTACAAATCAAGGTGATTAGCAGATACACCTCTCATGTGTGCAAACTTTCTGTATTGCCCTTCTGCCTTTCTAGTTTCAGCAGAAGGACCTTCAGCTCCATTAGCAGCTTCTGACCTTCACTGCTGGAGCCTCAGAGTTGTTTTCTGCTCCTGCCCCAGTAAGTGATATTCCACAAATTCTTGGTCCTTATAACTCAGGTGTCCTGCCTTCCCATTAAGTCCACCATTCAGAGAATAATAACTAGGTTGAGCTCCATAGGTTCATTTCCTCACCGTTCATCCAAAGTTCTCCTCACCATGCAAGATACTGTCATAGAATTTGGCTTTCTGCTGTGGATGTAAGAAAAATCAGTTTGATTTCAAGCTCCCCATTCCCTGTGTTAGTGGAACGGTATTGGCTCCACTCTGTAGCGACTGCATCTACTCATATAACAGATCAGGAATTAATTTATACCACTTCATTTTCAATAAGTAATATCAGAATAATAATAAAAAAGCTTCAATTGCTTTCCATCCCGTCCCTATTCTCTCCCATTCACATGGTGTAGCTGTTTCCCTGATTTCCTTGCAAACTATCAAGAAGGTCTTGATTCTTATAATGGGGTGCCAAAATATGACATCAACATCAAAGCAAAGCAGAACTGGATATCATACAGAGCAAGTTTTATTCAGTGAGTAGCCACTGTATAATAGTTACTTTGTCATTATATTCTACAGAAGGTTTTCATGTGCCCATGTGCCTCAAGATACAGAGTAAGCAACAGAATTTTGCCTTCTAAAGAATAACTAGATTGTGCCTTCTGTTTGTACTCTTTCAGATTTTGTACAAACATTCATTGATCTTAGCTGGGCATTTTTATCGTCTAAAAAAGGAAAGATTTGCAGCAAGGAATGCCATGCTAACCCTCTTATTTCTTTTTTTTTCTTTTTTCTTTTTTTTTTCTTTTTTTCTTTTTTTTTGTTTTTTAAGAATAGGTTTGAAATGCTTCCAAGAATGGAAATATGCTATATTTAAGCTATTTAAGCTAAAGAAAATGTTGAAATGATTTAAATGATTTTTTTTTAATTCTTGGACTAATTTGTTGTTACAGTAGTGTACCAGTACCTCTGCCTATTGGTTGTCTATATTATTCAGCGATTTGCAACTCTGGCATCTGATTAGTAGTAAAGTGATCCTAACTGATAGGCATTGTTTTTTTACCCTTGGGAATATCTTCATTTTCATAAGGAAAGCTGTAGATTAATGTCAAATTCCTTCATCAATTCCCTTTTAAAAACTCCAATGAATTTCATAAGCGCTTTGTGTTTTGGTTGATGGTCTGACTGTGCAATTAAAATCAGTCAATGATAATTCATATGAGATTAATTACTATAAACGTAGAAAGTTGCATGGGGGTTTGCACCAACAAAAGAATTTTCTATTTTGTGCTGAAAAGAAGCATTTACTGATCCTTCTACTGCAATAACTTTGCAAAGGGTTGATTTTCATCAAATTCTAATAGATGTGTGTGATAGCTACTTTCATGAGAAGTTTATGCCTTTACTTATGTGACTCTGAAAGAAAAGTCTTCCAGATGTCTGTAAGCACAGCAAGTCCTACTTCCCTTCTGCTTTTCAGCCAAGTACTCTCTTCATAGGCAGCTTGCACACAACCCATGAACAACCAACCTAGATAAACTTTTTGATATAACTTACTTTGTATCATAGACTCATAGAATATCCTGACTTGGAAGGGACCCACAAGGACCATTGAGTCCAACTCCTTGTCCAGTCTTTTATAGGCTTGTATAGTCCAACTCCTATGTCCAGGCTTGCATAGCCATACAAAAGCTGAGTTATACTTGAGCTGTGATTGTAGGTTCACTGTCTTCAGAACTCAGGAGCCTGGCCTTGAAGGTAGGGTTAGGGAGGTATAAATTAAAAGTTTGGTAATCAGCATGATGGCAAATGTACAAAAGGATTTCAGTCTGAAATGTAAATTCTCGAAACTCTTATCAGCTGTCACCTACCCAAGATGCTTCCTGAGGTTACCGTTCTGTTTTCAAAGTTGTATTTCTGTGGGTGACATAGGCTTTGCCTCTGGCTGCACTGAGAGGCTTGTCTGTCTTGGCATTGCTGGACAGATCCTGGTGGCTTCTTATACCTTGCTCTTGTCAGGTTTCAGACTTGCCTTCTGGGCACCATCCCACAGTCAGTTAAATGTTTTCTTTTACTGCCTAAAAAGCACCTAGACATCTACAGTGGTGACTTCTCTGCCCAGAAGCCCACAGGACACTTGGAAAAATGCCTAGATGCCTGGATCAGGATACATTGGCCATCAGAGACAATACATGACAGTAACGGGCATTCCCCTTGGAGAGGTGAGATCTAAATCTCAGTAATCGCATTTTCCTATAACCATCCGGGATCAAAATCAAGTTATGCTTGTATGTCAACTACCTTGGGAACCTCCAGAAACCCACAACTTTTAGTTAAAATCTAGCTTAAAGAAGTATGGTCTCTTGAGTTCACACACTGCTCATACCACTATTAACCATTGTGTTTAGTGGCTGTTAACACAGGTTAAGGAAATTGCCTGGGAACACAGCATAAGACACCAGAATCCTTGTCTGTCTCATGCATATTTCTGGTCCTGTGAATGTTAGTTCTCCCCCCCCCCCCCCCACCCCAGTGGATTAGCTTAAATAAATGTGGTGTAATAGAGTAATAGAGCAGTGTGTGGTGGCTCAGTCCTGAAAAGCAGGTAGGCTGACCCTTCTTGGTGGTCGGGGCAGAAATAGAAACATAACTTATATTTGATACAAGTGGCCCAACTGTTGTGCACTGTCCAATTAAATGATTGCTTGTGGCCAGCTCGCGCTATGAAGGAGATGGGCATTGGAGTCCTTGCAGTGAGGGGGAATAGCTATTGCATCTTACCAAATCACTTCAAAGCACAGATGCAACACACTACATTAACATGTGTTTTTATTACAAACCACTACAAGATGTGTCAAATTAAATCTGCATCTAATGCAAAGCATGATCATATTTGCTGCCAGGTCTTTGCTTCTCAAATGCTGGTGCTGCTCATTGGTGATGTTAGATCAGGAACACCTCTTCTGGAATTTCCTTTTCTCCATTTTCCTTCCTCAAGGCCCTACCTGGGCAACCTGCTCTGGGGAACCTGCTTTGGCAGGGGGGTTGGACCCGATTATCTCTTGAGGTCCCTTCCAACCCCTACAATTTTGTGATTCTGTGATCAGAGACTCTATGAGACTGTGGGTGTTATGTGTAATGAATTTCTTCTACCCAATGGAATAAAATAGGGTTTTATCATGACCACTGCAAACAACCTTTACCACACATTCCCTCCTTCGTGTCTTCTGATCTTCAGAGCAGGAAGCATGTTCTCCGTTATCATGTCATCGTTTCATTAATTTCTCATTTGCCAGGTTATTTGGTGGTTCTTGGATCTCAATGCCATACATCTGTAACCAAATCTGTTCAGCTCACTTGTAATTTTAAGATGTGCTATAGAAACTTTTGCTTCTGCTTACTTCTTCACTGTAAACTCAGGAATGTTGCACAAAAGCTATCTTTCTTAGTCCAACATCTTTTAAATCGATTTTCATATTGTTTCTTCCAGCATGGCAGATGTACTCGGGAAAAAATGAAAGATCATTATTATTATTATTATTTTAAGTTTGCTTCTAAATTGGGTCTAACTGTCCAAAAATCATTTTAGGCATTGCTGTAAATCTCATTAGGTGCCAACCTAGTTCTTTTAAGCCGTCTAAAGACCTTTTAAAATCTGAATCGTCTGTCCTGTCTGCTAAAGGAGACACAAGGTTATATCTATTGCCAACTTCACCTGATTACTTTGTAGCCCTCATTTTATTTTTAGGAATCATAAACCTATAAATCAAGAATAGAACCTATAAATCAAGAAGACAAATTAGTGCAAATTTGTAATTATCCTGCTTCTGCTATCCTATTTGTCCACAAAGACATCCACAAAATAATAGCCCACTATTTATATTTAATTCCTGTCTTCACAGCTGTAATGGATGGTGCTTGGTTGCCCCAAATCAATAATATCTCTTCAGAAGTCTCATATCACCAGATCACTACATAGAATAACAATCAGAATAATTTCATTTAAATGGATACAATTAGCACTGGAGATGGAGCCATTAAATAAAGTTCATTGACTGTTTATCAGGCACTGAGGTGAGATAATTTAAGCACCCTCACTGTTAAGAGTGATAGATAAATTGCCAGCATATTAGTATGCAGCTACTACATTTAATCTTAATTATCAATTGAACTTGTTTTTAAATTACAGAAGCAAAAGTAAAGAAAAAGACTCATTAGAATTTCTTACGTCAAAACCAACTCAAGGACGTTACAGATGCTTGACTGACAGAACAGAAAAGCAATACAATAGGAATTTGTTTCTTTACAAGTTATGGACTGTGCATAGAAACACATTGTGTTCAATACGTAAAAAAAACTTGCTCACACTATGAGTACAGTAAATGTCCCTATATGCAGTAATGTGTCACGTGCATGTTTCATGTATCAAAAAAAATATATAAATTTTCTCTTTTCAAAGGCTTATCTTAGAGGAGCTTTGGTATTTCAGAGAAACAAAAATTTAGATTTCAGTGTTTTTTTAACCTAACAGTAATGAAAACTGATGGAATTATTTCATCTATTCTAAAGTAACACCAAAACTACTCCTATGCATACTAAATTCTGGAAACAGGAAAATAGAACTGAGCTCAATATAAAACATATTTACTAAACCTTTTCAAAACCTTCCATGGTTTAGTCTTTTATATCTTTATTCATTACCATAGCTATGCTTCTTTGAGGAGCTTGGAAGACCAGCCTTCTGGCAGCCACATTTTTTGTCCCAGAGTTGAGTCATGCTTAAGGACATTTTTTTGCAGGGCAATGCGGTTCTTTTTTTTTTATTCTCAGAAGGCAAAGAAGATCAGGAAGGCTCTGGATCTCATTCAGTTCCAGTTCAATTATTAGGAAAATTCCCGCTAACTCACACAGCAGAGGAATAAGTCCCAGGAGCAACCACAACAGCTTCTCCGTGGGTTGTGGAGGAGGCCTCGGGTCAGGTGGTGGGACCGGGGAAGAGAGCTGCTGTCTCTTACCAGCATTCCTCCGTGACTGGCACTTCTTACAGGAACACCAAGGATTTTGAAGTCATTGAGTAAATTATTTATGGGAAATCATTTGTTGTGTCTAGTCATTCCCTAAAACACTAAAATGCATGCCTCTAATGGGCTTATAAAGCTGTGATGAGGACAGCCATTGGAAAAAGTCAACAGAGTATAAATAAAAACACAAATGATTTAGACTGGATGAAAAGTGGGCTGTGAGGTTCTTTTAAGGAACTCTTCTACAAAGAATACTCTTTTTCTTTGCACTTAGTGTTGGGAACAAAAGTTGCCAGCAGCTAAAGAAATCCTATCTACTTTCTTTCAATTTCCTTTACTCCCCACTTCCTGTTTCTCATAAAAGAAAGAAAAAGGTGGGAAAAAAAAGAGAGAGAGAGAGAAATAATGTTTGCATTTTATGTTTTTGCAAATATCTGGAAATTTCTGAGTTTTTTTTTTCTTTTTTTTCTTTTTTTTTTTTTCCAGGTTTGCATTCCTTTGATGAGTTAAATTATTTTGAGAAGAAACAGCAGAAATAAGCTGAGAGGATTATTTACATCCAAGCAAGGGCAAGATCCTTCCTATGTGCCACTTCCTGTGGTTCTGTTTTCTAATTAAAGAAAAAGCTAACACGAGTGAATCCACATGCTCACGGTGCATAATTTTTGGAAAGGCAGCAGCAATTTAAAAGTAAATTTCACACTAGCTCTGAGACTCATGTCAGATGCTGCCTGCTCGCTCTAGTTCATGAAGGCCATTTATATTCTAAATGTAAAAATAACTTGGTGCTGGCACATTCCATTAATAAATTAGGACTAGAATTTTATGTTTTCAAAGGATATGGTGAGGTATAAATAGACTTGCTAAAAACAGCTGAAGCTCTTGAGTGTTTCTCTTTTACCTGCTTTTACTTCAAGCTCTCATTGCACTATCTGCTTCCCCCTTCCCAACTGAGGGTCTAACCCTGAAATCACTTCTGCATGCTGATAGCACTTTTGAAGCCATTGTCACCTGAGAGGAGAAGATGTTTGATGAACAAGGCCACCAATAGACTTGGCCTCCATCTCATTCAGTGATGGAAAGGTGCTTGGCAAGGTCTCAAGAGGACTGATAATAAATTGCCTTGTACAGCCATGGTGTCTAAATGTTCAACTGGAACAGCTTTGCATGCTGGTGGCTCAGAGGGCACACTTACTTGCAGCATTTTTAATCAATGCAGTTTCTTGCTTTTTTGGACATATGCCTACACCACAGAGAACATTTCAGAGCTGTGCTTTCTCTTTTTAAGTGGAAAATAGCAGATATCTGGTCTAACTTGATAGATGCCAGGGCAGATTTTCTGGACTTAGAGGATGGGTTTTGATTTCATTCACTTTGGTCACGAGAGCTGGAGATCTCAAGTCAGGACAAAAAGAGTAATTCTCAAAAACCCAAACAAAAGGATTCTGCCAAAATCAACTGTCCATGCCCCAGAAAAAAAAGCATTTTCTTTTCAATAAACTCCCTTATTGAGAATATTGAAAAATTTTATTTGATTTTTGACATTTTCAAAAGAATTAAGTTAGTAATGCCAAATTTGTTTTCCTGATGGAATTCAACTATCTCAAGAAGAGATATTTTCAGGCCAGAAATCCCAGGATGAAGCCCAATACTCTAAATTCTAGTTTCTAAATTCTGAAAACTGTGAACAGAAAATTTTTCCACTAGATGTAGATCCTCTCCCTACCCCCAAGCGATTTTGTTTAGAAAGTTCAGACTTGTGGTAGAGCATACTATGTTTTTTTTTTTTGGACATGAGCATGACTTCTCTGGAGATTGCAGCTCTACCTGGTTTGGGAAATGCAGGAAGCTTTTGTACTCTAGAGTGAATGAAACAAATAGTCCTATGACACCTTTTTTCTCAGTATTGTTTATCAGGCTGATGATTTCCTGTTCTTAGAAGTTCCAGAATTTTCCTTTAGAGACCATTTTATTTTGAAAAGTGTCCACTTACATCTCAAAAGAGATGAACATCAGTATAAACATACATCAGTAAAAAATAACCAGCTGCTCAAAACTAATCAAGTATTGATTAAAATGGCATGTCATTCAGTTATCATTGCTTCACTCAAAATTCCTCCTGTCATTTACAAGAAAACATGGCAAATTGGATACCCAGGTTCTGATTCTTTTGCCAATCTTTCCTTTCTCTTTCTGTAATGTGACGGAACATGACTACTTTCATGGAACAGGATGGGACACTATACAGAGAAAGACGGTGAAGAGGGATTTCCAGTCAGGACTTCTTTGGGTTTCTGCTTTTTGGGCAGTGCCAAGGTCCCAGGAGGATTTATAGCAATGTAGCTTGTAGCAAGAGTCAGAATACTTTATCTGCACACATTTGTGAGTGATAATACTTGTAGTGACTCCTTATAAAAGAAAAACAATATTTTGTGTTGGTTGATATCAATGTAAGCCAAAATACTCTCTTCAGAGGAAATCTAAGTCTTTGTTCTACACATGCTTGAAAGACCAAGAAACCCATAGACTTACCAATATTCTTTTCATGGAATCAATGAACAAAAATACATATGAGCAGCTCCCTATGGGTGAAAATTATGAAATTCTGTGTGTCGATGAGTGAAGTAGTCAGCACTGTCTGCATGTCATCTGACGAACATTAACTTTCCCTTGAGTTTCTTCCAGACATTACCTGTAGTCAGGATTTAACGAATGTTGGCTAGGTTAATGTTTTGACACTTTGAAAGCCTGTATCCTGGTAGAATCATTTATACTGTATTCATGACTACAGCTTCATATAAAAAGCCACTTCCCTTTTCAGAAAGGGTTACAACTGAGGTATCCAGGTTGTTTCAAGACATATTTAGGAATTTGGTACAGTATGGCCTTTAGACAGTCCATTTATGTTATGGCCATGCATTTTCCTGACAGTGAATTCATAAATGTCTCTATGGAGTGAGTACTTACTTTGAAAGTTGTTCACATGAGATCTTTGAATGCATCTATTTCTCTACTCATGGCATATAAGGAGCTCTCTGAGCGTCCGGCTGCAAGTGCCTGTTTGGCAGGTGCAGCAATACCCAACTGTACTTGGGTCTCAGTTCTTACTCCCTGTTATGCTTTAATTGCAGGATTCTGATGATTTGTTTGCACACTTCTAATGTTGCAGTTATATGTTTTGCTACCACTGGGTGCCTATATCCCATTGGATGTCTTGCTAAGCCATACACAGGAAATTTCAATCAGTCACTGCAGCCGTGTCTCTGCTTAAATTTAGATTGGACTTCTTACGTCCTCACATGCAGATTGTATCCCAGATACTCAGCGTCTGGTTTTTGTTACCGCAGTTTGTGCGATAAACACCTTCCTTTACTCCGTCTGATGTCAAGAACAGAGTCGAAGGGCACGCAAGGAAGGTAAAAACTGCCTCTGGGGGCTTGCATACAATCTGTTTGTCCTATATAATAGTAGAAAGCTGACCAAATTGTATCTGTATGGTTTTGTAAAGCAAAGTTTTGTATTTATGTGCACCATTAAAAGGATGAGTTCAGCAGTGTAGGACTCTGCGTGTGGATATGTTAAAGTGATTATTTAAGCAGTGAACATAAACAGTGGAAATGTCTAATATTTTCTTTGTATATAAAATATAAGGTGAATGAAGGGAAGGTTCTTCAAGGGAAGAAAAAAACCCTCAGTTTACATTCATATTTTGACACCTTTTATGTGTCAGGTAAAATGCACTTTTAAATAAGAACATTCCTTTGGCGTGCCCCTGAAATCCATCCCTTTGGCAGAAGATCAGAGCTGTCTGCATTTTGACTGTTGTTCATCCAGCTTACATTGAGTCTTCAACCTGCTGCTTCTAGCTACAGAAAAAGAATGAAGGATTTGCACAAAAAAGCATATAACAAAATATTTAATATTGTATAGTTGTAGATTTTGGAAGGGATAATAGGAGAGGAAGATAAAAGAACAGAATGAATGAATGTTTTTATTCTGTAGTAGCCAGAGGAAATCATTACTATTTTCTTTATCTCAAGAACTGATCCATAGGCCCTTGAACATCTAAATCAGGAAAAATAGCTGACTCTAATCAGGCTATTTCTGGATCTACATGGACAGGTTGTGCCATATGCAAAACAGAAATCAACAAAATAGGGACAGGTGAGTTTGTCATCCATTCCTTCTAGTTCATTCCTTGAGGAAAACAGACACAACACAATGAAAAAGTCAAAAGGAATTTTTGAGTTTTTCAAAACATTATATATATATATATAAAACAGAAAACTAATAAATTTAAACTTGCCTCTTTTATGGGGAAATGCATGATATTTATACTTCACAACTTCTCAGTCATATGGAAGCTCATGAGTATAAGCATTGTGCATGTGTTTCAGAATTAAATGTATATCATGTTAAAACCCAACCTTCCAACTACTGCATCATTCTTGTTCCCAGACCCTTTTTAAAGAAGAAAAAATAGTTCTGAAGCAGCATAAGAAGAAGCTGGAGAACAAACTGCTCTTTTGTATCCTCCATGGTATTTAGCAGATGTCTTGAACTGATATGAGGTCTTTTATAGCCAAAACCCTGAGTATGCACAAACTGACTGAGACTGAGTACCACGCTTACCTCAGCCTAAAGCAAAGGTAACACCAGTTGTGTTGTAAGTAACTATAACGTAGCTAAAAAACATCATAGGCTTGTCAGCCTATCCCAGACACAGACACGTAGTGCAAAGCATGTCAGAGGCACCTATGGATGGTGGGTTCCTGCTTAGGGATGCCTACTGCTTTTGCTAGCAAATATCACCAGTGTGCGCCATCTTCTCCTTGTGACAGAAAACTCATCTTTAGAGCCATTTATTTTTTTTAATAAAACCAGCAACAATAATGTACTGCTACTATTAATATCAATACAACATTGTTGTAGAAGTGGTGGTGGTAATGGCAATACTAATAATAAAGATAACAATAAAGAAAAAAAAAGGAGGACCATAGTGGTTTGGATTACTTTAAGAAGGAAGTTTTGATCAGTTTTGACAAACTCTGACCTTATCAAGATTGTACAAAATTCCTGAGTTATACCCTGAAGCCATTACAAATAACCCTGTGTGGGCTAGGCAGGGATGTAGCTTTCACCTTCCTGTCCTTTTAGCATATTAATGTTTTTTTAATGAAGTGCATTATTCAGTGCTCCTTCCTTCCTGCCCTCTACTCTCTGCAGTTGCAAGTTGAACCACTTCATCCAGGGAAACAGTTTCCTTTTTTTTTTTTTCCAGACTTTGAGGCTGCTATTTATCTTGTACTCTGTATACAAGAAATGTAGTACACATTAGATATCAACATGCTCTTTAAGGCATAGTTCCCTTTTCAGCCACCGCTATGGCATCCTGAGTGGCTCTCTAGCTGATGGAAAGAATTGGCAGAGCACTGCTTGCTACAAAAGAGGATGCTAAATGATGGGGAAGAGGAAATGGAACAATTTAATCCCTATTCATTGAAAATATATTTTAATTCTCCCAGAGCAGCTGTTCTGCCAGTTCGATGGTGACCAGCATCTCCAGAAATAAAATGTAAACAATGAAATGAAAATGTTATTAAGTGGGATACAGTCCAAAATATGCATAGCAATTTATTCTTTGTTACTTCTGCTTAAAAAAGGAGAGCAGCTAAAGACATACTAGGAAGTAAGTTACAGCCAAATCTTGCTGTGTCCTTGCTGGAGAGAAATGCTCTGTTGGAGTCAATGACTTCCTTTGCCAGACTTAGGACTCTAGAATAAGTATCTGTGCAGCTTTGTCAGCTCTCATGCTTTGGTTGACTCTGATGTATGGATTTTCATGTCTTCAGTGCTGGTTTACTCTGTGCCACTGCTACAAAGTTGTAACACCAGTCAACTCTCTCTCTGAGCCTCTGTCAGTTCACTGACAACCTGGAAACATTCTCCATAATATCCCTGATTTCTGAGCAGGGTTATTCAGGTAACAGGGAACACAGCAGAAGAAATACATATTTCACCTGAAGAAACTGGAAAAACAGTGTGAATTTCTCTAGCCTAAAGTTGCATTACTTTTTGCAAACAAGTCCTCAATTACTTTGCACATATAAGCAAAAGAGCATATGTACATTCATTTTCATTTGTTAGTAAGGTACATTGAAGATGAAGATTGTTCAATATTACAGTATTTCTATATTAAAACCTTTTATGTTAAAAACTTTATATTTCCCCCACATTATACAGCGTGAAAAGAAATAATATTTTGAATAAGAAATAATGTTTTGAATGAGAGCAAATACTGTAACAGAGCTGGAAAAAAAGTGGCAAACCTTTTACATTTAGGTCTACCAGGCTTCTAAAGGATTTTGAAAGACCACAGAGATAACTCATCTCATTCAGCCATTTCAGTGGTTCTTGTTACACTTTGCTTGTATTCTTTATGACTGATCAAAAACTTAGAGAAAAAAGCTTTGAGTGGGACTAGAAAACTTAGAAAACTAATTCATATCCCCATACCAGTTTCGGCTTTCTGCCTCTGTTTCCTTAGTCTTTCTGTTACTCCTATTCTCTGCAAACTCCTCCCCATTCACGGATCATCCCACTCCATTGTATTCACATGCAGAGCAGAAGCCCATACATCATTCACATCTAAAGGATAAGATTTCTTAAGGATGCTACTCATCATTGCAGATGCCTCTGCTTCTTAAGAAAATGTCAGCTTTACCGCAATCTACAGTTGAAGAGTTGTAGCTGACAGGCATATTCTGCTGCAAGGAAGGAAAGCTAACCAGTATTTTGGTTCTCAGTGGAATAGGAAACTTGCAACGTGTTGAAATTTGCCCAGGGCACAAATGAATCTTTGGAATTGAGGCAAGAGACACAAGCAGGTTCCCTTGCACACATCAAATTATGCCTAAAGCAAAGTAGCCTGTTTCTGTTTAAGGTGAGAGGTTGTTTGCACAGGGAGCAAGTGTAAGGTTTGAAATCCCACAGACAAACTCTTTCTAGTCATATGACAAAACAGGTGCAATTCCTAGTGATTTAAGCATTATGGCTGGACCAGATGCTAGGGATGGACAAGATGAACAGACATAAGTGGTGGAGTGGCTGTGAAAGTGTAATGCATGACTGCTCATGCACAGGCATACATGCTGCTGCAGCTACATGCACTCCCCATCTTCAGGAAACAATATTTATTGTTAGTTCTCTTGTTAGTTCTCTTCACTTGGCTTGAAGTGAGGCCATTACTACTGGCCTCTTTTATGCTTGGTGCTACGCTCTGCACTTGTCCTCCCAGTGCGGACTACAGTGGTGTTGGGCTGATCGTTATCCAGTATAAGCCATGGGACTACATATCCTTCTGCTTATTAAGTGTTAAAGTTCACCTAAGACAGTTTGAACATGCTAATCTGTAAGGAAACAGCACCTATTAAGGATTAGCACAAATCCATATGAATCATTTCCTCTATGTTACTTGTTGCTATGCCCCAGAATTTTCCATTTTATGGATTTCAGGTGGAAAAGAATGATTTTTTTTTTCCCCTTTTCATTTCTAGTAAGGATGTAACCCTGAGGATTTCCCAGTGGTGTATACAACACTCTAAAATAAGCCATGTTTGCAATATGAAGTGTGCTTAAAAAGGTGATTAAAAACGTGGCTTTAAGTTGCTGAGAAGCACATGAGAAAAAAAATCCTAAGACATAAATTAAAGGGTAAAAATAAAGTATGAGATGCAGTACCATCATCACCCTTGATATTTTGACTTTGTCATAGTTGTTGGTCTTTTTCTTAATGTTTTAATTGCTGAAATGTTGTGTATATTCATATACTGGTATAAAGTGTACAGTCAATTTTACTTTTTAAAAAGCTGCTTCTAAGCTTGAGGATGGAAAGTGCAATGGAGAGACACCCTAGAGTTTTAAAAATAGAAGATTACTATAGATATTTCTACACAATAAAAATTAAATGGTCGGAGCCATTAATTTAAAATGAGTTTGTGTTCCCCACTCTGTGAGTTCTGAGGTGGATAAAACTGGATTTGGTTGCTATCCTAACTTCAGTATGTACAACCTTTGTGACCTTCATTATCTCACATCACTTCTCTGCACCACAGAGTTTTGTGAGAACTGGATTTTGTTTCCATACTTTATAGAAAAAAAAAGTGAAATTAAATTGCTTACACACAGACAGACACACACACACATCACATATACATGTATCAAATATAAATGAGATATCAATATCGAATATAAATGCAAATATATATAAATGCAAATATATATATTTGATGGACAGGTATTGCAGTGTAGACAGGTGTGGAAGACTGCAGATAAACAGATAGGCCATGTTCACTTTTAAATCATTTCACTTTGATTTGTTCAACAAGA
The DNA here is from genome assembly GCF_013377495.2 of Cygnus atratus. Classification (NCBI taxonomy): domain Eukaryota; kingdom Metazoa; phylum Chordata; class Aves; order Anseriformes; family Anatidae; genus Cygnus; species Cygnus atratus. The sequence continues at coordinate 109,939,163 of NC_066363.1, read as the reverse complement.
TTTTGTGTTGTCTTATACCTGACAATTGTACAGGAAATGTTTTCTTCACTGGTTACTCTTTATATTTGTATTTATGGTACCCTAGAAAGCACCTAATATAGACACTTTTCCCATTCTTTAAGAATGCTGTTGATTACAAGTTGTTCTGTATGTGTATGAAAAAATTTCTTATTTTTGATAATTGTCTAGAAGAGTGTGAACTTTTGGGATTACATATTAAGAGGATACTAACGATCAATATTTGATAGTTCCCTCCTGAGTACGCTTTAAATGTAATTGAACAACTGTAATTGTTCAGTTGTAATTGAATTGAAATTTTAAAAGGCTAACTTGTAGTGTTTAAGAATGATGTGAAAATGCTTATTAAATCATAAGAAACATCCCAAGATCAAGTTGAGACTCTCCCCCCATTTCCACTAAAGAGTAATGTCTGATGAGGCCTGGAGTTTCCAATAAATTCATCACGCTCTGCCTCCTTGCAGCTTCCCTTCAATTCTGCTCCATTACCATTGTTCATACCACTGATACCTTCCTACATAATTCATTTGCATTCTCACTCATTGTAACATATAGCTATCTTGGAGAGAACTTTGTGTGTTTTGTCCCGTAGCCTTTCCTCAGGAGTACAGTTGCACGGTGCCAGCCAGCTCTGATTTAGAGGCTCAGCTATAGCAAATGTCATCTCTGATTGACCAAAGCCAAGTTTATTTTCGACCCCTGCTCCCCAACCCCTTTCTGCCAACAGGCTTTACTACTGTCTTTAGTACAAATACTTAATATATTTACTTCTCTTCCCTATCCCATCAATTAGAGGATGTAGGCTGCCACCTTCCTCCTTTTTCCCTTGTCTTCTCTAAAGGCAAATTGGTTGGCATTGTAGTTTTATTTCCCTGGGACTTGGCTAGCACCCTTCATGTCTACAAGAAGTATTTTGGGGAGACAGGCAGATCTCCTGAAACTGAAATTGAGGGGAATCCAACATCACCTCCTGACCCACAGAGACAACACTGGCTTCATTTGTCAGCTATTCTGTTCCTTAACATGAAAATAATTCCGTTTCAAAAATTAATATTTGGAGGCATAAAAATGAAATCGATTTCTTTTCTTGTTAGGATTGGCCCAGTTTGAGAACTATTTAAAGACGTAAAAAATGCCAGTTTTTCATTGTTTAAGAACAGCTTAGTAGACTTATTTCCTGAGAAATACCTCAAAGAAATACACCAGGAATACAGTCTTTATCTAAATTAAAGCAAAAATCAGGGCTATTAGCATAGCTATATAACCATGGTACTATTGAGATTCTTTAATCAGTTAATTTCTATCTACCATACCACTTTAACACTCTCTTGTATTTCCTAAAGAAAAGCTTGGCAGTCTTTGGGAAGAAGTTCTAAATGAAACTTTAAAAGGCTCATACAGTCTTCTGAAAGTAAGACTTAGGTGGTAAGTGATGACAACATTTACTCATTTCCTTGCATAAAGGAGAGATGAATTTTATGATCCTTTTGCTATAAATACTGGATAGTACTGGTGTAGGTACAACCTCCACATTTAATCAACCCTAGGTATATAAACACTTATGCAGTTCTATGTGCTAACCAAAATCAAAATTGTTATTATTACTCTTAAGTAATATTTGACATAATAAGACAACAGCATTTAAAAAATCTGTCTAACAGAATAATATTCAGAAGTAAAAAAAGCACAAACGTTATTTAATATTTTATTTTATTAAAACTGTTGAGTTGGTCTTTTGCATGAAATTCTACCAGATATACTTCTCCCTGGAAGTCGGCCATTTAAATTAAGCAGAAATAATTGGCTGTAGTCTATGAGAGGTGTTTTGTGAGCGGCTTTTTTTTTTTTCCTTTTGTTTTTAAAGAAAGCTGGAAGACAAATTTAAATCCTGTTATGTTAGAGCCATTCATTTCAGACCTGAAATAATGACATATTTTTAAAGAAAAAAATAGGTTTGTTATTTTACATTCTCAGATATCCACAGAAAGAAAATGAAAATTTAATTAAAACTTCAAATAAATCTAAGAATACTTAATACCTGAACTAAATAAGTTTATTATGCTATTATTGTAAGACTTATTTCCAGTTACCCTCTACATGAAGTAGATGAACATTTAAGAAACAGCCTATGCACCTCATGTGAATGTGCCTAGCAATTTGTAAAATCCTGTTATTTTCTTATGTATTGAAACAGAGGTTCACATACTTGATGTGAAACATCCCTACTTGAGATATCATTACCTGTTCATGTAAATGTGATATTTGTTCTTGTAAAATAATGTATGTGATTTCAAAGGTCGGATTTTTTTATGATTTATATTATCACTTAAAATCCCAGATGTTGTATCACAGTGTTTCAAGGCTATAAATCATCTTTAGGTCAGCCTGATGGTCGCAGAATCTACATGAAAATAAAGTTTTCTGCAGCAGATGTATTAATTTGGAGTAATATGAGAGAATTTATGTATAAGTCAGTGCTTTCTCGTATTGCTGGCCTAATTTCTGTAATTTTGCTGAAACTGTAATTCAAACAGTGTCCCTTGTATTTAATATTTTGTGGTAATTTTAGTGATATATATTATTTAGTAATTATATTATTATTTAGTAATTATTTAGTAATATATAATATATGTATCTACGTATAAATATGCAAATTCATGCAATGGCATTTTCTTGCTATTTAACCAATTCTGTATATTGCATTACTTTAGTGAACTTCAGTCCACCCCAGAGCATGTACTCAGATTTCCGAAATGTGACCATGTTGTGGCTGCTATGGGAACCATAATTATATATTTCCTGGTTCAGGGTATATTCATAACACTAATGTTGTATTAGGCTACAATTCTACATTTAGTTTCCTTTGAAAATGAATAGTATAGATATATTCACTTGAATTTGCAGTCTCTTTTGAACCTGATAAATTCAGTGCCAGCTTCTTTACATCCTTCCCCCCTGTGCAGTAGCTGTAAAAAGGGAATGATAAATTGTTCTCATTCTCACTCAGTAGTGTTTTCCATTCACTTTGCACAGGTGTAAATGAGTGCATGGGGACAAAGACAGTGACAAAACAGGGCTTGAGCTTAAAGTAGAAACACAATTTTTCTGGTAGTTAAAATGCACTTAGGCTAGATTGCCATATGTCTCCAAACAGGATTTTGGCAGTTGTGCTTACATGTCATATATTCTCCTGTCTCACAAAAATTAGGGAATTAGACTTTGTTGCTTCATTTGGTCTATTAAATGACCCTTGGAGCATATATGTTTTCTAGATGAAATTTGGAGGTCACAACTGAAGGCTTCTCCTAAGTGTGTTAAAAGAAGCCCTGCTGTTCTTTTTTTTTTTTTTTTTTTCCCTGGGGCAGTCAGCTGGGGTTTTCAGCAGGCTGTGCAGTGTGCATTTAAGAGCTTTTGGTAATGATGATCACGGGTCCTTTGTGTGTGTGTGTGTGTCTGTGCAGGTGCATGTGTTACAGATATAAATGTGCAACCGAATAAAGTTGCCTAATGCTTATAGAGAATTTATCAACTTTTTTTTTTGAATAAAGAGTAAAGCAGGCAAAGGAAATGTCCTTAACCCATGGAACAGCTCATCATAACTTGTATCAGTCTAAAGCATCCCTTCAAGTGTTTAAAAATGAAGTCATTGGGGCCAAAGCCAAATAATGAGAAGTGTAAGGAAGAAGGGGAAGTGTTCTGGCAAAACTACAGCCTCCTGAAAATAAAATTTTGAATGAAAGTTCTAGCTACAAATGGCACAGTAACACAGAAAAACTTGCAGGAAGGCTCAGCTGCTCAGTCCTGAGCTCAGTTCTATTATCTATTGGGCATCAAATGTAATGACCTTTCCTTCCTCTCTTCCTTTCTTCCTCCCATACCTTCTGAGAGGGGCTTCTCAAAATGGATTGCTTTTTTTCTTCTAGGAGATTTGAGGCTTTCTCTGTCAGTAAAGCAGATTATGACATAGCTGTTGAGGGACAAGGGAGCCAGAGATGGGACAGCATGCTCTATGCCACAAGAAAGGTCTTTTGCACAGATGGTAGTAGAGGTTGAACATATTCTCCCCTGAACTCATATCCACCTCTATTTGCTGAGCCATGTTATTCTAAAATAATTACAATGTTGATTATGTTGATTGTACTGGTGCTGCTCCAGTTTGTCTTTCTTGGCATTGAGCCAAGACTATCCCTTGGCTTCATTGGCCACACAGGCTTCATTTTGTAATTAAAACTGAGAGTCCCAAACGCCTAACAAAACTGCTGTTGGATCCTGAAGATCATTGACATGTCACGCTGTGTTGGTTGGTCCCTGGGGTCCTGCTCTGTGGGCAGCCCAGATGCCAGGCGTGTGCTGGCAGCAGGCTTGGGAGAAGCACAAGGAGGCTATCCTGAAAACCTGGGGCAGCCACTGTGCTAGGAATCTGCATGACCCTGCTGAGCCAGCTCCTCGACCCCAGTCCAGCTCACCAGCTACCCACCATGCATGGCAAAAGCACTGCCAGAAAGTTGTATCCATATGTAAGAAATCAAGCGGGGAGGGCAGAAACCTGGGATGGCTGAGCAAGGACCTGCTGGTCAAACTGTGCAAGAAGGAAAAGCACAGGCAGTGGAAGCAGAGACATGTGGCCTGGGAAGAGTACAACGATGCTGTCCAGATGTGCAGAGATGGTATTAGGAAAGCCAAGGCACAGATGGAACTGAGCTTGGCAAGGGATGCAAAGAATAACAAGAAGGGATTCTGTGGGTACACTGGCCAGAAAAGAAAGGCCAAGGGGAGAGTTCCCCCTCTGATAAAGGAGAAGGGAGAATTGGTAATGACAGACATGGAGAAGCCTGAGATACTCAACAACTTCTTTGCCTCAGTCTTCACTGCCAGTCAGGCTTCCCATGCCTCTCGTTTCTCTGAACACATAGATGAGAACTGGGGGAGAAAAGTCCCTCCCACTGAAGAACAGGTTCAAGGCCACCTGATGAAACTAAACAAGTACAAGTCTATGGGGCCTGATGATATGCATCCCAGGGGCCTGAGGGAACCAGGTGATGGAGTTGCCAAGCCTCTCCCCATCGTATCTGAAAAGTCCTGGCAGTCAGGCCATGTGGTGACTAGAAAAAGGGAAACATCACTCCCATTTTTAGAAAGGGTAGGAAGGAAGATCTGGGGAATTACAGACCAGTGAACCTCATTTCTGTGCCTGAGGAGATCATGGAAAAGATCCTCCTGGAAGCAATGTCAAGGTACACGCAAGACAAAGAGGTTATCCAAGACAGCCAGCATGGCTTCACCAAGGGCAGGTCATGCCTGACCAATCTGGTGGCCTTCTGTGATGAAATGACTACATCTGTTTACAAGGGAAGACTGACTGATGTCATCTACTTGGACTTCTGTAAGGCCTTTGATGTCAGGATATCATGTGGGACCATGTCAAAGGTCATGAGAGAGTTGAGGTTAGAGAGTTGTGGTCAATGGCTCTTTGTCCAGGTGGAGGCCAGTGATGAGGGATGTCCCTCAGGGGTCTGTCTAGGGACCAGTGCTGTTTAATATCTTTACCAATGACATAGACAGTGGAGTTGAATGCATCCTCAGCTAGTTTGCAGATGATTTCAGGCTGAGTAGTACAGTTGATAAAACGGAAGGAAGGAATGTCATCAAAAAGGATGTGGACAAGCTTGAGAAGTGGATCCATGAGAACCTCATGAGGTTCAACAAGTCAAATAGCAACCTCAGTTGGAGCAATCCCAGACATGAGTACAGACTGGGAGAACTCACTGAGAACAGCCCTGCAGAAAAGGACTTGGGGGTTCTGGTGAACGAAAAGCTCAACATGAGCCAGCAGTGTGTGCCTGCAGCCCAGAAGGCCAACTGCATCGTGGGCTGCATCACCAGAGGAGTGGCCAGCAGGTGGAGAGAGGTGATTGTCCCTCTCTGCTCTGCTCTTGTGAGGCCCCACTTGGAGTCCTGCATCCAGGTCTGGGGCCCCCAGCACAAGAAAGATGTAGAGCTGTTAGAGGGGGTCCAGAGGAGGGCCACAAAGATGATCAGAGGGCTGAAGCACCTCTCCTGTGAAGAAACAGCACAAGAAAGATGTAGAGCTGTTAGAGGGGGTCCAGAGGAGGGCCACAAAGATGATCAGAGGGCTGAAGCACCTCTCCTGTGAAGAAAGGCTGAGAGAGTTGGGGATGAGCCAGCTGGAGAAGAGAAGGCTCTGGAAAGACCTCATTGTGGCCTTTCAGATCTTAAAGAGGGCTTATAAAGAAGATGGAGAACAACTTTTTGCATGTGTAGATACTAATAAGACAAGGGAGAATGGTTTTAAACTAAAAGAGGGGAGATATAGATGTGATGTTAGGAGGAAATTCTTCACTCAGAGGGTGGTGAGGCACTGGAACACGTTGCCCAGAGAAACTGTGGATGCCCCATCCTTGGAGGTGTTCAAGACCAGGCCGGATGGGGCCCTGGGGAACCTGATCTACTTGTTGGCATCCCTCCCCATGGCAGGGGAGTTGGAACTTGGTGATCCTTAAGGTCCATTCTAACCCAAGCTATTCTATAATTCTATGATCCCTTACAAAATCCTGTTTTACAGCTCTGCTGTTGGATAGGAAGAGGGACTAGGCTCTAAAAGGTTTGCATTTATAGGTATCCCTGTATGGTTCATTGCTGAGTTTGTAATGGCTTTGCTGGAGATTTGAATAGCTCCACTTGATTTCTGTTGCACTGAAATTTTTACCTAATTGGGATGACTGGAAGGTCTGTAGCTGCCCCAATTAAGTGGTCATAAAGTGTCATGCAGATAATAAGAGAGATAATATTGTTCTGAATAAAAATACCAGGGTAGAAATGCCTCAGTGCATGTAATCAGTTGTGAGCCTTATTTCTTCTTTTAATCTTTGTTTGGATACAATCTGTATTAAAAGACTACAGAGCAGAATTTCATCACCTAGCAGAAGCATCAGTTTTCACCGTCAAGCTGCATTCTCAGTACGTTTAATTCAATAATGCCTTGATCAAGCAGCTGTCCTAGTCACTCACTATTACAGTGCAATATCTTCTCCTTGTTAGATGTTGCAATAGAATCACCATCTAAATGAAGGATAACATAATTAAGTGGAGCATTGGGTAGTAGCAGAGGGTTTCTTTTCTGGAGAGGAAGCCACTTTGCCAGAGCTGTATATTTTAGTTGTCAGTAATCACAACGGAAACCAAAAGGTTATAACTTTATTCCAGGCTATTAAGTAATTAAAGCACCTATTAAAAGGAGTCTTTTAATGCTAAGGAAGTGTGGACATCTGTAACCAACCATTCAATGTCTTTTTTCTTCCCTTTGAACTTGAACGGAAGAGGAGTTTATGCATCCAAATAAAAACACACAAACAAACAAAACAACAAAACCTCCCAAATTTCTGTTGAACAGATAGATAAAGCAGTTGTTATCTCCAAACAGCACTAAAGAGATCAGGGTTTCTATCCTAACATCTTGGAGGTACACATAAGGCTCTAATAATCAAAAGACAGTAAAAGAAAGGGCAGTGCTTTACTTAAAGCACAAACGCACCATTTATTCACTGAGAGACCTTGACCCACTACTATGCCTTCCTATTATAAGCTTCATACCTTGGTCCTCTTGAGGGTTCCTGGAGTGTTCAACAGCCTTACTCCTGCTGGTGGTCTCTTAAGGACAGGGCTGCCACTGTGACTTAAATGTGAATCAAAGCAGAGATCTTTCCCAAGAAAGGCTTTATATTTTCATTAAAACTCGAAGCTTTTAATTAAGGTGAACCCCTATTAAATCCATCTGTCAGAAGATGTATTTTCTTTTATTGGTTGCATATGTAATGCCTATCTACCTTTAATTATACTCTCTAAAAAGAGAGAGTTGCTTTGCCGTATGATAGCACCAGTAGTTAGCTGGTAATATTCTAACAAACTATTTAAAAGATAAAAAAAAATGTGGGCAATGGAATATGCTGATCTGCTAGATCTGTAATGTAAAATTCAGAGAGCATCACTGAGAAAACAGGTATGTCACAGGCAACATAATGTCTTTTTTTATCATGCTCTGCTTCATCTTTGCAGTGGTGAAGCCCTATCTAGGGGTGAAATGTTAACGGAGTTTGACAACTGAATTAAAAACAAGAGATGTTATAACACTCTACAGGGAAAGGTGGGCAGAAAGATGTGCCCCAAGTTTTAAACTCTTCTATGATTTATTTCACCATCCAACTATTATGCTTCACATTATATAATATATATTATCACGTAAGATAACCCTTCTGAACTAAGGGCCCTGCACATCAGGCTTAGTGTCATGCTCCTTGCTGTCCTCTCTTTGCCCTCAGAAATATTGTGTTCTTGGCCAACATAATGACCCAGCTTCAAAATGAAGGGTAAGTGGTATTCTTGTGCCCAACCCCAGTTTCCAGCAGTGGGTAGTCTAGTAATTGGGTTGCTCTCCTGGGAAATGGGAACTGTGGGTTGCAAATTCCTTGGATTTAGGGATGCAGTGAATCCAGATTTCTGATTTCCTGGGCAAATGAGCTGACAACTACACAATGGTATTAAAAATAAGGCAACCTCCAGTCCTGACATTCATGTCATCACTAATAAGTTGTTAGAAAGACACTATACTCTACCAAACAAAGGTGTAAAATGTTAACAAATTTGAAACTTAAGTTGAAAACTTAAGGTAGAAAAATTTGTAGTAAAAATAGGATTTATTTGTTTATTTATGTATTTAATGGTGAACACAGTCAGCTCCTAGAATAACTAAACAGGAATTGTAGTGGTTTTCTTATTACTGGAAACTTTAAAATTGGTATCAGATATTTTTCTAAAAAACATGTTCCAGGTCAATCACAGCTATTGAGATTTGAAGTAATAATTAATTCAGGGAAGTCCCATGACCTGTCAGACTAGATGATCACAATGGTCACTTCTGGCTTTAAAATCTATGGAGTTCCTTGCTTCTGTGCTGTGAATGCCAATGAGACTGCCAATTAGTGGTGATTTTTTTTTTTTTTTTGATGTGGACACGTGTTCATGGGGAGCTAGGCTGAGACCACCAAATTAATTTTTAAGTCATTAAAAGGGTTCATTCCCTGAATAATGATTGTCATGAAACACAATCAGAATGTAAAAGAGAAAAAGAGAAAGCATCTTAATCTTGGAACAAAAAAGTAAGGACAAGGTAATAGCATAAATATAATGCATCTTTTTTACCATCTCATTCTTTCTCATCACTGAATGCCATATATACAGTGTGTGATATTTCATTTCATTGTTTTTATCCCTTAGAATAGAAGGAACATTACTAAAACAGTGCTTGATGGGGAAGGTTTTTATGGCAAAGCTGAGAACTAAATATCTAAGTAGTGGCTGATCCCTGATCTCTTGGGAGAGACGATGTCTATTCAAAAGGCAGAGACAAATATGAATAGTTAATCATCTTTAGTCTTGATTTTTCATGCATTTCAGATGCAGGGTATGTTCTTGCTTTCACTAAAATCAGTGGACCTGTAATTACTTTATAAATTAATGGCAGGTCTCTCATTTGAATAAAAAAGACATGAAATACAGCTATATATTTGGATTAAGAAGGTGAAAAGTGGAAATGACTTCCAAATAACAGGAGATTTTACATATTAATTAGCACACATGTTTTGAAACATGAGATCAGTGACTGTATTATATGTGTGTGGTGGGGTGAGCACAACTCGTTAGCAAGCAGGTTGGGTGCAACACAGGGTTATGAGCTTTCTCTGCATGTTTGCTTTGTTTTTAGTTACATCAAACAGTGTTGGTGTGCTTAGTACCAAAAGGGGTTCACAGTAGCATTTCAACTGCTATGGGGTGGAGTTTCTTGTAAAGCCACCCAACATGCTAAGGTCAAAGGTTCTATCCTGTGCTAAAATTAAATAAAATTAATACTGTTCTTTTAGCTGCAAGGTAGCTGCAAAATCTAATTTTACTATCCTTCCTTTAATTACTGATTTTACTCTGTCTGTCTGTCTGTTCAATATCCTGTAAACTGCACAGTAGAAAGGCAATTTTAAATGAGAACACCTTTTTTTTTTTTTTTTTTTTTCTTTCTGGATTTGGTGGCAGTCTATATCTCACACAATACCTTGCAGCATTAATTTTTCTGTTTATTTGTAAATGGGTGCTGTCCCTAGGGCTCAATCACTGAAATGCAATCTCTCTTCTTTAACGAGCTCTAATATTATTGAGTGACAAGAGAAATAAAGAGCACTTCTGATTGTCTTGCAGTTGGCAAACTCCAGCCTGCAATACGCTTGCTCCTTGAAGCCTGTTGCCATTCAGAGTACTAAAATTGAATTTGCAATTACTGCCTAAGAAAAGCATTCCTGGTATTTTTTAAAATTATGCCCCCTCAGAATAATGGGGCCATTCACTTTTGTTTCATGTTGGACTGGTTTCTGAGGGATCTTTAAGAAATGAGACAGCTATTACCCTGTTACCAACCATCTGAATAGGGAGTAAGAAAGGGGAAAAGTCTGTGCTTTCAAAGAGATTTCCAAATATACCATCAGCAGCTTGTCTTTCCTCTGTGCTGGATTCTAAAAATGCAGACCAGGAGAAGGCCAGCTGTCTGGACAGCATTGGGATGTCGCTTGGAAGAAGCTTGGTTGCCTCAGTTTGCAAAATCTCTGCTGTAGAGTAGCTGTGAGACACTGACCCCACATCAGGAATCTCTGTGTGAAACCCTATTGCAAGCCTAAGGAGGACTACCCAAATCAAATCTCAATGTTTTTAACCTAGCCTGTGTGGTCTTGGGAGAGAATGGGATGTCCTTGTGAAGCATTATTGCAAAGTGTTTCATTTTCATTTGAATTGAAAAGAGATATTTTAAATCTTCATTTATTACTTCTAGGATTCATTTTCTTTACTTGCTCATGTTTGGGAATAGTGTAAAGGAATTTTTCTTTCTTTCCTTTTTTTTTCTTTTTTTTTTCTTTTCATTTTTTCATATTTTTTTTTTCAGATCACATTCTAGTGTCTTATAAACAACCCATTTCCCATAGACTGCTCTAAAAAGCATTCATTAAGATGATTATATATATATATTATTCAAGAAGATAACCCTCATCCCTGAAAAAATAACATTAACCAGGCCTTTTACACTAGTAGCCGTTAACCCACTGCCCATTTACATGGATATACAGGAGTGTTCTTTATGCAGCGGAATCATTAGGTGTGGTAATACCAATTCATAGGAGATTTCCCTTTTTTTTTTCTGGAGTATGGTGATAGGAAGAAACACATGGCTGAAATATATTTATTTCACTTAACATATTTGGTGGATGTCAGTAGCTGATGCACTGTTGGGCATCTTCAGGAACAGATTTTGCATAGCTAGGTAAGACTGTAATTTGTATGGACTTTTGTCACCTGATGTGAAAGCTCTTTTACATTCCCATCTGAAACAGGGAACTGTGCCTTACTGGAGGTTCCCACTACAGTGAGATGGGACAGCCAGTCTTTTGCCAGGCTTATTACCCAATCACAGATGTGGGAAATTTTTGTGATGAACTGTTTATTCACTGAACCATTGACTTTTATCTGACTAATTCTGTTTTTGCTTCTATGCATAGATGATTGGTTATGTCCAGCAGTGTCTCTTTGAAACACTACAATTTTTGCTCAGTATAAAAGTGTTTGGGAGATCACACCAACCATTTACTCAGTTTTCTCATCCACCTGAAAAAAATAAAGCAATGGTACCATTGTGCCCAGTCTCATTTGCCAGTGTGAAAAATCATGTATTGAATTTTTTGTTTCATAGACTCACATAATATTTTAGGTTAGATGAGCTCTTTGTAGCTTGTCTCATCCAGCTTCCTGGTTAAAGCAAAGATGAGCTCTTTGTAGCTTGTCTCATCCAGCTTCCTGGTTAAAGCAAGGAAAAACATCTAGTCGGATCAGGGCCTTCTCCGGGTGAGTTTTGCAAATCTTAAGAACAGTAATTCTGCACCCTTCTTGGGCAACGTGTTCCAGTCTTTGACCACTCTTATTGTGCATTTTGTTGTTGTTGTTAGTTTGTTTTAGTTTGTCTTTACTTGTGTCCACCTGGAATTTTCCTTGTTGCAACTTGTGACGATTGTTTCTTGCATGTTCACAGTGCATCTCCAAGAAGGGTCTGGCTCTGTTTGCTTCATGTTGTGGTGGCCTGTCGGTTGATGTACTGCCTGGCCACTTTTAAGTTTTGCAGTTTCTTACTTACTGTGTTGATAACCATAGTGTTCTTTTTGCCTTTTTCTTTTCCTTTGCTGTAATGTTCTTGGCAAGAAATTACAGGAAGATAATGTGTATGTAAGACTCTTTATTTGCCTCCATGATTACCTTTGTGTTCTTTATGGTTTCCATTAATTTATTGTGAAATGTTTGTACATAATTTAAAATACATTCATCAAACATAAATGAACATGATGGATTTTTTGAAGCATTAGCATGGCTTCTTTTGTTTATTCACTTAGAAATTTGTAAAATGTAGTAATTCCCAGAAGGCATCCCAGTTTTCATTAGTTCAAATCAGCAAGGTAAGACTGTTGCATTATTTGTTTGTTAAAATATTCAGAGCCAAAACCTACCATTACTTTTACCTAGATGTCTCCAAGGTACTTTATTATTAATGACACTATCAAAACAATAGCAGTAGCTTAAAGGTATGGGTTACCAAAGATGTAACACAACAAAGTTTGATGGTCTGCATTAATCAAAGTTTAGTAATGGAAAAAAATTATAAGAAAAAATTGGAAAAAAAACAACAACAAAAAACACCAAATCACCACTTTCAGTGGAATAACTACATTTCTCAAAAAAAAAACCAAAAAAACCTATATGATAAAATAATATTGCCTAGCAAAAGAGCAGTTCATATTGAATGTGGTTTGATATCTTTCATACACTTGACAGGTAAAAAATTTTCATCAATCTGCTTTATACATGTACACACACAGACTTCTCAGAGTTGAAGGAATGCATGTGCAAAATGATAAAAATCAAGTTCCAAGTACAGTGAGAGGTTCAATTGTGCATGGATTCTGTGAAACACATGGTGTCAGCTCAAGGGATTGTGAAAATTCTTTATTTTTCGTACTCTTTGGACGGAAGTGGTTTGACTGAAGAGCACTTAGGAGGTGGTTTATAAATGTTGTCCTGGAGTAGCATGTGGGGTCTGTTCCAAAGGATGGAAGATGGGTTACATTGCCTGTGTGAATTCCTCATCTCAATTTCAGCTACTTGCAACTCTTTTTTCTTTAGAGAAATGTTCTGGGGTCTGACTGCCATTTCCATAATAATTTCAATCTCTTGAGATAAAGTGTGATAATCTCATTTCAAATCCCTATTTGGCAATGAACCAGTTCTCCAGATGCTCATTTCCTTTGTCTGAAGAGTGTATAATACTAAAATACTTCTATCTGACTTGCATAGATAGTCTATTCTACTAAAAATCTGAACATTTATCTGTTTGCTTTGGACAAAGAAACACCTCATAGTATAATATTTAATTGTTATTTGGTATTACTTAGTAAATAAGTCTAAAATACAGAAGCAAAGTATCAGTCTAATCCATATCCAGCAAAATTATTGTTACCCCAAAAAAGAAATGGAAATATATTTTTTTATTATTATTGTTATGAAAAAACTTAAGGACCACACCACATGCTTAATGGGTTGTAATGTAAGTGCATATTTCAGTCTCTTCTAATGAAGAGAAATATCACAACTCCATTAAAAAAAAAAAAATTAAGGTATGGCCAACTGTTATTTTTCTAACCAATTAAGTTTTCACAGCAGTAAACTGTAGCTGCAGTATCTGTGGTTCTGAGATCCTGTTTAAGCAGTTCTGATGCATTCTGGTTTTCTCAGGGAGCCAGTTACTTGGGCATTGTAGGGAAGTTAGCCATTTTATGAACATAAATGTTGACATTGCCACAATCGTTACTTTGGACTCATTTTTCTCACAGTATTAATGACAGACTAATTCTTTGTTTTGCAGGGCCTATCTGTAAAAAGTTAATATTTCTCTATTTGCCTGTAGAGACAGCAGACTCTTCTTTCTAATCAAGCACTCTGTGCTTTACTACCTAGCACAATACAAGCTCTACTCAAACACAAATTGTAGTAATAATTAAGGGGGACAAGCAATTTCCTGCTCGCTTCTGGTCCTCACAAATCCACACATCTGAAAATAATTGGACTACTCCTGGGATTATTTTTCCACCCAGAAGCAGCAAAAGTTGCCCTAAGCAGAGAAGACAATACATTTTTGATTAGAGGATACCCAGTCAGGTTGCAGTAGGCTAATTTAATAGCACCCACCTGAAAGACATTAGTTTTAATCTGGGATGCATCAGAAAGATGTGCTAATGACAATTTACCATTTATTACTGTATTTACAGTCCCCAAGTAAATATAAGAATTTAAAGCCAGCAAATAAATGCATACAGGAAAACCATTTTCCCACACATACCGATAAACAGCAGAAGTTCTAGGTTTCACAGACAGTTCTGGCTCCCAAGGTATCCACTTATTCTACCAATAGCTTGAAAGAAAATTACAGCAATGGGATTAGTAAATTCATTAGATTCAGACGAGATAAATATTTTGCCTGATCTATTTGCATTGTTCTACTTTAGCACTGGGTTGCATGGCACTCAGAAGCCTCCAATCACCCTGATACCTTCCTTCAACTTTGCAACATAAGCAGATAAAATGTAATTTGGTTTTATCACTTACATCTGTAACTTCTCAGTGGAGCTGACAGCAAAAGCATGAGTACAGCTTGCTGATGTGATTTAGTTCAGCAGTACCCACCCAGGAGATACATGGATTAACCCTTTCTCAGCTCCTGAGGAAGTTCCATTGCTTCCAAGGGGAATCCCCTTGCTGCCCCTAACCCTTCCCAGCATATTCCATGAGTTTTCTTGAAAGCTCTGTCTAGAAGAGTAACTTAAAGGAGGGGTCCTTTTTTTTAATTTTATTTATTTTTTTAATAATGAAAAGAGATGGAAGATGGAATGATTAATTAGAAAATATCCTGGTGCTCACAGTCTATTTGGATTTTACAATTTTACAATTTGCTTGAGCAAGAGGGTTGGACCAGATGACCTCCAGAGGTCCCTTCCAAACTTAACTATTCTGTGATTCTGTAATTTCATTTTTTTGAGTTGCATGTCATATTGTCTGGAAAGATTAAAGATTCTTGCAAAGGTGGTCTCCATCATGTGGAGTGGGTAGGAGAAAAACATAATTGTCTGTGGATGAACAGAGTGGGTCCTCTCTTTCTTTAAAAGGAATTTTAAATTTTCCTATCAGCTGTCAAAGATACAGATAAACCAGCTAGGATGCCATTCAGACCTTGCGTTATTTTGTCCTCTGGGACCTCTTGTATAGGAGGAACAATTGATTTCTGTTATAACATGGCCAGGCAAAACAGTAGCAGTGTGCTTACAATTCCCTCCCATGGCTACTCCACAACAACTCTTCAGAAATGAATAACCAGACCAAATATGCGCTTGTTGCTAGTGGTAATAGTGGGATAACTAAAATTCAGAGAGAGATGTTTCTACTATAGGGAGGGGAAGAGTAGTAAAGTAAAGCTGGTTAAAACATGACTGAAGCTGATTTCTACTTTTTACCAGTCATCCTGAAAAGGCTTTGGAAAAGCTTCTTGTTTCCACATTTGCAAAAGAAACAGATTTTGTTCTTTTTTTTTTTTTTTTTTTTTTTTTCCTACAGCACTTTAAAACAGTATCACAAGCACAGTGCCTTGTTATGATTGCAGGGCTGGATAAATTGGCAAATTGGAGGCCTCTCATGCTTTCCACATAAAGGGATGAAGAGATCCAGCATTGCAGTTCCTCTGAGTGGGCAGGGATCGCTCTATCATGGCCATGATTGCATGCTGAAAAAGCCAGCTCTTGTGTATTAATTAGTAGCTGCACTGAATCAGGAGTGTGGTAATCCCTCCATTCATGTGGGTCACTTGGGAGAAGGAGAATGCTTTGCAAAATATTCATTGAGGGAAGATATCTCTTCTGTATCAGACTGAGTTAGAAACAATTTAATGAAGAATGCAAATATGGGATAATTCAGTGGTATGTCAAGGGTCCCACCCTTACATAGTGGTGAAATGATCCTTAAATATCTCTATTTCATGTCATACATGAATCCAGTGGACTGTTTAGCTTCTAATGGTCTGCATTTCACTGTTCAGATGAGCAAATGTCTGCACAAGAGACTTGTAGATGTCAGAATGACTGGTTACAGAGCTCGTCAAAATCCAGATTCAGTTCATTATTTAGTATCAGAGATACTGTTTGGTACTTAGCACTCCACTGAAGAGAGGAGCTGTGTTGTAAGATGAGATAGCAGCTCTTATGCCTGTTAGACAGTTTGGGGCTGTGAAATAACTGGGTGGCTTTCAAGAATGCAGAAGAGGTTTCAGAAAGATTTTTTTAAAAATCTTCTTATAAGGTCTTTTTATAAAGACTTCTCTTGCGGCTGTCAAGTCAATGGTGATTTCTCTTGGAGTGGGTTTAGGCCCTTTGTATTTGCAAATCTCAGATGCACTTTCAGCACAGAACAGACAGGCAAACAACTCAGTATTTGTCCACAGTAGGAAGAGAGCACTGAAGTCAAAACATCATTGTCAGTACATAATGGGGGCTCTGTAGTACTGCTGCACTTAACTCTTTTTGCTCAAAGGCAATGAACTCAACAGTCTGCAGTGCTCTAGGAAATGAGATCAATTTGTAAAACTTGCTGTGAAAATACTTATCAGAATTTCAAAAAATATTTACTGCTTTGACTTCAGCAGAGCTTATTTACTGCCTCAACCAGGGAGGGAGAGCACCTATTTCTCTATGGAGTGCTTATTGTTTCAGAGAAGTATTATAGCAGTGCTAATATATATATATATTTTCCTGTATCAAGCTTTGGCCTGATTCTGCAACCTTTATTTTCATGGACAACCTTTATTTTCACGGACAATGAATTTTAAAAGAAAAATCATCTTTAATTAAGTTGGACTAGATGAGAAGGTAGGTAATTAGGGGGGGGACATTTGACGGGAAAGACTCCCTGACACTGTCTGTTGGGAGAGGGTTAGAAAGCTCTCCAGCAGTGCCCAGTGACTGGATGGTTGTACTGAGAAAGTCTGCAGCAGTCAGCCTAGGGAGGGGAAGGATTAGTCAAGGGAAGTCTTATACTCATGGTTAAAGTAGAAGTTTTCTCTTACTTGGAAGAGTTCTGTGCTTTTTTTTTTTTTTTTTTTTTTTTTTTTTTTTTCAGGGAAGAGGTAGATACCTGTGAATGTGGTCAGGATTCAAGAAGGACCAGGTTGTGTTTGCAAGCTGTGTGGTGTGGTAGGTGCTAGACCTACTTTCCCTTGCTTTCTGAAGTGGGGGAAGACAGATAGCTTGGACAGTGTGATCTGTAATGGTGAGGAGGGAAAACATCCCCACATGGCTGGGACAGGGAGGGTATGCCAAGATGATGCTGGACTACCACCAAAGATGGCCTTCCTAAGAGGCAGGTCTCCAGGTTTTTTATCACCTCCTCTACTTTTTAAGGGCAAATGTTCTTAACATAAATGTTTTAAAAGAATGGCTTGAGATTTCTCTCTTTGTGCCAATGAAGCATGCTTTTATCTGAAAAAATATTATTTTACAATTTCTTTTTTTCTATCATTTATTTCTCATGTATTTCATGTGTTGAATCACTGGACACAAGATTTTTATAATTTAAGTTTTTTTTTTTTTTTTTTTTTTTTTTTTTTTAGAATCATATCACAGAATCACAGAATGGCTGAGGTTGGAAGGGACCTCTAGAAATATCTAGTCCAACCTCTCTGCTCAAGCAGTGTCTCCTAGAGCACATTACTCAGAATTGCGTCCAGACAGCTTTTGAATATCTCCAGGGTAGGAGACTTAACAACCTTGCTGAGCAATCTGTTCCAGTGTTCTGTCACTCCTACAGTAAAGAAGTTTATCCTCACGTTCAGAGGGAACTTTCTGCATTTCAGTTTGTTCCCGTTGCCTCTTGTCCTATTGCTGGGCACCACTGAGAAGGGTCTGGCCCCATCCTCTTGACTTTTCATCCTTCTCTTCACCAAAAGGAAAAAAGGAGATGAGGGGGAAGGCCCTCATCCTTTTCCTCACCAGGCTGAAGAGGCTCAGCTCCCTCAGTCTTTCCTCATATGAGAGATGCACCAGGTCCTTCATCATTTTAGTTATCCTCTGCTAGAGTCACTCCAGTAGCTCCATGTCCCTCTTGTACTGGGGAGCCCAGAAATAGGACACAATACTCCAGGTGTGGCCTCACCAGTGCTGAGTAGGGGGGGAGGATCACCTCCTTTGACCTGCTGGCAATGATCTTTGTAATGCAGCCCAGGATACCATTGGCACTGTTGACCACAAGGACACACTGCTTCATGGTCAACTTCCTCACCAGGACCCCCAGGTCCTTTTCTGCAGAGCTACTTTCCAGTAGGTCAGCCTCCAGTCTGTACTGGTGCTTGGGGTTCAGGATTCAGGACTCTGCACTTGCCATTGGTGAATTTCAAGGGGTTCCTCTCTGCCCATCTCTCCAGCCGGTCCAGGTTCCTCTGAACGGCAGCACAGCACTCCGGGGTATCTGCCACTCCTCCCAGTTTTGTATCATGAGCAAACTTCCTGGGGAGGCACTCTGTTCCTTCATCCAGGTCATTGATGAGTAAGTTAAACAGTACTGGAGCCAGTATTGATCCCTGGGGGACACTGCTAACTGCAGGTCTCCAACTAGACACTGTGCCACTGATCACAACCCTCTGAGCTCTGACATTGAGACAGTTCTCAGTCCACCTCACTGTCCACTCATCCTGCCTACATTTCCTGTACTTGCCTGTGAGGGTATTACGGGAGACAGTGTCAAAAGCCTTGCTGAAGTCCATGTAGATGACATCCACTGCTCTTCCCTCATCTATCCAGCCAGTTGTCCCATCACAGAAGGCAATCAGGTTGGTTAATCATGATTTCCCCTTGGTGAATCCATGGTGACTACTCCTGATCAACTTCTTGTCTTCCCTATGCTTAGAGATGGACTCCAGGATGAGCTGTTCCATCGTCTTTCCAGAGACTGAAGTGAGGCTGACTAGCCTGTAGTCTCTTGGGTCCTCCTTTTTGCCATTTTTGAAGGCTGAGATGACATTTACTTTCTTCCGGTCCTCAGGCACCTCTCCTGATTGCCATGACCTTTCAAAAATGATTGCAAGTGGCCTAACAGTAATGTCCACCAGCTCCCTCAGCACTCGTGTGCATTCTGTCATGTCCCATTGACTTGTGGATGTCACGTTTGCCTAAATGATATCTAATCCCATCCTTCTCAAACAAGGGAAAGTCTTCCTTTCTCCAGACTTTCTCTCTGGTCTCCTGGGTCAGGGATTCCAGAGGGCTGGCCTTGGCAGTGAAGATAGAAGCAAAAAAGGCATTCAGCATCTCTGCCTTTTCTGTGTCCTCTGTCTTCAGAGTCCCTGCCTCATTCAGTAGCAGGCACACATTTTCCCTAATTTTTCTTTTGTTATTGATGTATTTGAAAAAGCTCTTCTTGTCCTTAACATCACTAGCAAGATTTAATTCCAAATGGGCCTTAGCCATCCTCATTGCATTTCTGCATTCTCTGACAATGTCCCTATATTCCAAATGGCCTGTCCCCATTTCCACCTCCTGAATATCTCTTGCTTATGTATGAGTTTTGTTTCCACATATTTTCTTAAGTATTCCTTTCAAAAAAATCTAGTTCATTTTTGAATGTTGTATGACCTATTGGATGGGAAATGGGTGCCTCTGGGAAAACGTGACAAAATATTTTTCTCAATGCCAGGCCAGTTCTGTATGTCTGTCATCTCTGATCTTTTACTGTCATTGTTTCATCACAGAGGAACCTCTGAATGAAAATACTTTGCTCTTTAAGAGTTCATCAGCTTCTGTGTCTAATTCCCTGTTGTTTACAGCATCAAATGTAGTTCTAGTAAAAAGATTGTCATCACAGAGAAATGTGACTTCATCTGGGTAATCAGTAGCAGAAGAGACAGATGAACTTCTGAGAAGCAAAGATGTTGCCTTTTATATCAATGTGCCAAAATGGGAGAAAGATGAAATATAGGTCATTTGGCACATCTCCTAAACTGAATGGTTTTCAAGGTTTTCTGTGTGTGTTCATCTGCTCCAGAACAGGTGCATTCATTTCATGAAAACTTTATTGAATTTGAGTCAGATTTTAACAAATCTGATGACTCTCAGCTCTTGAGAGCTCCCCTGAAGTAGATTTTGTTCCCTTAAGTCATGACTTTATTTCCCAAGGATTTCTTAATCAATGTTTCACTTCAAATTTTTTGAGTAATTCCTTTGCAGCTTGTTGCTGGGAACCTTGAATAAATAAATAAGTCTGTAATGCATAAATGTTCTCTTAATTCCAATTTTTGTATCATGTAATTAGATGGAAAGTTAATAAGCAGACAAGATTAAGAATTAGCTGATGACTATATTGTATTTCCACAGTGAGCAGAAATAGATAGGAATAACGTGTCAGCTCTGCAGTCTCCCATCTGTTAGTCTACCTCTGCTGCATACTTGCCAATGCCTTGTTTTGCCCAATGCTAAAATTATCCCTTTCTCTCCTCTCACCTCTGCCCTGTTTTTTTCCATTGATATAATCAAATTCCAGCTCTCCAAATACTGTGTTTGCTGATCAATGCAGTCATCTTTTTGTAATATGCAAAGCAGAGTCACCACATCGCTGCCTTCCCCTCATTCCCTCAGCATCTTCAGACACTGGCTTTCACAGCACTGCCTTTTTGTCTTAAGTAGCACCACCTTTCTGCCTCTCTCACAGACTCATTGCTGAGGGGAACTGCATCTGAAACAATCTGTCTTCAAACTCTACCAATCCTCCACTGTCTCCTACCATCTGCAAATGCCTCTGCCTCTTGTTTAGTTGCTTTCTTTCTGTCTCTACCATGGTGACCATTGAACTATGATGTGCCTCTCACAAATCATGAGAGCATGGAGAGGAAAGGAGGGTACAACTCCCAAGTTCCTGCATACCAAATCTGTGGTGGGGAGCATTGCTCTCCTTAGGGCAGGAATGCTCCTTTCTGCCCTTTGCTGTTTTCTTCCACACTGACCTGCAGCTTTATACGACTTATATGAGTCTCCCCAACATATTCAACTTATAAAGCATCTTGTAGTGCAGAATATGGCAATATTAAAGGAAGGAACTGATAGCCAGGATGATCTGGACTGATTGTGTATGTGTTTACACAAAATATCTCATGCTAATTAGTATTCTGAAAAAGAAAGGCAGTGTTTTCATCCAAGAAACAAGCTTTCAGTTCAAAATAATCATCACCGTAGTTTGTATTAACTTGAGCCTTTTAAAGCTGTCTTAACAGAGAGATGAAAATGCAGTTGCTTCCTCCTCGATCTGGTTGAGGTATGATGATATCACAAAGTTTCCCTAAATACCTTCTGCAGATTAATGTCAGGATTCTGCATTTAGACATGTGATAGAAAGTGTCTCTAAAAGCTGCTGGGTATCTTGCATCAATAACAAATTCTGAAGGGCCCATGTATTGCTGTGACATGTGGAGCTGCCACCACTCTGCGTTTCCATATGAAATGCTGGATGTGCCTGTGAACCAGTAGAGGTGTGTGTTATTCTGCAGGTAATGCTGACACAAATATGGAACAGAAGTCAAACAAGCACAAGAGATTTCCAAATCCAATCTCTTTAAACATATGAGATGCATAGTAAATCTGTGAATGGAGCTATGGCCCAATGGAGAGGCTAAAATCCGCATGAGGCATCAATGTAATTTTTACTGGCAGGAGAAGAATTTGATCACTAAGTGACATGCCAGCCATATGACAGCACTTAAACAGTTCCTGTCAATCAGATGCTATGTGTCAGTACCGTTATTTATTCTTTCAGGGAATGTATCCATTTATATTATTGTCATCTGAGAGAGAACAGCATTACTGAAAATAAAAGCTCATGTTGATAACCAAGTGAAAGGGAAACAAAAGATACATATCACTGTAGCATATGGTAGCAGATTGGTACGGTAGAGATTTCTGGTATCATTTATAGGAGAAACCATTTAGGGCAAAAAAAAGCCAACCTGAAAACAGGTTTTAAAATTTAGATAGGAAACAGTAAGAAACAGAAGAGACAGATGTGTGCTAGAACTTGAGGCATTCGTGCCTGACTATTCTAGCCTATGTAGGCTAATATCCTCATCTATGGTGATAGCCTTCCAAGCCTTTTGCTTGATTTTCAACTGTAACCCAATCTAGCAAAGCACTTAAACGTATGCATAATTTTAAGTATGTATTGTTAAGGGATTAAAAAGCAATTACAGCTTGTCATACCTCCTCAGACATGGTCAAATCCCTTCTCTTCATCACAGTCTTCTAAAAATAGCTGCATCTAAACAGGGTAGAGCTTCAGATCCACTGGAGCCCAGTTTTCTGCTAGGTTGAGACTTGCATGGGCACTTGTCCCTATCCTCCACATATGCTATTCTCCTTTCTTTCTTTCTGCCCTGTACCTGCATGTATAGGGAAGATGGCAGCTGCAACATAGTTTGAGTAAGCAGGATGCCAGGGTGTTAAGAAGGGCACCTGGAGGTTTGTCAGACCTCTGGGCAACACTTGCTAAAAGAGAAATGCTTCCAAAAGCATACTACCTGATTCCTTTCCTTCACCTTAAGCCAGACAAAAATGACATTTACTTATGATTAAGAATGCTGAACTGTGATTTTGAAAGACAGTATTAGATGACAGTTTGGACATTTTCTCTGCCCTGAGAAGAACAGCAAAGACAGGGTAGCAACTTGTCAGAATTCTTTTCCACCTCCTAATTTTTTTGAGATTGCTTAGATCAATCACACTCAATTCGCATATCCAGAGTTTAATATATCCTTCTTCTCCCTATTTGAAAGCATGTTTCACAAAAATAAATAAATATATAAGTAATAATAAAAAATCTCTGTGAAAGCCAGTTGCTGTATACTTTAGCAGTGTGTTGCTATACTTTGTGAGAAGATTGGGTGCTGGGGAACACACAACTATTTGTGGAACAAGCTGAAGGTGTGATTGACACTGTTGAGTGGCTTATCACTGCTTATGATGTTGCTCAAAAGCTTGAGAAATGCAAACCTTCATCCAAATAGTATGTAGGTAGCTAAAATTGCTTACCAGTGGGTCACCAAATAGATGCAGAAGACTGTGGCCTCATTTATTAATTTCTGGTTTAAAAAATACAGAAAATGAGCTGCACAACCTTTACTGAGCAACCAACTGAATCATAGGAACAAAGCTGTTTGTAGCACATGAAGAAAGGTCATTTGACTCACTCAAGCTCATTAGTCTTATTTAATACTGCCCTCATCCAGCACTGAGTAGATAGTTCCACAGCCTTGCTTCCAATGCTTCATCCCCCAGGCCATGCCTTACAACTCAGTTTATCCTCAGTGAGTTCCTTTGCAAAAACCAACAAAACCACCAACAACAAAAAATAGAGATCTTTATTTTGAAGACTTTCTTTCTTTCTTTCTTTCTTTCTTTCTTTCTTTCTTTCTTTCTTTCTTTCTTTCTTTCTTCTTTCTTTCTTTCTTTCTTTCTTTCTTTCTTTCTTTTTTCTTTCTTTCTTTCTCTTTCTTTCTTTCTCTCTCTCTCTCTTTCTCTCCTCTTTCTCTCTTTTCTTCTTTTCTTTTCTTTTCTTTTCTTTTCTTTTCTTTTCTTTTCTTTTCTTTCTTTTCTTTTCTTTTTCTTTTCTTTTCTTTTCTTTTCTTTTCTTTTCTTTTCTTTTCTTTTCTTTTCTTTTTTCTTTTCTTTTCTTTCTTTTCTTTTCTTTTTTCTCTTCAGCTTCGCTTCGCTTCTCTTTTTTCCCTTCCCTTCCCTTCCCTTCCCTTCCCTTCCCTTCCCTTCCCTTCCCTTCCCTTCCCTTCCCTTCCCTTCCCTTCCCTTCCCTTCCCTTCCCTTCCCTTCCCTTCCCTTCCCTTCCCTTCCCTTCCCTTCCCTTCCCTTCCCTTCCCTTCCCTTCCCTTCCCTTCCCTTCCCTTCCCTTCCCTTCCCTTCCCTTCCCTTCCCTTCCCTTCCCTTCCCTTCCCTTCCCTTCCCTTCCCTTCCTTCTCCTTCTCCTTCTCCTTCTCCTTCTCCTTCTCCTTCTCCTTCTCCTTCTCCTTCTCCTTCTCCTTCTCCTTCTCCTTCTCCTTCTCCTTCTCCTTCTCCTTCTCCTTCTCCTTCTCCTTCTCCTTCTCCTTCTCCTTTTCTTTTCTTTTCTTTTCTTTTCTTTTCTTTTCTTTTCTTTTCTTTTCTATTCCTTTTCTTTTTTCTTTTCTTTTCCCCCAGTAACTTGTGTTCTCCTTGGGTATGCACGTTTGTTTCTGTTTGGGTGGAAGCAGTAGCCTGGGGCTATTATTAATTATTATTATTATTATTATTACAGTAAGACATCAGGTTAAAAAAGTGTAGTTAGAACCGTAAGTACAGAAAACTTAGTTCATGATGGCAGGATGCTCTACAGGGAACTAATTGCAGACCTCATCATTTTGGAAATCTGATATGTGTTAAAAATGTTACGTATTCTTGAGAGGAACACCTTCAAGCAGCTGACTACTTGGAGATTCTGAGGCCTTGCCATGCAGAACTGACTCCCATTGTACTGAGAGCACAGAGAGAAATGGCATTGTAAAACGGGAGCTGCCAGTCACTTGGTTTTCCCAGCTGCCACTGCTGGGAACTGGAGTTTTGCAAAGCATTTTGTGTTGGTCCAGCCAGGGAGAGATGTAGGCTGGCGTGAGGAAAGAAAAACACAGTTCTGTTCAGGATGTCTGCAGTGAACCAAATTGCTCCAGTCTTAGCTGTGATAAAACGTTCTCTGATGTCAAAGGGAGCAGAGATGGACAAGGACAATGTGCTGCTGAACGTTGCTATCTCATTATCACTTTTCAGCTCAGTAGTTGCTTGCAGTCTGTAGCTTGTGATAAGGAATTCCGTCAGAAAACAACAGGTGAGACCAACAACTAAATTGCTCAGTAAAGTGAAAAAAGTGAATAACAAAGTGAAAAGAAAAACACAAAACAAACACACAACAACAACAACAAAAACCACAAAACAACAACAAAATAAAAACCAACCAACCAAACAAAAAACCCTAACACAGTAACTCTTGCAGGTAGTTCCTTTCAGCAAGTCTGCACTAACATTAGTGAACCTGGCTCTCTGGTTACTATTAAGGACTCACTACTGACCCCCAAGCCATTTATTAAATCTCACATTCTGTATCCAGCTGAAGGTTGTGCTGAACTTTGGAAACTAGAAAGAAATGTGTTGTAAGGTGCATACACTGTGTTGCTCCATATGTTTCAGGAGATCACCAAACTGTACTGCTAGATCTTGCCTTCTATGCACTGGCAACCTGAATCCTTACCAACAGTCTCCTAATATGAATCATTGGTGCCAAAATTTCCAAAAATAGTTGCCTGAACTAAAACTTTAAGAGAGGACAGAATGCCTAAGCATTTTCTAATTTGTTATTTTTTTTTTACTGGTTAGCAGTAAAGAGCCAGATATAGTCAGAAACAGAGAGGAAAAGTGGGATTATGTCATTGGAAGAGAATGCTAGATTGAACCAAAGGTCCATCTGGTCCCTATTCTGTCTTTAATGCATAAAGAATTTTTATAGAAGAGTAAGAAGAGGTCAAGCAGACAAGATACTTTTTCCTAATGAGCTCCTAGCCTTCATCTACTTTTGGCTATGGGAATTTCCCAAGGGAAATCCCATCCTCTACATCCTTTGTCTTGTCTATTTAGGTTGGAAGCCCTGAGGCTGTATTTTATAACTGTTCAATTACCATCACTGTGGTGTCACATGCGGGTACACTAGGCATATATGTGGGCTGTGTGTGTGTGTATACACAATATGCATTGGAAACAATACTGGTTTCACTTTTCCTGAGATGAAACCTGAAGAACTTCACAGAGCCAGCAAGGTTGGATTGCTCAAAGTAGAAAAAAAAGAAAGAAACGTTGTTCTGGCTCACACTGTTTTTTCTCTTTCTTTCTTTCTTTCTTTCTTTCTTTCTTTCTTTCTTTCTTTCTTTCTTTCTTTCTTTCTTTCTTTCTTTCTTTTCTTTCTTTCTTTCTTTCTTTCTTTCTTTCTTTCTTTCTTTTTTCTTTCTTTCTTTCTTTCTTTCTTTCTTTCTTTCTTTCTTTCCTTTTTTGTTTAATTTAATTTTATTTTTTATTTATTTTCCTCTGGAAACCGTTGAAAAAGGACCCATGAGTGTACATTTGCCCTTATAAAATATCAATAATAATTCATCCCACTTGCTTGTCCACAGTTATCTCTTTGTTCTTTTTCTCCTAGGTATTTAGGGAACTCATTTAATGTTTGTTATGTAAGGTAAAGAAAAGATTTTGTTTTAAAAAGTAATTATATATATATGTGTGTATATATATATGTGTGTGTATATATATATATATATATATATATATATATATATATATAAAAGAAACCTCTTTCCTGTCTTCATATATTACTGATCTTCACAGGGAGAGAAGTCTGAGGAGGTCTGTCATGTTATGTAGCAAATATTACTTTGGCTGCTTTGTCTGTAAGCAGTTTCATTTGTCTGTATGCTGTTTGATGCTTCTCCTGTAGCCTAATTTCTTTCTAATTTCCAGATTTTCATCATGCTGAAAACTTCTGTCTAGCCATAAGCTGACTCCAGCATAGCCCTCCACTGAAGAGCTGCTCAGGAGGGTCTTGGCATAGTGATCCTCCTATGCCTCTCCTGCTGCTTTTCTGATGAGCTAGAGGGGCCAGGCAGGGAGGAGACTTGTGCTCCCCCAGTACATCACTCCCCTTGTTCTACTCCTTGTCAGCCTATATGTGCTGCTGTGCTCTGTGCCTAAACCTAACCACACCTCACCACTCCACACACTCAGATATCAAGAATGTCCCTCTGACAGCACCTAAACTCTTTATCACGCACTTGTGGTCAAGAGCCCCAGTCTAAGCATAGGCAGGTTATACATAATGGGCACATAATAGGAGTTACCTGGAACCTTGCCTCACATAGAGCAACACAAAGAGAAAGGGAAAAAGACACCTTTGGTAAAGGCTGGCAGCTTTTTATTTTTTATTTATTTTATTTTATTTTATTTTATTTATTTTATTTTATTTATTTTAATTTTATTTTTTTTATTTTATGGTGCACCATAACATCAAAACACTTTCTAAAAGATACAATGATAAAAGAGAATATTTCTACTAGTCCTACTTTGGGTTAGTAGCTATGTCAGCAGACAAAGGGTTACCTGACAGAAATGCATGAACATTAATACTGAATTTTGAATGTCTTGGTATTTGAAATCCAAATGTCAGAGTTTGGAGAAAACATTTTGCTATTGACGTAGGCATCGACTGGACATCCACAAACCAAACATCCCCCTTCATAAAATAAACATATTGTGGCAGTCAGCTTAGACAAAGGTGAAGAAAATGGTCCTGATGTGAACAGCTTCTAGTGAGGGTCCCTGTGTATTTTGAGATATAGTTTTCAGGGGTATTTGGTTAACTTTCTTTACAGAAAAGATTGTTTAAGGAACAAAACATATCCTAGAGGTAAGGATGGAAACAGGTGGCAAATAAATCAAGATAACGTAATTCATTCAACATGAATGAAAGTGGAGAGCCCGTGAGGTACAGTATAAAAAAACCCATAAATGTAGTTTAAAAATCAGAACTGCCACAGCCAAGCCTTGCTTTTGTTATTGAAAACCATGGGCAATGACTTCTTTTAATTTTGCTCTGTTTGCTTTTCACTTTAGCAGTTTTATTTTCTTTCCACTGATTTCCATGAGAAACTACGTAAAATGTTTTTGGGTGTCAAACCTCAGATCTCTGTATCCCAGCCTCAGTGTATAGTAAGTACATGCACAAATCCTATTATATTAAGAAGATTTGCACATATATCTCTTTTGTACTGCTTGGAAAAGGTGCTCTTTGGCTCCTCTCTGATAAGTTCTTCTCAGGTGCTTGACTCCACTAGCGACATAATAGAGACATAAAGAGGAAAAACGTCTTTTGCTTGTATTTCACCATGAAACCAAAAATCAGTCTAATCTGAAGAGTGAATAAATATTGTCCCTTTTGTATACTATGAAATAGTATAGTATTGTCTATTCCTTGTGCCTTCTGAGTTGTTTGCTTTAGGTGAGATGCCCCTTTCTCTGTGTGGGTATGTATTAAGAGTGCAAGTTTCCCACACACTTCTGCACACCCCTCAGGATGATGTAAATGGCTCAGGAACAGTCTGTTCCTACAAGCAGTTGTCCGGAGGAGCAACTCACAACACCCAAAGGAGGTCGTCATGACTCTTCCTATGTGTGGTGACACTGGATTGAGGAGCTCAGGGGATCAGCAGGGAAGGGAGCAGCCTCTGAGATTACAGCTGGAAGCAAGTTAGTGGTGGTATTAAAGACAGGGGAAAAACAAAGAAAGGAATTTAGAGGGGTCCCAAGAAATGAAAAATTCACCCCAGACTAGTAATCATGCATTGCGAAACCAAAACAAGGCACAAAGACTTAAGCTGGATAGTTGTAAAAACAAATAATCATGCTGGAGATTTCAGCAGTGAAAACAATGACAGCTTAATACTCAAGTTATAATACAACATCACTTTTTCAGTTACACTTTACTTTGAGCAGGGCACATTAACAACATTCTTCCTGCTAAATCCTCAGTCCCTAATACACAGCCTACTCCTTTGCAGAGGAAAAGCAGTCTCTGAACCTTCAGGCAAGACAAAAATGCCATGAAAAAACTGAGAAAGTGGAAATGAATACTTTACTGCTGGTACTCCTAGAAACAAGTAAAGTTACTGTGTAATCAGTTATTTAATTTTCTAGCTGGACAAAGCATGCACTGTCATGGTCCTGCCCACATATTAACTTTATACTCAGGGAGATGAAAGTTTGGGTCCTCCAGGAGAAAGTTAGAAAAAGGTCTCAGGCTGTAAGAAGTCCCTTTTTTCCTGTTTGAATTGCTTTAGACATAGTGTGAAATGCATGAATGCCTTCAGAGATTGATTGAAATTTTGTTCTGAGGAATTAATATTAAGACTGCTTTCTTTCTAAGTTAGTAGTTAGCAAGAAATAATCTTAGTTTCTGCAAACCAGCTGTTTTTAAAGATGTGATTATATAAGTAGATATAATGTTGCACAAGCCATTCTGAAAATGAAAGGTATTGCAAATGAAAGTGGGTTCAAAGACATACAGCCTGTGTTTCCTGCTAAAAACAGGGAAACTTTCAATACGTCATGCACTTTCCATGAAAGATCTAAAAGCTGGGAGGATGATTTATATCTCTAGAAAATTACTTGCAACAGGTTGCTCTCTTTCTTTAAATGTTTGCAAGATATTGTGGAAGGTTCAGTCGATTAGGGCATTGTTTCTCAGGGTAAGCACTGTTGCTATGGAAATTATATAACATAGGAATAACTGGTTGCTGCTGCATAAGGTTTCTGGAAAACAGTTTAAGGAGTAAAATGGACTTTTTTTTTTTTTTTCTAGTGAGGAGGAAAAGATAATAAATTAGCTATCTCCCTATCTTTACAAGGCTGCAACTAGGCTATAAAAAATAATTAAAATAATTACTGACTGAGATCTGACATGAAATAACCTCTCTGTACAAACCAGAAAAAGAACCAATGGGTTCGCAGGTATTGTAAATAAGGAGAAAGGAGAAAGAGTGTTCCATTTTAGGTAGCTTTTAGCGCTTGATATCAGTAAAAATTTTCACTGACTCAAAAGTTAGGCCACCACAGGAAAATAGTTGCATAACACAGTTACTTTTGTAGTTCTTACAACAAAAGTGCTATCTAAATACTATTGCTACAGCAATATATGTTTCAATGAGAAAAAAGGGCTAATGAAGTTTAAGAAATGTCATTACTAAAATATGTATCCACTGCTGTATTTTATAAGCACAAAAAGCACTATATAAACCTATATTAAATGCAAAAAGCCACTATAGCACTGGAGGATTACAATGTAGGTGTGCTGAAGTAAATCTGTGCTTGTCTGAACTGAAAAATTTCTGTGGCAAAAAGACCTTGTCCTTGTGGTGCTTGTTTTGGATGCTTCTTTGGTATATTAAGAATTAAAAGTCAGCTAGTGCTTGCTTGCCACAATCAGTCAGACAACAGCAGTGCACATGGGAACAGGTTTCTGAGGGGTTTTATGGTGGACTAATTTTTTTCCTCAATGGATGTTTACTGCCGACATTAAAGTGGAGCTGGGCCAAAGCTGAGAATTTATGAGACTCCTGCTCATCATGTTCATCTGTTGATAATTAAGTGAGCGTGTCTGACCCCAGCCTTGGGGAAGGGCACGCCTGGCTGGCGACTGCCCCCAGCCCTCTGCTGCTCATGCTGAGTCCAACAGAAGATGTAACAGAGCATTAGCGCCGCAAGCACTTTCTCGTCCCACCCACAAAATTTTGGTAGTGAACTCATTATAAGCCATCCATTAAAGCTGTCTTGTTCAGCTGATAGATGACCCACCTCGGCAGCCGCAGAGCCTACAGCCATCAGAGCCTCTGGTCTCCCCGCTCTGATATCAGCTCCGCTGGACTGCTGCCAAGTTCGTTTAGTCACGCTGCTTTAACTTACTCTGTTTCTTTCATTTTCTCTTACAGCCCTGCTACCTCAGCTCTTTAGAAAGGGGAAAGGTAAGAGGGGAGGGAGAAGGCACAAATAATCACAGGTGTGACCCATAAGACATAGCTATGTCCCTCTAGTTATTGTGGACTGTCTCACTGTTTTACATTTTTGTTCTTTTAATTATACTCACACACAGGTAAAGGTCTTTGAGTTTGCCTTCTGATCAAAGTGATGCCCAAAGCTATCAGTGCTAGGTAGTGCAATTCTGCAACTACTGTTTTACTTCTCCTTCCTAGCCATTTTGCTTTCTTTCCCCCTGCACGTCTTAGAGCTCTTTAGGAGACAGTTATTACTGACTAAATAAGAAGACCAAACAGGAGGATTTTTTACAAGCTACAAACTGTACAAGAACAGGGAAAGCTCGTGTTCAGAAGGCCAACATGTGCACACATATTTACTTCCTTTGCCCTGCTAAT
Source organism: Cygnus atratus (assembly GCF_013377495.2). Taxonomy (NCBI): domain Eukaryota; kingdom Metazoa; phylum Chordata; class Aves; order Anseriformes; family Anatidae; genus Cygnus; species Cygnus atratus. The sequence continues at coordinate 109,907,935 of NC_066363.1, read as the reverse complement.
GATGAGTTCCCTGTTGAACTTATTTACTAGCCTGTTTTTTTAACACACTTGAGATACAGCAGTAATATGCTCGACTAGTTGATATGTCTGACTAGATTGTTGCTTGAAGAGCTTTGAGAAATCTTGGTGAGAAATCAAACACCAGTTTTGAACTCTTCAGTTTTTGTAAAGGTATTGAAAAAAACTTTGCCAGAAAAGGGTTAAAATTCCATTGGCTGAAGAGCCTTTTTATCTTGATGTAATTATTTCTCATGGCCAAAGAGAAGGGGAAACTACATTAGGAACTGTTTTATTGTGTCCCGTGGCCACCTTAAGCTTCTAGACCTGGACTATAAATACAGTGTTGGATTTAAATTGAAGATTCTGTGCTTGGCAATAGGAATAAGATATATTGGCTGAATAACAAAGCAGCAATCTTGGTTAATGACAAGAAAAGACTATTGAATTATAATGGACTGATCTCCTTGAACACCTCTAGCAGTTAGATTTGCAAACTGAATGAGGTATTAAAACAAAACAAAATTATTCCTGACAGGATTCCCTTAGAGACTTTCCCAGCATGCTAAAACAGGAAATCTGTTTATATTTAGCTTTTTAGATTATAGTACCCTTTAGTACTATATACAAGGTTATGGTATATTAAACAGGCACTATGCCCTCTGGCTGTTCTTGGTGGTTATGCATGAGCCCCAGCTGGCATGTGTTGCTATCTGTGCTTCCCTAGAAGAACCCAATAGACAAAGGATCCCACAAGCAACATTTTTAATGGAAACCTGGGGAGATGAACATACCAGATATGTAGGACACTCTGATTTTGTCTAGCATGTCTCTTGTTTTACCTGCATTACCCTTACCAGTCACCATGTCATCATTTAAGTTTTTCTGGCTGTGTTGAAAGCTAACACTGTTTTTCTGCCCAACTGATTTCAACACAATCTTCTAACTGAAAATGATTTTGAGATGCAAATCAGTGAAAAAACTGAGTATACAGTATCTTTTAATATTGTCCATACCAAGCTTTTGAGGAAGATTAGGTTAGAAGTGAATAGAAGCCTCACAGAATCACAGAATGGTTGAGGTTGGAAGGGACCTCCAGAGATCATCTAGTCCAAAATCCCTGCCAAGCAGGATCACCTGGAGCATGTTGCACAGGATGGCATCCAGGTGGGTTTTGAATTTCTCCAAAGAAGGAGACTCCACAACCTCTCTGGGCAGCCTGTTCCAGGGCTCTGTCACATGAACTGTAAAGAAGTTCTTCCTCATATGGTGATGAAACCTCCTATGATTCTATTTATATCCATTACTCCTTGTCCTATCACTGGCCACCATTGAGAAGAGTTTGGCCCCATCCACTTTACATTGCCCCCTCAGGTATTTATAGCTGTTGATAAGATCCCCTCTCAAACTCCTCTTCTCTAGGCTAAATAGGCCCAGCTCACTTAGTCTTTCCTCATAAGACAGATGCTCCAATCCCTTAATCATCTTTGTGGCTCTGCGCTGGACCCTCTCTAGAAGTTCTGTGTCCCTCTTGTACTGGGGAGCCCAGAACTGGACACTCCAGGTGTGGCCTCATCAGTGCAGAGTAGAGGGGGAGGACCACCTCTCTCGACCTGCTGTCCACACTCCTCTTGATGCAGGCTAGGATCCCATTTTCCTTCTTGGCCACAAGGGCACACTGCTAGCCCATGGTTAACCTGTTGTCCACTACGATCCCCAGGTCCCTCCCCACAGAGCTGGAAGTCCTCCTCAAACTGGGGACTAAATTTTTTTTTTCCTGACACTGAGGAGTCATGGCTATATCCCACATTACTGTTTTGTAAAAAGAATGAAACCAGACATATGAAGAAACAAGAACTATAATAATGATCATGCTATTATTGGAAAAAAGCTAGGTGGTGCCACTGTAGGTAGCCTTATTAGTTTTGTTTAAGTGATTTAATGGTTCAGAAATATCTCCAAAGATGCTTGGACTCATTTGTAGGTTAGATCTTTCTGCTCCCTGCATATCTCAGAAGCAGTTGTGAGTTATTCTAAAAGACTTGTGCACAGAACGTCAATGGTATGGATATTTTTGAGTGGTTTGCATCAGTGTCTGATGGAAGCAGTGACAATGTACATCTAAAACATGAAGAAAATGCTCCACTATGTTCTCATAGTGTTAGGTTACTAACCTTTAGGAAGGAACCTTGCATTACACTTTGCAGTTTAAGGGTGCCTTAAAACAGGTTCAAAAGAACTCTTCAAAAGAGAATGAGGTTCTTGAGGTTCAGCTTTGGTTCATGTCTCCTCGGTTACTCATTAGATCAATTTGTATAACACTTTATTGCAAGACATTACTGCTGGGACTACAAACAAATGAGTCATGACCTACAGATTACAAATAATAAACTGTGTGTATCTAGCTAGTTAAATAGCTCATATGGGATATCCAGAAACAAGTCTTTGATTTGCTGTTTAAGTTAAATTTTTCCCTTATGCAGAGTGTAATTTACTACAGACTCTGTTTAATAATAGTAAATCTTTTTCTCTCAGTGTCACTGTTATATTCTGATTACTTGTTGTAACCATAAAACGGACACCTCAGAAATGAGGGATAAATACTTTTTTAAGTTGGCAAATCCTTATTGATAAAACAGTATTTAATCATGCATCTTTTACTGCTGAAATAGGTAGAAAATATCAAATCATCTCTTGTTCTGGATGTTCTTAGCTGACTACCAGTTTACCAACTTTCTGATAAAGGTGAGCATTAAAGTGATATTTGAATGTAGGAAAGGTATTCCTTTTTCTTTGAATTAACCCTAAAAGAGCACTAATAGAGCAGGCAGTGTATGGGAAAGAACCAGCTGAATGGTGTTTTTAATCTGTGGAATATAGAGAAAAAAATAATTTGAGCAGATACTTATAAGTACCTGCAACTCTGTCTCTAAAATTACAAATCATTCACTTAGGACGAAAAAAACCTCAGTGATACTAAAGTTGAGGGCCTAATTCACAGTTGATTTAAAGCATTCAACGTAATAGCAAAGATTAAACTAGCTGATGATCTGATGACCCATGGTGGTTGATACTTTGCTACTTAGCCTTGTATTATAATGGGAAAAAGTAGATGCACCCACATTATGATTCTTCCTTCTTCCTTTTCCTGATCTCCCACCCTTCTTCCAGTAACTTGCTTTCCAACCTCTAATTGTATTTAATAAAGTAGCTGGACATTTTATCCTGGTGGATGGTAAGAGATATTCTCAGTGCATGCTCTGAGGCTGCAATTTACGCTACAGTCATGCAGTTTGCAGTGCACCATCAAACAACTGAGCATTCACACACCCTTCTCTGTTTCTGAACCACATGAAAAAATGTAATTGGGCTAAATGCCTTCTCAGATCCCAGAGAATCCACTCACTGTTCAGATTTGTTCTCCATTAATTAAGGGGTGTGGTTACACTGCAACCTTAATAAATAAATACATTAAAAAAAAAAAAAAGCTACAAGGACTTATAATAAAAGTTGTTTTTCTACATTTGTCTTAACAATCAATATTTTCTGCTGCACATCTGAGTTTGTTGTGGAGAAGTGTAAAGGTATTAAAGCACTATCAGGATCACGCAGAAGGCAAATGTCTGTGTCTAAATTTTCCTCTCTAATGTAGCCTTCTCATTAAAACCGTGGTCCATCAAACATTGTAATACATGTCTGTGAGGTGGGGGGCTGTATTTTAGCCATTCACATCTTTTAGCAAAAATCCTAGCAGAAACACACCCAATTCCTGTTTAAAACAAACTTTTAAATAAGGTCTGAAAAAACACATCTCATTAACACATTCCTTAAATACAACATACACAGCATTTATCATATTGCTTCAGGTGGAACCATAACACAAGAGACTGTGTTTTTAAATATGATGTGCTTGCTCCTTTGAATAATTGGATTAAGTTTCTTGAGTCACAAGAACATAGATCTTGTCAAAGTGGATTACATCCATGATCCATCTATTCCAGCACCCTTTTTCTGAGTGGCCAGTGCCAGATGCTATGGAGCATGGCACAGCAACCTCATGCTAGACAGATGCAGTGCAGACTGGCACCATGCAGATCTCCTTTTAACTCTTAATGAGTGATTTTTTTTTTTGGCTAACATCAGTCTTCCTTAATGTCATGGGAACAATGCTATGGCAGTGGAAAAAGAAGTGTTGGTGAGTTTAGAAATAATTTTGTCCACAAAGGGGAACAAATAGGAAAAAGAAAAGAAGGGCACTCAAACATCTGAATGTACCTTTCATTCAGATCCTTTGACATAAGAATACTTTTGTCTGTTATCCTCCTAGTCTCTGCTGAAACTGCCAAGGGTTCTTCAAGCAAGGTGTTTTCAAATACAGCCCCTGGGGACTGAGCAGAAATGCATGTGATTAAATGTTTATTAAAGCATCTTGATGGAGATTTGTATTCCTTATCAGGATGCTTGCAGATAAAATGCCAACTGTATGTTAAACTGAGATAAAAATCAAGAGCTGGCAAACAAGTGGTAAAAGGGCAAAGAGTGTACCCAAAATAAGTGCTATTGGGAAGAAATTTTTGTGAATGGAAAAGATACATTCCCTTTAGAAGCCAGATCTGGAACTTTCAATAAAATGTCAAGATGTTTTTTATGAAGATTTCATATGACATATTTTATAGAACAGCTATCTCATAAAAGCTGAAAAAGACAATGGCTGGACAATTTCACTACACCCATGGCAGTAAAACTAAAATGTTTTTCATATAAACTTGTCGATCAAAACTTATTCTGCTTCCCTTTGTAGAGGGCATCCTTGTCCGCCTATACTTAATGTCCCTTTTCAGCCATTGCACTAGTTTGTGGGCTTTACAGATCTCCAAAGATGGATTTAATATGATTCTACAGATACTGCTTCCTTTATTGGTTTTATTTGCTGTACTCCATCTTATGGCTTTTCATCCTCTTCCCTCAGGCCACATGTAGTAGGTGGAGAAGGACTACTCAAACACATTTAAACCTGGAATAATTCACCTTGCTGGTCATGTTAGCTGCTTTAAAAGTACTGGAGTTTTTAGCCAAGCCAGTCAAAAAAAACTACCTAGTTTAAAACCAGCTTAGAAGTCAATGAAACTATGCCGATTTACACCACCTGTCCCAAACAGTTGGACCTTTCATCACCATTCTTGTTTTTGTGTTGCAAACAACGCATCTCTTGCCTTCTTTTTTTTTTTTTTGTGTGTGTGTGTGTAAATATCCTATATTTTTTAGAATACAGATTTTTTAGAATACATTTAAAAGTGCCATAAATATTGAACAAATAACAGTCCAAGTGTGAGACACTTGAAGACAAATCTCATTCCCTTCTTTGTATGTAGAAATGGATATGAGAATGCAAATGAAACTACAGGGGTGTTACTAACTTCCATATGACTTGATGAAAAAAAGGACTGATTCAGGGATGAATTATTTTGGCTCTCATGTATAGAGTTGCTACTCATTAAAAGCAGTTACCTCATATTTCTGTTTTGCTTACTTCCTTATGTATGTTATGGGAGAAATCAGCAAGTATAGTCAAGGGCAAAGAGAAGTGAATAAGTTTGCATTCAAATAGCAGAAATTACCTCCTTCTTGTCCAGTCTGAAAATGCTAACAGGTAATCTTACCTGTCTTTAAAATTTCCCTGAATATTAAACAGAAAACCCAAACACAAAGATGTACTGCCAAATGTTCTCAGTTTCTATCAAAATTTAGTGAATTTAGAACAAGTTGATCACAGTGTAGAAAGATGCAGTAATGATGAGTCAGACAAGGAAGTCACTAGTCAGAAAGTGTCCTAAAGTATTACTTCATGGTCGCATGGTCGGTATTTTAAGTGTTATGCCACATGTAGGAAGAAGAACAAAAAGCAAAATGATGGTAATGACAACTGACAGGAAGTCATGGAGTGGGACTAGTCACTCATACCTAGTGCTTTTCGAGGAGATAGGTAACTATGTAAGGAAGTCTTAAATGCTCAGTCCAGAGGCAGATCATGTAAATCCATCTGCTGTTGCTGTTTATCTGGGTGGCCTGTGGATATTTAAAGCCCTCTTCATTTGGTCTGTATGAAGATTATGGACTTCATTGCAGGAGAAGAAAACACTGCTAGCAAAAAGGTTGTAAACAGAAATGGATGAGTCTTAGGAGGAATTGACATTTTTCAAGGAGTGCTTGTTAAAGCTCCTTTCTTCATCTCTAAAGTCTTAAAGAAAATCTACCATGAGTCCTATGGCAATCCACTGAACTAGTTTTTCTAGGATCACTCTCTCCCTATCAAGTTGTAAGGATAAATTTACTATACCTTTTAATCTATTGATCTGTTATGATTATTTTTTTGGTCAGTTATCTTGAACAAGGTAGCTAAAATCCTGCAGATGTTCAGTGATTTATTTCACATGCACTACCCAGGGGACCAATCCACTTAAACATGAGCATTTTCTCTTGATCTTTAAATGGGCATTACAGCAAAAGAAAATGCAGTATGAGATGGAGATGGGAGGTGAGAGATCCTCACAGAATAACTGCAAAACCTTTTAGATTTAGAGGTGTGATGGGTGTCTATTTGCAGCTCCAGCCACAGGCTGTAGAGAAGCTGTATATCACTCACCCATGAGAATGTCTGTGTCTAAACAGCTCACCTCAAGTTTAATGGCCAGTAGAGGCTGCGTACAGCACTGATTGTTTTTTCATTTTTGTATTTTACAGAATTGGATCTGGACGCTGCTAAATAAGTTTTGATTTCAAAGGTTCAGGCCCAGCAGAGCAGTAACATCAGCCTGAAAGCCTAAGTGGCCCTTGTAAATGTAGCTCTCTTGTGAACACAGTTGTCTGCAGTTGCACTGAATGTACGAAACCCCTATTATTTCCCATGGTAAGACACAATAGCAACATTATGGTCTCAATACTGTGTAATCTAAGAGTAATAACTTAGACTGTTTCAGTTTATTGAACACAAAAAAAATGTGCAACCTAGAGGCTAACATGTACAGTTTAACAGAATAAAAATGCCAAAGGTATGAAACAAGGATGAACCAAATGCTTGAAAAGAGGTCTTCTGTAAACGAGAGTCAATAAGTTGGCTAAGGGCTGGTGGATGCTAAAGAATAGGTTACAGCGGATAGGCTTTTTTGGTTCTGGCATTTTTCACTTACTACATATATTCCCCAGACAAAAATCCCTCATATTTTCTAGAAAAGAAAAGAGCTTCTTCCCCAGAAACATCAGCTAACATTTAGTATAGTTGCATCCTCTTGTGAAAAAGTGCACTTCAGTTGCCTATGTTTAGAAAAGGAAGTTCCTGATCTGCTCTACAATCAAATAATCCTATACTTCAGTACATATGGTCCAATTATTCAAATTTAATTAACTGTTCATTTCCAAAAGGAAATCTCATGCAACCTTTGCATCAGGGAGAATATTCAAACAGTTATCCATCAGTATGTTTTCTTGTAAATCACTAAGGAGTAATGATAATTTCTGCAACAATCAGGTTTGTTTAGGGTGGAAATTAATTGTCCTCATAAGCCTAATCCAGACTCCAAGGGAGTTAACAGACTGATATCCACTGATCTAAACTCTCTAAACTCCTTACTAGACCTTTGGGCATTCTTTAGACAGCCTAGATGCTAGCCAGCTATCGCTCCTTTGTGTTTCCAACTGGCTTCACACAAGTGTCTTTCTGTTTGGTACTGGATTTTTGCCATTCAGGCCTGTCATCAGAAATGCCTAGATTTCTCTATTAGTAAGGTAAAGAAAAATGGACAGAACATGATTATGGCTCAGTGTCTGTATTCATATGTATTTGAGTCAAAAATTAAGATTTTTTTTTTAAAAGATCCTTTTAAAAGAAAAGTTCAATAATGCCCATGAAAGAGAACAGGAAAAAGATCCTTGCACAGCAGCTGTCCTGAACTAGTTTTCAACATAATTGCTGTAAATAAAGATATTACATCTACATAAATCTTTATTTTTCCAGGAATATGATTGCTTCACACATTAGATTTGTCACTGGGACATGACAGCCTTTTCTTGTTTGAACATTCTGCAGTAAATCTTTATTCACAACAACAACTGATGCATGACACCAGATATTACATTGGACAGCACAAAACGAAAACAGTTTCACACAAAAGCATCAAACACATGTACTAAATAATAATAAAAAAAAAGACCCCAAGTGGCGGGATTTAACACAGTCATAAAACTAACAGATTATGACAAAGAAAGGAAAAAAAAAGTTATTGCATCCTTTTCCCTGTTTAGCTGATATATAAAGGGGCAGTGTGGTTCAAAGATTGAAATAGCAGTAACAGAACAGAAGTTTTAAGTTTTGTTTGAACAGATTGTGTTCCAGAATATGGACAAAAATAATATTTCCCTCACCTGTGACATTTTTATTACTGTAAAGTAAACAAAAATAGCTTAGTTTAGCTCACTAGCCATTTTTATTCTTTGTTGCTTACTAGATGCTTGTACGATAATTTTGACAGCAAACGAAGGATTTATTTTTTATTTATTTTTATGTTTTACATTAGATAGTGTGTTTTAGTTTAATTTTCAGAGCCCAAGCCTGCCCTGCATGCACAGCAGTCTGTATTCACAGAATCATAGAATATCCCGAGTTGGAAGGGACCCACAAGGATCATTGAGTCCAACTCCTGGCACCACACAGGTCTACCCAAAAAATTCAGACCATATGACATATTACTAATGCACGCAGCATGGGTAACAAACAGGAGGAGCTGGAAGCCATCGTGCAGCAGGAAGGCTACGACTTGGTTGCCATCACGGAGACGTGGTGGGACTGCTCCCACGACTGGAGTGCTGCAATGCCTGGCTATCGGCTCTTCAGGAGGGACAGGCAGCACAGAGAGGGTGGTGGCGTGGCTCTCTACATTAGAGAATCTTTTGATGTTGTGGAACTCCAGGCTGGGAATGATAAGGTTGAATCCCTGTGGGTTAGGATCCGCGGGAAGGCCGGCAAGGCTAGCATCCTGGTCGGGGTCTGTTATAGACCGCCGAACCAGGATGAGGAGACGGATGAGGAGTTTTATAGGCAACTGACAGAAGTTGCAAAATCGTCAGCGCTTGTCCTCGTGGGGGACTTCAACTTCCCGGACATATCCTGGAAACACAACACGGCACAGAGAAAGCAGTCTAGGAGGTTTCTGGAGAGCGTGGGAGATAGCTTCCTGACGCAGCTGGTCAGTGAACCTACCAGGGGTGGTGCCCCGCTAGACCTTCTTTTCACAAACAGAGAAGGACTGGTGGGAGATGTGGTGGTCGGAAGCTGTCTTGGGCAGAGTGACCACGAAATGGTAGAGTTCTCTATTCTTGGCGAGGCCAGGAAGGGGACCAGTAAAACTGCTGTATTGGACTTCTGGAGGGCTGACTTTGAGCTGCTCAGGACGCTGGTTGGCCGAGTCCCTTGGGAGGCGGTTCTGAAGGGCAGAGGAGTCCAGGAAGGCTGGGCGCTCCTCAAGAAGGAAATCTTAACGGCACAGGAGCGGTCCGTCCCCACGTGCCCAAAGACGAGCCGGCGTGGAAGAAGACCGGCCTGGCTCAACAGAGAGTTGCGGCTTGTGCTTAGCAGAAAAAAGAGGGTTTATAACGTTTGGAAAAAAGGGCGGGCCACTGAGGAGGACTACAAGGATGTAGCGAGGCTGTGCAGGGAGAAAATTAGAAAGGCCAAAGCTCATCTGGAGCTCAACCTGGCTACTGCCGTTAAAGACAACAAAAAATCCTTTTACAAATATATCAACGCGAAACGGAGGACTAAGGAGAATCTCCATCCTTTACTGGATGCGAGGGGAAACCTAGTTACTAAGGATGAGGAAAAGGCTGAGGTGCTTAATGCCGCCTTTGCCTCAGTCTTTAGCGGCAATACCAGTTGTTCTCTGGATACCCAGTGCCCTGAGCTGGTGGAAGGGGATGGGGAGCAGGATGTGGCCTTCGCTATTCATGAGGAAATGGTTGGCGACCTGCTACGGAGCTTGGATGTGCGCAAGTCGATGGGGCCGGATGGGATGCACCCGAGGGTACTGAAAGAACTGGCGGAGGAGCTGGCCGAGTCGCTTTCCATCATTTATCGGCAGTCCTGGCTATCGGGGGAGGTCCCAGTTGACTGGCGGCTAGCCAATGTGATGCCCATCTATAAGAAGGGCCGGAGGGCAGACCTGGGGAACTATAGGCCTGTCAGTTTGACCTCAGTGCCAGGAAAGCTCATGGAGCAGATTATCTTGAGGGTCATCACGCGGCACTTGCAGGGCAAGCAGGCGATCAGGCCCAGTCAGCATGGGTTTATGAAAGGCAGGTCCTGCTTGACGAACCTGATCTCCTTCTATGACAAAGTGACGCGCTTGGTGGATGAGGGAAAGGCTGTGGATGTGGTTTACCTTGACCTCAGTAAGGCTTTTGACACCGTTCCCCACAACATTCTCCTCAAGAAACTGGCTGCTCGGGGCTTGGACTGGCGTACGCTTCACTGGGTTAGAAACTGGCTGGATAGCCGGGCCCAGAGAGTTGTGGTGAATGGAGTCAAATCTGGTTGGAGGCTGGTCACTAGTGGTGTCCCCCAGGGCTCGGTACTGGGGCCGGTCCTGTTTTAATATCTTTATCGATGATCTGGGTGAGGGCGTCCAGTGCACCCTCAGTAAGTTTGCAGATGACACCAAGCTAAGTGCGTGTGTCGATCTGCTCGAGGTCAGGAAGGCTCTGCAGGAGGATCTGGATAGGCTGGAGAGATGGGCTGAGGTCAACTGTATGAGGTTCAACAAGGCCAAGTGCCGGGTCCTGCACCTGGGGCACAACAACCCCAAGCAGCGATACAAGCTGGGAGATGAGTGGCTGGAAAGCTGCCTGGCCGAGAAGGACCTGGGAGTATTGGTTGCTAGTCGGCTGAATATGAGCCAGCAGTGTGCTCAGGTGGCCAAGAAGGCCAACAGCATCCTGGCCTGTATAAGAAGCAGTGTGGCCAGCAGGGCTAGGGAAGTGATTGTCCCCCTGTACTTGGCTCTGGTGAGGCCGCACCTCGAGTACTGTGTTCAGTTTTGGGCCCCTCGCTACAGGAAGGACATGGACGTGCTTGAGCGAGTCCAGAGAAGGGCAACGAAGCTGGTGAGGGGTCTGGAGAACAAGTCTTACGAGGAGCGGCTGAGGGAGCTGGGCTTGTTCAGCCTGGAGAAGAGGAGGCTCAGGGGCGACCTTATCGCTCTCTACAGTTACCTTAAAGGAGGCTGTAGAGAGGTGGGGGTTGGTCTGTTCTCCCACGTGCCTGGTGACAGGACGAGGGGGAATGGGCGAAAGTTGCGTCAGGGGAGGTTTAGGTTGGATGTTAGGAAGTACTTCTTTACCGAAAGGGTTATTAAGCATTGGAACGGGCTGCCCAGGGAGGTGGTGGAGTCACCATCCCTGGAGGTCTTTAAAAGACGTTTAGATGTAGAGCTTAGCGATATGGTTTAGTGGAGTACTTAGTGTTAGGTCGGAGGTTGGACTCGATGATCTTGAGGTCTCTTCCAACCTAGAAATCTGTGTCTGTGTCTGTGTCTGACTAAATTCAGATGGTTCCTGTTCTGATACTCATTTGACTGAACTAGCTTTGGACCTGCAGATCCCATGGCATTAAGGGTATGGCCACCAAGCTAAATAATCCAGATGCTTAACACTAAATTCTCACTGTCACTAGCTCAAATTGTGTGAGTGATTCTTACCACTCTTCTCTGGTCTTTTATCGTAGTGGCCTGTCCATACTGACATTGCTGACATCACTGTACTCCTTGTACCTTGGGAAGGTACGTGTTGGAATTAAAAATGTCCCTATCTGTGGGTCATGGACTGAAGAAATGAGAAGTTAATATGGTGGCTTTTCTTAGCAGTTATCCCCCTTGCATCCTTTTCCAAATACATAACTGGTTTACTTCAATGCACAGGTAAATATTTACCTACTTATTTGTTTAAAATGGGATACGTCATAGGATGGGGCTAAAATCACAGCCACACCAGTGGCTGTATACTTAAAGGTCTTCCCAGAGCACTGTATTTGAATAAGCAAACAGTAACTTTAGTGTGTAAGTTTATTTCATGTGGCTCTTTGCATTTATTGGAAACAATGTGAAATAGAATCCTTTGTTGTTGTTATTCTATTGTAGGTATATTTTGTAAAGTCAAATATACTTAATAACATTTTAGCTGTCGTTATTTTAAGTAGAAGAACATTTTTTTAATATAAAATAAATCTCTTCAGAAAGCTAAGCCATTTTCACTTTGAAAAGTGATATTTGCCAGGACTTACTTCTGAAAGTGTCGTAATTGTTTTAAAGTTTATTCTAAATTATACATTGAGATGCAAAGTTCAGTCATAGCTTTGGATATATATAAAAATCATTTCACCATTAACGCACCAAGAAGACTTAGACTATTTGTATGATAGAGCTAGTTATTAAGAGTGTTATTATCTTGCTGAGTCTTATTTAAAATAACTCTTTTCCTTCTGCATAGATATACACATAATGAAGTGTATTTCAAATTTTTTATTTCTCATGGATATTAATCACCAAAATATCTCATTGCCTTAAAGGAAAGACAAGGAAGATTAGAGAGAGAACAATGACATAAAGATGCACTTCTATGCTCCTGATGATAAAATGATCTGAACAAGGACTGTACAAATCTGTTAAATCAAATAAATAAGACTTGTTTTTGTCACTGTATCACAATGCCATCAAACACAGATAAACACGAACTCCCTTAACTATACTTGTATTCTTTCCAGTTTGCTTACAATAAGAATCTGTCCTAAAAATCTTGAGTCAAAACATCTCCAGTGCATTTTTCATGTTGTGCGCATCTGGAATTTTTAGGTCTTATGCATTTTAGAAAGTGAGGAGAATATGGAGATCCCTTTCTCCTAAATGGCTGAAGAGTCACCTGAATTCTGTAAATTCACACAATTGCCTCATATTCTTTGTTATAAACTGTTGTCCTACTAGACAGGAGACACAAAGAGGCACAAGCATTTCAAGGTGAACTGAATAAGATTAAAAACAAATTAGTGATTTTTCTTTCTTCACACAATTTAGCAAAAAACTCTGCAATACTGAGTGAGAATAACTATATATGCTTATAACCAAGAATTACAGCTTATTGTCTCTAAAAGAGCAGCCTTGTCCTCCAGTGCTAATTTAGCACACTGACTCATTTTCTTAGAACATATGAGCTCCAGAATTAAATAAAATTTATTTTTCATTAAGTGTTTCCTTTTTTTTAATTCAAAATCTGAGAATTTTAGTGGGGACTCCACTTCTGTTGGTTTTCTCCTATTTACTAGAATCTCAGCTGACTGTGAGTAGTCATATAAACAAGTCGAATCAAATGTTGGAAGTTAAGCCAATTTAATTACATCTAAAGTCAGGTTACGCAGTAAGTTAATTATGAATATTTATTACAAAAATATTATCAGCTGTACCTTTGATTGACACCAGTATTATCACTTTAAATTAGTTACAGCCTGAATGAGGAAAAAATAGCTATAACTCTCATCAGATCTATAACATGACCCTGGGTCACTTGAACACTAATTAGGAAATGAAAATAAATAATGGTCTAATATAAGCCAAAACAATGAAGGAAAAAAAAATCCTAGCAATAGACCTGTCAAGCAGATGACAAAATATTGCTTGATATGGCTGTAGTTTGAGATAAAATCAAATCAACCACAAAACAATAGGAAGTCTGGGATAGAGTTTATCTCTACAGACTGAAGTATTGATTGCGTTAGCTATACAAAACAATCCTTTGAGGGTGGGGAGAGGATGATAACGCTCTCTAGTATATGAATGACTGATTGAAACATAAATGAATATAAGCAGCAAATGAATTTCTTAAAAGGGCAGACTTGACAACATATGGAAATTTACTCAATAAAAGCTTAGCCACCAGACCACGCTAAACAGTGGAACAACCCCTTTTTAGACAGAGATGTTCCTGAATCACAAAAATACAATAAATAATCTATCTATTAATCCTGAATTCCATGTTCTTCTGTGTACTCATTGTGTTGAAGAAAGCTTTAGCACTTCAAGTGACAGTAGTGGGGAAACAAAGCCAAAGCAGGAAATTTCATGGAACTACCCCAATTTAGCTTATGTGTTACATAAGCTTCCATCAGTTTCCGGTTAGAAAAAGTGCTATAACTTGCTTTTAGTCATGCTTTTGAAAAGCTTTAATTATGAATTTCCGAGTCAGCTTACCTACTGCAATTTCATTTCCCCACTGTCTTTCTACCTTACAAAATAGGTTTGAAACAACATACACTTCATCCGGAAATGACTCCTAAAAACAATGTTGGTATATTTAAGATAATAGGAAAACAATGAGAAAAATATTTCCCAATTATTCCTTATTTGTCTTAGACAAACCTTTTGCAGGACTTTATCTGTCAACAGAAGTGTTCTTAAGTGTTTCTTTTTTTTCTTTTTCTGGAGTGCTCATTGTTGCTTCAGGAATTATATCTAGATAGCAATTGTGTTGTATTAGCAGTTATAAATCTACTACTGTTACAGACTACTGGAGTGACAGTTGTCACTTATACAGGCTCTGCTCAGCTGGGATTTGGGCCATTAGCACTTTTTTGGAGAAGTTTGACAATTATCCAGGTAGTTTATAGAGTTCATGAATAATTTTTTTCTTGTAACAAACTGTTCATTTGTCCTTCTAGCTAAAATGATCAAGGATTTTTCTGTTGCTGAGGCATATCAGACCAAGAAAATCTTGTGAAAAGGCCACAGAAGTATAGTGTGTATTGACAGCAGGTGTACTAACTCATTACAAATTATATTTATATAAGTGTTACACACTTACAAACCATATGGTTGGTAATCAAAAAGCTCTTCTGACACCATAAAGACAAGCTATCACAAACCTAGATGAAACATCAGCTACTTTAACTAAAAACTGAGTAACATCTGGATTAGTGTACATGGAAACTTACTGCCTTTGAGGATTTGCCTTGAGTCTAATATCGACATTGCCTTCATATTAGTATTATTTTTGTACTGCCTACAAAGTGCAATTTCAATGGTGTCATGCAGTGAATTTGAATAAAGGCAAGCAGCAAACTTTTCAAAAGTCCATCTCCACATTTTAGAGACATTTATGCCTGCAGAAATGCTTCCGTATTTATTTCCATAGTAATCCACTTAATGTGATAACATTCAAGAAACTAAGAAGCATGATCTTCTTTAAGGACCAAATCTGGAAATGCTTAGTCAATTACTCAGACTGCAAGTTCAAAATATCCATCTTACCAGCTACGGGTGAAATAAGCCTAACCATTCACACCTAAATCAACAAACTTGTGCAGGTGCCCTTCCGTGACCACTTGGAGTCTGACAGATTTAACCTATTACTGCATTATTTGAGAATCCCTCCTATGATACAAATCTACAGCTCTTCTCCATCTCTGTCTCCTGTCTAGTTAGAAAAGCAGCCTTTCTCTGGTCATCTCTTCGTCTCCCTGCTATATGTCTGGCATATCAACTATGCCATCTTCTCTGACCATCTAGCATGCTGCTCCATCACTTTCACAAGCCGATTTTAACTGAACACTTTGCTCTTTGCCTTCCTGGGGTTGTGATTTGTTTGAGTAGTAATCACTCACAGTTGCTGCTTCTTTACCTTTGGCTTCGTTCCCCTGTCCAAACTGGCTGACTTCCCATGCTGACTGCCCTCCTTCATCCCTGTTCCTAATTGCTGCTTGGGTCCTGGCACTGCCTCCCTGTACCTCCACCCAACACCCCATTCTTCTCTGCCCTGTAGGGCTTTCAAGCCTCTCATCTTTTTTTTTTTTTTTTTCTTTTTTTTTTCCTGCTGCTGAGGAGAATCTGCCTCTGGCTATTTTTATTCACTTTGCCCTCTCATGCATTCCTTTTTTTTTTTTTTTTTTTTTTTTTTTTTTAGGAGAAGTACAAGCAGATTAGAAGAGAGAGCAAATCAATAACTTGTCAGTGCTCTCTCAGGGTTGATCACTTTGCTTTAGTTACCATGTATCATTGATAGAGACTGAAAAAAAGACAATCAAAATGTATCCTGCTTTTCCAGTTTTTGATGCCAGTAACACCACGAGATTTTCTCCTAGGAACTAATGGGCCCTTCACTCACAAACTCCAGCACACAGACCAAGCTCGTTTATGCAGAGACAACATCTCCTGATGCCCTAGGGTTGGCATCAAGAACAGTAACACTTGTGTTTTGAAGAGTCCTGAGGGAGGAATAATGTGACAGAGTGCATGGAATAATTATCTCTAAAAACTTATCTCTAAAGGTGCAGCAGAATGGTTTTCATGCAAAGCATGCACAGTTTCAAATGTCAGATAACTGAGCTACTTTTTCACCTCTCGCTTACATCTGCTACCCTTTAATTTAAGCACAGAAATGAAGGAGATGATGCACATATTTGCTAGAGCCATGGTTTGTAGCACTCAGCCTAGGCCTAGTGTCGTTGCAGTGATGTGCTCTTTAGTACATACATAGTAACAGCTTGAACCCTCCTTATGTTGATGCAAATGTAAAGAAAAACAAATGGAATAAATGATAAATGTGCATTTTAAAGTAATTAGATTTTTGGATGTATCCTGTTTTGCCTCTGGACCAAAGCAAGTACTCTGAGGAGAGAGGTGGTGATGGCCACAATCTGGGTGGAGTAAAGTCCTGTCCTGCTCCTGAGCAACAATTTAGGTAAAGGTGAATATACTGAATCTTCTGTGAATTTTCCATCTGAAGGAGGAAACGTGGCAAGGGACTGAAAAGTGCAAAAACTACCCTGAAATCCTCTGCCTGACACTGGCCTCTGCTGCAGGCTAGAAATACTCTCCAACATTTCAAAAGGCTTGTTATTCCTTTTGCACTCCAGCATGCTGTTCTTAAGCACGCAGAACCAATATAACACTGAGTGCACTCAGCAGGAGGAAAACCCAAGCAAAATAGATCGACTGTAGCAACCCTTCTCTTCCCTACCCAAACCCACTCATTTCAGTGCTCAGAGCAGTAACACATCGCTTGGGTTATAGGTACCACTTATGGAGCTGGCTTGTTTAAGAAGATGCCAGAGGAGCAAAATGTGAAAACCTATACTCTGCTACCTGGAAAAGGATGAAAGAGTGCTGTGCTGGGGAATGTGTGAGTTAAAACTGTACATAGTTTAAAAAAGAAAAAAGTTGTCAGTTTCTGTAAGGCATTGTGTTCAGCAAAGTTCAACTGATTTCAGGTGTGTTATTCTAGAATGGATTTTAGTCCCAAAAGGGCAAGGCTCAGTTGGGCTAATTTTAAATTCTTACTTGAAAGTAATCTTGTGAAAATTTCAGTGGGCTGTATTTTGATATTCCTACATGAAAGAAATAATGACCTACTTCATGCAAATTGGTATTTAAATCTATGGATATGCTGGTGGGGTAAATTGATGTTAACCTGAGCTGATGGTTTAGGATTAGGTTTGTAGAGCACAGCTTTGCTCTTAAAATCATGCTGCTGAAGGCAAAGGAAGGCATGGGCAGAAGAAGCAAAGTGGAAAGGTTAGCTTTAGGAGTTTTGTCTTTCAGCAGTTCTGAAGAACAAAGAGTCTTAAATAAATTTTAAACTTTTCTAAACACAAACGCAAGTGGCCAGGTTCTCACGCAACTGAGGAATTTTAAAAGATTGAATTTGCCCCATTTTGACTTCATTTTTAAATAAGCAAGTAAACAAACAAACACATGAAAGATGTTTTCACTGAGAATTTGGGTCGCTAAATTGTTGGATTGCAAAATCCATATTTGCAGGAATGAGGTTGTTGCTTGGGCTAGTCCTGATTCAGATTCCATTTCAGATGGCATAAACTAAAAGGCCTGCGCAAAGCCTGGAGAAATTGTGTCAGACAAAAAGATAGGCAAGGCTTAGAGCTTTCATATTGTGCCTGTGAGCTGGTACCATTTGTTGATATTTAAGGATAGAACTGATAAAAATGGAGCAGTTCTATGGGGGGGTCAGCTCTCATATTGGAGAAAATAGTCAAATTTGTTTTCCAGAAAATTTCAGATATTTGATTTGGAACATTTTATTATTTTTATTTTTATTATTTATTTATTTATTATGTCAGAATTTTCTGTACTGCTATGCAGGTTCATATTACTGATCCTCTAAGAGTGAGGCTGTATTGCAGTATACCACAGAGCACTATTGTGGCAAAGTTCTTGGTTATGTGAGCTCTCTCTCTTGTAAGACAATATCAGAATTAGGGAAGTGTGCTTGTATTTGATTCGTTTAGAAGTTCAAACAAGCACATTACATCAGTCTTGGCATTATTTAATAGGAAGAAGGTCATGTTATAGCAGCAGATTCTTGCAGCAGAACTTTGCAGCATATTGTAATGAGTCACTATCAAAGGGCAGGCTTGGTCTTCCAGCAAAATCTCGTATTCTTGGAGATGTGCAAACGGCTAATAGACGGTATCATAAATGTGTTTGATTTTTGTTTAGTAATTTGATTTCTTTTTAAATGAGCAAATCAAAGTCTTCTTGTTACTGTAATTGTTTTTAATACCTCTTATTTTATTTCTCCATGAAATAGGTACCATCCATTGGCTGCTGCAGTTTCCAAGACGCATACACCCCAAATGATCTCCAACATAATTTATTGGGAGGACTTTTTTTATTTACAGGTTGGACTTCTATCACCAAATCACTCTCTGTCCACAGAGAAACTTTTCAATGAAGAAATACATTTGAACTGTCAGTTATGTGTCTGTTTTTCCTGCTGATCTGAAAACATAGCAGCTGGAAAACTTTGATTTTCTAGAAATCTCTCTCATAGAAGAAATGATTGAAAAATCCCTGCTTGTGATTCAGTACTCTTAAAAGTTAAAAAGCTGTTTCCAGTGTGCAATTTCCATTTTAAATGACTATTATTATCCAGCAGTATATGCTTAGCTTAGATATTCTCCATATCTCCTCCCTTTCTTTTCCATCCTAGTACTGAGAAAATATCTTTTAATGACCCTCCTTCAGAGAAATCATTTTTATGCTTATTTTTGTAAACTTATTTTGGGGTTTATAACCAACAAAAGCCCAGATATTCTCTCACATATAAAAGTTATGTACCTGTTTTTTAAGCGAATTACCATTACAGAGAGAGACATAGTACATGAGATAGAGAGGGAAGATGGGAACTCCACCAGCACTTTTAAGAGGAAAAGGTCAGCACCTGGTAGAAAAAGAGCTGGAAGACCCTCAGTATCCCCTTTTTTGCTCACATATGCTCAAAAAATCTGTAGCCGCTGCAAAGGTGAGAAATAGAGGAAGAAACAGAGTAAGGTCAGGGAGTCAGCCTCACCATGTTTTTGACCTGCCAGCAGTGCAGGGACACAAATTCATCTGGTATAAGACGGCTGCATTGGCCAGGAAATCCGTGGGACCACATTTTAAACTGGACAGGACACCTCAGAAGTCCCAGGCTGAAATTAGCCTTTTGGAACAGCCTCTGAGAATGTGTCAGTGAGTCTTAGTCACTGGGATTTTTCTCTGTCCTGTCCCTTTCCCGGAGCCCAGCTACCTTCTGTCTGTCTGCTGCTGGTTACATTTTTAGATTTTTTTTTCTTTTTTTTTTTTTTTTTCTTAATGCTGTTATTGTATTAATATTTTTAATTGCATTAACTTTTAAAAAATATTTCAGCTTTTCCTCAGGGGGAGTCAGGCCTCCAAAGCCATTGCAGTGTGGAACAGATGTTAAATGAAGGATGATCCCAAATGCACATTTTGAAGCTGCAGCTTGACTTCCAAGTGTTTGGGAAAAGTAGAATCAGCATACCCTCATTATGTGAAAATAATTCTGTTTGGTTTCCTTCATTTTCTAAAATCACAGTTTCCTAAGAATTGCAAGAATCCTGCTTCTTTTTTATGCACAGCTCTGTGTTTATCACTTCCACCTGTGTAGAAATTATCCTCTTTTACCTTTTTTTTTTTCCTTCCAATGGCAGAGCTTAGAAAGAAGATGGAACAGTTAACTCTTTCCTAGTCTATATGTCCTTGCTGAGAACATGTTAATTGGTTTTCTGTTTCCTTTACATTGCCACAGTTCGTGGCTGTGAACCCAGCTCTGTTTAGTGCCTGGCAAACTAATTAACATAGCTACATTAATGTGTATCTAAAATTTCTTTGCAATTCAAGTTATTAGAGCAGGTATGCAAAGATCTTCTGAGTATTGAGACCTTCATATTCTGTCACCTGGTATGTAGATAAGTAGAAGTCTATAGTATTTTTAACATCAGGACAACTTCTGATTTTAAAGGTTACTGTGATATACAAGACAACTCAATATCCTTGTAAGTAGAAGGTAGCATTTCCTTACCTCCCAGAAGAGAAATTTCTATACTAATATATTTTCTTATTCACAAAAACATAGCTTGATGACTCGGTAAAATGAAGTTTCCTGCAAGATAAACAGAAAAGCAAACTGTTCTGAACCAAATATACATACCTATTTAACAGTTTTTAGTGCATTTGATGCATCTTAGTTGAATTGAAAATTAAACATTAGGTTGATACTCAATTTGATGTTTGCTAATTATTTTTCCCCAGAAATTCTGAATAACACCAATAACAGGTGTCACATAAATATGAAAGGAAATGGTAACTGAAGAAATTTCAATTCAAATATATAAATATATATAGCCTTTTCATTCTCTTTAACTGAGAAAAGCTTTTTTTTTTTTTTTAAATTATTGTAGCTATAACATTTTTCTAGACCGTCTCTATACTTGCTATAATGCCTTGTGGTTTTGGTAGGGTCAAAAAATAGATTCTTTGTTGCTCAGTGTTGATTTACACAGGAACCAGTGTGGAGGAGAAAGCAGATAAAATAAGGATGGCAATAAATAGAACTGATTTTAATAACAAAAAATGGCTGAGCGATGTTGCATTTAGAATCACAGATTCTCCTGTCTCCTGTGATGCCGTTAGTTTAGTGGGCTTTGCACATGATGAATGCATCTGACTGCAGGCTGATGGCACAAACTCCATGCTGATCCTCTGCTCTTCTCTGATCCTCTGCAGTGCCTGTGACCTTTTTTCACCCATCCCCAAAATCTCCCCCAAGAGTTCTGGCATTTTTTCTTCCTTGCTCGACTGAACAGAGCAATGGGTGTGTGAGAAATGTATGACAGACTTATACACGTCAGCACAAGAGCTGAGGAAAGGAAAGTAACTAGGCTGTGTGACCAAAGGACTAAAATCATGTCTTGAGAGGCAATGAACTGGGGACAATGAATAGAAAAAATGACTGTTGTGGCTATGGTCATGCGATGGTCTTACCTTCTTCCTGTCATCCTGTCAGTAAGATCAAAACATTGCCCATCCTTGTGACAGAAGGATAAAGGATAAAGGAATTTGGCTGCCATAATATCTTTGTGTTTATGCCTGGATTTTTTTTTTTTTTAATATAATTGCAATTGGACATGTTGTCCATCATAGATAGGAAATCTTACCCAGGATGCACATGAACCCTGGTAAAATTCCAGAAAACAACCTCTGAGGTCTCTAACATGCTACTTGTTTTTAACTTACATCTCTTTACCTTTAGCTGCAAAGATTCTATAAAAGGAATTTGTAATGCAAAAGATGCAGCAGGCTATAGCAGTCTTTTCCAGGACTGTATATTCAGCATAAGGACCATGGACACTGAGCTATAGCATTTTACTATCTCGTAGAGAATTTCCTGCCCTCCCAAGGTGGATTTCATCAAACAACTTTAACTACTTGATCATAAAGGTGTTTTCTCTATACAGGCAAGTGAAAACCACAGAAACAAAGGAGGCATCTTAAATAGACAAAAAACAAACAAACAAACAAAAAAACCCAACAAAACCCCAGCATCAAATTTTTTAGGTTATTTATCTGGACCCAAGAGGCAGAGATATCTGAGTGTCTGTGTATGACGTATCCTTCTGGGGACAACATAGGTGTAGTCACTGTGGGGACTGGCTACTCTCCTACCTGGACACTTCTGTAGGTGAGGCTTGGTGAATGAGTCACAACAGCACAGCGAGAAAATTGCTGTTGGTACGCATTTGCCTCAGCTTTGAAAGGTGTGTAATGAATGAGTAAAAGGACTGAAGGCACAGGAAGGACAGTCATTCTGCATCTTCCTCCTCCAGAATGAGTCCTTATTTACTTTAACAAGCAGATGTGAACAATGCAGATCTTGTTCTCCCAGCATTAAAATTGAATTAAAATGCTCTTAATTTAGAAGGATGTTCTAAAGGCAACAATAAAAACTGTTTTTTTTTTTCAAACTCTACTAAGCTTTCTTTTGATTTTCCATAGTGCTGTGGAAGGCCAGTACAGAAACCAGGCTTTCCAGTTGCATCCACTTGTGGAGTCTTTTGTATAATATACTACAAAAAATCACAGGATAACAATGTGACTCAAACATCTTTATGTATTCCTCAGCTCTCTAAAACATATCTTGAGAAGAGATAAAGGAGCATATGAGCATATATGAAAAGGGGCTGCAAGTCATTCTGTGTGATGGATCATTTATAAAGTGCACCTAGGGAGAAGAGAGGTCTGTCGGGGCTTTTTTGTTGTACTTTATCACTGCCTGGAGAGTACAGGCTCAATTGTCCTGGTAAAATAAAGCTATATCTGCATTTCAAACACATCATTAGGAAAACGTTCATCAGGAAAGGAAGTAAAATTTCATAACGCACATAAAGTTTGCCTGCTACAGTTCTGGAGTATATAAAATGTCATCTGCCTTTCTGGGTAGGGTTTACTGCACTGAAGAAGGAATTGCATGAAATGATCCTAAAGTCTTGTAAGCAAGCAGGCCAGATAAATGGATGAAGTACCCAGGCTTGTCGCTTTTTTTTAAGGGTAATCTGATGTGTCCCTTTTTTCCTGAGCTGGAAACAAATTTGGCGATTACAACTTAGGCCATAGCTTTGCTACTCCTATTCTTGCTTAAGCAGTGCTTTCTTGCTCCAGATGTCAGATAGATTTTGGGGGTGTGGGGCCCAAAGGGTCATTAGCTTCTGCTCCATCTAGGCCATGTCAGGGCTGGTCTCCAGATCCCCACAGCCCTGCCCTGGCGTGCCTGGCTGTGGGCCCCATCAGGCCAGGCCACTTGCAGGCCCATGTCCAGGCCTGGCTTTGACCTGTCCCTGTCCCCATCTGCTGGGAAGCTGCCGATGCCTGGGACTGGGGCTACCCTGGTGTCCCTGGTGCCCTACTCTTGGCCTGCCTTGGGACAGGCCTGCTCTTGCCCTGTCTTGGGACAACGCCTGGCTGTTGGACCCTGCCCTGATGACCCATAGGAGTCCCTATGGGCCCTAGGTAACTCCAGCACCTCAGCCCCCTGTTTTTAAGAGCACTTCCCCTGAATTCACTTTTTCTTTCCCTCTCCTTTGATCATCATCTCTCCATACTTCTTAACTGAATGTAGCTGCAATCTGCTTAGTGGCTTTGGGTAGTGGTATGAAGCCACGTATAAAGCCAGAGTTCCTCCAGCTTTGAAGATGTTTGACTTTTCATGTTGTTTTTGATAAGTAGACTTTTTTCAGCCACACAACTTCATGGACACAATTCTCTTTCTTTTCGGGGGTTAAATAGATTTGCTTGAGTTTCCTTTCCCCAGGTTTGGAGAGAAGGTGTTCTTCTCTCACATGTGTCCCAAGGAGCACCTACGCTTTATTTTCTCCCCTGTGGTGCAGTCATATCTGGGTGATCATTGGCAGATGTTTTTATGCTGAAACATCAGGGAGCAAGCCACCTCTCATCCCACATTCAAGTTCACTGGAAATAAGAAGTTCCGCTTTAATGGATGTGCTTATATTGTATGCCACGAGTGATGCTCAGCTATTGTTCAAAGAGAAAAAAGCATGTAGCCATGCTTGTCCAGTTCTGAGGCTGAGCTAATCCCCAGGAGATGGGACATTTTGTCTGATATTGTAGAATTGTGTGAACTTCAAACACTTTAAAGAGTTAATTATCTGCTTCTGCTTTTTGAACTGAGGTAATTAAGGAAAAATTCAACAGTAGCTGGAGTCAATGGAACTGGAATAAAGACATTTAAACATTATGATGCTATACCTGTCCTTTCCTCTAAAGAAGAACTTTCTTATATTCTCCTTTTCAGTTTTCCTGGTCACAGCTAAAGAGAAACTATTCAGAACTGAGTCCGATCCCTCCAGTAAGAAATCTGAAGGCCAGTTTCCTATTGAAAGTGCATAGCAGGTTCTTCTCCAGCAACAAAAAAAGCCTCTTCCACTCCAAACATAAGAGCGCTGCCTCAGCAAGACTGATCTCTGCATTTCTTCTGAAGGTTGATGGTAATGAATTCCTCTCTGAGGTTTAATATTAAGCAAAATAAACTGCATTTTCTTCCTGTTAAAAACGCTTTCATTGTGAAATGTCAACATAAATTCTGAGTTACAATGCCTGATATCAATTACCTCCATAACTATCTGGACAGCTATGCAGCTATGTGAGGGAGCTGTGCTAATTTAAAGTGGTTTCATCAAGTTCTTTAGAAAAAGATATGAACGTAGGCTTTATTTACATTCCCCCTCCTCCTTCTGTTTACCCAAATAGCTTTGTGAAGCTGAGCAAGATTCCTCTGGTTCTTGAAGATAACTACTCTTTTTTTCTTTCTTTTCCCAGACATTATTTTACAGTGATATTATTCTATTTGCCCACTTACAAGCAATGTGTGAACAGCAAAGCTGACTTACATAGTTTACCATCACCCTTCATACAGCAATTGGTCACTTGTGACTCAATTTCAAACGCAGAAGTGTCTCTGAAGTTTCTTGGTCAAACGGAGGTTCAAAGAGAAGTCTTCTGTCTAGGAAGTCCAGGTAGAAACTACCCCTCAGGCATGAGTATGTTTTCTTGTCATGCTGCATCATGGTGCACAGGGAAGTGAAAGTTTCTTGCAATTGCAGTTTTATCTGTATATACCTTTTTTTTTTTTTTCCTCTTAGGTTTTTCTGCAGATTAAAATTTCCAGATTTTTAGTCTTGAGTGTAATTGCGGCTGAATTGCACTTAATTCAGGTAAGTGGAGAAACTTCTGGTTAATTTGATATTGTTCTTTAGGAAGATGACATATAGACAGGGTTGGAGTAATGTCTCATTTCCCTGATGTAATGTAATATGTGTTTTTAAATGATTGGATGTGAGTGTTAACAGCAGAATTGTTCAGTCACAACTAACATATATAGCTTTCAAGAAGCAACAGCTCAATAATATCCTTGGTGTTAATTGAATTTTGCCCACTGTTTTTTATCTAAGTCCTTCTTAACTGTTTTTCAGTGTCTTAAATTCTGGGATGTATTAGCTTCTGAACAATGTTATTAAATGACCAAATAAGAGAATATGACAGACATGTTGGAGTTTAGATAATTACATTTGCTGTTTTTTTCTAAATATAAATGTTAACTGTGATGAAATTTTCTTTTATGTTTTCAGGGGGAAGAAGTCAAAAAGAAAGCCAACTTTCAACTTTAGTCTAAAAACTAGTAAGTTAGACATTATTGTTACTTAATGCCTATGGACACATCACTAATTAACTGCTTATTCCATGTCAATTAATTCCATATCAAATAATGGGATATCAGTTTCATATTGTTTATATACCAGGTAGTCATACCTACAGAGAATCTCAGAAATTTCATATCATTCTCCAAATTGAAATGCAGTCACAAAATACATGTGGCATTTTCATATTATTATTATTCATAATATTATCCATGATTATGAAGACAACTTTTACAATTTTTATAACTGTACTTGGTTTTAAGGAAGTTTCTATCTCAAAATACAAAGTGTTGCTTCTTATTCTGTAATTGAATGTTAATATTGCAATGTTAATAATGTATTGTGGAAACTGCTAGCACAATTATTATTGAAAAACAAATGATGTTTCTTTTAAATACAAAGAAACAATTACAGTAACAAATAAGAATATTCTGGAAGACAATAATGGATAGCTCATAAAAGCAGAACACTTATTTAATAAGAGGCAGCTGAAACTCAAAATTGGCAAATATGAAGTGATGCACATGGGAAAAACAAGCCTAACTTTGCATATAAAAAGATGGGCTGTGAGCTCCCATTATCACCCTGGAGTGAAATCTTAGGGTTATGACTCATATCTCCGTGCAAACACGAACTCAGTGCTTGGTATCAGTCAAAAAGCAATTCAAAATTTTGAAAATATGAGGAAAAAAGCTGAGACTAAGACTGAGAACATCATTATTGTGACTCAGAATAAATCCACGACTCACCTGTAGCTCAAATGTTATGTCCCTCTTTCCAAGGAGAATAGAGCAGAAATGGAAAAAGTCTAGGGCTGGGCAGTGAAGATGAGAAGGTGGTGGACATAATCTTTCTATATTTCAGTAAAGTCTTTGATGCCTTCCCTCTCAGAATCCTTCTGGACAAATTGTCCATCTGTGAGACAAAGAGGTTCATGCCACTCTGGGTAATGAACTGGCTCAGTGGCAGAGCTCTAGGCTTGTAGTAAATAGGGCTACAGTAAATGGCGTGCATGGTCACCAGCGTTGTTCCTCACTGGCCCTAGTTCTAGGGCCAGTCCTGTTCAACATTTTTATCAATGATCTGGATACAGGAGTGGAGTGCATCCTCAGCAAGTTTGCTGATGATACTAAACTAGGAGGTGCTGTTGACTCCTTGGAGGAGTGGGAGATCTTGCGGAGGGGTCTAGATAGGTTGCATCTGGGTGATTAGCAATGGCATAAAGCTCAACAAAGGAAAATGCCAGGTGCTGCACCTGGGACAGAGTAATGCTGGACACAGGCACAGACCAGGAGACAAGTGGCTGGAGAGCAGCTCTGCAAAAAGGGGCCTGGGGGTGCTGGTGGCAGCAGCTCAGCGTGAGCCAGCAGCATGCCCTGTCAGCCAAGAGAACAAACCACATTTTGGGGAACATTAAACACAGTATTGCCCACCAGTCAAAAGAGGTGATTTTCCTGCTATATTTAGAATTGGTGCAGCCTCACCTTGAGTATTGTGTGCAGTTCTGGGCTCCACAATATAAAAAGAGATGTTAAAGTCCTTGAAAGTGTCCAGAGGAGGGCAAGAAAGTTGCTAAAAGGGCTGGAAGGCATGTCCTGTGAGAAGAGGCTGAGGACATTTGGGTTGTCTAGTGTGGAGGAGAGAAGGCCAAGAGGTGACCTCATGGATCTCTGCAACTTCCTGGGGAGGGGAAGTGGAGAGGGAGGTGCTGGCCTCTTCTCCCAGGTCGCCAATGACAGAATGCGTGGGAATGGCAAAAGTTTGTACCAGGGGAGGTTCAGACTAGATATAAGGAAAAATTTCTTTACTGTGAGGGTTGTCAAACACTGGAACAGGCTTCCTAGAGAGGTGGTTTGTTGCCCCATGCCTGTCAGTGTTTAAGAGGTGTTTGGATAATGCTCTCAAAAATATGTTTTGACTTTTGATTAGCCCTGAATAGGTCCAGGCTAGATGATCGCTGAAGATCCCTTCCAACTGAACTATTCTATTCTATTCAGTTCTGTGCCATGCCATGCCATGCCATTTCCAAATCACAGGTGACTCAGTAAAGTGGGATTCTTCAATCTGGGAAAGAGATGAATTTGGGGAAGGGAGTTGTAACGAAAGTCTACAAAATGTGGAGAAGCATGGAAAGGGCAGAGAGGAATTTGTCATTCATTATCTCCTGAATGGAAACAGGAGGGTGTGATCTGCTGGTCGTAGGAGCCATAATCAAGGCTACCACCATGAGTTTACTCTTCATTCAGGGGGCAAGAGACCTATGGAACTCTGCCACTGAGGATACTAGAGGTTTCTGTGTGTCTCAGGGGAGACTGGACAAATTCATGAAAGGGAAATCCATGGAGAAGTATTGCAATTGTAGAAGACACAGCTAGTTCAGCACACTTCTGAGCTAAGAATGTAAGAATGGGAGACAATTGGGGTGGGGAGGAGGGGGTTCAGCATATACTTAGTCTGCTATTACACCCAAGCACTCTCTTAAGGCACTTGTGGGAAAAAGCACAGTGGGCTAGATGAAACTATGGACTTACCCACTACAACCACTTTCAGAGTCTTACTCTAAGGATCTTGGCTTAAAGTGATTTGCAGCTGAATTCTAGATTTTTGCTTTGACACATTGTTTTTAAAAATCTTCAGGCTTTCAGGGAATGTTCCCTCTCCTCCAAACCTCAGTCTGTTGAATGTTACATTGTATGATCAAATTCAAAGGAAAGAAATGCATAAAAGATTAAAAAATAAGCATTTGAAGTATTTTGAAGTTCCTATTTGTCAAGTAGTGTTTGACCCCTCTCTGCTGGATTATTCATTTTATATCAGCATTATATTAGAAATTTACTGTTCAGTGTACTAACCCAAGATTATTAAAAACTAAAATGTACTAGTTTAGGTCTCACTTTTTATTCTGAAGTTCTTTTTCCAATGTACCATAATAATGCAACACAATAAACCTAAAACCCAGAAAAGGAAAAGCAGACAATAACTATCGTCTGACAGTATAAAGGAATATTTTGTAAGATATTGTAGCTTTGCCTGTGTTTTTAATTCCCTAATCATAACCTGGTCTCTTATCACATCACTCTTGCTCTGTGGCTAAGATGACTGGTATTTGCCTGAGGTCACATAAAACACCTTGAAGAGCTGCATCACAGTGTCAGGTTCCTGGCGTTGGGTACCCTGCTCAGAGCAGGCACTGGCAATGTCTGCAATATCTTAAATGCCAGGACTGCCTGTGGTCCACCTTTAGTTTGGCAAAGTAAGTAGCAGTCAGGCTTCTTTTTATGGAAGCATATTGCTGTGTAGGAAAATCCCCACAAAACAGATGACTGATCCTTTCTTGGTACAGAGGCAAATTAAAAATAGCATGTTTTTTCTCCTTTATTTTTTTTCCCCTCAAATAGTATCTTTTGATCTAAGTTCTTTGTGAACCAGGAATATATACTGGTTTAATGCATTGGTCTGTTTTTAAGAAACATTTTTTTTTTTTCTGTGGGTAAGGAGCTTTTTGGGTTCCTCGTGGTTCTGGCTGTGGTTGTTGTGATCTACATATCCTCTGCGTTTGGCAGTTTCTCTGGAGAGACTGCAGTCTTCAAATCAACAGAAATGTGAAAAATTTGGGAACTCAGGCTGAATTATAGGCAGCTTAGTTGGGGAAATTCCTTTTAAAAGGAATACTTTCAGAACATTCCCAGAGACTAATTCAGTAGTGTACAGTGTAATACTGGTTTCAGCTGCTGCATAGCTGATACATAAGTGTGTTCAACGTTTACATATTCATTCATTTTAGATCACTAACCTTTCCATTGCTTTAGTTTGAAAATTTGTTCAACAGGTTTTGTCTTTTTGTTTAATCTTTTCCAGTTAGGCCAGGATCTTTGGCCTCTTCAGCTTCTCCATCTTTTACATGACTGATCCAGGCAGACAAACTGCTGTCTGTAGCTTGGGACTACAAAACCATCCAACAATGGCATGTCGGTTGCCAAACAGTAGCCAGTTTGTCCAGCAGCTAGAGCTTGGTTTTAATTAGCTCAGAAATCCCTTTCTGTCAGAAGACGTTATATTCAGTTGCATTAAATGTTTGCTTTCTGACCAGTTAACATGTTTACATGTGTGTAGGGACATGCATTTGCACAGTTGAAATTCTGATCACTATTTGGCACTTGAATCTTTGATACACGTTTGGAGTTATTGTACCCAGAACATTGTTTTTGTGTATTACTCCATTTCGTATAGGCCCCTGCAATAGTTCTCTTGCTTGTAATCTAACATATTTTCTGTCAAGCTCATAGTCAGCCACTTTGCAGAAATTTCCGCACCCCAAAAATCAGATCTGTATTATAAGTGGACTCTGCTGACATAGGCCTGGTGAGAAGTGCATCTGCACTAGCTCTGTGTTTGGGGAGGTGGCAAAAGGAAGCACCAATACTTGTGCTCCAGGAGTTTGTGAAGTGCCAGCATACCAGGTTTTGGGTTAATGACATAATTTTTCCTACTATTTGCTATGTGAAGCAGTATGCAATACACATGTAGGAGCAAATATGACTTGGGGAGGAAGCTAAAGCAAAGACAACCATGGAACTTGTGTTTTGAACCTGTTTTCTAATGTTTTTTTTTTTTTTCTCAATTTTTCATAGAGTGGAGTACAGACTTGAAGGAATTCAGTGCGTGATAGCTATGCTTATTATTATCTCATATACCCTTTAAGGAAGGGTAGAACTGTTTTTCCAGTTACATTATGGGAAAAAATATATTAGCAGAGTACTCTGATGACTACATTAAAGGGGAAAGATTAATGTTGATTTCTGTTCTCCATCGCCCCTGAGAAACACTATGAACTTGTATGGTAGCCACATAAGTAATATTGAAAATTGTTCATTTATAAACCCTTTCAATTTAGGAAGCAAGTATACATGGTGAAGTGGATTGGGTGACTCACAGAGGGACATGATTATTTTTCACTCCCTGACACAAATTCTTATTTATTCCAGGCAATGAACATGGCAGGAAGTAACCATCATTCATTTCACATCTCTGTATGTACCTCTGTGTAATCTGCCAGAGTGTAAAGAACATATAACATTTAAAAGAAAAAAAAAAGTGGAATAAAAAAAAATATTCTCAAAGGAGGGTATAGCAGTTTTTAAGAAATGCTTTATAAAAATATAGTGATCTGCAACTGAAAAGGCTAAACAGCTGGTTGTGAAATTTGCTGGTATTGTCTTAAGAGATCTGAGTTTATGGCCCAGCTTGTCCATGGCTTTCTGTTGCTATACTAACGAGATCTTACCTCTGTGTGCCTTTGTGTTCAATATGTGCAATGATAAAGATATTTCTTTCTTCTACTTGACTTACAAGCTCTTTGGATTAGTGATAGAGTTTGTATCTGGCCATGTATGCATACAGTTTGTTGCCTTTGGGTGTTATAATTAGAATAATGTTCCTGGTTCCAGAAGGAAAACCATTCAGTAGGAATGAGAATAATAATATAAACAGTATATTACTATACAAAAGAATGTTTCCTAAACCCTAGGAAAAACTCCTAGGTGCACCTTAACAAGCTCTTTGTAATGAAGAATCACTTGGCAGCCTGGGTTCCTTTAATGGACCTTACAAAGTACAGTAAGCCTCACCATCTGCTGCACCCTCTAATTACCAGTGAGAAAAGGACACTTTTCCTTGCTGCACCACACAAAGAGATATGATTTAGATGTGTATGTTACTTATCCAATGTAACATACATCTGTTGTGTTCTCATATTTTAGACACAAATCCAGGAGGAGGCACAAATAGCCTTGCCTGAGAATGTACATCCTTTTTGTTGTACTGGCACACACGTAGTCTTACTATTGGGTAAACCTTCTGCAATTTCTTTTCCCATTTTTTTTTTCTGTGTAAGTAATTTTGCTCATGATCTGCCCCTGTTTATTTGTGAAGTAACAAGTATAGGTTGAGATGCTATTTTACAGACTTAAGGTTACTTCAGAAAAAACAAGTCAGCCCTGGAAAGTCTTTAACCTTTTTTTGAGAGACAGTGCCTAGAGAGAGAACAAGTGAGAGGCAAAATAAATCACAGCCCTTTTCAGAGGTTTTCCCTTTTCTCTGACCTCTCTGTGACTACAGAAGGGAGGAAAATCTCTTGCACTCATGTAAGTTGAGGAAAAGTGACAAGAGGTTTGGCCCGGTTCTGCCTTCCTCTCCCGTTTGTGCAGAGAGGTTGCTGGGTCAGGACAAAAAAAAAGAAGCAGCACAAAGAAGTACACTGTGATGTCTACCCATCATCCCGCATCTGACCTGTGTCTTTGAAAAAGCTGGGAGTAGCTATGGGAAGGAAGCAAATTTTTGCTGGGAGCTGAGGGTGACAGCAAGGAAGCAGCACTGTGACCTCCATGAGAAGTGGTGCAGTCTCCTACTACCCAAGCTAGAATCACAGAGCAGGTCTGGATGCAGAGTTGGCCAAGATGTCTGCTAGTCACCAGGTGGGTGCAGCAGGTGGGTGCACAGGTGCAGGGTGCTGCACCAGTGGTGCAGCAGGTCCAGAGGCAAGTCAGTGGTCCAGACCAACTAGTACCTGGCCAGGCACAGGTGTAGCTACAATTAAATTCAAGCAGGGACCACAGGTGAGGACCTGAGCTTAAACACAGTTTGCGAGTGATGGTAGTGAACATCCCCACAGAGGCCTCTCCCAGGGCTCTTTTTGCAGCAGCCTGCTTCAAGGCTACCCAGCTGCACCATGTCAGAGCTGGCCTTGGCCACAGACAGCCTAACACTTAGGGTTTGGAGAGGCATGGGGCTGTGGTCAAGGCCCTGACAGTTGGAGAAGTGAATGTGGGTTTTCTCTGCTAGTCATTTTGTGGAACAAACTGATGGAAATGCAGCAGGACCCAAAGGAGGATTCTTGTGAAGCTGTGAGGAAAGTATATTGTTATTCATTGGAAAGAAAAATGTGAATGGAGCTGAAAGAGCGTGAATGTGCCTCTATTTCCTCTGACTCAAGTCATATTAATGATGGAGAAGCTGTTCTGTGTTGCTGAGTATGTTTTCATTGTCAGGGGCACATTGCTGCAAGTATGCTCCCACATCAAAATCCAAGCACATCTGAATTATAAACTTCTAAAAAATGGAATACACCTGTTGAACTTACAGTTTTATGGGTTGATTTCGGTGCAGGGGGTGATAAGTGAGACCTGATCTTACTGGCAACATGGATTATAGCACTTCACCAAGGCAAACAGCAGCTGCCATGTCAAGAACTGTAGCTTGCGGGCAAACAAGAGCAGATGTGTTAAAGACATTCAGTCATGATTCAAAGATTGCAGGAGTCTTATGATGCAAAGGCAGTCCACTTCAGAGAATACACACTGCTGTAGCTAAGATAAGATTTGGGACCAAATAAATTTATGAACACAGCAAGCGTTAGGAACGTTCCTAATCCTGATTGTTCCTTTGGCTTGCATAGCTTTCCATGGTAAGGGCAGGAGGCCTTCTTCATGTCTGCTTACTGTCTGTGCATGGACCTATTTTGCTTTCAAATCCTGAGGAATTACAGATCCTTAACTCCCATCAGTAAAATATATCTTACATTTTCTTTTGTGGTATTACTCTTCCTCATGTCAGAATCTGAGAAGCTGACTATGGTCAAAGATGCAGTGTTGCAAAATCTTACTTCCAGTGACATTATCAGGCTTCACTGTTTGCACTGTGGTAATGCAGAGTAAGGTCTCTCTGCACCTGCAGACTGAAAAATCCAAATATTAGCTGCTATTATAAATGTGCAGAAAAGGCTCCTTGCTTTGACTGTAAGCAAGCAGCAGTTGGCATGGCTGTATGAGACAACTCTTTATGGACTGGCACAAAAATTTTATTTTCCTGAATGAGCATGCATGAGAAAGGAACCTGATCTCTGGACTAGTAACCTCTGGGCTTTGGTACTGAGGGTAATCAGTGGTACTGGAGGTATGTGAACAACTTGTGACTCAATTTTGTGGTTAAAAAAAAAAAGTTCTTAAAAACAAGCTCCATTGGGCAGGCCTGGTACTTATTTGTTGTTTGTTTGTTTATTTTTTGGCAAAGCAAACAATAGACCTGAAAAATATTTTCATGTCAACCTGGACTCTTTTATTTAATTTGTTTTAATAAAAATATTATTTTGAAGTCATCTAGCTTTCCAAAACTTTTTCTTCATTTAATTTGGCACTGAATGATTGAGTTATTTTGCTCATTTAAAAAAAAAAAAAAAAAAAGATGAAAAGATGAATAGCATTATGGCACATAGGAAGAAAATAGAAAATGCCAGGGCTCACTGGAGTTAATATAAACAGGAGAGAGAAAGATAACAAAAATCATTCTCAAAATGCATTACTAGGAAAAGGAAGTACTGAGCAACTCCCAGTGAGAAGACAAAACTATTACTGGATATTGGGAAAACTGGAGTGTTTAAGTGCCGTTTTTGCTTCATTTTCACTAACCAGGATAAATGTGGCCAGATGGCTAACACAATGAACATCGGTGACAGATGGGTAAGTGCTCTAACTAGCGTCAGAAAAAAAACAGGTTAGAGATGCTTGTGAATTGGCAGGGCCTGATGAAACTCACCCTGGAATACTTAACGAGATAGCTGAGACTGTCCCTGCTCCTTCAAGATGAGGTTCCAGAAGATGGAAAGGGAAAACCATAATCATGATTTTTAAAGAGAAAATATAAGAGAAGCAGAGAAGCAAGAGGGGGACCCAGAGAATCATCGAGCAATAAATATATCTTCTGAACCCAGAGAAATACAAATTAGCAATCCATTTATCAAGAACAGAAAGCATCTCTTGAAAAGAATAAACCATACCAAACCAACCTAATTATCTCTTGAGACATCATGGAATAGAGAAGCAGTTATAAATAGCATGTCTTTGATAAAGCTTTTGATATTGTCTTAGATGACAGTTTCCAAAACAGCCAAGAAACAGCCTAGAGGTATCTACTGCAAAGCAGCTTTGTGGCTGGTTGGGAAACACACAGTCATGGTAGTTACCAGCAGCTCATGACAAAATTGAGAGAATGGACCTTAAGGGGGTTCTCCAAGGCATTAGTCCTGGGTCTGGATGTTTTCATCTGGGGTCTGATCAACGAAATAAAGAATACTCATGTTAACTATGCAAGTAGTGCCCAAGGGTACTGAGCAGAGGTTAAGATCACTTTGCATGACAGGGATGTGATTAACAGCAGATCTTCAATATCTAGAACATGGTTAGGAGACATGGGGCTGGAAAGATCTGGATTTAATCCATGCACCTTCCACAAAGTGTACAGAGGTGTCTGCTACCTTTTTGGACAGAAAAATCTAATCTGCTCCTGAAAGTCTTTGGTGAGGGAGGCTCCATAATCTCTCCAAACAATTAAGTACAGTGTTTCACTATACTTACTGTTAAAAAAATTTCCCAAATGTCTCACCTAGGAGTTTACTGCAGCTGAAGCTTATTGCTTCTTGATTTATCCAGAAGATAAACGTAGGCCATTTTCTGTCCTTGCAGCAATTTTTCATATGTTAGAGGACGGTGCAGAGCCGCAACTGAGCCAGTTGTTTTTATATTTTATATAGTTGATTACTCCTGCTTAAGTGCAGTATGTTGTATTCCTTCCCATCAAATGCCACCCTATTTCTTTTTCCAGCCTATATCTCCAAGTTGTCAATATCAGTTTTGATCATTTTTGGTTTTATTGTTTTTGGTTTTCTGGCACTGTATTTCAGTCTTTTCCCTAGTCTCATATATCATTGCAAAAACTTATAAAACAATATAATAAATGTTATACTGGCACATATAAAAATGAAAATCATATGTAGCTCAAACACAGCAATGCTTTAACTCAGCTTGTCACTTAGGCTGGGGTGATGCACTTCAAGTGAGGCCTGGACCAGTAGCAGAGAATCCAGGAAAGATAAATGAGAAAGATCAGAGGTCTTATCTGTGATGTTTAAAGATGTGGTTTAACCCTTACAAATGGCCAAGTATCGCACAGCCACTCACTCACTTTTCCCACGTGGAATGAGGGAGACAATCAGAAAGGTAAAAATGCGAGAACTCATGAGTTGAGATAAGGACAGTTTACTAGGTAAAGCAAAAGCCACGCATGCAAGCAAAGCAAAAACAGGAATTCATTCGCTGCACTTCCAGGAGAGCAGGGCTCATCATGTGTTTCATGGGAAGACAAACAACATCACTCCAAATGTTCCCCACTTGCTCCTTCTTTCAAAGCTTTCTCAGCTTTTATTGCTGAGAATGACATTGTATGTTATGGGATATCCTTTTGGTCAGTCTGGGCCAGATGTCCTGGCTCTGTTCCCTCCCAGCTCCTGGTGCACCCTCAGCCTCCTCCTGGCAGGACAGCATGAGAAGTAGAAAAGTTCTTGGCTCTGTGTGAGCACTGCTCTGCAACAACTAAAACATTGGTGTGTTATCACCACTACTTTCATCAAAAATCCAAAATAGCATCATACATGCCTCTATAAGGAAATTAACTCTATCCCAGTCAGAACCATGACAGAAGGAACTGAAGCTGTTAAATAGGGAAAGCAGCAGACTTAGAGGAGAGCACCTTCAAGCATGCAGAAGTCTGAGCCAACAGCAAGGTAATGGGCATTCTCAGTCTGCTGGGAATAGGTCAGAAGCAATGAGCTCTAACTGCAATAGGAATATTGAGGTTAGACATCAGGAAGTAGTTTTTGTTGGAAAGTGCAACCAAGCACAGGCATAGATGTGCTGAGGGAGGCTGTGAAATCTCTATTAACAGTGGCATTAAGAACAGTGAGAGTAATATCTGCTGAGGACAGTTTAACAAGGATCTTTTCTTGTGTAGGAGTACAATCTGTGATCCTTAGAGCTCCAAATAAATTTTTTAACAAAATGGCTAAGAATTTAAGATTTTTTTTTCCACTGTACATCTTCCTGATTTTGGTCTTAATTCAGAAAGAGGAATGGATTTAGTGAATTTTAGTAACACTTGGGGAAAAAAAAAGAAACCCAAATCTAGTCAAGACTTAAATCTACGCTATCCTTGGGTTAAAGAAATAAATAAACTACAGATCAGTATTGTATCTTTTGTCTGATAGTATGGGAAATAAACAACAGGACCCTAAGCACTAGTGTGTCTTCTGTCCCAGAGCACAGCCTGGGCTGGACAGAGTTCATATCTCAAATGAACGTGAAACTGATCTGTGTTCTCTGTTTTGGAAGAATAAATGTGGCCTTCAGAAGTATTTGGGTCACTTACTGTGTCTTTTATACCATACCTGGTCTACCAAAGCTATTACACCAGTCAGTAGGACAGAGTTTTTTATATCAATGAATGTCTCAAAAAAGCTTAAATGAATTGTAATGAATACTTTAATACTGGCACCAGCTAAAAGCATAATACTAGCTAAGATAACACCCACACCCACACATAGGCTCCTCAAGCATCGTTTCTATATTATAAGTAGTCTCATAACTTAAATATTTTGGTAGTTATTTTTGCATTAGGAATAAAACAAACATTTGTAGAGTAGCAATGTTGTATTATTGGTGTTAAAAGTAGGTCTCAGTATGCATGAGAAACAGCTGCTCTTCCTGAATGGAGAAGTGATATATTTGTTCCAATGGGTGAAACATCCTTCTAGTAACTGAGCACACATCAGTGTGAACAGCACTCATGCCTTAATATGACCAGCAGAGTTTCGCATTGTAAACAGTTGATTTAGAAAAATGTGATGAAATCTAAGTTCATAACAAAAACATCGAGTACCATAGGGAAATAGTATTTCATAGCTTTTGCGTTTCCTTGCTTTCCTTCTTTTTACAACATGCTATTTGTTTGCACTGAATAACTCTTTTGAAATGAAATTTCAAAACTCTTACAAATGATGTGCACACCTCTTCTACAACAGTTAGTTGAATTTTCCATCTCCTTTTTTCCCTTTGTTTGTTTTACTTGAACAAATACACAAACAAAAGATGTAGTATAGCAAGGTTTAAACCTATGCTTTAAACCTTTAAAAATACAATTCCAGAGGCTTTTTGAAAGAGACCGAACTCTGAAAGTGATGTTCAGATCCTATTTTTCACTATTTTTTAATCAGAAGTTGAACTATAAAGCTGGGAGAGCAATTTATCTGAATACTTAAGCACTCTTTCTCATACATAAATATTTTTCTTCTTTCAGAATGTAAATCTTCCTTGCTTCACTGGTATATGACTTGTGAGGCACAGGTAAAGTTGTCTGCATGACTAGAAACTGAGGCTTGTCTCTAGCTTTCGTAAAACTAAAATCTTCTTTTTAGATACTCTGACACTAAAATACAGAATGTATGAGCTAGTGTATCTATAGGATATATATATATATGAAATTTTATAGGGTGAGCAGCAGCTAAATCCTGATCTGCTGTTCAGCAAGAACTATACAAGAGCAAGATGCTGCCAGTAGAGAACAAGGAAGAATATGGTAATTACTTGTTTGTTCATTTATCTAATACACAATTTGAGCTGTGAAGTTTGTGTAATGTGCAGCTTGAATTTGCCAACTTGAATGAAATCTCTACAAGTTTCTTGTTCCCTTCTTTGTGATCTCATTCTTTTCTCAAAATACCTTCAGCAAGTAATTCTTAATATTTAGATATTAAGCTTTAGAGTTCTCTTGATTCTAAAGGAACTAATTTTTAACAGTCTTTGTTAATGATTTCAGCTATAAATTGTTTTTACCTAAATCTTTTGTACTCCAAACTTATGTAATAAATTTAATGATATTAACATCTTTGTAGAAGATTATTTAACATTTTTATATTATTATTATTATTATTGTTATTATTATTATTTTATTACCTTGCTACTGACTGGTTCTACTTTTGTCTGCAAAAATGGCTTTAGGGAATTTCAGAAAAGTAATGGTAGGTCTCAGTTATAGCCAAGTCTTCCTACCAATGTAAGGGGAAATGTTTGTAATTCTCATTAGTGTATTTAAAAGGAACAAAATCCCCTTATGCTCTTGCTTGAATGTTTGTAAGGATTTGCAGCAACTTAAAGAAATGAATAAGCTGTTGAGTGGTTGATAGGAAGAAATCATTACAGTTCACGTTGCAAATGAGCCCACCTGTCAGGGGAGCTCTGCAGAAAATTGCCCTCAATTTTCGTGTAGGACTTTGGCAAAAAGAGCAGGTGACTCATGAGAAAATTCTTTTCTGTGTCTGCTATCTTGTTTCATGTTAGGGGTAAGAACTAAGTAGAGACTTGTGAAGAATTATTCAGTGAATTATAAGTGGAAAATGAGAAACTTGAATTTCATTTCAGTGATGAGAAAAACTCCTTGGAATATTTTTAAAAGGAGCTCAATGTGAGCCAAAGAGCAGGAGATGGTCCTGATATCAACGATGCTATCTAAATATACTGAAGCGAAAACTGGATAAGCAATTGAAAAAATGTTGGTAGATAACTGGCAAAATGAAATAGGTAAATTTTGGACTAACTTATTTTCAGTAAGGCAGAAAAGCAAAGTGGATTTTTAAAATGGATCTGAGAAAATAGTCAGAAAAATATTATTATTTTATATATTTAGATACAAGAAATTTACATAATCCAGGGTAGTTAAAAATCTTAGGTTATCCTTAGTGGGGTGGGTTTTTTTAGGTGATGGTCTGTTGGATTCATGCACCTAAAAGCAGGTTTTTTTCATCTCCTTCATCCTTTTCAGCTTTTCTCTTTTCTCTCTCTCTCTTTTTTTTTTTTCTTTTTCACTATTTTCTTCCATTATTGAACTATGCAATGTGTTCAGACAGTATATGCTTTCACAGTACATTAATATATCCTAGCAGTTATATTTATAAACAGATGCAAGTGTCTGGCAGGATGGATCATTATTTTGGGGCTCAGATGTTATTAATTAACACCAGGAATGTTGTGAAATAAGCTTGAAATCAGACCTCCCCCCTCCTGATGCAATGTGAATGGTTAAGTACTTTTCCTTTCAAATAATAATAGAAGGAACCCCTCCTCTTACTACATTGTGAAACAGTATGAATAATCAGTAAGTAATTACTGAAACTGTTGAAAATGGATGGATGTTGAAAATCCCTAAAAAATCCTGAAAAATGTTTTTTCCTTTCACTGTCACTGATTTTATTTGGCAGAAGTCTCCAAATGCGCTGAACTTATTTATTTATTTTTCCTGGTACTTTTTTAAAATTATTATTAATCTTTCTTTTCTTTTTACTTAGAGTTCTGTAGGTAAAGTGACCTGACAGAGATGTTCCATTCAGAGGGGTTCTACCAAACTTATAGCACTTCAACTATTCTGTAAATAGATATGGAAGGGGATGCTCTGTGTAGACAAGAATGTAGAAACTCTTGTACTGGATCAGACCAAAGGCTTGTTTAGCCCAATATCTTGTCTGATAATACTTCTGTTCTAAGGAAAGGGTTGAAGGAAATGACTGAACACTGTGTTCTTTCAGGTTCCAGTAAAAAACTGTTAATGACTGCCTGAACTGCTTTCAAATTATCAAGAAGTCTTGATGGACTTATCTTCCATCAGCCTTTTGGAACCTCTTTGTAAGTTTGGCCTCAGTGACATCTTTATGTTTCAAATCTGATTCACATGCTTTGTTTAAAAATAATTAAGAATAAATGCTTTTTATGTGTGTTTGTTTTTGTTTTGATTTAAAACTTCTGCTTGAAAATAGTGCCCTAGATACAAGAGATATAAATAAGGAATCATTTCTCACCCTTCATATTTGGATGTTGTCTCAATGGCTTTCTAAATCAGAGAATGCTATTTTAGTTTCTGCTAACACAAACTATTTTCTCCATGTCTTTGATAATTTTAGTTACCCTTGTCTTACTGTTGTGGAAGCTTACAGTATACACTCTTCAAGATGGGATAACTGGAAACGTACTCAGTATGCAAAATGTGTGGCATCTACATTTGTGTACTGATGTAGTAATATATATATATTTTTTATTCCCCCCCTTCCCCCCCCCCCCCCCCCCCCAAATTGTCTGCAGTGACTTGATGCTCTTTCACATGCAGTATTAACAGCTTCAGAGCTCTTTGCTGCATACAGACTTAAGGATGCTTTTCTCAAGGTGAATTCTTCATGTTCACTACTCCTGATTGGGATTTCCTGTCTTTGTATGCTGTCCCTCTCATTAATGTTGTCATGTGAATGTGGCATGGAGATGAGAGGAAAGCTCTCTTGGTAAAAGATCTTCAGGACTGTGCAGTCTTCATTGTTCAAGAACAAGGAACAATTAAGGCAGTTCACTGTAGCAGGCAAATTTTAGTCATCCTTTCCTGCAGTGTTCTCCTATCAAGTGCTACCTGTCAGGAAAGTTTTCAAAGTTCATAAATATCGCCTGATATGGAAGCATCCTATCATGCAGTTTTGCTCCACCTTCCTTTTCTGAACTCCTGAGAAGCTGTGTGTCAGAACAACTGTATCTGAATTTGGAAAAGCACAAAAATTAACGAGACATCACTGTATGAATGAGGACCTCTTCTGGCTGTTTCCATGAGCTTTCCCCATTAAGAACCACACTGAAAATATCTGGGTCAGAAAAGTGCAGCTAAAGAAAACACTGCGTACAAGAATGATACTATAATAATCCGAGTCCCTGTTGTCACACTTTTTAAATGGATGGGTGAGTGGCCTCTATGATCTGAATATTTAATATGCCTAGTTTTTGAGGCCCCTTGCATTTTGGTGCTTAACAGCTCAGATCTTAGTTTCTTTACTTTCTTTATTGTAGTAGCTGATGTAAGGCACTAACTGCAGAACACTTACAGAATTCAAAGGCAGTGACCTGTGAAAACTAGCTAGCAGTGGCCTGCTTAGAGATAAAGACAAAAAATAAAAGCAAACCTCATGTCTTGTATATTATCTACAGAAAACCATGTTTTATGTGTAAAAACTTATGGATTTTTCCTACCAATTGAATTTCCTGGAATGTAAACATGTCATTATAAAACAGTTGTAGAAGGAAAATCACAAAACAGACCAAATTTCCTTAATCCAAAGCATCTTTTTTGGATACCTTTTCCATATTAATCCCAGTGCCCAATAGACCATGTCAAGTGCAGTCCCACTGACGTTATGTGACTAAATCATTCTATTCCCCCAAAATAGAGCTATTTATGAAAGTAAGAGAGGCAGGATTTTGCCCTTTATTTATCCCCGTAGTGCCTCCCCAAAGTCAAACATATGTCTGCTAAGCATCATTCAGAAATTGTTAGCACAATTTAGTTGGACACTTCTATACTGACCCAGTGACAGATGGTAGTATGGGAGTATGGTGTTTGAATGTATTATAAGTCCTGTGTAGGTGAAGCAACCTGTATTTAAGGAGATCCATTTCTGAAGCTCCTGAGTTTTCACCCCGAGTGTGAGGATTTTTTGATGAGTTACTGTTTCTCTTTTCCTTCTGGCTACAGTTCGATTAGTATACTGAATACCTCTCCTTTATGAAAGTTCAGAGTACGCATTTCATTTCAAAGAGTGAATCACACAGAACATAATTTTCTTGGTTTACTGTCTATTATTGTAGTTTGCTATTGGCACTGTCAGAGCACCCAAAGGCTCAACCAGATTCTGAAAATACTTTGTGCTGGGCACCATACAGACTTTATTAAAAGAAGTTTCTTGTCTGGAACGAGACAATGAGGTCACTCAATATGATGAACGATGGAAGAGAATGGTAGTGATATTTTTGGTCTCTTTATTCTTTAGCATGCTTCTTAAAAATTATTGCATATGACAAGGGTGTGACTGGTCAGCATACTCCATCAATATAAGTTTCAGTAAAAAATGCAAATAACGGAGTCTGTTTCTGAATAGCAAGTATTAACAATCGTCCAAATGAATCCATGGTAGCAAGCAATCAGCTACAAGTCATTAACTCCTTCCTTAATTTCAGAGGAGCCAAAATTGTAGATTCACTTTGTAGCTCACGAAGAAGAAAATGTTCTTCAGCTGAGCCTTCCAGCATTAGTTGCTGAAAGACTTCAGCTTCTATCAAACTGATCATTTGATAATGACAGCACAGCATTAACATCACTGGTTTAATATTTTTATTAGACAATTGCAAATATTTTGCCCATATGAATC
Organism: Cygnus atratus; assembly: GCF_013377495.2. Lineage (NCBI taxonomy): Eukaryota > Metazoa > Chordata > Aves > Anseriformes > Anatidae > Cygnus > Cygnus atratus. The sequence goes on along the minus strand of NC_066363.1, from coordinate 109,865,231 downwards.
ATTAAGCTACTGTGAAATGGGGAAACTTGTTTTGTTCTGCAGTCAGATGTTTACAAAGCATCGCTCTGTACCAGGCCTTAGTTTCTGACAAATATAAGGGACAATAAAGATGAAATTGGAACTCCATTTTTGAACTTCAGCTTTGGACAGGTTTTCTGATATGTTTTCTGAGTTTGCAGTCTTTGTTATTTTAACTTTAATTTGGTCAAACTTTGCAGTTTTATTAAGTTGTATTATTTATGTAGGATTTATCGTAGTATGGTATTATTTATGGTAGTAGGAAGGCAGGCGGGATGGTAGAATCATAGAATCATTTAGGTTGGGAAGACCTTCAAGATAATTAAGTCCAACCATTCCTGGTGGCAGGAATGGAAAAACATTTCCAGGTAAGAAATTAGGGTGGTGGAGTTGACTGAAAAGGAGAAATGTAGTCGTGAGCTGCAGCAAACTATGAGAGAGGAAGCAAAGCCCAGTCTGAGGTTACGTGGTAGCTGGTAGAAGATGAGTTGTCCGCTCTCTCTGTTTATGGCCTCTAAACTGCTGAAGTCTTTAGAAAACATCCCTACTTCTGCCTTTCACATTCTGCTGCTTCTTCCTTATGAATGGGATTTCTGTATGGACTCTGATAGCAGAGAATGGGAAAGAGTCCATTCAACTTATATTTAGATAGATAGGTCAGGATGCTGATAGACAGAAAGTCTTGGAGAAATCAGCCCAGCAGAGCAAACTTTCTAAATGATTGGATTATTATTATTTTTTTTCTGGACTCATTATTTGCTTAAAATGATAAGTTTGCTAACTAGGCATGCCAAACATGACAAAGCATTTTTTCCTGGGAACAGATTATTACACCGATTAGATTGTCTATATTTTATCATTCTGTTTCTCGAAAGTTTGTGTGTGTGTGTGTGTCTCCACATTCAGGCACATGTGCATGAGTGCGAGGCTACATCTTGGCAAAGCTACTCAAAGATGAGCTGCAACTTGAACAGCTGCAAAGTCTCTGAACAACAGAATTATTCATAGCACATAAAGGAAGAAAACCTCTTGAAAAAGGTTCAAACACAATTATGGGAGGATCAAACTTTAATTTTTGATTTGAATGAACCAGCTCCTGAAGGAGTATGTAAGATGGGCACATTGGGATAATGGTGTTATTTCAAAGTCCTTTTTGCATTTAAAAGTAAGCAGAATGCAGCAAAAATATTGAGATCTGTGTGCAAAATTTATCTGTTTGCTTTCTTTCTGACAGTGTAAAATTAGGAATCCTGTGTCATGGCCAGACAAACATGTAGTATTATAGAGAATAACATTCTGTGTGACTACAGTCCTCAATGTAGAAAGGTCTGAAAGCATGTGGTTGGTTCAACTATGTCTATTTTGCTTAGAGCTACAGAATTGCTTACATATCTTAATGATACGCTAATTCAGAGATCATCCTTTTTGGCATAGGGATTAAGCCAGAGGGTGTGCTTTAATCCTGAGAAGACTGTATCTGAATCTAATGCTCTTGCTTTGGTTTTGTGTAGTCAGATTTTTTTGCATGTGCCCAATGCTACTTATAGTTTAAAAGATTATGTGAAGCTAAAGAATATAAATCTCCAAGTACAGAGGTCAAACATTTAAAAAGGAAGATTACAGTGTTCTTTCCTCCCTTGTTAATACAAGTAAAAACAGTCATCAACTTGCTCACAGGTTACGCTGTTGTCCACAACTGTACTGCTTGCTTTCTCTGCATCAAATAGCAAGTGGCAATACTCAGAACAAAATGACACTTACGAATATATTTTATTCATAGGGAATTCACATGTTCAATTTTGGTATGCCTCAGGCAGCCAGCTGGAGTGTAAAGCGAGTATCCTGTGGCTTTCCCCTAACACCTGTTGTTGCAGATAGCAGCATGCCTTAATGGCAGGCTCTTTCCCAATGACACCAGTTAGCGATATTTATGATTCCACTTTCCTTTCTCCCCACAGCTTTCCTATTAATTTAGACCAGGTCATATGTAGAGTGAAATACTGATTCAACCATGAACTCAGTCTTGCCTTTAGAAATATGTTGGGTATGGGTGAGTGCATGTGACACTGCCAGACACACCATTCTGCAGTGAGTGAGAGAGAGGGAGAGGCATGCAGAGCTGAGAGATGTTGCGTAGCCCCATTGTATTCATTGTACCATTAGAAAACAAAACCTACAAAGCACCTGACAAAAGAATCAGCTAGAATTTCTTACACCAAAGCAAAAAGTATTTTCTTGCCTGGTGTAAATCATATAACTCTTTGCCACAGTGTTTTTAGGAGGTAAAAGTGTAAGCGCATTAAAAAGAAAGATAGAGCAAGTGTTACCTCTGTCAGTGGTTATTTATTTATTTATTTATTGCATAGTGATAAAGTTGGTTCAGGAAGTTCTTGAAACTGATTGCTAGATGCAGAGAAGGCATTTAGTGGAATGATGCCTCCATTTTACCTATTTCTTTAATAAGCCTCTGAGGTATACACACTAGAGGATGATATTTAGAGACAGTCCTTCTAAGACAAGCCCTTTCCTCCAGTACCTTAGTTGATTTTACTGTATTAACTGTTACTGAAGATTTCAGATCACTTTTATGTGCTGGCCTGAAAAATGATGTTCCGTCTGAAGCTTTGAGCCATTCCTGTGTAGATGTCCAGTGATGGCTGAGGGTAAGTAAGTTCCAGTCACTCATTCAATCTAATGTTAAATGCAAGTCAGATTTCTCGCTATTCCCCTGAGGTAGGATAGTTGGCAATATGGACCTGTGGGGTAAACCTGTTCTGCCTTGTTCTAGACCTTGACTAAGAACACAGAGATCTGAATACACTCATCTGGTTTGCCTGTTTTGTTTTAAGATTTTTTTTCCTTTCTGTTAGTAGTGATTTAGTGGGTTTATGGTTGGAGGGGAGAGTACAGACATTATCCATTACTTAAACGAGTAGTTATTTACAATGTTTTAAAATGTCTTGTCACTGGGGAGAAATAACAGAATAATAGTTTAATTTGGGCTGGAAGGTACCTCTGAATATCAGCTGTATAGACATCAACCTGTCCTGCCTAAAGCATGGTCAACTTACAGCAAGCTGCTCAGTTCTATGCTTTGAATATCTTTAAGGACAGAGATTCCACAGCTTTTCTAGGCAACATGTACCAGCATTTGACCAACATTATGATGCAAATTTTTTTTCATATGTAATTGGAATTTTCCTTTTAAAAATTGCAGCAAATGAAATTTCCTTTTACAAATGTCCTTGTGTGCCTTTAAGAAGAATCTGTCTCTGTCTTCTCTATACCATTGCATTAGGCATTTGTAGACAGCAACAAAGTCTCCCTTGGCCTTCATTTCTTAAGGCTGAGTAGAATCAGATCTGTCAGCCTCTAGTTACAGGTTTTGTGCTCCAGCTACCAGATGTGCACCACCGTGATGGCTCTCTGTTCTATTTGCTACTGCATTTCATGTCCTTTTAATCATACTGCAAGATGGAAACTGGACACGGTGCTCAGACATCATCTTACAACAACCAAGAACATCACTTCCCTGGACCTGCTGGCTGCATACTTTCTACAGCATGGTTTGCATTTGTGCCACAAGAGCACACTGCTAACCTATGTTCAGCTTGTTGCACATGCAGCCTGTAGCCTGCAGCCTGTAGCCTGCAGCTCCTTTTAAGTTAAGTTTCTCTTTAGCCAGTTAATTCCCCATCTGAAGTGCTGCATGGACTTATTATTCCTCTAGAATAGGATGTTGAACTTCCTGATTTTGCCATTAGCCTGCCTCTCCAGCCTGTCAAGGTCCCTTTGAATAGCAGCCCTGAGCTCCATGGCTAATGTTGGTCAGATAAGGAAAATAGATCAAACATTTGAAATATTTTAAAGAATAAAGCAAAAAGGTATACTGGTGTGTTTGTGTGTGGGGAGAGAAAGAACAACTTTTTAACACCGGATTGCACTGAGGGATCACTGCATGTGTCAGTATACCCTACAGCACAAATGAAGCCATGTTTCAATCGTGAAGTGCTCTTTAAGAAGAGCATGATCCTCTTAGTGAGATACTTATGATACTCCCCAAGGTATGTAGATATACAATAGTCAAAGCACAGATACGAAGATGTTTCCAATACCTTACTACATTCAAGGTTAGGAACATGATTCAGAAACTCAGCAGATGCTGTGACTCAAGTAACTGCTGATGCACTTGGCAGCATGTCTGTATGTACAAACACTAGGAAGTACATTTTCATTTCAGTGTACATGGAAATTAGGCATGCAATTCATGTTGCCTACCAAATAATGGTATCCTTCTTCCCCATGCACTAGCCAGGAACTGCCAAGACTCATGAGCTCAGCAGAGGAAAATGCCTGTTACAGTTGCTGTTATAATGTCATATATGTATTCTCTAGGTCTTAATAAGCAGCAGAAGAAATAATTTACCTGTAAGCTGCACCTCTTCTGAAAAATGAATCATATACAACCATGTAACGGTGTCTGTAGTGGGTCAGAATACGGTCCATTGGCTTAATTATGTTTACTCTGGCAGCAAGCATATAAGAAACTTAACATAGCCTGTTCAGCAGGTTTCTTTCTCCATGATTCTGGTCAGGATTCTCCTCCTGAAGTACAGAAATTCTTAACATCTACAACCATCAGTGTCAACGAATTCCCCAGCTTGATTTCACCTTGTTTATGAAGAACTACATCTCTTTTCTTTTCTGGTCCTGCACCCTCCTAGTTTCATTTGAATTTTCTTTGTTCAAGAAGCAGTGAGTTACCAGACTACTTCAGAGAAACAGAAACGATCACAGTCTATATTTTCTGCTTCATCTTTTCTTTCGTCCTGCCTGGTGCTCTTGATCAGCCTGCTTACAACTGAGCTATGGGAATTGGGAGCTTCTGCTCCAACAAGTTTTGTTTTGTATTTCTATCTGAATTCTTTTGTACTGGTTGGCAAAGTTAGCAGGTTATACATAGCAGTGGCCAGAACAGAGAGAAGAAAAGTATGTGCAATCAGAAATGTTTTAATTTGTTGTGTTGGCAGGCTAAAAACACACCCACACAGGGCCACAAGAAGGCGGAGGAGCAGTCTCATGATTCAATACCAAAACAATTTCTGTGTTCACTTAGGTTCCTGTTATATACCCTCAGAAATGGGAACATCACATGCAGTGTTGTGTTGCTGTGGCAATGTGACACGGGTAGGACTCAAGCAACGGTGTGTGTTGTGGACACTTAACGTGGGGGTCAGCTCATCCAGCTGATAAGCTCAGGTAACTTCTTCAGGGAAACAAGACAGCAAATGCAGAATGAGGGCTGTCAAAGAGGCTGTGAGTTTGCTGCTATTTTGGGTGCATTTAAGTCACTGGAATAGCTTTGTTTTGTTTCTTGTTGGCAGTTTTGTGGAACTCTGATGCAAAAACCTACTCTTTGGTTTGCTGTATCCTCCAGGGTTTTGCTAGTTACTGTAAAGTTATGGCTAAATTAACACATACCTTTTTTTTTTTTTTTTTTTTTTTTCCTTCCAATTTTTGGGCTGTTTCCTAGTACCATTGTACTAACTTGGATATTTATCTTATTTTTATGTGATGGTAAGAAACTTTTCTGAGATGTGAGCTATTTAAAAATGAAGAAATATGTCCAGAGGTCTGGTATCCACCAGCAACACTGAAAAAGTGGCAGTCCTGAAACAGCAGTGTTAGCAGAGCATTCATACCATAGAAGACATAAAATTGTATTAAACCTAATGGACAACACATTTTTGACTAAAAGACTGATATGTTTTGACAAGAAAAGATGACATAACAATAACTGGATATGGAAGTTTGAAATAAATAAAAAAATACAGGCTTAGTAATTTAGAATAACATAAGACACAAATGCTTTATGAAAAGGCAATGTATAATATTTGGTTTTAATAGATCTTTGTGTCAAAGAGGTATAATTGACAAAGTTCTCTGATGTAGATTTAAAAGAAAATAATCTGACCATGTGCTAAAACACTTGTTACACACATTTCAATGGTAACAAGATTAGGTAGATAATAAGGCTAATGTGTATCCAAAAGCATCAACCACTCATGAAGCAAAAATGGCTGGCCTCCAGGGGCACCTGCCTTAGAATCTAACAAAATCATTGGTGCACATATCAAATGTCACAGTTCTTGATTTGGTAGACAAAGGACTATGCTGAGTTATAATATATTACTGTGCAAAGACTCTTGATGTGGAAGATCAGAAAGTCACAAACTCTGGGTCAGAGCACCAAGCACACAGGCAGTGCTCCAATGTCCCTGCTTCAATGGGAGTTGTGTTTGACAGCCTGGATCTTGACTATGAAGAGGGGAAAAACCGTGTGCTTTTGTTGTAGCCTGGGCAGATAAGGTAATGCTGGTCACTGAAGCATTTGGTTTTGAAAACTTGTAACACACACACAGGGAAAGGAGAGAAAAACAGAGATTTTATCTGCAAAACTGGTGTTTTTGAAGTATTAACTGAGTTATTCAGTGTCCTGGGAGCAAGCGGCAGGAAGAGCATCAGGAGGAATGTCGGATTAAATATGATGTACTGATGAAGGCATGAATAACATTTTATCTGACGCACTGACAAGATGTAGTTGGGAGTATCCTAGCCTAGCATTTTCCTTTTGACTTTTCCTCCGATCTTTCATTTTGCATGTTCTGGTAGAGCTTATTCTTCTGTGTAATACTTCAGGAAGGGAAGGGAAAAGCAGGCTGGAGATGCTGCTCAGGTTTCAAACACTGTTAGCAATGTTGCCATTAATGCTGGTTTTAGTGGGAGGGTAAACTCTGTTCACTGTTCTAGTTTCTTCTTCCCAAAATGTAAGTCTCTAGGAATAAATCTCAGCCCATGTGAATAACTGTGTAGGTATTCCTATGTTTTAGCCATTTGAATAATTGGCCTAGTAAATGACTGTTGCTTGAGATGCTCTATTCTTCTCACCTTTCAACCAGAGATTCAGATATGATATATGAATTTGTGATCATCTCTGAAAAAGCTATAAAAGTGTGAGCAGAAAAACACTATTAAACCCCCTTCATTTAGCTTTTGCAGAATGGTTTGTATGAGACAATACAGATCAAACATTACCTTTGAAAAAATAAATGCAATGCACATCAATTGAACGAACATCACTAAGCTGTCTTTTATTAAAAACCCTAGCAGATATAAGGAAGGCTGACAGTATAGTAAAGTTATTATACACCTGCACAAGTTATATATGTATTGCTTCTTTCAGTATATTAGCTTTGTGCTGCTGCCAGTTGTTAAAGCATTTTGGAAAGTGAAAATATGTGTGGTAAAGTCCATTACAGGCTTTAAACCAGTGATGCTACACACCTCATGAGACAGGAATTTCATCACCTCCAGAGACCAAAGGGGACCTAGCATCCTCCCTGTAGGAAAAGGTTCCTTGGGGAGTGCCTGGCTGCTGCACCACTACGGCAGGCAGCCCCTTCCCCTTTCCCTTTGCATCTCAGTCCCATTTCCAAACTGGGCCGGGGCCAGATGGGCTGTGGGCTGGTGTGCAACCCTGGGGGCACCAGCACAAGGTCAAGGGAGCATTTTGGCTGTCTTGGGGAACGGAGCTCTACAAATGGATCATTATCAGTAAGGAAGCGATCCTCTTCCTGTTACAGAGTGATCATTCAGGTCGGTAGGCACTTTGGGCTTTAAATCTTAGTTTGTCTTCAACAGAGACTGAAATTTGCCAACCTGAGCACAGCACGCTTGTTTGGCAAGCAAGCCCAGATATTGCTATTCTGGATAGGAGCTTTAAAACTTCTCCCTAAATCATAGGATTCTTGCAGGAGTTCCTTGGCTTATATGGAGATTGATTAGGAAGTTGCAGTGTTTCAAACGTTAACCAAAGGACACTGGAAAATGGACAATGTGGTAAGAAACTCTCCCAGCCATATGTGTATGGACTATTGTATTACAGATGCATACTGGGAGTTTATTATTAAGACAAAAATCAGTTCTGTCAGGTTTCTTTTTACTCACTCTTACTAACTATAACGCTTAATTCACTAATGCTGGCAGAGAGAGGTGTGTATTTAACCTGACAAGATTCATGGTGAATAGACGAATATGTTTTCATAGTCCATATGCCATTTTTCATAGACATGTGAATATGAAAATGCAGATAAAAGTGAAGGAATGATGCAGCAGAATATGATGTAATTTTTCTATTTTTATGGACTTTGTACACTTTAAGTGAGGATGAATCTATAAAGGCAGCTGAGTTTCACTGGCTCTAAATCTGGCACACAGCTTGCTAAAACCTATTCAAACTTAGCTCCTATGCTCCTTTTTTTTTTCTTTTTTTTTTCTTTTGTTCTTCCCACAAAAGAATCGAGCTTTCAAGCCATCAATAGGTGAATGTTATTTTTCAAATGATTTTTTTTTTAGAGTATCTAGGAAACAAAACAATAATGTTGGTCAGAAAAGCAAAGAGAAATGATAAATACAAAAACAAGGTCAAATTGTGTCAGAAATAGAGATGTTTCCTGTGATATATTTTGCTGCAAGTATTATTTTTGAGTATAATCAGAGCATTTAGGGACTTCAGAAGAGTAAAGAAAAAGAAATACAGGTTGTTGTGACATATAGGCATTCTTTCAAATTTCTCAATATTCAATAATGTAAATTGATTTGCTATTTGTTATAGTAAGGGCTTTTTTTTTTTTTTTTTTCTATTTTTTCCCCTGCCCTTTGAGGCTATATAAAGGCAAAATGCTTATGCTTTTGGGGAGGCCTAGTTGGACATTTTTGTAAAGAAAGAACTAAATACTTAGCAGTTTACTTCATTGTAAGCAGGATTATAACCTTCATTTTCAAGAAGTTTCAGCTTCGTGTTAATATGTTTCAGTTTGGCATATGCTTGTAAGCTAGGCAGTGGGCTTGGCTTTGCATCAGGTATTCTTCTTTCACGCCAATGCTGTCAATCAAGAATGTTTGCAGAGTTCATGTTTAATATCACCGATAACACGTATTAAGTCATTACAGTGATGTTAACCACTCAAAGTATATTGAGTATAATATACAACTGCTGATGAATATAATTTCCAAATATGTTTGTTCACTATAAAGGTTGGGTGTAAGAACAAAATGATTTAAAAAAAGGTAAGACTGTTTTTCAATGAGATCTGAACTACATATCTGAATTCCTTTTCATTATGTTTCTGGCAAGCCAAAATAAAATCTTCAGCCTTCTCTAAGCTGCCGAGCTATCTAACAAGGTCAGGTTTTACCTATTAGTTTGAAAGAAAACAAACAAACAAATAAAACCTTAAAGCTTCTCTTGCACACAAGAAAAGCAATGTTTTCCGTGATATTTTTATGTGATTACTTAGGTCAATTATTTAATTAGCTTTTTCCATCTCTACATGGAAATAATGAATATATATATAAATGCATATAATGAAAATGCAGACATCAAAAAGGTCTGAAAAAGTCCTGCATCAGAAAAACAGATTTAAATGATGCTTTAAAATGCTAACAAAATCAATTTCTTACCAGCTGTGAACAATAGATCCATAAACTTAAAAGACAGCTAAGTGTAGTAGAGAAGAGCACAAAGCTGATGGTAAAATTTGTTTGGGTGAAAATGCTTGAGCTGCTGAATGAAATGCTTGCTAATCTAGGTGCTGGGACACCTAGTCCCCTCCAGTTTGCACAAAGCCTTTTGAAAGGGCTGTGCAGGAATGACTATCTGAGTAGAAGCCAATTCTTTTACTGGACTGTATTTTACTTTCATGATATGATACCTGGATCTGATTTCTAATGCTTCATAAAAGTTGAATTCATTTTTTGGGTGCACTGAGGTGAAACCTTGGATCTATCTAAAAAGTGGAAGGTGGGAAGAGTACAGCATGGACGTTGAATCCCACTGGCTTTGGGCAGGTGACCAGCAGGTGCCTGTGTGACAAGAGGAAGAGGTAGTGCAATAGCCCACCACCAATAATATGGAGGTCTAAACAAGTTTGTTCTGCTCACAGGAACTGTAGTATTTGGGCTACTAGGGGAGTGAACAGAAAGAAGCAGGAGCTGTGTGCCTTTGCATTGCAGTGGAAGTATTTTCATATAGTAATTTCCAAGAAAGCAGGACATTTCTGCACTTATCCTTCTTTTGATGGAGCTAAGTGAAAAGACAAGTTAAAGTCTACCTGCATGGATAAATCATAACACATGTATTGCAATGTAAAACGAAACGAAATGGTAGCTTTTTTTTTTTTTTTTTTTTTTTCCAGGGTGTCACAGCCTGCTGCTGGCAGCACATGCTGAGCTGCTTGGACAGGGGTTCTCTTTGGATGTATCACGTTGATTCTATGATTCTTACATTATGGTTAGATTGGCTTGCTTTACTTTGTAGCCTCTTTAATGATACAGATTCCACGCTGCACTGAAAGTGTGAGAAGTTTGCCTGTGGTCAGTTTTGAAGAGAGAAAAACAGCTCTGTTTTTAATGATGACATGGCCCATTGCAGTAATGATTGTTTTTATTGCAAACTACTGGAGCTTAAAGACCATTTATGGCTAAAATAGTTAGGCCACTGGTACTATGCAGACAATAAAAGCATTATTGCTCCATTGGTGTCTTTTTACTCTTTGTTAAAAGAAACACTACTCTTTCATTTTCCCCTGAACACTAAAAACATCCCTAATTATATCACTGCTCAAACAACAACTGCTGCTCCCAACATCACATAAATCTTACACTAAATTGGTTTGTGGCTGAATTGTGAAAGGGATCAATGGATTCGTTTGCACCGATTCCCCACTCTGTTACTGAGGATGTGTCTACACATGTGAAGGACAAGATTATCTACGTTGATTCACAACCTCCCAGATGTCTTAGGAACTGCAATATAGCCAGAATAGAGGGAAAAGGAATGGAAGAATTAAATCAGATGCTCTGTTTGATCTTGCTACTCCTATGATTGCTGAATCTCCAGTGTGACAGAGTGAGGGGCTGTGGTGTCTCCAGCATTTTGTTCACAAAAACAATGTCAGCTCCTTGGAGAGAACACCTCAGAGTTCTCTACAGCAATGACATGTTACTCTCAAGTACCACAAACAGTCTGCTGCTGAATGAATTGAGGCTACCTTCGAACGCTCTGTTTTCATGCAAGACAGTATCCTCAAAAAATGAAATCCCAGCTGTGAGCACAAAAATCAGCTACCAGTAATAATGTGTACTTTTGCTGTATTATCTGGGACAGGTTCACCCCATTAGCAAAGAGAATTCCCATGTTCTTCACTAAAGGGAAGTTTTAGTGTGTGTAAATAAATTAGACTATAGGACTAAGACCTTAGTAAAACTTCCTCAGTAAAGATATGTACTTTCTGTGTGTTGCATAGTCCAGTACATATGACTCATTTAGGATTATGGTTTTATGAACGTCACTCTGCCAATATAAATGCATTGCTTATGCTAGAAACCTGTTTCTGCTTTACCCATGTGATCAGATCTGTGTCAGCTGAATGCCTTTGTGCAGGCAGAGTCTCTGTGGGTACTTTTCCATCAATATAGTTTCACCACTTCAACAAAGAAACATAACATGGGCTGAGGTAGATATTCTTTTCTTGGTGTAACCTTTTCCATACCAGTATTTTTACCCACAGGGTAATGTTAGCCAAGGGACTCCCACCCTGAGCTGATGTTCCTAGCTTGGCAGAATGTTATTACAGAGCTGGGCTTAGCAAAAGGAAAAAGGCGAAATGCTGTGTAGAAGAATAAAGCTTCTAGCTTCTGACAGGCACCGAGAACCATATGTTCTTGGGTATGTTTAACTCTACAACAGGTTGGTCCATCTAGGGCTCTGCTGAAAGGATTGTTTTATAAGATTACATTTTATGTTTACAAGGATGATTTTATTTTGTGAGTCAGAGGGAAAAAAAATCAAGCTTTGGCACAATGACAGCACTGTTGATTATATGTACTGCACTCTAAAGCATAACTTCTTAGATGTTGGGCATTGTTTTAACATGACTTTGAAAAGGACAGGCACTTGTGTTGGTTTAAGAGAGTTCCAGAAACAGAAGCAACATTGAAGAGACATGTAAGGAGAAAGCTGACAGCCCTAGGTATCCCCAGTACGCAAAGGTGTATGATTTTTGATCAACTCCTGTGGGCCCTGGTGTCACCCTAACACCTGATGTCAGGTACCACAGACTGCCTAAAGATCTCTCAGTTTCTTCTGAGGTCAGTTTTTTTTTTTTTCATCACCAGGTCATGTTTACACATGCTTTTAGAACAAGTATTCCTGTGCTGGAGGTCATTTGTATAGAACAACTTGTCCTGATTTTGCTGGAGGGTGGCTAGGCTCAGAGAAATTGCTTCTTGTGTAAAAAACCTGGGACTAAAGAGAAAAGCCGCAGGAGGAAAGGCAAAACAGAGAAAGACATGAAAAATACATAGACAAAGGGATGTATTCTTTGAGCTGGGGAACAGATTTGGCACTGAACTTGCACGTGGTAAAGAAAGCAGAAGCAGATAAGAGAGGAGAGTGAAGAGAAATGGGGGAGGCGATGAAGAAGAACAGAGCAAATCCCAGGAAAAGGAAAGGAAGTGGGCATCACATTCCTGTGATGCAGAACCACGCATTTTGTGTTTTTCCCAGATGTGGCTGTTTAGGCTTGAGATTTTTCTGTAGAGCTGAAGTTCTTTCAACTTGCATGGCCACATTGCCCTCACAGCTTCGGTGGCACTTGTCCATCATGTTCCCCTTCTCCCCCACTTTCAGAATTTTGGAGATTGATTTGCAATGTACTTAAAATCAAACCGGTCACAAGTACATTGCTGGTGTCAAAAATACATGCAAAGCAAGCAGGAGCTAAAGAGATGGATGGTACCTAAACCTACTCAGCTCAAACTACCTAAGAGAACCGGGTACCAAAGATCTGGCTCTGCTCAACAACATAGTGAGCACCCAGAGAGAGAGACAGTGAGCAAGAGAGAGCTCCTCTAGTTATCAACTGTCTCTTTCCATTTCCAAAATAAGTACTGCACTGATTTGGATTTGTCTGCAACCTAGTCCATGATGTGAGGTGGGAATACCTCTTGTCTTCATGTGCAGAAGTTTTGTATCTCTGTTATGGGAGGTTAGAAATATTTTCTACAAAAATATTTCAAGAATAAAAATGCTAAAAACTTTTATTCAGTCAGCCACTTTGGTAATGGACAGATTTAGACTAGACATTAGGAGGAAATTCTTCACTGTAGGGGTAATGAAGCACTGGCACAGGCTGCCCAGAGAAGCTGTGGATGCCCCATCCCTGGAGGCGTTCAAGGCCAGGCTGGATGGGGCTTTGTGCAGCCTAGTCTGGTGGGAGGTGTCCCCGCCCATGGCAGGGGGGTTGGGACTAGGTGATCTTTAAGGTCCCTTCCAACTCAAACCATTCTGTGATTCTATGATTCTATATGAGTTGTCTTCAGTTAATACCAACGTGAAAGAAAGCTGAGGGGAAAGCTATTTCTATTTTTGTTGTTGTTGTTGTTGGTTTTGTTTTAAAACCACATATAAACCTCTGTGAACCAAGGACATGAAGCAGCTTTTACAAGGGTAGCAAATTGCAACTGATGTAATCACAATTGTAACATAAGTAAAGATCTTGAATGTGATGTAACTGTTCCTTAAAATAAACCATCAACAGATTGCAGTAATTAACACCCCGTTCTGCTGCTCAAAATCATCTGTGAGGGAAAATACAGAGGGAAACCTTAAGGCCAGATTCTGCTTAGGGATACTTGCAGTTCTAGTGACTCAGTAAAGGCTGCATGAGTTTTTAACAGCCAAAATCTACCCTTGGAGCTGTGATATACAAAGATGTTTGGCCTTCTGTATAGGAAGGCAATGGGGTTTTACTTTGGAGCCTTTTTTTAATGTTGTCTTCTGGTGCTTAGTATTAATGCCATCTCTAATGTCTTTAAAATTTGCATTTTAAGAAAAAGAACAGGTGCTAGAGGGTTCATGTATGCTGGTACTGCAGAAAACAGCAACTTTGGTTGGCTTTAAAAATACTACCAAGCCGAGCTTCCTGTCTCCTATCTCTGTTTTTTCTCCCTGAAATTACTTTGCTTCCTGCTGCAAACTAGATTTTATGCCATTCATAATAATAATAATAAAATGACACTAATTGCTATGTGTAGTGGATGTTTTGAAATGAGCTGAGGAACTGAATATAGGCTGTATAAGCACCAAATACAGCAACTTTGCAAACAGGGTAAATTGGAGTGAAGAAAATGTTGTATAACAGACTATGAGTGGTAGCTTATAGCCTTCATTTTCATTCACTCCCACAATTTGAGCTCTTTCACAGAAGGACTCTTACTGGGAAGTAATCCTTTGGAGAAAATTCATCAAAAAGATGCCATCCTTCTCATGTTAACCATAGCAAAAAATATCAAAGCAGGAAGTCTACTCAATATAGCTTTCTCCTTAAGCATTAAAAATATGTAGTGGCACTTTAGATTTTTTTTTTTTTAAATGCAGGTGTTAATATGCAACTGTGGAACTGTGGATATTTAGCAATATTTCATCATTTATCTGAAATTAGAATGACAGTTTTAAAGCCATTCAAGTAAAAATCTGAATGGCCCAAAGTGATGCTGACCCTTGGAGTCTTATGGGGCTTCGCAGACTTTCCCCTCTGTAGCTCTGGGCAGACTGCTCTGTGGTGTCCTCGGGCTTCCTCAGGAACTGGAGAAACTTATCCATGGCTACAAAGCATGGTGGCTGAACTCTTCGGCTCTGCTAATGACAATTCATGATGATGGTGAAGCTGCTGTTGGGTTTTGAATTGATCCTCACTTGGGACTTGTGCCTGTGACAGTTCCTGCACCCAGGGTCAGCACACTGCAGCACACTTCTGTAGCATTGCCCCTGATATCAACACATGATTGGAAATGAATTGTGTTTTGTGCAAAGCCTTTATTAGGTGGTGTTTTTTTCAGAGCACCTTCCGGGTAGTTATATGTTCTAAAGCTCCTTTGAGTGGCAGTCTTGCTGGGTTTTGCAATTTCTGCACATGTTGGAAATGAGGGAAAAGATTGAACTCTAGGATGTGTTATAGAAAATTGATGCTGAGGCTCCCAAAGCTAACAGGAGCCATGCAGTGGCAGTGGTGCAACGCTGCTGCGAGGAGCAGCAAGGGCTTCCCTGCTGCGGGGCATGCTGGCTGCCTGCAGCCCCTTTGCTCCCAGCTTTGTGAAGGGAGCCCCCGGAGCCTTGGTCTGCGCGGGCGAAGGCTGAGCCAGGCAATGCATCAGCAGCCCCCAGCTGTGGCAGTGGTCCTCTGGGAGCCGTCGCAGGCAGCGGGAATGGGGAGCATCATCTGGAGTCCCCTGGTGAATGAACGCCAGGGAGAAGCTGCGCTTGATCCCTGCTGGCAGCCGAGGGCAGAGGCTGCTCGCTGCTCTGGACAAAAGCTGGCTCCTTGATTTCTTTCTGCTATTGTTACTAAAACTCCACATAAATCTTGCACGGTATTTGGTGTCCTTATGAAGAATGCTTTGACCCCCAAATCTAATAATGCTGCCTGCGTAGTTTTAAGGAAAAAAAAATAAAGGCATTGGGAAACTGAATAACATTAATAACTGGAGCTGCTGGTTTCCCAGCCTCTCTAAAGAAGTGTGTGGTAGCAGTAGGAAGCTGCTTATTCAACAGAAAGTATAAGGATGTGTAAGAAAATAAGGTCCTTGAGAAGTAGCAGAAAATAGCTCCTGCTGTGGTGGTGGATGGAAACAGGAGTGGTTCAGGGCTCATGTCTGCCCTTTCCCTTCCCTTCCGCAGCCCATCATGAGACATGAAACATGCTCCCTCACTAATGTGAGAGCTGCAGCCCCTTGACCTCCCTGGGAAGTCTGTGCCTGTGCAAAGTGTCAGTGGTGTTGGCTCGATAAGGTCAAATCTCTGCTTCTTTCTTTAAACAATAAGTGCTTGGAGTTGTACCCTTCAGCAGTTTGTTCTTTAATATTTCATTCATCTTCTTTAATCTTAGTTAGTGAATCTCTCTCTTTCTGGAAACAGGAAAACAAATAAATGCTGTAGCTATACCGCAAGGTCTGAAATTCTGATATTAAATGAAAAGCGGGCTTCAGGCTGAAACTCTATCCCTCATAAAGTATATGAACTCAATTTCATGACCTATGCCTGCCCATTCAGAATCCTTTAATATCACATTGGCTTTCGCTCTTGTCTCTGCCTTATGCTACTTGCCTGAGGAACTGTGTTTGAAATTTCTTGTAGTATCAATCCAGATAATTGATCTTGTGGCTAAGAATTAATTGAAGATGGTCATATCAATGAGCAAAGAGTAAAAGGAGTTCAGCCTTGAGTTTATCCTAAATCAAAAATTAGGGTAACTTTTTTTCATTTAAGCTTTTTTGTATGTATGCGTCTTCTGTGTTCTGTTGGACCATGCTAATCATTTTATTTCTGTATTTGAATTAATTCAGGAACGTGAAATGAAGGAGGCCTCTTTGCTCAACATCTATATTTGTGGTTTGAACATCTGATAGTTCTGCTTCTGAGGGAGAGGGGACTTCAGTCAGTCTGTCTGTCAGTCAGATAAGTAAATAAAGATTAGTTTTGGAGCATTCACATCTCAACTTGATGCAACCTGAAAACAGAAGGTATCTGCTCTGTTGGGTTTATCTGAACCAGGGAAAAATGAATTTATGGCTTAGTCTTGAAAGTACTTACTTTGTTATGTCATTGTGTAGTGGTTTAACGTGGCGGGCAGCTAAGCACCACGCAGCCCTTTACTTGCTCCTCCCCAGTCAGGTAGGGAAGAGAACTGGAACAAAGTAAAACTCGTGGGCTGAGATAATGACAGTTTAATAGGACAGAAAAGAAAGGGAAAATAATAACGATAACAATGATAAAAGAATGCACAATGCAATTGGTCACCACCCACTGACCGATGCCCAGCATGTTCCCAAGTGGTGACCTCCTCCCTGAAACACTCCCCCGAGTTTTATTGTTCAGCATGATATCACATGGCATGGAATATCCATTTGGCTAGTCTGGGCCAGCTGTTCCCTCCACGGTCGTCGTGCACCCCAAACCTCCTTGCTGGCAGGGCGGTGTGAGGAGCTGAAAAGTCCTTGACTTAGTGCAAACATTGGTCAGACACAATGAAGACATCAGTGTGTTACCAGCATTATTCTTATCCTAAATCTAAAACACAGCACCATACCAGCTACTAGAAAGAAAATTAACACTATCCCAGCCAAAACCTGAACATATTGCAATGGTTTCACTGGAATTACTCACATGGGAAACATTACTAACATCTGTAAGATTGGGCTGTCATGGAATATGTGTTAATAATGCTCTCTGAGAAATGACTTGCAAAACAATTAAGAAAAGGATTGGATAAAATTATTGGGACTTGTTTTTCATGTAATTAATAGCATAATTAACAGTAATAAAAAATCATAATAAACAGACGGGAGATTTCAAACAGCTGAAACTGGAGAACAAACTGACTCATACAGATTTCTCTTTACACCATTGAATCTGCTATCACAAATCTGAAACGGCAATATATTTTTACAGCAAATAAATAAGTAAACCTGCTTGTTACAGCAAAAGAATACATATACATACAGGAAATAAATATGGGGCATTTTTGTTAATTTTGTATGTGAGTAGAACAATTTGGGATACAGGTTTTTTTTCATGTGGCTTGCAGCTGTTAATTGGTGTGTTCGTAGTTGCTGTGTATGTAGATGTATGTGTGCGCATGCATATGCATAGTTAACGATATGTAACTTTTACCCTTTTCTGTGCTCCCAAACTGAACTTTTTGTAATGGGTGAATGGGTGAAATGCTTTTGTTCTGTGTATGGCCTAATGTATTACATTTTTTTTTTTTTTGGTAACTCTTTCTAGGCATTTGACCACTGCAGAGAGAAATAAAGGAATAACAACCAGAACAAATGTGTTTCATTGTGTTTCCAACAAATACATTAATAAGTCGTTATATTTTTCCCTTATATTAGCATGTAATTTATTCTTCATGGTGCAGATTTTATCTCCACGTTTCCTTCCCATGTCATTTGATCATGACAAGCTTCATTTCCACATTCATAGTGTGTAATATCAGTTGTACAATGTCATAAATACCGACTATTACCCAAATACTTCTGTAGAATCAAACATACAGGACTCAGAAGAAACTTTAATCAAAAGGCTTAGGACCACCAGGGTCCATCCCAGTCTTTGTGCAAAGTGATTTTTGTTGGCTGCCCTGGATGCCTCTCTCTTCAGCTTTGCTGAAGACCAGTGAGAATTTAGGAAAGCTGGTTAGAATTAGTATGCTGGCAGTTTTTTATTGGAGCTGATAAAGATTGCAATAATAGAAATGAAAGCTATTTAATTATTGCTTTTAAAAAGGATGTCTTTCATATTTCTTATTTTTTTTGCACTTGTTTTTCTACAGTTTTGTCTCTAGCTGATTTTTTCATGTTACTCCTTTGTTCAACAGTTAGTGTAGTCTCTGCAAAGACTGAACTTACATGCACATACTTTTAGTCATAAGAAAAATTAAATTTGATGATGTATATATTCTAATAATAATAATTTAAAAAGTTGCTTTTCTTTAAACAACCTTGTTACCTCAGTGGTGAATTTAAATGAGTAGGCTTCACCTGTAGTGGTAAATAAGGCATGGTAAATGTACAGACTTGGGAGCTTGCCTGTGATTATTCATACCGTTTCATTATGAGCTTATTTCCCTGCAGAGGAAAGTATTCTGTCCTAAAGAAATGAAAAAAAAATTAAAAATTAAAAATTAAAGCTTTTTTTAAGAAATTCATCTTTTTGTATTTTTCCCAGTAACAATAATATTGCTTTTATTATTATTATTATTATTGCTATTATATTTTGAAGTTTCTATATGCACATTTGGTTCTGCAGAACCGTGCCGCTTATCCAATATTTCCTGTGATCATACAACAAAAATCCTTTGAAGTAGAACTGATAGTGTTCTATCGTTTAACACACGTTCTGTCTAAAAAACAAGTGTAGATTTTCTTCCTTTTGATTTTTGAGTCCTTTGAAAAAACAATATGCATAACAATGAAAGATTCCCTATACATTGTGAAATTAAGATCCTCAAGTTAACCTTTCATTCTTAAAATTACCAGAAATACAGAAATTAGATTCTGGGGTCTACACAGTAAATTCTCTACCATGAAAGAAAAAGTTTGACTTTACTGTATAATTCCTAGACCTCATTAACTTTCTGTGTGGACACACTATATCTGAAGAATAGCTTTGGGTGAAGCAGAGGCAGAAAAGTAATGTTCATGTTTATTGTAGTAAATTCTAAATAAAATCTCTTGGGGGTCTACGCATATCTTAATTCATCATCCCTTTCAGACTTCTTTATTGATTTATTTTTTAGTCACAGGTAGATACAATGTGAGCTGGAGAAGTGGAGCACTTGCCTGTATCTCATAGAATCATGGAATGGCTTGAGTTGGAAAGGACCTTAAAGATTATGTAGATCCAGCCCCCCTAATATGGGCAGGGTTGCCACCAACTACTTGTTGAACCTCATTAGGTTCACATGGCCCACTTCTCAAGGTTGCCCAGGTCCATTTGGATGGCATCCCTTCCTTCTGCTGTATCAACTGCACCACTCATCGTGGTGTCACCTGCAAACTTGCTGAGGATACATTCAATCCCACTGTTATGTCATTGGTAAATATATTAAACAGCACTGCTCCCAAGACAGAACCCTTAGGGACACCACGTTTCACTGGCCTCCACCTGGACATGGAGCCATTGACTGCAACTCTCTGGATACAGCCTTAAGCCAATTCCTTATCCACTGAGTGGTCCACCCTTCAAATCCATATCTCTCATATCAGGATGTCATGTGAGACTGTGTCAAAGGCCTTACATAATTCCAGGTAGATGACATTGGCTGGTCAATTGGCTGGATGGCAGAGCTCAGAGGGTTATGCTTAGTGATACAGAGTCTAGTTGGAGGCCTGTAGCTAGCGGTATCCCCCAGGGGTCCAGTGTTGTTCAACTTATTCATCAATGATCTAGACAACGGAACGGAGTGCACCCTTAGCAAGTTTGATGATGACAAAAAGCTTGGAGGAGTGGCTGATACCACAGAGGGCTGTGCTGCCATTCAGAGGGACCTAGACAAGCTGGAGAGTTGAGTGGTGAGGAACCTCATAAAGTTTAACCAAGGCAAACGCAGAGTCCTGCACCTAGGGAGGAATAACCCCAAGCACCACTACAGGCTGGGGGCTGACTTGATGGAGAGCAGCTCTGCAGAGAGGGCCCTGGGAGTCTTGGTGGATATCAGGCTGACCGTGAGCCAGCAATGTGCCCTTGTGGCCAAAAAGGCCAATGGTATCTTGGGGTGCATTTGGAAGAGTGTTGCCAACAGGTCGAGAGAGGGGATCTTCCCCCTCTACTCAGCCCTGGTGAGGCCACACCTGGAGTATTGTGTCCAGTTCTGGGCTCCACAGTGCGAGAGGGACATGGAGCTGCTGCGAGTCTGGAGGAGGGCTACAAAGATGATTAGAGGACTGGAGCACCAGTTGTACGAGGACAGGGTGAGAGAACTGGGCCTTTTTAGCATGGAAAAGAGAAGACTGAGGGGAGAACTCATTACTGTATATAAATATCTAAGGGGAGGATGTCAAGACCATGGAGCTGATCTCTTTTCAGGTGTGCCCAGCTACAGGATGTGAGGAAAAGGGCACAAACGGGCACAGTAGATTCCAGATGAATATGAGAGGGCATTTCTTTACTGTGAAGATGACAGAGAACTGGCACAGGTTGCCCAGAGAGGCTGTGTAGTCTCCTTCTCTGGAGATATTCAAAACCCACCTGGATGCCATCCTGTGCAATATGCTCCAGGTCATCCTGCTCAGCAGGGGGGTTGGACTAGATGATCTTCAAAGGTCCCTTCCAACCTTGGCCATTCTGTGATCCTTCTCCATGTCTGTCATTACAAGTTCTCCCTTCTCTTTTATCAGAGGGGGAACTCTCCTCTTGGCCTTTCTTTTCTGAGCAATGTACCTGTAGAATCCCTTCTTGTTATTCTTTGCATCCCTTGCCAAGCTCAGTTCCATCTGTGCCTTTGCTTTCCTGATCCCATCCCTGCACATCCAGACAGCATCCCTGTACTCTTCCAAGGCTGCTTGTCCCTGCTTCCACTGCCTGTGCATTTCCTTCTTGCACCTCAGTTTGAACAGCAGACCCTTGCACAGCCATCCTGGCTTTCTGCCTTCTCTGCTCACTTTTTTTACACAGGGGGTTGGAGAATACTTGTGCTCTAAGGAAAGCATCCTTAAAGAGTTGCCAGCTCTGATTAGTTCCTCTGTCCTTAGGGGGACAGCTTCCCAGGGGTTCTCACCCACTAGTTCTTTAAGCAGCTGGAAATTTGCTCTCCTAAAGTTCAGGGTCCTGCCTCTGCTTTTCACCAGGCCCATATTCCTTGAGATCACAAACTTAACCAGGGCGTGGTCACTGTCGTCCAGACTGCCTCCAGTCTTAACATCTTTAATGAGTTCGTCTGCACTGGCAAGCACCAGATGAAGTAACGCTTCTCCTCTGGTTCTTTTGTCTGACACCTGGACCAGGAAGTTATCCTCAGTGCACTCTAGGAGTCTCCTGGATTGCTTACAGCCTGCTGTGTAGCCTTTCCAGCAGACATCTGGGTGGTTGAAGTCCCCCATCAGGCTGAGTGCCTGTGAGTGTGATGCTTCTTGTAGATGAAGCCAGAACAGGCTCCCCTTGATCAGGTGGTCTGTAGTAGACACTAACAATAAGGTGTCCTTTATTGGTCTGGTCCTTAATTTTTACCCACAAGCTCTTAACCTGTTCATGGCTGTTTCACAAAGGCATCTCTTCACAATCAATCCATACCCTAACACAGGACTCTCAGTACAACTTGATTTCATAGCAATTTATTGATGTGTGTGAGCTAACCAAAAAAATCAACTTTTTGGTCAATGTGAAAAAGAAAACCCCGCAAATTAATGAAATACGGTTTTTTTATATTTCTGAATATTTTTACTGAGTTTTTATTGCGTCTATACTTCTTGTCAGTTGCAGACTGAACTCAGTTACATAGTATTAAGAGTTAATCAAAATTATTTTGACCTGAGTTAGCAAAACTAGAGCATTTTCAACACAGCTGCTACTGCCTCTCTGGTCTTCAAGACAGACCTATAAGAAAGTTAAGAAAAGACACTAGGAACTATAATTTTCTATTCTTCTTTGTGTCATATTTTTCTCAGTATTCAGTAGAGATATTTGTTGCATGATGAGATACAACTTCTTTCTCTGGATTGATTTTAAGCCCCTATAAGAATGGGGTCATATCAATACAGTTTAACAGAGAAAGGGATACGATGTCTTAACCAGTTATTGTTTCTGCCTTAAGAAACATCCAGGGATATAAAAATAGATACTGCATATGAACAAATGTTCCACTAAGTCATAATATCTATTTTTTTTGCTGATTGTTCATACTAGCAAGCTTATTCAAATCAAACTTTTTTTTTTTTTTTTTCCCCTCTAAGGTTTCCCATCCCTTTAAAAGGTGAGAATTCAAAAAGACGAAAATGAAAGAAATCACAACAGTGATTGACGTGAGAATTCAGCAGACCTATGAGAAGTTAAAGTCTTCCAGAAGGTGGAGGTACCAGGCCACAGAAATATGTTTTCCTCTTTGGTTGCATCAATTCTAATAATCATACACAAATTGTTGCACAAGTAGTACAGAAAGATGGTTTTCATTTGTCTTTGATTAAGTTATAGTAATCACCAAGCTGATAATGCTCCTGTGTATTTGATTGATTGGTCTCTGCTCCTGGTGTTCTGTGCACTGAATCCTAGAGTCCTGGTGTCTGATGTAGCTTTTTTAGTTTCAGGGTGGGCTAAATGATTCTGAGATCCTTGCTGCTATAGATTTCTAGTTATTATCCCATTATATGAGCCTATGGCAAAAGCTGCAGTGAATATGGAAATAAAGAAAAAAAATATGCTGCTTGATTTAGAAGGAAATTGTTACTTGCCTGTGCAGTGCCAGAACCAAAGGATCTCTAAGCTAAGATCCTCCTGTGTTATGCACAGAAACATATCCAGTATGTCTAGCATATATGTTTGTAGCTTCTGTAAGATGCTATTGTGTTTATTAGATTCCACAGTTTTGGAATGACATTTCTTTATAAAGAAATAAACATGATAAATATGGGAAATATGGTAAAATAATTTAAAGGCAAATGGTAGATTCATCTCAGCAGGCTTCATGGATGTGCATGGTGAGTGGGATGGTGCTTAGACATCCAATCAATTCATTATGCTATCTCCTCATTATACTGCATTTGGGACTAGTGATGAATGATTTCTGATCTGGATGATATCATTGTTATTAAATTTCATCTTTGATTATTTCCTGTATGTTTTTTGACCTTTACTGAGGAACGGTAGTCCCATGAAATCCTAGCATTTTATTAACCAGATGAAAGGGGAAACCCACTCTTTTTTTCCTTTTTTTCTTTTTTTTTTTTTTTTTTCAGGTAAATATACTGTGTAACATGTAGCAAGCAGGCTGTCTGTTTGAAAGTGTACTGCCCTGTCCAGCTGGACATTTTCACTGTGGCACATTAGGAGAAGGTAGGATGCATTTTGGACATTGACATCTATCACCAGGAGCAGTGACTTCTTATTCTACTTTATAACTAGGGTACAGGGTAGTTTTGACAGGTAAAATCACAGGAAAATATTTCCAGGGCCATCTAAGAAGTTCAATTTTGCCTCTTTTAGGGCAGGGAAAAAAAATATATATATATAATCCAGGAAAATGATAGATGTACTCTGACCAGTTATCTACAGAATTGCTGCCTGCAAAACAAGTTTCGGGAAGGCAAATTTTGCCATTCAGCATTTCTGAGTGCTCAGATTTGCTGGATTCCAAATCAGAATAGTTTTGGCCTCTGGACAAAGCAGAAATCATCTGTCTCTCGTTAATTAAGTTCTTTTGGACAGTGAGTAAAAGTATCCTTGCTGAATTCTGTAATATCAGCTGCCTTTAGTCAGGAAAGCAAAGACATAGAGGGAACAAGCAAAGTAAGGAGCATGGGTAGAAACAGGTTATGCTGCCAGACTGACAATTCCCAGCACCTCCATTACCAAGAGTGGTTCTTGGGAGTGTGTCTGAGCAGGCAGGTGTGAGGAGGAGGAGGGCTGTTTGGCAGGCTGATCTCGGTGAGGATGTCCATGGGGAGGGGGGTGTCAGGGAGCAGAACATGCTGGAGACAGCTTTAACTCCCATTTCTACAGAGCTGCACTGAACTGCCTTCAGCACTGCCCTCTGCAGAGCCCGGGCAGGTCCTGTCTGTTCCAGCTTGCCAATTGCACTTGAATCATCCTTGACCACAGATCAATGGCTACTGTGTAAAGCAGCAGCATCAACCTCCTATACATGTGAGTTTCTAGGAAATACATGGATGAAGTTAGGATTGCATGATGTCAGCCTGGGGTTTTGGAGTACTGCATCTGGTGCACCTCGATCAAAGGGCCAGAAACTGTGTCTCCTGTTAGCTGACAGAACTGTAATCTTAGCTATTACTGATGTGACTGATCTGCTGCTGTTAGTCATAGTCTAGTACTTTGGCACTCTACCAAGGTTGTCTGTATGTGAGCATGCATTTTCATGCATTTGTAGGCACTTTCTTTTCTTGAGTTTACCCACTAACTCCAGTAGAAATTTCCAGATTTAGTTGTAGTACTGAAATGAAAACAAAAGAGAGAATATTCAACAACAACAAAACCAACAAAAGACAATAATCTTAAAAGATCTGTTTCATTGTTTTGATTATCTGGATGTGGAACTTATCAGTGATGCAAAGCAAAGTAGCACCACTTTAATGTCCCTAAACTGGCTCCAAGGATTTAGTATATCTATCACAAGGTCTATTGCTGCACAGTGCAGTCATAATGTTTTGGGTGCTGGCAGCAAGAAAGCTATATTATGAGTTTGTGCTTATGTCGGTGTCTCTAAGTCTCTGTTTATTAATCTGGTTATGGTGGCATGTTAATGATGCTATCTTGCTTCCAATACAGGAGCTGATTTGTTTGCCAGGGGATATAACCCGTGCCCTTGGCTGTGCTGGACAGACAAATCTGCAACTAATGCCAGACAGCAAATTAAGGGGAATGCAATTCCACCCACTGTATGCTTTACCCAGTCTGTGCTGAGTGGATAACTACTAGTGAAAAGGGTGTGTAAATCATGTCAGTCAGAAGCAGAGCTGGGTCCACCAAGTCTAGATCTGGGATTCAGAGCAATTTTAATGAAGGACTCAGCTGCAACCTTTAGACCCCACGTCTATGCTGTCTTCTCAGAGAGTCCGTATGTTATAATCAGTGTCTTGTCCATCTCTGATGAAAAGGCCTCCATGCCCAAATTTGGAAGAAAAACTGATACCCAGAACTGGTGTGGGTGGGAAGGTGAAGAGTCTCCACAGCAGGGTGGACAAACCATGGAAACAGTGAGTTTTGAGAGTCAGGAGTTAAACCAAGGCAACTTCTCAATCCAACTGTTTTTGTTCTTCTATTACCAGCATAACATGCTGCCCCATGTGTTCTTTTTCTTATTTGTGTCTGGTTCTTCTACCTCCCATTCACAAGCTGCATTTCTTAAAATTAGAAACAGGATTCTCAGCCCAAGTTTAGTGGCATTTCAGAGGGGCTAAATGGCAAGTTCTTTGGGCCAAATAGTCCTTGCTACGACTGTTTGATACTAGGGAGTTAGGCAATGATTATCCCTCACTCCATTCAGCTTTTTTTTAGACAACTGTGACAGTACTACAAGGAATAATAACTCTGGTGAAGGCCTGAGGGAAGAGGTAGATGAGTTTTGTATCTGGTTACAGTTGCTCACAAGTCAATCCAAATTATATTTTTAGGGAACTGCAAGGAAAAAACAAGACTGCTCCCCTCACCCTCCCAGAGAAATCCTATATCCAGTGATTCATTTGCATTAAAAGAGTCACTCAGACTTGGATGCTCAGAAGCTCTATGGGTATACAGTAATCTGAAGACTGGAAGCTGTGCTTCATCCCATGTTCATTAAAACAGGGATACTGGGCATGTTTGCATGGTGAGTCATACATGAGGTTTCTTCTCAATTTCTACTGAAAAGCCTTAATATTTAGGGAGTGGCTGGGGAAGGGTTTTGCAGCCTTACAGGTCAGTCTGCATGGTAGCGTTGTAGAACTGAATGGGAGGGTGAGGAATGCCATAGAAAACGGTCTTTAATTCAACTGTCAGCTGCCTCCAACTAAGGAAGTCCAGTAGGAATACCTAAGGAATGGAAGAGGAGCTTGGGATCTGCTGTTGCTCCTCCCTATTTCAGATAGGTACTTGGGTGCTGGCCTACAACAATTAGCTCTTCGATACATACATTATAGTGAGCTCAGTATGCCTCCCAGGAAAAAGGCATGAAGAACAGTACTCTGAGCTGGGCAGGGGCCCAGGCTCTCCAGGCCAAAGTCCTGGGAAGGTGTAGTATGAGCAAAGCCTCAAAGTGTTTCTGCAATGTCAACTTCCATTCTAAGCCTCTGGGTTGCTTTGAAGGTGAGATTATCTCATACCTCCAAGATATATCAAACACTGGGTAACTCTCAAGATTTACTAGTGGTATGTAATCATTAAGGAGGACAGTAGATATAGTTCATTGGTGAATGTTAAGCGTTGTTATTATGCAAGCAGATAAAAAGCTCTGACTAAAAAGAGGGACAGTCAGTTGACATTTTTGTGTTTCTTCAACTAGCTAAAATATCACTGCCAATTTTATGTTGTTTGGAGAACATATATATTTAATGAATAGCTTTGCTTTCCTAGCCAGAATACTGGCAAAGTGTGATGATATGCTGTTCCAAAAATAAAAGTATAAAATACTTGTGAGCTATCTTGGCTGTCACTTTGTAATACTGAAAACCTGACTGCTCTATTCATGTATTGTGCCAATGACGTCATCCTCTCTCGCACTTTTATGAAAACACTGATACCAGATTCTTTTGTTTACACAGTTTTGCACTTTTCACTGATAGAACTCTTTGTAGTTTGGCTACACTTCAGCCATATATTTCTCATGAGCAGTCTCTTGTGGTAAAAATAAATAACCATCCAGTGACTAGGGATGAAAAGCTCTGAGCCAGCAGAGACTGTTGACTTCTGTACAGTCAGGACAGCCTCTGTTTCTGTGTAGAAGGTGGCCAGAGACCCTCTTATCCTGTGGCTTCAGTCTGTGATTCAAACCTTTCAGAAGAGTAAACTGAGGCTCATTTCTGAGATCTGGGAGTATCATCCCGGCTTCACTGGCAATGATTTGTCTTGCAGCATTATATTACAGGGTTAGTACTGGTATATAACTACTCACACTTCAATATACCAGGATTATGATTACTCTGTGGAAACAAGTCCAACTCATTTTAGTTGTCCTTGAATAAGAGGTGCAGGAGGAAGAAGGCAATTTTCAAACACAGGAAATAAAGATGTCCTAAACTTTCTCTTCACTGACCCCATGTGTCAATTTTGCTGTTTGATTTGTGCACACATTTGAAATACACTTGAAGAAAAATTGTATGTAGTACTTAGCAAAGTGTGACTGGTAAGGTTATATCATAGGTCTGTAACATGCAATGTACAGCCCAGAAAGAGAACTCTCTCTCCCTTTCTCTCTCTCTTACATCACTGGAGTGATTCTCAAAAAAATGAAATCAGTAAAGAAGAAACATCACTGGTGTGACTTTGCTTTAAAAAATGAATTGGAAAGAACTGAGAATATCTAACATATCTTCTAAAATAGCAGGAACATAAGATTTTAGACAAATAATCATGTTTTCTACTTCACACGCAAGTGATAAATTTTTCTTTCAAAGTACTTCTCCAGCCCTCTTAACTTCAGAGATTTAAATTTGTGAATTATAGGACCTTTCCCACGGTTACCTGCAAATCGGGAGAAAGACGTGACAAACTGTGGTCTCTGGAGGCAGTTCCTTAGCTCATGTGGATTCCTGTCATTCCATTGACTCTTCCAGTTGGATTATACCAGTGGAGAATCTTGATCTAAATGTCTGAAGCCTGCCTTATCTCAACCACCCACCCTCCCAACGCTCACAGCACTTGTCTGACTGCTAAATAAGATATCCAATTTTAGACTAACAGCCTCCTTTACAAGGGCTGGACTTTTAACTTTATGGCTGCTGCTGAGCTTCTGTAACCTGTAACATTTAAATCTCAGGTTCTCTCAGTAATGGTAATTCTCTCAATGGTACTCTCAGTAATAATTATCTATTCAGATCCTTTAAATATTTTATCTTTTTCCCAGACATTTCTTCTTACCTTCTGTTTTGTTTAAAGTTAATGTGAAGATGTGAGTGAAATATATTATGGTCTTATTGCAAAGACTAAAGTTAATATAGAGAGTAATTTTGTCTTGGAAAATGAGCTACCAACCTTTTGGGAACTGACTGAACACTATCTGGCCCTTCTAGAGTTTTTGGAGGGGTTTTGTGAATGGCTTTCTGTGGTTTGATGAACAAGTTTGGACCTCTGAATATGCCAGCGATATATCTCTAATTCTATATAGAAAAACAATACTGACTAAAATACAAGCGGTGTATATAAATATGGTAGAGTAACTTTGAATTATAGAAACTAGCCTGATCATCAGGAAGTTCAGATGCACAGCATCAGGACTTAAGTAGTTCTGTTGAAAAACTGATGGTATGGACAAATACATTCTTAAAATGAACTAACAGAGAGGTAGGAATTATTTTAGAGTGATGGCAGAGATTTTAAGCTGTGATGATTTTTGCAGTCTGAAGGACTGTTTTTTGACCAAAAGAGTGAAAGACAAGACACAGGGAAGAATAAAGACAAAACAGAGCAAAACAACAAACAAAACCTCTGGTAAAACATAAAAAGGCTTTTTCAACAGAGATACTTTACTTGTAATATATCTGACAGGTACACAGAGACTGTCTAAAGTATGACGAGAAGTAGGTCTACTAAGGTCACCATCAAAAATGGCAGTATGTGCATACTGTTTACATCTTTTTCCTTAGTTCTGTCAAAAAAAAAAAGAGTATTATTTATTTACTTATTTATTTATTTATTTATAAGAAGCCTTTATGCACACAGTCCTCTAGGGGAGATGCCAGCAGGGGCTCAGACCAAGGTGGAGTGAGAACATTTCAGGGAAAGGATTTTGCTCCTAGGGTCCCCAGCAAGGTGGGGAAAGAATGAGGTAGATAACAAGACAAACACTAGAGGAAATAAACTTGGACGCTTCAGTAATACAATAAAGTACAAGTACACTTTTGCATCTGCCTAGTGAAGAAATTATATGAGCCAGCTCAGGTGAGGAAATGAATGTAAAATTCTATTCATTGATAAAATGTAGAAGAAATCTAATTATTGTGATGCAGGTTCTAAGCCTTATACTGAGAAAGAGTAATCCTCATTGTAATTTGGACTATAATTGTTTATTTTTGTTCAATACTTGTTAGTGTGTTTTTAATCACAGAGTAAATTGCAATGCATTTGTAAATTGTAATTGGAAAGAGACAAGATAATTAAATGGTTTATGTTTACTACTCAGGAAACAAATATTAAGTGCAATTAAGTCTTATAAAATATTATGCCAGTAGTAGTGATGAACTTTATATCTTCAATGCTTTTATACGTCCTGGTTCCTGGGACCAGTTGCAATCCCAGCTTTCAGGAGCTGTTGCACTAGTAAAGCTTGATTTCATCATATTTTATGTAATATGCATTCCTGTGTTTGTAGTTTGGCAGCCCTCAGCATGTACTTTCAAGTTTCTCTGGATTTGATGATTAATTAGTTTTAAGCATCCTTGATTTAATTAAAATTATTGCTGCCACTGGGATAGTTGCATTGTTATCATTACCTCTCCCAGCAACGTACCAGAGCATATGCTATACTAAAGTCACATTTAAATTTCCTATACTGAATCTTTTGGTCTGGATGTGTTCTAATTTTACAAATTTAAAAACTTGTTTTGCCCTATCAATCCTTTTCATCCTAATATTGAAAATGAGCCTTTTTCCTGTACTGGTGAGTGTTAATATATTAAGTCAGGCTGATGCACCTTTTCTTGTTAGGATGTAGTCATTATATGAACCTGCCTTTCTTTTTGCAGTTACTCATGGCATTCATTTCTGGCAACCTTATGACAGTATCAGTAAATGAATAAGATGTTATCTGGACAAAAGGTTTTTTCTACTCTTATTGACATATCATCACTGAAAGACTGCAAACTCTCTGGGTGAATTGAACAGTCACTAACTAATATGAATTTGTAGTTTTTGAATTTGGCCAGCTATTGGCCATCATGTTTCAGTCAGTTGTGCCAACTGTGAAATAACTACTTTACTAAATCCTGAGAGTTTGGAGATTAATTTGGTTTTGTATAATGTTTTAAAGATAAAAACTTGAGTGAATGGACCATCTGCTGTCATGTATCTAAGTGAAAGATTGGCCCAGACAATGTCTGGATCAGAACTTCCTAGATTTTGATCTGAAAGAATAAGGACTTATCAGCCTCTCACCCATGTGTTCTGCTGCTCAAATTATGTGTGATGAGAATGGGAAAAAACTATCCATCCATATCCATACAAGTGAATGCCAAAGTGGTTGGAGTTCTGAGAGACTAGCAGAGAAGATGCTGTAAGCTTCTTTGTAACTCTTACAGTGCTCTTGCTTAGCTGAAGCTTTGGGAAGCCAGAACTATCCAGGTGTACTTCACCTTGCTGTAACTATTTTTAAAGGTGAAGATTGTTAACTGAAAACAGACAGGTTTTGGCTTCTGCATTGTGGAGAACACTCAAATGCAAACCAAAATCAAGTCTCTAGTTTGTAAACACTATGGAATAGCTGTGACAAGGAAGGAAAAACCATGTGTAATGCATGGCTCCTCTTGTTTTTGACTGAAGTACCCATCTACCTTGCTGTCTGCATCGCATTACATAGCTTAGTCTTGGTTATATATATCCACAGAGTAGATGCTTGTTAAGTGTCATGAAAGCTAGTAGTAGGAATCCTAACCATAATTCAGTGCTAAATAGCACTGTCAGTGCACAGTCCTAAATATTGTTGTTGTGAAGTCTTCAGTACCCCTCTCAGCAGCATGTTTTTTATATGCTCATGAGAAATCTATCTAGAGCAGGCTGGTAATTGGCTTGGGTGTTTTTAAAATGAGATACCAAGCTATGTGAAATCTCTCCAGTGGTTCCAGCTGGAAGCAAGTTATCCTTAGCAACAAAAATGTTTCATTTTCCTACATTCTTCTTTTCTCCTAAGAACAGAAACGTGAAGAAACCTGTGTGGAAAAGGAATGCAATCATAGTGTAGATGTAGTGCCAACATACTTATTGTCATGGATATGAAGGGTTGCATACCAGAGGTAACACATTCCTTTGAAATCATTCTGGAGCAATCCTGTACCTCTAACCTTGCAGTTTTGCACCAAAGAGCGTAATGATGCCGTACATAGGTACAATCCCATCTCTACTACTAGACTTGCAAAGTGCTTCATTTAAAATGAAACAAAACAAAACAAAACAGAAAGAAGAAAAAAGATAAACACCCAAATTCAGTCATAAAACACACACTTGCTCCTAATGTAATTCGATGCAATAGTTTTGTTTTCTCCATTAAGATGAATTTTTGATATCTTCAGCTGGACTTTTGGCTTTCAATCGAGATGTATTAAATCATGAATTTAGTTAATAAAAATAATTTAAACTTTCAGAGTCCCCAGGCATTTTTCCCTTTATCATCTAGAAGAAATGCCAATTTTTAATAGGAGTTTAAAGATTTTGACATGCCACTCATGGTAAGTTGCTGGAAAGATAAATCAAGGAGATTTATTTTTGCACAACTAATGGGGATACAGTAAGCAACTTTTCTTGTTTTAGAAATCTTTATATAGCATAGACATTTTCTCACTCTATTTGTGGTGATGGAGTGGAAGATGAATGAAATAATGTTGGATAAATGACTCTGATGTTATCTGACTAGTACTACCATTACGTCTCCTGGAGCTGTCAGAAATATTCCATTACATAAGACAGATACTGTTCTAGTTACTGCCTAGAAGACTGGAATGGAATGATGATACTGGCTAAAGCTAACCTTCAGTTTCCTATATAGGAAACTGCTATTTGAAGTCTTTTAGTTAAAATATGCTCTTTCTGGCAATGGTTATTTCTTTAACAGTGACACGTAGCAATGTTCAAAAATGTAATTTTAAACCCTGTGATGATAATGTTGATATTTTAAACTGTAGACAACAGTTGTAAACCATATGTCTTCATCTTAGTAATGCTGAAAAATTCATTTGAAATTGTAATACATCTCTGATGTATGGATTGAAACTGCTTATTTAAAACATTTAGGTGGAAGGGGCTGTTCATTATCTTTACCTACAGTATTGTGCACAAGGGAGTCTACATTTGTAGTTCAACTCTGCTGTTGGAAGCAGGAATGTACTCCATTTACCCCATGCTTTTTCTCTACTGGTCAGTAGACATCATTATACTTGCACAACCAGCTGGTGAGATTGCCTGTGTTTCTCTCTGTCCAGCCACATGAAAAAACTACAACAGTTCACCCCTTCTGTCTCTTCTTGCAGCTTTAGGTGTCTCTATGATTATCACTTGGCCTCTCCTCACAGAAGATGGTGTCAGGGTTGGTGTCTGCTTGCAGATACAGATGAGAAAATAGTGGCAGCCTTGTTCATCTAAACTCTATGCCAAGCTGGGAAGTCCAATGTATTATTCTAACCAAGGCCACATGCCTTCTAGTCTGTGTGCCTTTAATATGTAGTAGCCATTAGTGGTACCCTGTCAGTTTGTTTTTAATAAAGCAGCATTTTGCAGTAGATAGACTTTCACTATCAAAAGGTATATTTGGGTAGTAGAATACCGGATGAAGTGATCTGCTGGTTTCGTTGTAACTTGTGTGTTTGTAGTTAAATTACAACAGCCCATGAAATTACAAAAATAGTTTGATGACATATTTGTGAATTCCTGCCTAATCCTGTGACTTGTGTCTATAAAGTAATTTGTGGGACCAGATATTACTCATGTTAGTGCTTTGGTAGGAGTTTTATTTCTGCAGATTTTGGTAAAACAGGTATTTGAATCTATTCTTACCTAAACACACATTTACACAGAGATATCAATGACCTTATTGTACATTTGACGCAACTGAGGAGGAGATATAATCTCAATCTGATTGCTCTGATGAAAGTCCTGGAACAAAAAATATAGCATCAAACTTAACCTCTTCCCATTCTAGACCCAGACAAGGTACCAGTTTAGTTCAATGTAAGAGTTATTAGTAAAGATGACTTCGATGCTCTGGAAGAACTGTTTAAGGAAAATGGTTTGAGCAACATTTGGGCTCATGGCCATATAGCCACTAACAGATGGGATGAGCAAAGTCAATGTAGAGATACACCAGCAACAATGTTAGTGAGCATGATGATATCCCATTGCACTGTCTCCATCTCCACAAAGAAGCAAAAAGTTACTGTGGCATTTTAAAATTTAGGAACCTATACACAATAAGAATTATTAGAAGATTTTTTTTTTCTCCCTGCCAGCTCATAGTGTGGAATTACTGCCTGCACTGCTGAACTGCATTTTTTTTTCTGATCCAATAGACAAATCAAAGCAATGATCAGCCTACCACTAATAACACTTCTGTTGTCAGTAATGTGCCTCAGTAGTCCTTTTTCAGTGGTCTCTAACTTCATTCTGTAGATGACAGAAGTTGTGCACCTAGGAGAAACCAGAACAGTGAAAATTAAGGGTGTGAATATGATATAAAAATATGATTAAATTTCTGAACATCTGAAAGAATATTATAGCATCATATTTATTTTTTTTTTGGTACCACAAACCTTGATGTTTTAACTCAAGCTCCATGATACATATATGAACTCATCATTAATAACAACCATTGATTGTTCTTCTTTTCATCTGCAGTTAATGAACTATCTTGATTTTTGATTGAATGGTTAATGTTATTTGTTCACTAATTTAAGGTTTTTAGTGTTTGTACAGCCTAAGAAAAACAATTGCAATTGTTGCTTGTGTTATGTAGGAGTGTTGCTTATTTTTCAACAGAAGACTGATGCTCCTTAAACAACAGCCTAATCAGTAGAAATCAGGAAATCATTAATTTTACAATTTTAGGATCATCTTTCATTGTTATACTGACTTCTGCAGCTTTTGAGACTTGCATATGGTCTTATGGAACACTAGTAATTGCCCAAATACTCATAAATCACAAATAATGGCCCCACAGATAGGGAGACTGGAAGTTGTCTCTTTCATTTGTGAGCCAAGAGATTTATAGCTGGCATCTGTCCAGCTGGAGAATGGAACACATAAGCAAGGCAGAAGTGATTGCAGGCTTTCAAGACCATCGGCACATTCAACTTATGCATCGTTAGAGAGAATTCCTTCACCAGCGGTTTAAGAGTGATTATTATAGCTTGCTTTTATTTGAATACCTGACTGGAGACAGGCGATATAAGTTATTATCTGAATAAATAATCTTAGCCATAAAACCATTTAAAGAGTATGTTTTTCTACTTTTTGCTGGTCACTTTTGTGAATGTAATGTGAATAGCTTTTCCTTCAGCAAGTAATTAATAAATAATTCATGGTTCTGAAAACATTACCAATGGATGAGAGATGAAGGAAAATCTGTGGTGGTAAATGTATGACCTGTTCCAGAGGTTCAGGTTTCTGAAAGTAGAGAGAAGGAGACAGAAACATGCCTGAGACCTCATAAATAGAAAAAGAAATACCCTGCAGTATAAGAGCCTGCAGTTCTTCTTGGTCTAGAGCTTGACTTTTCCTCCAGAGCCAGTTTACATATTGAAGAAGAGGAGTCTGAAACTGTTGGAGAATGTGAGGCAGACGAATTATTCTAGCTTCCCTCTGATACCACATAAAAGCAAGTTATTTTAAAAATCATAGTTTAGAAAGATATTCAACAAAAACAAAGCTTAATGCTGTGACCAATATGCCAGAAGACCACTGGATCACAGAAATAGCCAAAACACAAGAGGTCAGCTTAATCCAAACTCAGGTCCTACATCAGGAACAGCTATACATGAGTTATTTATGACAAATGCCCATCTAATGTCTTCAAGATACTCCGTGATGCAGATTGCCAGGACACTGAACTCTGGAGCTTTCCCTGTCATTGAGAAATGCTGCAAATTATCATGTTTTATTACCTTATTGCTCTGGAGAACCTCTTTACATATTTGGAAGTTGTTGCCATGCCTTCCCTCAGTCTTCTGTGGACTTAAGCTTAAATCCTTCAATCTCTTTTCACAGACATGCAATAAAAAAATGCTGTAATCAAGATAAAGAATGGCTCTTAGCAGGTGACTGGTCCACAAGCAGATGTAAAGTAATGGGGCTCTTAAAATATTGGTTGAAGATAGGGATGCTTCTGGCCCTACAAAGTGGCAGAAAGATGAGGAAAAACCCAGAGATGAAGTGAAGGCAAGGATATGCAGTCTTGCCAGGATGTGTGCTAGTTTTCCCTTTCTCTTTGGCTTGCAGGGTAAAGAGCTTCAGCCTCTTTTGCTTATGTTTGTTGTCAGTCCTGGATGTTCTCAGAATTTTGCAACATGTTTTGTTCTTGAAGAAACCAGTATCCCCTCCATGGAGTTTAAAAAGAAAGCAAGCAAGAAAGGGAAATAAAAACACTGGGCAAAGGAATGAAAGAGAAATCTTTCTGAAGTCATGACTCCATGAATCTGGGAGAATAACCCAGGGGTGTGTCGTGCATTGTCCTTTAGCTACTCATCCCTGACAGAGACAGGGCTGTGGTCTGCATAGACTTTTGGGGTACATTTCCTACCAAGTAAAATTTGCAAATTTAATTTCCCTTTCACTAGTCAGAACACGGTGGACTACAGTGGTGAATCTGCATTTGTACTGCTTCTGTACTGTATTTTACTCTGTCAAGTTAGCTTGGAGATG